>NC_086099.1:657500-1350000 GCF_963921235.1 Mobula hypostoma
TTCGGCTGCATCAACTACTCCTGCTCCCGTATTGCCCATCGTTCCGTTCACCCTTTTCTTCCTTTTCTCTATCTGTAGCTCTCTTTCTGACTGCAACTTGTACTGGCAATAACTGAATTGCAAGGAAGGAAGAGAGAGAGAGACACAGGGGGTAGAGAGAGAGAGATAGAGTGAGGGAGGGTTGTTGGGAGAGGGCTCGAGGGAGAAAGACAAAGAGCGCGAGTGAAAGAATCTGAGAGGAAGAGGAAGACAGAGAGAGAGAGAGAGAGAGAGAGAGAGAGAGAGAGAGAGAGAGGAAAAGAGAGAAGATGGAAGAGAAAGAGAGAAAAATACATTAATGTTGTGAACCCAAGAACAAGAGACACTGTGAATTATCAAAATAAGATTAGCATATTGTGTGATTCTACTCTGTAGCAACATGACATTCGGCTGTGGCGGCAAGGAGCCGACCCTGAACAAAGATCAAGCGAATAATCGATGAAAACAAGAGTCTAATGGATTGCAAATGAGAAACCAAAACATGAGGGAGTTAGATATGGCCCTTGTGGCTACAGGGATCAGAGGGTATGGAGGGAAGGCTGGGGCGGGGTTCTGAGTTGGATGATCAGCCATGATCATAATAAATGGTGGTGCAGGATCGAAGGGCCGAATGGCCTACTCCTGCACCTATTTTCTATGTTTCTATGTTTCTATGATAATCCATGGAACAATTGCTCAGTTAATTTTGAATTCACACAAACCGGTTGTTGAAGAGTTACTCAAATCAAACAGGAACAGATTATTGGTTGTATAGTTAGAATGCTGACGCGATAAGAGACGTTTGTCTTCAGATATATCCGTTCGAGATAACGCTTAATTGAGAAATCCTCCTTTAAGACCTTCAGTCATTTATAGCAGTGTGGAAGCTCAGGGGGATCGTGATATGCAAGTCCATAGATCCCTCAAATTTTCCTAACAAGTTAATAGGGTGGTTAGGAAGGTTATTGGCTTAAGAAGTAGGAACTCTGGGTTAGTGATCTCGGGATTCCCTCCGGAGTCACAGGCTCGAGAGGTCAGAGATGCTAAAAGCGTATGTGCATGTGTGCTTAACAATCTGTGCAGGAGGAAGGGCAACATCTACCAGATAATTGGGCTATCTTCCAGGACTGGTGGGACTTGTGTAAGGATTATGGGTTTTATACTTTTAAAAGGGAGCAGGTATGATATTGTGGCCATCACTGAGACGTGGCTAAAGGATGCATGTCTCTGGGAGCTGAACGTCCAAGGATACACGGTGTATCGGAAGGATAGGAAGGTGGGCAGAGAGAGAGGCGTGGCTTTATTGGTAAGAAATGATATTAAATCATTAGGAAGAGCTGATATAGGATCGGAACGTGCAGAACCTTTATGGGTTGAGCTAAGAAATTGCAGGGACAAAAGGACCCTGATGGCAATTATTTATAGGCCTCCAAACAGCGGCAGGGATGTGGACTACAAATTACAACAGGAAATAGAAAAGGCTTGTCAGAAGGGCAGTGTTATGATAATTGTGGGGGATTTTAACCTGCGAGTGGATTGGGAAAATCAGGTCGGCACTGGATCGCAAGAGAGAGAATTTGTAGAATGTCTGCAAGATGGCTTTTTAGAACAGCTTGTTGTTGAGCCCACTAGGGGATCGGCTGCACTGGATTGGGTGTTGTGTAATGAACCGGAGGTGATTAGAGAGATTGAGGTGAAGGAACCCTTAGGAGGCAGTGATCATAACATGATTGAGTTCACTGTGACATTTGAAAAAGAGAAGCCGAAATCTGATGTGTCGGTATTTCAGTGGAGTAGAGGAAATTATAGTGCATTAGAGAGGAACTGGCCAAAGTTGACTGGAAAGAGACACTGGTGGGAAAGACGGCAGAGCAGCAGTGGCTGGAGTTTATGCGAGAAGCGAGGAAGGTGCAAGACAGGTATATTCCAAAAAAGAAGAAATTTTCGAATAGAAAAAGGATGCAACCGTGGCTGACAAGAGAAGTCAAAGCCAAAGTTAAAGCAAAGGAAAGGACATACAAGGAATCAAAAATTAGTGGGAAGACAGAGGATTGGGAAGTTTTTAAAACCTTTCAAAACGACACTAAGAAGGTCATTAAGCGGGAAAATATTAACTATGAAAGGAAGCTAGCAAATAACATCGAAGAGGATACTAAAAGCTTTTTCAAGTATATAAAGAGTAAAAGACAGGCGAGAGTAGATACAGGACTGATAGAAAATGATGCTGGAGAAATTGTAATGGGAGATAAGGAGATGGCAGAGGAACTGAACGAGTACTTTGCATCAATCTTCACTGAGGAAGACATCAGCAGTATACCGGACACTCAAGGGTGGCAGGGAAGAGAAGTGTGCACAGTCACAATTACAACAGAGAAAGTACTCAGGAAGCTGAATAGTCAAAAGGTACATAAATCTCCCGGACCAGATGGAATGCACCCTCGTGTTCTGAAGGAAGTAGCTGTGGAGATTGTGGAGGCATTAGCGATGATCTTTCAAAAGTCGATAGATTCTGGCATGGTTCCAGAGGACTGGAACATTGCAAATGTCACTCCGCTATTTAAGAAGGGGGCAAGGAAGCAAAAAGGCAATTATAGACCTATTAGCTTGACATCGGTGGTTGGGAAGTTGTTCGAATCGATTGACAAGGACGAGGTTACAGAGTACCTGGAGGCATATGACAAGATAGGCAGAACTCAGCATGGATTCCTTAAAGGAAAATCCTGCCTGCCAAACATATTACAATTTTTTGAGGAAATTACCAGTAGGCTAGACAAGGGAGATGTTGTATATTTGGATTTTCAGAAGGCCTTTGACAAGGTGCCACACATGAGGCTACTTAACAAGGTAAGAGCCCATGGAATTACGGGAAAGTTACATACGTGGATAGAGCGTTGGCTGATTGACAGGAAACAGAGAGTGGGAATAAAGGGATCCTGTTCTGGTTAGCTGCCGGTTACTAGTGGTGTTCCACAGGGGTCTGTGTTGGGGCCGCTTCTTTTTACATTGTACATCAACGATTTGTATTATGGAATAGATGGCTTTGTGGCTAAGTTTGCTGACGACACGAAGATAGGTGGAGGGGCCGGCAGTGCTGAGGAAATGGAGAGTCTGCAGAGAGACCTGGATAGATTGGAAGAATGGGCAAAGAAGTGGCAAATGAAGTACAATGTTGGAAAGTGTATGGTTATGCACTTTGGCAGAAGAAATAAACGGGCAGACTATTATTTAAATGGGGAAAGAATTCAAAGTTCTGAGATGCAACGGGACTTGGGAGTCCTCGTACAGGATACCCTTAAGGTTAACCTCCAGATTGAGTCGGTAGTGAAGAAGGCGAAGGCAATGTTGGCATTCATTTCTAGAGGAATAGAGTATAGGAGCAGGGATGTGATGTTGAGGCTCTATAAGGCGCTGGTGAAACCTCACTTATAGTACTGTGGGCAGTTTCGGTCTCCTTATTTAAGAAAGGATGTGCTGACATTGGAGAGGGTACAGAGAAGATTCACTAGAATGATTCCGGGAATGAGAGGGTTAACAGATGAGGAACGTTTGTCCGCTCTTGGACTGTATTCCTGGAGTTTCGAAGAATGAGGGGAGACCTCATAGAAACATTTCAAATGTTGAAAGGCATGGACAGAGTGGATGTAGCAAAGTTGTTTCCCATGACGGGGGAGTCTAGTACAACAGGGCATGACTTAAGGATTGAAGGGCGCCCATTCAGAACAGAAATGCGAGAAATTTTTTTTAGTCAGAGGGTGGTGAATCTATGGAATTTGTTGCCACGGGCAGCAGTGGACCAAGGGAGTGGGACTAAATGGGAGAATGGATCAGCTCATGATAAAAGTTCAGTATGGAAACAGACTATTTGGCCCATCTAGTAAATGCTGAGAAAACATATAACTGTCTAATGCAAGTACCTGCACCGGGACCATCACCCTCCATACCCCTACCATCCAGGCTCCTATCCAAACTTCTTTTAAATGGTGAAACTGAGCTCATATTCACCACTTGTGCTGGCATCTCATTCCACACTCTCACGACCATTTTAGGAAAGAGCTTTTCCAAGTGTTCCCCTTGAATTTTCACCTTCCCCATTTACCCATGACTTCTGGATATCGTCCCACACAACCTCAATGGAAACAGCTGCTTGCATTTACCCTATGTATACCCTCATAGTTTTGTATACTTCTTTCAAATCCTCAAAGCAATGTGTAATTTCCTTGTTCATGTTTAGAGGCTTTTTTAGACGTATAAGATGATGAGGGGCATTGATCATGTGGATAGCCAGAGTTTTATCCCAGGGCTGAAATGGCTAAGACGAGGGGGCATAGTTTTATGGTGCTTAGAAATAAATACCGAGGGGATGTCAGGGGTAAGTTTTTTTACACAGAGAGTGGTGGGTGCGTGGAATGCACTGCCGGCTATTTGTGTGAGTGTTTCAGTTACTGTGGGGCCAGGAACCCATGCAGCTCAGTGGGAATGGGGAATAATACCAATGGAGAGAGTCAAACTGAGCCAGGTCACAGATTGGAGGCGGCAGAAATGCCACATTCTTATAGAGACGGGAAGAGCATTAGAGAATTTGATGGTCACTCCAGGTACCAGCACTGTGCCCAGTTAGAAGATGATTTCTCTCTCCAACTTGTGTTGAACCTCACTGTAACAGTGTGATGTCAGATCACACCTTGATAACTCAAGTGATCTAATCTGAAATGTTGAAATTGATGGATTTTGTAAATCTTTTTACAGGTTACAAATGACAAGGAATTTGTCTATGGGAATGTTGAACACAATACGCCAGTTTTGCTGTCTCTGTGCAGATGTTTAAGAAGTGGAGCAAGGGATTCACTCGATCATCCTTCCTGGTCAGACTGTGGGGAGGGATTCACTCGATCATCTGACCGACTGGCACACCCGTCATTTTACACAGGGGGGAGCCCATTCATCTGCTCAGCATGTAGGAATGGATTCAGTCCATCATTTCAACTGAAGGTACATCAGCAAGTTCACACTGGGCAAGGCCATTCACCTGTTCTGTGTGTGAGAAGGGATTCAGTCGGTCTTCCCACCTGTGGACACACCAGTCAGTTCACACTGGGCAGAGGCTGGTCATCTGCTGAATTTGTGGGGAAGGATTCCCTCGGTCATCTGACCGAATGGCTCACTAGCGAGTTCACACTGGGGAGCAGCTGTTCACCTGCTCAGATTGTGGGAAAGGAATCAGTTGCTCATCTAAACTGAAGGTACATCAGCGAGTTCACACTGGAGAGTGGCCGTTCACCTGCTCAGACTGTGGGAAAGGATTCACTTTGTCATCCGACCTACTGAGACACCTGTCAGTTCATACTGGGGGAAGTCCGTTCACCTGCTCAGAATGTGGGAAAGGATTCACTCAGTCATTCCAACTACAAGCACGCCAGTCTGTTCACACTGGGGAGAGGCAGTTCACTTGCTCAATTTGTGGGAAAGGATTCACTCGGTCATCTCATCTACAGAGACACCAGCAAGTCCACACTGGGTAGAGGCCGATCTCCTGCTCAGACTTTGGGAAAAGATTCTCTCAGCCAAATCAACCAAATGTGCATCACTGAGTTCACACTGGGGAGAGGCCTTTCACCTGCTGTGAATGCGGGAAGCGATTCACTCAGTCATCTAACCTTATGTAAGTCTCGCTTCGGCGAGCAGCTTAATACAGAGGGTGACAGCTCCCCAGCCTGGCCAAACTTAAGAAATATCGTTTGGGTGGATGCTGCACGATGTGTCCATTGCAGAGAGGCCATTACATTAGCAGTGAATCTTTACAGCACGTTACACTGGTGACACACTACTGGGTTCACACTAGGGAGAAAGTTTCAATAAACTGCATACTGGATATTTGTCCATCACCATTGCTGAATGCAATTTCGAGAGTGACTGCCGGTGCTGAACTCTGCAATTATTTCTGCTGCTCACCACACCCAGTTCTGCACCCTGGTCACTGGGCATGGGACGAGTTTCTTCTGCTGCATATTCACCTTTAATGGGACTGGAGTTTAATATTCTGGATCTGAGACAAATAAATCAGTTCTGTTTTAAACCCTGTCTCCAGTACATAGTGAATTTATA
The DNA here is from genome assembly GCF_963921235.1 of Mobula hypostoma. NCBI lineage: Eukaryota > Metazoa > Chordata > Chondrichthyes > Myliobatiformes > Myliobatidae > Mobula > Mobula hypostoma. The sequence continues at coordinate 663,621 of NC_086099.1, forward strand.
ACACACCTAGTGTACAGTAGAGAGTCAACTCAGGCCGGCTGGACCCTGCCAGTGATTCAGTTCCACAACGGTCCTTTTAAATCCTCCTCTGTTGTTCCCCTCTCGCTGTCCCTGTGGGGATGGGTTCCAAGCAGTCACCACTCTGTGGGTGAAGAAGTTTCCCTTGAATTTTCTGCAGACTGAAGAAGTCGAGCTGACTGCACTTCAGTCTGAGATGGTCTTCGCCCCTCTAATCTCTGGGCTGAGGAAGAATGACATTGGTAGTTAACCTCCTTATTCACGACTCATTTCCACATTATGGATCATTTACCCTGCTTCTAAAGGGTTGTTGAATACACCACTGTCCTCTGGTCTGTATTTCTTGTCACGATTGCATATGCACACATGGAGTGCTGAATCCTGATAATTTTTGATGAAAATATATACTTAGAAGTTTTATCTGGCTTGTGTGATTTTTTAATGTGTGTTATTCCTCTTCCTCCGTCTGTCCAAGGTGGTGTTTGAGTGTAAATAGTCTTTTCAAAAGCTGTCATTTCAGTTCTTATTTATCTTTGTAAATTTTACTGATTGAAATAGGACCAAGCTATTTGCATTTAAAAAAAGTCAATATTGGTATTGATGGAAGTGTTTATTGCCTTTGTTGTATTTGTTAACTATTGAGCTCTGTTTGACTGGGTTTTTTTTTAAGCCCTGATCTAAATTTTGTCAAAGGCTTTCCCTATCTCGGACTACTTTCTATATTCTTTGCTTCTTGATGTTCCAGATACGTGGGTATCAAGAGTTCCGATGAAGGGTCAAGGCCTGAAATGTTGATTCCCATCCATAGATGTTGCCTGACATGCTGAGCTCCTCCAGCACTTTGTGTGTAGTTCTCTGGATTTCTAGCATCTGCAGGTCCTCTTCATAGAGGTGTATACGATGATGAGATGTATTGATCGTGTGGACAGACAGAGGCTTTTTCCCAGAGCTGAAACGGCTAACACGAGAGGGCACAGTGTTAAGGTACGTGGAAGTAGGTACACAGGAGATATCGGGGGTAAGTTGTTTACGCAGAGAGAAGTGAATGCGTGGAATGGGTTGCCAGCGGCGGTGGTTGAGACGGAAACGACAGGGTCTTTGAAGTGTCTCCTGGACAGGTACATAGAGCTTAGAAAGATCGAGGACTATGGGTAAGTCTAGGTAGTTCCATGGTAAGGACATGTTCGGCACAGCTTTGTGGACCAAAGGGCCTGTATCGTGTTACAGGTTTTCTATGTTTCTAAGGTGCTGCACGCGAGGCTGCTTAACAAAATCACAGCTCATGGAATTACAGGAAAGATACTTGTATGCATCGAAGATTGGCAGACTGACAAGGGAGAAAGAGTCAGAATAATTTGGGCAATTCTGTTTTGCTGATGGTAACTAATGGTTTTCCGTAGGTGTCAGTATTGAGACCGTATCTTTTCATGTTAAATCTGAATGATATGGATGACGGAATTGATACCTTGGTGGCGAACTTTGCAGTTGTTACAAAGATAGGTACGGGACAGGTAGTTTACAGCAAAGCGGCAGTCTGCAGAAGGGCTTCAGTAGGTTTACAGAACAGGCTGGGAAGTCGCTGATAAAAAACAATGTATGCAAGTGTATGGTCATGTACAACTGGCAGAAGGAATAAGGGCGTAGAAAAAAACAATAAATGGGAGAAACTTGAAAAATCAGAGGTGTATATGTCATGGTCCGGATCGGGGTCCCTTTAAATTTACCTTGTTTATGTTACGATCCGGACCGTTGATTCCCTGTTTTCCCGTGTCCCTCGACTTTGGTGATTAGAGGCAATTAACACTCGGCTGAACCGGTAGTTTATAGTCTCCGGCTTTCAGCTGTTCGGGGCGGGAGCGTCTGCAAAGCCATCTAAGGTACGGTGTGCTGATGTCATCTGGCCGGAGAAAGTCTAGTCCCTTCCGAAGCGAGTACCGGTAATTCGCCTTTTCCTCACCGGAGCAAACCTGTCCAGTTATCTCGCCAAAGCGAGCCTGCAAAGTTTCCTTACCGAGGTGGGTCCGTCAGTTAACCCGATGGAGGGAATCAAGAACCGCTGTCTACTGTTTCCGGGTCGAGTCGAGAGCTCGCCACTACCCGGAGGCTCCAAGTCAAGTCCTGTCCCTGGCGGTCTGTGATTCCTGTCCTACCTCCTTGTCTGAACCCCTTCTCTGCCCCTCTCGCCTCTAGCCCTCGTCTGCAGCCCCCGCCTGCACTTTGGTCTAGTTCCATCACCGGAGCTAGATAGGTACTGTCTGGTGTTCATTCGTGTTGGTCTTGTCTTGTCCTCGCCTCTGTGGGGTAGGTCAGGCCGGCTTGCCGTTGCCCCGTGGAGGGTCATGAGTCCTGGCCCTATGTCCTGTACCCAAGGAGGGGTCCCGACTCTGTTCTGTGTATGTGTCCATGGTTCCATGTACCTGCTCTCCCGAGACCGAGGCTCTGTTTTCCATGTTCCTCCTCTCGCGAGCCCATGTCATGTCCTTGCCTAGTTCTAGGGTCTGAGCCCGAGGCAAGACCCAAGTACTGGGTCCTTACCCAGTCTCTGGCTCGGAGTCCATACCCTAGCCTATTCATGTCTCCTCTAGTTCTGGGAGCTGATTCTGAGTCCAAGCCCAGACCCTTGGTCCCAGCCTAGTCGTAGTCCTCAGTCCTTGTCCAGATCGCTATTTCCTTGTGCTTTGCTCTCCTGGTATCGAACAATAAACTAAATCTAAGTAACCTCACAAGATGTGTTTTGCATTTGGGTCCACCCTTGCTCCCAAAGCCCTCGCCAGTGTGACAGGAAAGGTCATTGGGAGTCTTTGAGCAGGAGTCCCTAAAGGTTTGCTTGCTGATTGAGTTTATTAAGGATAACAACTGTAATGTTAGCATATAAGAGCAAGGATGTGATACTGTAGCTTTATAACGCATTGGTCAGATCGCTCTTGGTGTATTGTGAGCAGTTTCGACCTCCTATCTGAGAAAAGATATGCTCGTATTGGAGTGGGTCTGGAGAAGGTTCACGAGAATGATTCCAGGAACGGAAGGGTTAACGTATGAGGAGCGTTAGATGGCTTTGACCCTGTACTCGCTGGTCTAGAACAATTAGAGGGGATCTCATTGAAACCAATAAATATTGAAAGGCCTCGACAGAGTGGCCATGAAGAAGATGCACCCTACACTGAGTCTGGGACCAGAGGCCACGGCCTCAATACATCGGGCATCCACTGAGAGCAGAGATGAGGAGGAATTTCTTTACCAGGGAGTGGTAGATCTTTGGAATTCATTGCCACGGACGGTGTAGAGGCCAAGTCATTGAGTGTATTTGAAATGGATGTTCAAAGATTATGGGGAGAGGGCAGGAGAATGGGGTTGAGAGAGAGAATCAATTGGACGCGAAGAAATGGCGGAGCAGCCTCTGTCTCGTATCTCATGGCCTGAAGAGGCTAGTGAGGTTGCATTAGGGTTAGAGTATTGTGAGGGTATCCGCACCTCGATTACTATTCGGTTTTGGTCGCTCTGTTACAGGAGGGAGGATGTCAAGCTGGAATGAGTGCAGAGGAGATTTACGAGAATGGTGCTGGTACTCGAGGGACTGAGTTCTGGAGAGAGGTTGGGCAGGTTAGGACTTCACACCTTGAAGTGCAGGAGATTGAGGCTGACCTTATGCAGGTGTTCCAAACCATGAGTGTACAGAAATAGGGAATGTGCGCAGTCCTTTTCCCCACTTTTGTGGAATTGACAAGCAGAGGGCACCGGTTTAAGGATAGAGAGGAGTGATTTAATAGGGATTCCAGGGGAAAATTATTAATCTACTCTCCCTTCCGGTTCATTGTTTAACTAACTCGATGAGTGCACTCAGGTTGGAGGAGCAACACTTCATATTACATCCGGGTAGTTTACAACCCGAGGGCATGAACATCGAGATTTTTAACTTCTACCTGCACCTTTTCATCAACCCACACACCCGTCTCCTCCGCTCTGTCTCCCCACTTCTCTCTTCTCCACTGCAGATCGTCTCCCTCTGGTTCTTTCTTTTTTTCCGGTTGTCCGCTCTCCTATCCCATCAGATTCCTTCTTTTCCGCCCTTTGCATTTTCCACCTACCACCTCACAGCGTCTCTCATCTCCCACCTCCCCCACCCACTCACCACTCACCTTCACCGATCATCTACCAGCTTGGACTCTTTCCACTCCCCGCACCATCTTTTCCGGCTTCTCCCCACTTCCAGTCCCGATGAAGGGTCTCGGCAGGAAATCTCTGCTTTGCTTTATCCCCCTCTATAGAAGTTATCTGACCTCCTGATTTCCCCCGACAGTTTGTGTGTGTTACTCTGCATCTCCAACATCTGCAGAATCTCACCGGGACAGAGTGCAGAATGCAGAGACTACATCGGGTCTCAATAATGTCGAGGAGGCCGCAGCTGGAAAACTGGAAACAGTAGATGACCCCAACAGGCACGATGTTGAAAAGTTGCCTCGTGAAAGGACTGTTTGTGACCCTGACTAGTGGTGAGGAGAGTGGTTTGGGGCAGAGCTGGAACTACATCCACTTGTAGAGTTGGCTTCCAGCCCTCTACACTCCTCCTTATCACTATAAAGCGCTCCCTTTTGTGGACAAGACTGCCACTTGGTGGTGATTTGCCACAATAACATGACCCACGATTTGTGCACTCCATTGTCACCAGGTGGCGCTCTGTCGCAGTAATGCTGAGAGACAGAAATGTGACGCTGCAGCCTGCTGAAATGTTTATTCGAGATTCATAGAAACATAGAAAACTACAGCACAAGACAGACCCTTCAGCCCACAAAGTTGTGCCGAACATGTCCCTAACTTAGAAATTACTAGGCTTACCCATAGCCCTCTATTTTTCTAAGCTCCATGTACCTATCCAGAAGTCTCTTAAAAGACCCTATCCTATCCACCTCCACCACCGATGCCGGCAGCCCATTCCACGCACTCACCACCCTCTGAGTAAAAAAACTTACCTCTGACCTACTCCCCAGCAGCTTAAATCTGTGTCCGCTTGTGGCAACCATGTCAGCCCTGGGAAAAAGCCTCTGACATTCCACACGATCAATGCCTCTCATCATCTTATACACCTCTATCAGGTCGCTCCAAGGAGAAAAGGCCGAGTTCACTCAAGCTATTCTCATAAGGCATGTTCCCCAATCCAGGCAACATCCTTGTAAACCTCCTCTGCACCCTTTCTATAGTTTCTACATTCTACTGTAATTAGGCAACCAGAACTGAGCACAGTACTCCAAGTGGGGTCTGACCAGGGTCCTATAGAGCTACAACATTACAGTACTACTCAGCTCTCAAACTCAAGATTCAGGGTAGTTTAACTCTATTTCCAGCGGTGAGGGGAGGGAACGTCGACTCAGACCATGAGAGGCCTGCGCGCCAGAGCAAATGTAGAAATATAGAAAATAGGTGCAGAAGTAGACCATTCGGCCCTTCGAGCCACCACCGCCATTCAGTACAATCATGGCTGATCATCCAACTCAGAACTATGTACCAGCCTTCCCTCCATACCCCCTGATCTCTTTAGCCACAAGGGCCATATCTAACTCCCTCTTCAATATAGCCAATGAACTGGCCTCAACTGTTTCCTGTGGCAGAGAATTCCACAGATTCACCACTCTCTGTGTGAAGAAGTTTTTCCTAATCTCGGTCCCAAAAGGATTCCCCTTAATCCTCAAACTGTGTCCCCTCATTCTGGACTTCCCCAACATCGGGAACAATCATCCTGCATCCAGTCTGTCCAATCCCTTTAGGATTTTATATGTTTCAATAAGATCCCCCCTCAATCTTCTAAATTCCAACGAGTATAAGCCTAGTCGATCCAGTCTTTCATCGTATGAAAGTCCTGCCATCCCAGGAATCAATCTGGTGAACCTTCTTTGTACTTCCTCTATGGCAAGGATGTCTTTCCTCAGATTAGGGGACCAAAACTGCACACAATACTCCAGGTGTGGTCTCACCAAGGCCTTGTACAACTGCAGTAGTACCTCCCTGCTCCTGTACTCGAATCCTCTTGCTATAAATGCCAGCATACCATTCGCCTTTTTCACCGCTTGCTGTACCTGCATGCCCACTTTCAATAACTAGTGTATAATGACACCCAGGTCTCGTTGCACCTCCCCTTTTCCTAATTGGCCACCATTCAGATAATAATCTGTTTTCCAGTTTTTGCCACCAAAGTGGATAACCTCACATTTATCCACATTAAATTGCATCTGCCATGAATTTTCCCACTCACCTAACCTATCCAAGTCACCCTGCATCCTCTTGGCATCCTCCTCACAGCTAACACTGCCGCCCAGCTTCGTGTCATCCGCAAACTTGGAGATGCTGCATTTAATTCCTTCATATAAGTCATTACTATATATTGTAAACAACTGGGGTCCCAGCACTGAGCCTTGCGGTACCCCACTAGTCACTGCCTGCCATTCTGAAAAGGTCCCATTTATTCCATAGAACAATAGAACCATAGAAACTACAGCACAGAAACAGGCCCTTTGGCCCTTCTTGGCTGTGCCCAACCATTTTCTGCCTAGTCCCACTGACCTGCACACGGACCATATCCCTCCATACACCTCCCATCCATGTATCTGTCCAATTTATTCTTAAATGTTAAAAAGAACCCGCATTTACCACCTCGTCTGGCAGCTCATTCCATACTCCCGCCACTCTCTGTGTGAAGAAGCCCCCGCTAATGTTTCCTTTAAACTTTGCCCCCTCACCCTTAACCCATGTCCTCTGGTTTTTTTCTCCCCTTGCCTCAGTGGAAAAAGCCTGCTTCCATTCACTCTATCTATACCCATCATAATTTTATATACCTCTGTCAAATCTCCCCTCATTCTTCTACGCTCCAGGGAATAAATTCTTAACCTATTCAACCTTTCTCTGTAACTGAGTTTCTCAAATCCTGGCAACATCCTTGTAAACGTTCTCTGAACTCTTTCAACCTTATTTATATCCTTCCTGTACTTTGGTGACCAAAACTGAACACAATACTCCAGATTCGGCCTCACCAATGCTTATATAACCTCATCATAACATTCCAGCTCTTATACTCAATACTTTGATTAATAAAGGCCAATGTACCAAAATCTCTCTTTACGATCTGTTCTACTGCACTCCTCAGTGCCTTACCATTAATCCTGTATGTTCTTCCTCTGTTTGTCCTTCCAATGTGCAATACCTCACACTTGTCCGTATTAAACTCCATCTGCCATTTTTCAGCCCATTTTTCAAGCTCGTCCAAGTCCCTCTGCAGGCTCTGAAAACCTTCCTCACTGTCTACTACACCTCCAATCCAAGGTTTACAAGGATGTTGCCAGGACTTGAGAAACTCAGTTACAGATGGGTATAGATAGAGTGAATGCAAGCAGGCTTTTTCCACTGAGGCAAGGGGAGAAAAAAACCAGAGGACATGGGTTTAGGGTGAGGGGGGAAAAGTTTAAAGGGAACATTAGGCGGGGCTTCTTCACACAGAGAGTGGTGGGAGTATGGAATGAGCTGCCAGATGAGGTGGTAAATGCGAGTTCTTTTTTAACATTTAAGAATAAATTGGACAGATACATGGATGGGAGGTGAATGGAGGGATATGGTCCATGTGCAGGTCAGTGGGACTAGGCAGAAGATGGTTCAGCACAGCCAAGAAGGGCCAAAAGGCCCGTTTCTGTGCTGTAGTTTCTATGGTTTCTATGGTTTCTAGGGATACCCATATCCCTCTATTTTACTAAGCTCCATGTAACTATCCAAAAGTCTCTTAAAAGAGCCTTTCGTATCTGCCTCCACCACCGTTGCCGGCAACCCATTCCACGCACTCACCACTCTCTGAGTAAAAACTTACCCCTGACATCTTACCAGTGGTGTTCCACAGGGGTCCGTGTTGGGGCCACTTCTTTTTAGGTTGTACATCAATGATTTGGATTATGGAATAGATGAAGTTTGCTGATGATACGAAGATAGGTGGAGGGGCTGGTAGTGTTGAGGAAACAGAGTCTGCAGAGAGACTTGGATGGATTAGGAGCAAGGGCAAAGAAGTGGCAAATGAAATACAATGTTGGAAAGTGTATCGAAAACCATAGAAAAACTACAGCACAGAAACAGGCCTTATAGCCCTTCTCGGCTGTGCCGAACCATTTTCTGCCTAGTCCCACTGACCTGCACACAGACCATATCCCTCCATACACCTCCCATCCATGTATCTGTCCAATTTATTCTTAAATATTAAGAAAGATCCCACATTTAGCACCTTGTCTGGCAACTCATTCCACACTCCCACCACTCTCTGTGTGAAGAAGCCACCCCTAAAGTTCCCTTTAAACCTTTCCCCCCTCACCCTTAACCCATGTCCTCTGGTTTATTTCTCCCCTTGTCTCAGTGGAAAAAGCCTGCTTGCATTCACTCTATCTATACCCATCATAATTTTATATACCTCTATCAAATCTCCCCTCATTCTTCTATTCTCCAGGGGATAAAGTCCTAACCTATTCAACCTTTCTCCGTAACTGGAGTTTCTCAAGTCCCGGCAACATCCTTGTAAACCTTCTCTGCACTCTTTCAACCTTATTCATATCCTTCCTGTAATTTGGTGACCAGAACTGAACACAATACTCCAGATTCGGCCTCACCAATGCCTTATACAACCTCATCATAACATTCCAGCTGTTATACTCAATACTTTGATTAATAAAGACCAATGTACCAAAAGCTCTCTTTACGACCCTATCTATCTGTGATGACACTTTTAGGGAATTTTGTATCTGTCTTCCCAGATCCCTCTGTTCCACTGCACTCCTCAGTGCCTTAACATTAACCCTGTATGTTCTACGTTGGTTTGTCCTTCCAACGTGCAATACCTCACACTTGTCAGTATTAAACTCTATCTGCCATTTTTCAGCCCATTTTCCTAGCTGCTCCAAGTCCCTCTGCAGGCTCTGAAAACCTTCCTCACTGTCAACTACACCTCCAATCTTTGTATCATCAGCAAACTTGCTGATCCAATTTACCACATTATCATCCAGATCATTGATATAGATGACAAATAACAATGGACCCAGCACTGATCCCTGTGGCACACCTCTAGTCACAGGCCTCCACTCGCATCACTCAGAGAAGCAATTCTCTACCACCACTCTCTGGCTTCTTCCATCGAGCCAATGTCTAATCCAATTTACCACCCCTCCATGTATACCTAGCGACTGAATTTTCCTAACTAACCTCCCATGCGGGACCTTGTCAAAGGCCTTACTGAAGTCCATGCAGACAATATCCACTGCCTGCCCTTCATCCACTTTCCTGGTAACCTCCTCGAAAAACTCCAACAGATTGGTCAAACATGACCTACCACGCACAAAGCCATGTTGACTCTCCCTAATAAGCCCCTGTCTATCCAAATGCTTGTAGATTCTGTCTCTTAGTACTCTCTCCAATAACTTACCTACTAATGACGTTAAACTCACCGGCCTATAATTTCCCAGATTACTTTTCGATCCTTTTTTAAACAACAGAACAACATAAGCCACTCTTCAATCCTCCAGCACTTCACCCGTAGACAGCGACATTTTAAATATTTCTGCCAGGGCCCCCGCAATTTCAACACTAGTCTCCTTCAAGGTCTGAGGGAACACTCTGTCAGGTCCCAGGGATTTATCCACTTTAATTTTCCTCAAGACAGCAAGCACCTCCTCCTTTTCAATCTGTAGAGTTTCCATGATCTCACTACTTGATTCCCTCAATTCCATAGATTTCATGCCAGCTTCCTTAGTAAATACAGACGCAAAAAACCTATTTAAGATCTCCCACATTTCCTTTGGTTCCGCACAAAGCCGACCACTCTGATCTTCAAGAGGACCAATTTTATCCCTTACAATCCTTTTGCTCTTAATATACTTGTAAAAGCTCTTTGGATTATCCTTCACTTTGACTGCCAAGGCAACTTCCTGTCTTCTTTTTGCCCTCCTGATTTCTTTCTTAAGTATTTCCTTGCACTTCTTATACTCCTCAAGCACCTGATTTACCCCCTGTTTCCTATACATTTCATACAACTCCCTCTTCTTCTTTATCAGAGTTGCAATTTCCCTTGAGAACCAAGGTTCCTTATTCCTATTCAATTTGCCTTTAATCCTGACAGGAACATACAAACTCTGCACTCTCAAAATTTCCCCTTTGAAGGCTTCCCACCTACCAATCAGATCTTTGCCAGAGAACAACCTGTCCCAATCCACGCTTTTTAGATCCTTTCTCATTTCTTCAAATTTGGCCTTCTTCCAGTTCAGAACCTCAACCCTAGGACCAGATCTACCCTTGTCCATGGTCAAATTGAAACTAATGGTGTTATGATCACTGGAACCAAAGTGCTCCCCTACACAGACTTCTGTCACTTGCCCTAATTCGTTTCCTAACAGGAGATCCAATATTGCATCCCCTCTAGTTGGTCCCCCTATATACTGATTTAGAAAACTTTCCTGAACACATTTTACAAACTCTAAATCATCTATACCCCTAACAGTATGGGAGTCCCAATCAATGTATGGAAAATTAAAATCCCCTACCACCACAACATTATGTTTCCTGCAGTTGCCTGCTATTTCTCTGCAGATTTGCTCTTCCAAGTCTCGTTGACTATTGGGTGGTCTGTAATACAATCCCACTAATGTGGCTATACCTTTCCCGTTTCTCAGCTCCACCCATAAGGACGCAGTAGACAAGCCCTCTAATCTGTCCTGCCTGAGCACTGCTGTAATATTTTCCCTAACAAGCAATGCCACTCCCCCACCTTTCATTCCTCTGCCTCGATCACATCTGAAACATCGGAACCCTAGAATATTAAGCTGCCAGTCCTGCTCTTTGCTTTCTGTCTGCCAACCAATTCTCTATCCACATCAATACCTTACCCCCAATACCGTGTGCTTTAAGTTTGCACACTAATCTCCTGTGTGGGACCTTGTCAAAAGCCTTTTGAAAATCCAAATATACCACATCCACTGGTTCTCCCCTACCCACTCTACTAGTTACATCCTCAAAAAATTCTATGAGATTCGTCAGAAATGATTTTCCTTTCACAAATCCATGCTGACTTTGTCTGATGATTTCACCGCTTTCCAAATGTGCTGTTATCACATCCTTGATAACTGACTCTAGTGTTTTCCCCACCACCGAAGTTAGGCTAACCGGTCTATAATTCCCCGGTTTCTCTCTCCCTCCTTTTTTAAAAAGCGGGGTTACATTAGCCACCCTCCAATCCTCAGGAACTAGTCCAGAATCTAAAGAGTTTTGAAAAATTATCACTAATGCCTCCACTATTTCTTGGGCTACTTCTTTAAGCACTCTAGGGTGAAGACCATCTGGCCCTGGGGATTTATCTGCCTTTAATCCCTTCAGTTTACTTAACACCACTTCCCTACTAACATGTATTTCACTCAGTTCCTCCATCTCACTGGACCCTCCGCCCCTACTATTTCTGGAAGATTATTTATGTCCTCCTTAGTGAAGACAGAACCAAAGTAGTTATTCAATTGGTCTGCCATGTCCTTGCTCCCCATAATCAATTCACCTGTTTCTGTCTGTAGGGGACCTACATTTGTCTTTACCAGTCTTTTCCTTTTTACATATCTATAAAAGCTTTTACAGTCAGTTTTTATGTTCCTTGCCAGTTTTCTCTCATAATCTTTTTTCCCTTGCCTAATTAAGCCCTTTGTCCTCCTCTGCTGGATCCTGAATTTCTCCCAGTGCTCAGGTGAGCCACTTTTTCTGGCTAATTTGTATGCTTCTTCTTTGGAATTGATACTATCTCTAATTTCCCTTGTCAGCCATGGGTGCACTACCTTCCCTGATTTATTCTTTTGCCAAACTGGGATGAAGAATTGTTGTAGTTCATCCATGCGATCTTTAAATGCTTACCATTGAATATCCACCGTCAACACTTTCAGTGTCATTTGCCAGTCTATCTTAGCTAATTCACGTCTCATACTTTCAAAGTTACCCTTCTTTAAGTTCAGAACCTTTGTTTCTGAATTAACTGTCATTCTCCATCTTAATGAAGAATTCCACCATTTTATAGTCACTGTTACCCAAGGGGCCTCTCACGACAGGATTGCTAATTAACCTTTCCTCATTGCTCAATACCCAGTCCAGAATAGCCTTCTCTCTAGTTGGTTCTTCGACATTTTGGTTCAAAAAACCATCCCACATACATTCCAAGAAATCCTCTTCCTCAGCACCCTTACCAATTTGGTTCACCCAATCTATATGTAGATTGAAGTCACCCATTATAACTGCTGTTTCTTTATTGCACGCATTTCTAATTTCCTGTTTAATACCATCCCCAACCTCACTACTACTGTTTGGTGGCCTGTACACAACTCCCACCAGCGTTTTCTGCCCCTTAGTGTTATGCAGCTCTACCCATATTGATTCCACATCCTCCTGGGTAATGTCCTTCCTTTGTATTGCGTTAATCTCCTCTCTATCCAGCAATTCTACCCCACCTCCTTTTCTTTCATGTCTATCCCTCCTGAATATTGAATATCCCTGAATGTTGAGCTCCCATCCATGGTCACCCTGGAGCCATGTCTCTGTGATCCCAACTATATCATATTCGTTAATAACAGTCTGCACTTTTAATTCATCCACCTTGTTACAAATGCTCCTTGCATTGACACACAAAGCCTTCAGGTGCGTTTGACAACACTCTTAGCCCTTATACAATTATGTTGAAAAGTGGCCCTTTTTGATTTTTGCCCTGGATTTGCCGGCCTGCCACTTTTACTTTTCACCTTACTACTTTTTGCTTCTACCCTCATTTTACACCCCTCTGTCTCTCTGCACTTGTTCCCCTCCCCCTGTTGTGAACTAGCCTCCTCTCTCCTAGTCTCTTTAATTTGATTCCCACCCCCTAACCATTCTAGTTTAAAGTCACCTCAGAAGCCCTTGCAAATCTCCCCGCCAGGATATTGGTCCCCGTAGGATTCAAGTGTAACCCATCCTTTTTGTACAGGTTGTACCTGCGCCAAAAGAGGTCCCAATGATCCAAAAACTTGAATCCCTGCCCCCTGCTCCAATCCCTCAGCCACGCATTTATCCTCCACCTTATTTCATTCCTACTCTCACTGTCGCGTGGCACAGGCAGTAATCCCGAGATTATTACCTTTGTGGTCCTTTTTCTCAACTCCCTTCCGAACTCCCTATATTCTCCTTTCAGGACCTAACGATTGAACCTTCCTAACTAACCTTCCGTGTGGAACCTTGTCAAAGGCCTTACTGAAGTCCATATAGACAACATCCACCGTTTTACCCTCGTCAATTTTCTTAGTAACCTCATCAAAAAAATTCAATAAAATTTGTCAAAAATGACCTTCCACGCACAAATCCATGTTGACTGTTCCTAATCAGACCCTGTCTATCCAGATAATTATATATCTCTAAGAATACTTTCCATCAATTTACCCACAACTGACAGTCCAATAATTGCTAGGTTTACTCTTAGAACCCTTCTTAAACAATGGAACCACATGAGCAATATGCCAATCCTCCGGCACCATTCCCGTTTTTAATGACATTTGAAATATTTCTGTCAGAGCCCCTGCTATTTCTACACTAACTTCCCTCAAAGTCCTAGGGAACATCTTGTCCGGACCCGGAGACTTATCCACTTTTATATTCCTTAAAAGTGTCAGTACTTCCTCTTCTTTAATTGTCATACTTTCCATAACTACCCTACTTGTTTCCTTTACCTTACACAATTCAATATCCTTCTCCTTAGTGAATACCAAAGAAAAGAAATTGTTCAAAATCTCCCCCATCTCTTTTGGCTCCACACATAGCCGTCCACTCTGATTCTCCAAGGGACCAATTTTATCCCTCACTATCCTTTTGCCACTAACATAACTGTAGAAACCCTTTGGATTTATTTTCACCTTACTTGCCAAAGCAGCCTCGTGTCTTCTTTTAGCTTTTCTAATTTCTTTCTTAAGATTCTTTCTACATTCTTTATATTCCTTGAGTACCTCATTAACTCCAAGCTGCCTATATTTATTGAAGATCCCTCTCTTTTTCCGAACCAAGTTTCTAATATCTCTTGAAAACCATGGCTCTCTCAAACTTTTAACCTTTCCTTTCAGCTTAACAGGAACATAAAGATTCTGAACCCTCGAAATTTCACCTTTAAATGACCTCCATTTCTCTGTTACATCCTTCCCATTAAACAAATTTTCACAATCCACTCCTTCTAAATCCCTTTGCATCTCCTCAAAGTTAGCATTTCTCCAATCAAAAATCTCAATCCTAGGTCCAGTCCTATCCTTCTCCATAATTACACTGAAACTAATTGTATTGTAATCACTGGACCCGAAGTGCTCCCCAACAAATATATCCGTCACCTGACCTTTCTCATTCCCGAACAGGAGGTCCAACACTGCCCCTTCTCTAGTTGGTACCTCTATGCATTGCTTCAAAAAACTACCCTGCACACATTTTACAAACTCCAAACCATCCAGCCCTTTCACAAAATCACAAACCCGAGGGAGTCTGCAGATGCGGGAAATCCAAAGCAACACTCACAGAATGCTGAAGGTACCCAGCAGGTCAGGTAGCATCTTATCGAAAAGAGTCGACATTTCCAGTGTTGATCGTTCTTCAGGATTGAGAAGGAAGGACTGAGAAAACCTGAATAAAAACGGAGCGGTAAGGAAAGGGCTCGGTCGAAGATGATAGTTGAAGCCAGGTAGGTGGGAAATCTCAAGAGCAGGAGGAATAAAATCTAATAGGAGAGGAGATTAGACAATAGGAGGAAGGGGTGGAGGAGTGGACCCAGGGAGAAGTGAAAAGCAGGTGAGAGGAATGGAAGGTCAGAGGAAGTAAATTGTGAATTGCTGCCTCAGCTGGAAAGACTGTTTGAACAACGGAGAGAGTTCAGCCTTGCCGCCCTTTCACTGTGACACCCCCGAACTCCACATCAAATCCATCCAAACGAATCTGGGCGAACTTTAATGACCTTTAACGCAAGTATATCGACAGTAATCAGCTGTCTGAATGAATAACTGACTTTAAAGAGGAAGCATATTTTCACGGCGTTGAGTTTAGCAGGTATAAAGACTGCAGGGACGAGAGGTTTTCTAGCAACACACATCAAAGTTGCTGGTGAACGCAGCAGGCCAGGCAGCATCTCTAGGAAGATACCTCTGGGAGGGTACCTCTTCCTAGAGATGCTGCCTGGCCTGCTGCGTTCACCAGCAACTTTGATGTGTATTGCTTGAATTTCCAGCATCTGCAGAATTCCTCGTGTTTACGAGAGGTTTTTTGTTGACTAATAAACCGTGTGTGGACCCCGCTGGCAATTCTGGTGTTGTGACCCAAGTCGAGACAAACACCCCGCTGCCCACTCCACCAACAACACGGCACAGCCGGTCACATAACAGGGGACTTGACATCTCACAACACTGGATTCAGTGATGAAACCCGTCATTAATGTTGTTGTCCCACTGAAATGATATGAAACGTCCATTCAGGTGTTTTTAAATACAAGCGCGCACCCACGCGGCTGACGTCACACATGTTTTCCCCTCGCACGTAAGCGACGTCACACACGCGCTGCTGCGCTCGCGCTGGAATAGTTTAACGGCTGAGCTACCGACCACGAGATCCCTCCACCCACCAGCTCCGCTACGCTATAGTCATTGGCCAGAGGCGATGTCAATCACTGTTTACGCTCAATAGCGTAGGCGGACCAGCCGAGAGGGCGTTACTCCCGTTGACATATAACGCTGCCGCACTGCACTCCCCGTCTAAGCGGAACAACACCAAACTAAATATATCCCGCTTTCGGATTTATTTCCATTTCCCTCCGAGGGAAACCAGGGGCGTTTGTGAAGCGTCTCCTGCGACCGGAGACTGATGTATCACCGAGAAGTAGGGGGAGACCACTCGGCCCCGTCTGCCTGATGCCGGCTCCCCGGAGAGGGAGGGACCCCAGAAGAGGAATGAGGGAGAGAAGGGGTTAATTTTACTGAAAGGATGAAGACGGTGAGAGAGGGGGCGGACAGGATGTCTGTCCCGGTGGGGACAGGAGGGGCTCATCTGTGGAAATGTCTGAGCCCACGGTGGTGGCGAGCAGAGGGATTCACCACATTGGGGAGAAACACCGGCAGACTGTTGACCTGCAAGCGAGGCCAATGGTCCGGGCAAAGTGAAAATTATTTGTGCTTTGTTGAGATTGTACCTGGAACATGGTGTAAAATCCCGCTCCCCACACTAACACGGGTTATACAGACCAAAGAACAAACTTCCGGAGGAACTCAGTGGGTCGGGCAGCATCTGTGGAGGGAAATGGACCGTCAACATTTCGGGCCGAGACCCTCCCTCTGACTGAGAGTGGACGGGAAATAGTCAGAGAAAAGAGGTGAGGGGTGGGGATGGGGCAAGAGCTTGGGTTTGAGAGGTAGATCCAGGGGAGGTGGGAAGGTGGAAATAGTGACGGGGGTGGGAGGTGAGTGGTTGGGACAACACGGGGTTGCAGAAGATGGAAATTAATTCCATGATCGAGGAAATGGGATCGGGCAGAAACATGTGTCTGAGATGGGAGAGCAGTAAATGTGAAATAATGTGGGAAATGCGGCCGATGGGTCGGACAGCGTGTTAGGGGCGATTAACAGTCACCGGATCACGTGGGAGACCCCACCGTCACGTGATCCTGTTTACCGCAGATCGGCAGCACCAGCGGGTTTGTCTCCGAGGCCCCGCCCCCACTCTGATGACGCAACGAGCACATTGCGCATGCTCACGTTCCCGGAGTGAGCTGTGATTTTATTTCCCGTCCTTGTTGGAGCGGCCGATCGTCTGCGGGATCCGGATCGAGTGAGGGTCCTCGCCCCCTCGGGCGGGGAGCCGGGGGACGAATCATTCTCTGCGGAGAGAGACCGACAAGATCCATGCGGTGAGTATTGAGTCCGGTCCCGAGAGATGTTGGGCAGTCAGTCCCGTTAACTTCCCCGAACTCGCGGTCTCACCTCACTTCCTGGACGAAACCTGCCGGGGTGTGAGACCTTCACACCGGACCTTGAGATACTTTCCATGTGTGTTGATATAAGTTGGTTAGGGGAGAAGGGTAAATGCCAAATTTCCTGTTATTCTATCTTTGTCATTTTAGAATCATTTATATAGTAGTATGTACTGTCAATTCGGTATCTGTGTATTGCTGGAGGACCATCAGTGATTGTCCTTGATCCCTTCTCCCATCGGGTTCCATCTGCTCATTCCCACCCTCCTCGTTCAACCTCAGTTCTGCCTGTATCCCACCACCTCAATTCCAGCATGTATCTCACCAATGACTATAAATCAACAATCTCTCTTTTAAAAGATGAAGGGTGTCGGCCCGAATCGTCGACTGTACCTCTTCCTAGAGATGCTGCCTGGCCTGCTGCGTTCACCAGCAACTTTTATGTGTGTTGCTTGAAATTCCGGCATCTGCAGATTTCCTCGTGTTTGTGCTTTTAAATCTCTCTTTTACCGTTGTCTTCACTGTGAAGTTATTTCTGAAATCAGTGTTTGTTTACCTGGAGCTACCAGAGGATTTACTTAATGCAGAATGATGAACGATAAAGGCAGTCACCACAGTTTCAGTTTCATAGTTACCCGTGTTAATCTTTGTCAACAGGAGACTCTCCACATTTGAAGTTGAGTCTGTTATTTCCCGTTTTGATCATTTTTGGAGAGTCAATATCCCTGTTGCCAGGAACAGACCATAGGATCTGAAGGGAGTGGAGCACATTTTTATTGCTCTCTGGTCACTTCCCCTCATTTAGTGGCCTTGGGAGCAGATGTAACACACTGATAGTGGGGTGGGGGAGGATGTTGTGAGCATTGACAGTATCGACTGTATTAACCCTGTGTTGGAATGAAGAGAAAACTAATGAATGTGGGCATTATATTTGTGCAACTTTGTTCAGGCCGTCACAAACATCTTGTAATCAGTCAATAGTTCATAATTTGAAGTAAAAAGAGAAAATGTTGGAAACGTTCAGCAGATCGGGCAACATCACTTCTGATACGGATCTTCCACAGTTTCTCTTTCCACAGATCCAATCTGATGTCCTGAGTTTCCAGCACTTAATTTCAATTTGAAATGAAAAGGCTACAGGAAATGTGACAGTCAATTGTGCTGGTCAAAATCTCATTTAATAAGAAGATAATGATAAAATGTGTTCAGTTTAGCTGCTGGAGACAATGTGAAATGTATCTCTGCCTGCTGGTGACCCATACCCAGGTTTTCCAGCCCAATATCTGGCCCAGTCAGAGGATTATCAGGTTCCCATTATGACATAGGTTGATGCAGGAGTGTTACTTTCTGAACTCTGGATGGCTGAGACACTGCAGCATGTTACTGGCAGCAAGGGAGTCCTGGGAAAATTGGTGCTTGGCCTATTATCCTGGGATATAGACTCTGGGCATATGGAACTGTCAGTACTTGGAATTTGGCCCAGGTCAGTACTTCTGTAGATGGAGCTGAATGTTCCTCCTTCCACAATGAATCAGAAATCTCAGGTTGCTGGATGGTGGTTGTGGGGAAATCCCTGACGTGGGGACGACGTGCGAGGATTCTGAGGTCGGTAAGGGGAACGTTCAGCTGTGTGACCCTATCACAGATTTTGACCAAGGTAAAATGGATTTGGGGATCAAGCTGCTTGGGTTTATGAAGTGTTGAGCGAGTATTTCTCGTCTGGGATCAGATGATTGTTTCTGGATTACCTTTGGAAGCAATGACTGCTAATCTGAGGAGAGAATGAGATCCCATTCCATCCTTCACAGGGAGAAGTTGTGATTAAATGTTAGGAACAGTAGATTTGGACCCAGGGGTTCCGTGTTCAAACCACGTTTGGAAATTTCCCCTCACTGTCACAGTCAATGGTTCTGGGCCTGTGCACAATGGATTTCAGAGGGACAGTGGCATGGTTAGAGGAACGCATGGTTAACTAAACCTACCGAATGCTGAAAAGCCTGGATATGGTGGACATGGAGAGGATGTTTCCATTAGGTGGAGAGTCTGGGTTCTGACAGCACAGTCTCAGACAAAAGAAGCTTCCCTTTAAAATTGAGATGAGGAGAATATCTTAAATAAGGGGTGGCTGATCTGTGGAATTTGTTGCCACAGAGTGTGGTTGAGACTGCCATTTGGGTATATTTATGACAGGGGTTAATATATTCATGATTGCTAAGTAGCTTCAGGGCTACAGGAGGAAAGCAGGAATATGGTGTTGGAATAAATCTCAGCCATGGTTGAGTGGTGGGACAGACTCAATGGACCGAATCACCTAATTATGCTCCTGTGTCTTATGTCCCACCATGAGTGTATGATGACTCCTTCTTATCCCATATCAGATTTTGTGACGTGTCAGGGACAATTACAGATTTGTTCACTGTGATCATTACATTTGTCTTCAACGTTTAAATTTCAGTGTTTTGTTTTTTGGAACATTGAGCAGAAATGGTCTCCTTTGTATTGTTAACGTGCATCATCATCTCTCTGGTTAAAGTTAGACCTGTGGTGAGATTTATTGGAAGAAAATCCCACAACTGAAAGTGAATCACAATTAAAGATGAGGGAACAGCGACAAGTGAACCAGCCCGAGGACTGAGAGCACCAACTGGAGAGAACCCATCTGACACGGAGGTTCCAGTGATTCAGTCAGGAGAAAGATTGGTGAGTATCATTTACTCAAACACTGGTCCTTTAGATATTACATACCTGCACAAAGGAAGGTAGGAAATAGTTGGGGTGAGACTGAATGTGACCAGAAGTATCAGTGATGCCTCTGTCAGACCAGTTACAATCACTCCAGATCTGCTAATGTGCTGTCAGTATCCCAGCTCTTTAAAGTCACTCATGTTCCCTCAGTGTTGGCTCATTTCAAGGTCTTGCATCTTGTGAAGTAGCTTTTGGTCACCTCTCAGTGGGGAGATGGAAAGAAAGGGGAGATTTTATACTTAATATCTTTCAAAAAAATAATTATTTGAACTTACTTGCTGCAAACTTGCTTGGACTTATCTCCTTGGAGCGACAGAGAATGAGAGGTGACCTGATAGAGATGTTTAAGATGATGAGAGGCATTGATTGTGTGGATAGCCAGAGGTTTTTCCCCAGGGCTGAAATGACTGACATGAGGGGGCACAGTTTTAAGGTGCTTGGAAGTAGGTAGAGAGGGGATGTCAGGGGAGTTTTTCACACAGAGTGGTGGGTGTCAAAAGCATTGCTGGCGATGGTGGTGGAGGCAGATACGATAGGGTCTTTAAAGAGACTCTTAGATGGGTACATGGAGCTTAGAAAAATAGTGTTATGCAGTTGGGTAATTCTAGACAGTTTCTAGAGTAGGTTACAAGGTTGACAGAACATTGAGAGCTGAAGGGCCTGTAATGTACTGTAGATTTCTATGTTCCATGTTCAAACTTACTACCTATACCCTGTATATTCTCAACTAGGTCATTGATATAGATGACAAGTAATAATAGGTGTAACCATGGGGAACATCACTAGGCACTGGCCTTGATTCCAAGAAACAGCCTCTCAGCATCACCCTCTGCTTCCTGCCATTCAGTTGTTCCCAGACTCTGCGGCTCTGTCACAAACACAATGTTAACAGGAAGATTAGTCAGTAATTAATGTGAAAAGAGAATTGTTGCTTCCTGAAAGGTCACGTATCCTGTCTGATTCAAAGGACCAACTCCTCCCTTGTGTACGATTTAATTTGTCCTGGGACCCATCCTCCTGGGTCACGCTGCCTCCAATAACCCACATCCCCAACCTCCCTCCACCCTGCCAATGGCCCCACACCGCACATGTAGAGTGATCCACGTCACCCACATCCTCCCTCCCAGCCTGGGGAACCACAACTAATTGATCTCACGGTCTTGGCTGGGGCACGGAACTAAAACCAGAGCTGCAAGACTAGACAGCCTGGACTCTCCAGCCGTCCGGCTCAGTCCCAGCCCACTTCCACTGCAACTAACGCTCGATTTATGCAAACCCGGGATAAGCCCCTTCCTCACCATCGCCTAAACAGGAAAACTATCAACATCAGCTGGAGTTAGAATGGTGCTGCACTTTGCAGGAGGTCCCTGTGGCCCCTCCGGAGTTCGGATAGACAACACAGAGGGTTCAGCTGACCTGTCCTTTCAATATGACACTCCTGAATTCCACATCAACTCCATCCAACTATATCTGGGCGAACTTCACTGACTAACAAATATAGTTCCTCTCAGCGATCAGCCGTTTGAATGATACACTGACTTAAAGGAAGGGGTATATGTGGTCCACATTGTCAGAGTGTTTAGTTTACCAGGAGACAAAGACTGCAGTGACATGAAGTCTTCTGTTAACTGATACATATCTGTGTTTTCACTGCTAGCAATTCTGGTTTACATCAGTAAAACCCTCTTTATGAAAACAGTAAACAACTAGATACTACACTGCAATATACATCAGAGTTGCTGGTGAACGCAGCAGGCCAGGCAGCATCTCTAGGAAGAGGTACAGTCGACGTTTCGGGCTGAGACCCTTCGTCAGGTCTAAATGAAGGAAGAGCTAGTAAGAGATTTGAAAGTGGGAGGGGGACGGGGAGATCCAAAATGATAGGAGAAGACAGGAGGGGCAGGGATGGAGCCAAGAGCTGGACAGGTGATTGGCAAAGGGGTATGAGAGGATCATGGGACAGGAGGCCCAGGGAGAAGGAAAAGGGGGGGGGAACCAGAGGATGGGCATGGGGTATAGTCAGAGGGACAGAGGAAGAAAAAGGAGAGAGAAAGAATGTGTGTATATAAATAAATAATGGATAGGGTACGAGGGGGAGGTGAGGCATTAGTGGAAGTTAGAGAAGTCAATGTTCATGCCATCATGTTGGAGGCTACCCAGACAGAATATAAGGTGTTGTTCCTCCAACCTGAGTGTGGCTTCATCTTTACAGTAGAGGAGGCCGTGGATAGACATATCAGAATGGGAATGGGATGTGGAATTAAAATATGTGGCCACTGGGAGACCCTGCTTTCTCTGGCGGACAGAGCGTAGGTGTTCAGCAAAACGATCTCCCAATCTGTGTTGGGTCTCGCCAATATATAGAAGGCCACACCCAGGATCTCCCAGTGGCCACACATTTTAATTCCATATCCCATTCCCATTCTGATATGTCTATCCACGGCCTCCTCTACTGTAAAGATGAAGCCACACTCAGGTAGGAGGAACAACACCTTATATTCCGTCTGGGTAGCCTCCAACCTGATGGCATGAACACTGACTTCTCTAACTTCCCCTAATGCCCCACCTCCCCCTCGTACCCCACCCATTATTTATTTATATACACACATTCTTTCTCTCTCTTTCCTTTTTCTACCTCTGTCCCTCTGAATATACCCCTTGCCCATCTTCTGGGTCCCCCCCCCCACCCTTTTCCTTCTCCCTGGGCCTCCTGTCCCATGATCCTCTCATACCCCTTTGCCAATCACCTGTCCAGCTCTTGTCTCCATCCCTGCCCCTCCTGTCTTCTCCTATCATTTTGGATCTCCCCCTCCCCCTCCCACTTTCAAATCTCTTACTAGCTCTTCCTTCAGTTATTCCTGACGAAGGGTCTCGGCCCGAAACGTCAACTGTACCTCTTCCTAGAGATGCTGCCTGGCCTGCTGCGTTCACCAGCAACTTTGATGTGTGTTGCTTGAATTTCCAGTATCTGCAGAATTCCTCGTGTTTAAGATACTACACTGATTGACCCACCCCAGACCAGATCACCCTGGAAAGTCCTCCCAAGAAACATGAGGTGTTTTGTGACCCAACTCAAGAAAAAGGCCACACCGCCCACTCCATTAACAATATGGCAAAGCTGGGCACATAGCAGGGGACTTTACCTCATAGAATACTGGATTCAGTGATGACATCTGTTATGTTTCCTTCATTGTCCCCCTGAAATCATTAAAAACTTCCAGTTAACAGCTTTTGGAAACAAGTTCTCACCCACACGTGACGTCACTCTGCGCCCCCTCATGCCTGATGTCATGTGTCGGTTTCCCCACACCGGGATCTGACGTCACTCTGCGCCCCCACATGCCTGATGTCACATGTGGGTTCCCCACACCGGGATCTGACGTCACGTGTGCAGTTCCTTGCATCACACTGGCGCTGGGACGGTTGAACTTTACCGACTGAGGTAACAATTACCTGAACACAGTCAACAGAGGAGTTACTCTCTTCCCATTGGTGAGAATCTATGTCAATCACTGCTTACACCCAATAGCAGAGATGGGCCAGCCGAGAGGGTGTTAGCCCCGCTGATCCCATCTCCTGCTCCCATTCCCAATCTCCCCGTCAAAGCAGAACAAATCTCAAAGTAGAAGTCCAGCTTTTTGGATTATTTCCATTTCCCTCCACAGGAAGTTGGAGGAGTTTGTGAAGTGACTTCTGCGGCTGGAGTATACTGTATTGCTGACAGGTCAGAGGAGACCGCTCAGCCCATTGGCTTGATGCAGGCTCCTCACACAATGAGAGATCTGGCAGAAGGATGAGGGTGAGGGATTTTACTGAGAGGGTAAAGATGGTGTGAGAGGAGGTGGACAGGATGAAGTCTGAGAGGAAGTTTGTCCCAGTGGGGGATCAAGGAGCAAGATGGGGGAAGGAGCCCATTAACAGTGGGTAAGGGACATTGGGGGTTCATCTGTGGAAATGTCTGAGCACGCGGTGGCAGTGAGCAGAGATATTCACCACTTTAGGGGGTAAACACTGGCAGACTTTTGACCAGCAAGTTGGGCCAATGGTCTGGGCAAAGTGGATTGGAGTGTTGTTGGGGGGCAAGAATGGACTGGTGTTGGGTCTTATTGAATGACAGGATGGACTGAATGGCCTGTTCCTGTTCCTGTTGTCCGTGTGTTTAAAAAGAAAGAATAACCAGACCCTTCTTGGGCCTGCAGGATGCCCCAATGGGTGTTGTAGGGACCGGTGCTTGGAGCCCAGTTGTTCCCAAACTCTGTCAACAATTTATCTGAGGGACCAAATTCAACATTTCCAAGACTGCTCTTGAAAAAAATGTATATTTACACATTGTTAATGGCACAAAATGTATATTGATGATTAATGACACAACATATATATTTCTATATTGTTAATGACATAAAACTTGTGTTTCTATATTGATAATGACACAGAATAGTATAAATTATGTTCCGTGTGTTATCTGAATGTTCTTGCCTGTGATGTTGCTGCAAGTCAGTGTTTCTCTGTACCTGTACCTTCCCGTACTTGTCCACTTGTCAATAAATTCAACAGGACCTGAGAAAACTCTGAGATTTGATTAGTGATGATCACCTTGGCATCTCAGTAGGTCAGTTATAGAGATATACAGTGTTAAGTACAAGACCCTTAACAGTGTTGATGAGCAGAGGGATCTTGGAGTCCCAAGTTCATCACACCCTCAAAGTGGCTACACAGGTTGACAGGGGGTGAGGGAGGCAAATGGCATGCTGGCCTTTATTAGTTAAGACATTGCATTCAAAATTCAGGAAGTTATGTTGCAGCTTCATAAAACTTGAGTTAGGCCGCATTCGGAGTTTTTCATACAGTTCTGGTTGCCTCATTCCAGGAAGGATGTCAATAGCCCTGGCAAGGGTGCAGAAGAGGTTTACCAGGATACTGCCTGGATTAGAGGGCGTGAGCTATGACGGGAGATTCGACAAACTTGTGTTGTTTTCTCCAGAGCAGCGCAAGCTGGGGTGAGACCATGGAGGTTCATAAGGTTACGAGATTCATAGATAGAGTAGACAGAGAATAACTTTTTACCCGGGGTAGAAATGTCTAAATCCAAGACCTGACCTGAATACCTCCTTGTGTAATTGGATCCTGGATTTCCTCACTTGTAGACCCCACTCAGTTCAGATTGGCAAAAACATCTCCACAATCTCCATCACCACAGGGATGTGTAGTTAGTCCCCTGCTCTATTTGCTTTACACCTGTGACCGTGTGGCTAAGTACAGCTCCTCCACCAAATATAAGTTTGCTGATGATACCTCTGCTGTGGACTCTTTCAAAAGGGGTGGGAATCGGCATACAGGAGGGAGACTGAAAACTTGGCTTAGTGGTGTAATAACAACAACCTCTCACTCAATGTCAATAAGACCAAAAAACTGATCGTAGAATTCAGGAGAAGGAATCCAGAGATCCCTGAGCCGGTGATCATCACAGGATCAGAGTTGGAGCGGGTCAGTAACTTTTAAATTCTTGGGTGTCACTCTAAAGTCCTGTCCTGGACCAATCATATGAATATAATTGCGAAGAAAACACGACTGCGGCTCTACTTCCTCAGGAGTCTGTGGAGATTTGGTATGTCATCAAAAACGTTGGCAATCCTCAGTAGATGTGTGGTGGAAATTCTGCTGACTGGCTGCATTATGGACTGGTCAGGGATCACTAGTGCCTTTGAGCAGAAAATCCTGCAAAAGGTAGTGAATTTGGCCCAGTGTGTCACGGGTAAAGCTCTCTCAACCATTGAGTACATCTACATGAAATGTTGCCTTAGAAAGACATCAAAGATCCTCACCACCCAGGCCATGCATTTTTCTCGCTGCTGCCATCAGGTGGAAGTACAGATGCCTTAAGACGCACCCCACCAGGTCACTATCCTACAAACGTTTAGATGTGAATGTACAAGGCTTGACCAGTAAGTTCACAGATGATACAAAATTAGCAGATGGTGTTCATGGTGAAGATTATTGTAGCTTATAGGGGATCAAAATGGGCAGAGGAGTGGTAAATAGATTGCAAAACCAACACGAGCAGCAACGGTTTCATGCAGAGGTTGGTGACTATGTGGATGGAACAGCCAGAGGAAGTGGACGAGGCAGGCACAATGATATAATTCCAGAAGCAGTTTCGATGTGTAGATGGAGTGAAGAGGCCAGGGGGGGAAATGGGCCCATCACAGGAAATTGGGACCATCTCGGTGAACACTGTTACCAGTGTTGTCTCGATGGGCTGAAGGGTCTGTATCTGTGCTCTGTTGCTCTCTGACTCTCAGTAGATGCACTGGACAGACATACAGACATGCTGTGGGAGTTGATGTTAACAGGGAATGTTTGGTCCTAAGCCAACTGCTGCTCTGATACAGGGGATGAAGATACTGTCATACTTGCAAACTTATCGTTCTCTCTGACTCACTGTCTGCTTGTGTGTAATTCAGGGCATCACTAGCAGGTGGAGCTTTCCTGCACTCGGACCAAGGTGTAAACAAGACCACGATAACAATTGTCAGTCAGAATCAGAATGGCTACAGGTATGTTCACTGAGACCTTCATAATTAAACTTCTGTCATATTGGTAAACAATAGTTCAGATGAAGAAACTTACGCAGGCACTAATTGGGCCCAGAAAAGTGTCATCAAACAGGGTCATTGATCCCACTGGTCAAACAGCCTTGATTGATAGATCAATCCAACAGTTCAAGCAGAAGACCTGACACTCTGCTCACCGTGCAGTGCAAAGCTTCACCTGAGTGAAAGGAGCAAGAGACAATAGACAATAAGTGGAGGAGTAGGCCATTCAGCCCCTCGAGCCAGCACTGCCACTCACTGTGATCATGGCTGATCATCCACAATCAGTATCCAGTTCCTGCCTTATCCCCAGAAACTTTGATTCCGTTATCTTTAAGAGCTCTATCCATTTCTTTCTTGAAAGCATCCAGAGACTTGGCCTCCACAGCCTTCGGGGACAGAGCATTCCATAGGAAAGACATCCTTGTCATAGAGGGAGTACAAAGAAGGTTCACCAGATTGATTCCTGGGATGGCAGGACTTTCATATGAAGAAAGACTGGATGAACTGGGCTTGTACTCGTTGGAATTTAGAAGATTGAGGGGGGATCTGATTGAAACGTATAAGATCCTAAAGGGATTGGACAGGCTAGATGCAGGAAGATTGTTCCCGATGTTGGGGAAGTCCAGAACGAGGGGCCACAGTTTGAGGATAGAGGGGAAGCCTTTTAGGACCGAGATTAGGAAAAACTTCTTCACACAGAGAGTGGTGAATCTGTGGAATTCTCTGCCACAGGAAACAGTTGAGGCCAGTTCATTGGCTATATTTAAGAGGGAGTTAGATATGGCCCTTGTGGCTACGGGGGTCAGGGGGTATGGAGGGAAGGCTGGGGCGGGGTTCTGAGTTGGAGGATCAGCCATGATCATCATAAATGGCGGTGCAGGCTCGAAGGGCTGAATGGCCTACTCCTGCACCTATTTTCTATGTTTCTATGTTTCTATATATCCACCACTCTCTGGGTGAAAAAGTTTTTCCTCAACTCCGTTCTAAATGGCCTACGCCTTATTCTTAAACTGTGGCCTCTGGTTCTGGATTCGCCCATCAGCGGAAACATGCCTCCTGCCTCCAGCGTGTCCAACCCCTTAATAATCTTGTATGTTTTAATAAGATCCCCTCTTAGCCTTCTAAATTCCAGAGTATACAAGCTCAGTAGCTCCAATCTTTCAACATATGACAGTCCCGCTATCCCGGGAATTAACCTTGTGAACCTGTGCTACACTCCCTTAATAGCAAGAATATCCTTCCTCAAGTTTGGAGACCAAAACTGCACACAATACTCCAGGTGTGGTCTGACCAGCGCCCTGTACAACTGCAGAAGGACCTCTTTGCTCTTACACTCAATTCCCCTTGTTATGAAGGCCAGCATTCCATTAGCTTTCTTCACTGCCTGCTGTATTTGCATGCTTGCTTTCAGTGACTGATGTACAAGAACATCTAGATCTCGTTGTACTTCCCCTTTTCCTAACTTGACTCCATTTAGATAATAATCTGCCTTCCTGTTCTTAGCACCAAAGTGGATAACCTCACATTTATCCACTTTAAACTGCATTTGCCCACTCATCCAGCCTGTCCAAGTCGCCCTGCATTCTCATAACATCCTTCTCACATTTCACACTGCCACTCAGCTTTGTGTCATTGGCAAATTTGCTAATGTTACTTTTAATTCCCTCATCTAAATCATTAATATATATTATAAATAGCTGCGGTCCCAGCACTGAACCCTGCGATACTCCACTGGTCACTGCCTGCCATTCCGAAAGCGACCTGTTAATCGCTACTCTTTATTTTCTGTCAGCCAGCCAATTTTCAATCCATGTCAATACTCTGCCCCCAATACCATGTGCCATAATTTTGCCCACTAATCTCCTATGTGGGACTTTATCAAAGGCTTTCTGAAAGTCCAGGTACACTACATCCACTGGCTTTCCCTTGTCCATTTTCATAGTTACATCCTCAAAAAATTCCAGAAGATTCGTCAAGCACGATTTCCCCTTCGTAAATCCATGCTGACTCGGACTGATCCTGTTACTGCTATCCAGATGTGTTGTAATTTCATCTTTTATAATTGACTCCAGCATCTTTCCCACCACCGACGTCAGGCTAACCAGTCTATAATTCCCTGTTTTCTCTCTTCCTCCCTTCTTGAAGAGAGGGACAACATTAGTCACCCTCCAATCCACAGGAACTGATCCTGAATCTATAGAGCATAGGAAAATGATTACCAATGCATCCACGATTTCTAAAGCCACCTCCTTAAGTACCCTGGGATGCAGACCATCAGGTCCCAGGGACTTATCAGCCTTAAGACCCAACAGTCTATCCAACACTATTTCCTGCCTAATATAAATTTCCTTCAGTTCATCCATTACCCTAGGTCCTTTGGCCACTATTATATCTGGGAGATAGTTTGTGTCTTCCCTAGTGAAGACAGATCCAAAGTACCTGTTCAACTCGTCTGCCATTTCCTTGTTCTCCATAATAAATTGACCCATTTCTGTCTTCAAGGGCCCAATTTTGGGCTTAACAGAGATCCTGAATCAGGTGGTTGTGAGTGAAACACAGACAGGAATGTGTTGGCAATCTTGTGGGTTATGTGAATGTCAAGGTTCAGAGTCTGTTTCAGCTCTAGACAGGCCCCGATATGTAAGACATCTCCAAATTTCATTTATAAAGTTCAGAACCAGATGATGGGAAAATTTCCAGGATTTCAGAGATTTGTGTGATAACACAGCTTTCAGGTTTTGGAAGGGCTACCATCAACTCCCCCCTGGTTTTCTCAGCTGCTGCACAAAGGAGATGAAGGGAGTTTCCAAAATCTGTTTTCTGTAGCCGAGCTGAGAACATTGTCGGTGTTGGGAATAGCTAAGGATCAGGAGACTGCTCATTTTAGATAAATTTGTGGGCTGCTTAGGTGTTTCAAAACCCCAAAGAATGTAAGGTCTGTGGACAAAAAGTGCTCGTGCATTTCTGAAAAGATGTTGAAGGAGCTTCAATGCTGATAAGGCACAGGAAATATTAAACAGCAGGAGACAAACATGGAATCAAAGAGGGCTATTGGAACAACGTAATGTCATTGCTGAGTAGGATTAAATCGAATCCCATGGCATTTCAAGAGGGGAAATAAAGCGGTAACATGCAAAATGATGGAGGAACTCAGCAGGTTAGGCAGCAACTATGGAGGGAAATGAATAATCTAATCCTGAGCCAAGACTCTGAATCAGAAAATGTGCTCATCCAATCCAATCTCTTGTCTTTGAAATATTCAATCTGCAATCTCTCCAGTACTAATAGATCCTTCCTGTAGTATTGGTACCAGAACCGCACACACTATTCCAACTGGTCCAAGCAGCAGTTTATAACCTTGTCACAAGATCTCTCCTCGCCTGTATTCTGTGCTGCAGCTAATGATGGCAAACATACTAACTGTTGAATCCACACATTGTCTACCTGTAATCTATGGCGTATTAATGTTCAAAGTTCACTGCAAATTTATTATCAAGGTACATGTATGTCACCGTATATAACACAAGTTCATGTCCTCGTGGGAGAAACAGCCAACTGGATATGGAACTGGCGAGGTGGAAGGAATCAGAGGGTTAATCAGAGTGCTATTCAGTTTGGAGGCTTGTGACCAGTGGTGTTGATGGGTTCTAGGTCCACTGTTGCCCTTTCTATTAAAGATTTAGTAGATAAAGTTGTTAATGTTGTTTGTAAGTTTGCAGGTGACACCAAAATTGGTGGTACAATGGACAATGAAGGGGGTTATGTCAGTTCACAAACGTGGAAAGTGCACCGAGGCATGGGTTCACTTTGTAAAGTTAAAACATGGCAGGACTTGCATAGTCAATAAAAGGGCTCTGGAAAGTATTGTTGAACAGGGGGATCCAAGGGTACGAACGCACGATTCCCTGGAACTGTTTATACCCTTAAGTAGGGTAAAGGAGAGATGTCATTAAGAGGGAAAGGGTACAGAAGAGATTCACTCAGGGGACTGGACAGTGTGCATGACAAGGCAGTGGTCAGTCTGTGATTCAAGGGACCAGACTGTGTGTGTCTCAATGCAATGGTCAGTCTGTGACCCAGAGGACAGGACATTGTGACACAGCGGATGGAGAGTATGTGCTCAAGGGGATTGGACAGTGTGTAATCCAGTGGCTGACCTGTGTGTGATACAGGCAACTGGACAGTTTGTGACCCAGGGAGATTCTTGCTTGTGACACCAGTGATATTTCCTGGTGTCAACTGATACTGTTCCATTAAGAGTCCCTGGTTATCAGTGTGTTCAACTACTGTGTAGCCGGTGAGCAGTATTACTGTGTCAATCCTGTTCTTTTTCTGGGAGTGGATGCGTCCAGTCACTGGCTTATCGGGATGGTCACCGTGCATTCACCAGCACATTCCCACTCCAAATCTGGTCAGCCAGAGTCTCGGCTCCATTGTACCCACCCAGACTGAATCTGTTCTGCTCAGCTCGAAATCACTCTCGTTTAACCTGCAATTCATCACTAACTTCAGGTGGGAAATTAAATCCGGTACGGAAAGTACTCAAGAAGTTTTTACCAGGCAACTCACTGAGGGAAGATAATCGGGACACGGGAACTGAGGCACCAAACCAGGGACAGATTGAGAGCGATGTCCCAATAGAGTGCAGTCTGGTCATGGAGGAGGGAGAGCAAAGTGAACCCAGAGACCGTGGCATTGGAGACACTGATCAGAACCCTGGAAGGGGCGCAAGTGAGGCAACTGCCTGTGAACTCAGCAGCTCATTAAACACGGAGTTGTCAAGTCCCCAACAAGTAGCTGGTGAGTGAAATATGAGTGCGATGTGGTCACAGAATGTGGCAGGGTGGAGGGTAAATGTGAGGCCTTGTTGGAGGGTTGGTCAGAGGAGAGGGGGAATGTGTGGGTGTGGTACATGTGGTTAGTGGGGCACCGGTTACCCCAGTACGGGAAATAGAAACATAGAAACATAGAAAATAGGTGCAGGAGTAGGCCATTCGGCCCTTCGAGCCTGCACCGCCATTTATTATGATCATAGCTGATCATCCAACTCAGAACCCCGCCCCAGCCTTCCCTCCATACCCCCTGACCCCCGTAGCCACAAGGGCCATATCTAACTCCCTCTTAAATATAGCCAATGAACTGGCCTCAACAGTTTCCTGTGGCAGAGAATTCCACAGATTCACCACTCTCTGTGTGAAGAAGTTTTTCCTAATCTTGGTCCTAAAAGGCTTCCCCTCTATCCTCAAACTGTGACCCTTCGTCTGGACTTCCCCAACATCGGGAACAATCTTCCTGCATCTAGCCTGTCCAATCCCTTTAGGATCTTATACGTTTCAATCAGATCCCCCCTCAATCTTCTAAATTCCAACGAGTACAAGCCCAATTCATCCAATCTTTCTTCATATGAAAGTCCCGCCATCCCAGGAATCAATCTGGTGAACCTTCTTTGTACTCCCTCTATGGCAAAGATGTCTTTCCTCAGATTAGGGGACCAAAACTGCACACAATACTCCAGGTGTGGTCTCACCAAGGCCTTGTACAACTGCAGTAGTACATCCCTGCTCCTGTACTCGAATCCTCTCACTATAAATGCCAGCATACCATTTGCCTTTTTCACCGCCTGCTGTACCTGCATGCCCACTTTCAATGACTGGTGTATAATGACACCCAGGTCTTGTTGCACCTCCCCTTTTCCTAATCGGCCACCATTCAGATAATAATATGTTTTTCTATTTTTGCCACCAAAGTGGATAACCTCACATTTATCCACATTAAATTGCATCTGCCATGAATTTGCCCACTCAAATGTGCTACCTGCTCCGAGGATTTACAGGGTAGATATTGGAGGAAATGCAGCTGTCCAGATAAGAGAGTATTTCTGGGGTATGAATTAAGGGAAATATATTCGCCAAATGGTTTGTATTAAATGTGGTCCTTCTGGTAACGTAATGCCCCGAGCAATGCTGGGTAGGTTTTAAGGCCAGTGTTGGCGATTAAGAATAATTCCATTTTAATGGCTGAAGGCAGGTGAACACTGTGGTTCAAGACATGATTGGTTTTTTGAGTTGGGTGAGAGTGGTGGAGATGAGGGATATTTGAGTTTGTGTCCAGATTGTCTTTCTGTATTCACAGTCCCGGAGTTTACAATCTCCGAACTCCTGGCACAGTGGGACGAATATCGACTGTACCAACTGACAAAGTTCTACAGGGACAGACTCAAACAAGCAATTGAAGAAAAAGTTGAAAGACTCGGTTGGATGTTGACAAATGAGGGACATTTCAGTAGAGAAGAAAATGAGGTGAGTGTATTTAGTGTATTGTCACCGAACTGCTGGTGTCAGGCTACGTCCACACTACGCCGGATAATTTTGAAAACGCCGGTTTCGAGTAAAAACGACAGGCGTCCACACTAAGCATTTTTCAAAATATCTCCATCCACATTAGGCGGATATTTGGGCGAATCTCCTCCTACTGGCCATGCGCAGGACACACAGAAAACAAGTGAAGAGGAATCGGTATACTTAGTGTGCGTTTGTCCAGTTACAGAGTAGAAACATTTAAAAGGAGTTGCTCTTGGCTCTCGCGCAGGAGGACTTAAAACTTTTAAAAAAAAAGGCTACACTAGACTTCGTAAAACAACATAAAAACTGCACTGGACTACAGACCTGCACATGACTACATAGGGTGTCCTTCCGAGTCTGACGGATGTCAACCACCATCACAACTAAATGGCAACCAAAATACTTGCTCAGCCAGTTTACTGATGCGTACTTCAAAACCCAATTCCCCACCCCACACCCCACGACAATCCAACTGTGACCGCTAAGGACCCCCGATGAAAGTTTTATAGTCTCACTGGCTCACCACGCCCATCCTGGCGGTCTGTTCATAAATGCCGGAG
Organism: Mobula hypostoma; assembly: GCF_963921235.1. Taxonomy (NCBI): domain Eukaryota; kingdom Metazoa; phylum Chordata; class Chondrichthyes; order Myliobatiformes; family Myliobatidae; genus Mobula; species Mobula hypostoma. The sequence continues at coordinate 696,868 of NC_086099.1, forward strand.
TCTTCTATCAGGTTAACCTGTGGGACTTACTAGGTATCAAGACGGCACAGACGGTTTAAAGCTTTCCGATAATAGTACGCAGCTGGGCATCAGGGGCTTCATCGTCTACAAGGAAAACTGTACCAGCGACTGTCGACTGTACCATTGTGGCCTCCCAATCGAATCCCTCGATGGAATATTATGCACGCTTCGAGGGATGCAACATAACGCCGTCCAGGTGAACAGCCACTGTCGGTAGCAGTGGAAGACATGAGACGGGCGCTGCAGAGAGGAAGTCCCTGTCAACATAACACCTTCCGGTTGAGCAGCCGCTGACTGCAGCAGTGGCAGACATGAGAATGACTCCGCATGGAGCCAGTCCCCATAAGGCTGCCGGATAAGTCAAAATCCCAGGCGGACTGCTCAGCCAGAGCACTGACGGCTTCATGGACATCACCTAATTTTTACAAGCTGCCGTCCCCATATGCATCAAGTCAGCCACTATGCGATGTTAGCATTCAGTTTGTGTGGACTACAATATTAAATGCGGAGGCTGAATATGGCCATACAGCACTTTGGGTAATGTGAGCATTTCGGGCACCTTATCTAAGAAAGGATGCACTGGCGTTGGACAGAGTCCCGGGGAAGTACACGGTGATGATGGAAATATAGAAACATAGAAAATCTATAGCACAATACAGGCCCTTCAGCCCACAATTCTGCGCGAAGACATACTTACTTTAGAAATTACCCATAATTCCTTATTTTTCTAAGCTCCATATACCTAGCCAGGAGATTCTTAAAAGACCCTATCACATCTGCCTCCACCACCATCGTCGGCAACCCATTCCACGCCCTCACCTGTGTACCTACTTCCAAGCACCTTAAAACGGTGCCCTCTCGTGTTAGCCATTTCAGCCCTGGGACTAACTATCCACATGACCAATGCCTCTCATCATCTTAAACACCTCTATCAGGTCACCTCTCATCCTCTGCCGCTCCAAGAATAAAAAGATTTCACTCAACCTATTCTGATAAGGCATGCTCCTCAAACCAGGCAACGTCCTTGTAAATCTCATCTGAACCTTTTCTATACTATAGTTTCCACATCCTTCCTGCGGTGAGGTGACCGGAACTGAGCACAGTACTCCAAGTGGGATCTGACCATGGTCTATATAGCTGCAACATTACCTCTTGGCTCGTAAATCTGAATTCCACGGTTGATTAAGGCCAATGCACCGCATCCCATCTTAACCAGAGTCAACCTGTGCAGCAGCTTTTAGTGTCCTATGGACCTGGACCACAAAATCCCTCTAATCCTCTATATTCTGCCATAATATTTGACCTACCAAAATGAACTACCTCACACTTATCTGTGTTGAATTCCATCTGTCACTTCTCAGTCCAGTTTTGCATCCCATCAATGTCCCGCTGTAATGTCTCACAGCCTTCCACACTATCCACAACACCCCCAACCTTTGTGTAATCAGCTAATTTATTAACCCATCCCTCCACTTCCTCGTCCAGGTCATGTATAAAAGTCACTTAGAGTAGGTGTCCCAGAACAGATGCCTGAGGCACAACACTGATCACCGAACTCCATGCAGATTATGACCCATCTATAACCATTCTTCGCTTTTTGGGGCAAGCCAATTCTGGATCCACAAAGCAAGGTCCCGTTGGATTCCATGCCTCCCTACTTTCTCAATAAGCCTTGCATGGGCTACCTTATCAAATGCCTTGCTGAAATCCATATACACTACATCTACTGCTCTTCCTTCATCAATGTGTTTCGTCACATCCTTATAAAATTCAGTCAGGCTCCTAAGGTACGACAAAGCCATGCTGATAATCCCTAATCATATTGTGCTTCTCTAAATGTTCATAAATCCTGCCGCTCAGGATCTTTTCCATCAACTTACCAACCACTGAAAGAAGTCTCACTGGTCTATAATTTCCTGTGCTATCTCTACTCCCTTTCATGAATAAGGGAACAACATCTGCAACTCTCTAATCCTCTGGAACTTCTCCCGTCCACATTGATGAAGCAGTGGGGACGGGATGATCCCGAAATTAAAGGGTTAACTCTGAGAAGCGTTTGCAAAACATGGGTGCATATTATTGAGAACTACTGTAGCCCCCCCACCCCCCAGCCACTCTCAGAGTCGCTCGGCTCACTGTCGTCTAGGGAAACAGCCTCGGCCCCGGCAAACTGGGTAATTCGTTTCTGTGGATGCTGTGTGATGTACCCCACCCCGCCCAAATAACAGACAATACACCAGATGTAATTAAATGATATATAGTTTATAAATATTATTGGAACTATATAATTAAAAGAGAATAAAATATAAAAGGAAAATAAAAGGCGCCACACTTATCAAAGTTCAATCTCTTCGTGCACAAAAACCGTTGGAGCTCAAGGACCTTCTTCTTCACCCTGCGACCCCCTCGGACCACCTCGACCAGCTGCCTGGGACCAACAACGGTGGTCGACCAGACGCTCCACACGAGTCCGTCTCCGTCTCCTTGCTGAACGCCCTCCTCAGGGTCCGACCCCATTAGCGGACTCACAGCACCTCGTCCATCCTCTGTCTCGCTCTCCCGCCTTCTGCCCCAAAACCCCGTGCATGCAGTATATTCAAATACACCAAAACCATAACAACTATCCCAATTGGTTAATAGCACTCTCTTATCACACTCTAAATCAAAAACAAGCTGCTAGCGTAAACTTTCTCAGCGTTTAACACAACAAAGCCGCATTCCCCAGATTATCACAACAAAGACGCCATTTTAATTAGCCTCTGCAGTAACATAAAAGTCGAAACCCCCTTACACTCTCCCCCCACCAAATAAAGTCATGTCCTCATGACTTCTAAATAACTCGCCACCCAGTCCTGCAGACACAAAACACACACATACACAGATACACACAGTGACGGTGCTCCCCAAACAGTGGACCTTACTCCTGTCCCACGGGCGCTACATAGGCCAACCTATCTGGGAGCTTCTTAACCCTTTGAGACCTCCGTACCCCCTCACCTAAAACCAAAAGGCTCAGACACTACTAGGGATACCTCGGGCCTGCTTGCCAACTCCTCTCTCACTCAGACCACCACTACAGCTCGGAGCCCCCTGTCCCGTGTCCGGGGCCCCGACTCTCCTCCTTCCTGATCCTGCCGTAACTCGGACTGCCCACATCTAGCCCTCCCCACTACACCTGACTCAGTGGGAGAAGGGCCAAAGGTCTCTTCCTCAATCACGGGGAAGTTAGCGAAAGGCAGTATGTACCACATGCGCAGCACATCATCCTTTGAATCCGTATCCTTCCTCATTCCCTCGATCGGTAACTGCTGTTTAAGTTTCTCCAAACTGAAACATTTAGCCGGGGTTACCCCTTCAGCCTCCTGCAGTCGAGACGTCAGCTTCTCCGGGGACTCCTTCAACTCTCGCCACAGCCTCAGCAGTTCTGACTCTGGGTTCCTGGTCATCTCAATCTGGGACGCAGTTACCCCACCAGCTTCTTCCACTCTGACCTGAAAAGCAGCAGTTAAAGAATGTTCAGCCTCCGGTTGTTTAGAACCATAGAAACTACAGCACAGAAACAGGCCTTTTGGCCCTTCTTGGCTGTGCCGAACTATTTTCTGCCTAGTCCCACTGACCTGCACATGGACCATATCCCTCCATACACCTCCCATCCATGTATCTGCCCAATTTATTCTTAAATGTTAAAAAAGAACCCGCATTTACCACCTCGTCTGGCAGCTCATTCCACACTCCCACCACTCTCTGTATGAAGAAGCCCCGCCTAATGTTCCCTTTAAACTTTTACCCCCTCACCCTTAACCCATGTCCTCTGGTTTTTTTTCTCCCCTTGCCTCAGTGGAAAAAGCCTGCTTGCATTCACTCTATCTATACCCATCATAATTTTATATACCTCCATCAAATCTCCCCTCATTCTTCTACGCTCCAGGGAATAAAGTCCTAACCTATTCAACCTTTCTCTGTAACTGAGTTTCTCAAGTCGTGGCAACATCCTTGTAAACCTTCTCTGCACTCTTTCAACCTTATTTATATCCTTCCTGTAATTTGGTGACCAAAACTGAACACAATACTCCAGATTCAGCCTCACCAATGCCTTATACAACCTCATCATAACATTCCAGCTCTTATACTCAATACTTTGATTAATAAAGGCCAATGTACCAAAAGCTCTCTTTACGACCCTATCTACCTGTGACGCCACTTTTAGGGAATTTTGTATCTGTATTCCCAGATCCCTCTGTTCCACTGCACTCCTCAGTGCCTTACCATTAACCCCGTATGTTCTACATTGGTTTGTCCTTCCAACGTGCAATACCTCACACTTGTCAGTATTAAACTCCATCTGCCATTTTTCAGCCCAATTTTCCAGCTGGTCCAAGTCCCTCTGCAGGCTCTGAAACCCTTCCTCACTGTCTACTACACCTCCAATCTTTGTATCATCAGCAAACTTGCTGATCCAATTTACCACATTATCATCCAGATCATTGATATAGATGACAAATAACAATGGACCCAGCACTGATCCCTGTGGTACACCACTAGTCACAGGCCTCCACTCGCATCACTCAGAGAAGCAATTCTCTACCACCACTCTTTGGCTTCTTCCTGAGGACGTCTTCCAAGTCAACTTTCAGTTTTTCCACTTCATTTAAACTCGCGATAGTCACCTTCAGGTTTCTTTCAAGCATCCACCTCCCTTTTCCGAGATCTGTCCTCCATTTCTTCACCTCCTCAGGAGCGTAGTCAAACTCCCCTCCGTGGGCTCTCGGTTTTCTGTTGATCTTAGTCAGAACACTTCCTTGATCTTCCCCAACTTGCAAGTCTTCCAATCTGTTCTGAATCGACGTCTTGAGTTTCTGCTGATCCTTTCGAAGGTGGGTCATTGTTTCTTCTCGCTGGATTAATTCATCAGTACATGACCTCAGTGCGGTGCAAATTCCCTCTCTTCCCTGTGTCTCATTCAAGTTGACGACCTGGGTTACCATCCCCCGGTCCACCACCGTCTGTCCCAAAACCAGGAAGTTCAATTGGTATGTCGGGTCATTTTCCTCACATTGCACCAAACTCCTCCGGCCAACAACTCCTCCACATTTGACACTTCGCTTCGGTCACCCGGGCTCAGCCAGTCGCCTCGCCTCATAGTCCCCCCAGGCGAATCCAAGCTCTAGGCGGTCATCCACATACGTCAAAACTCCACACACCTTCACTTCCCCCATGGTCTTCCTCATGACCCGCGGGAAGGATGCAGGGGCTCCGGATATGCCCTTGGGCATCTTTTCGGATCGGAAGATTCCTAGGGAACTAGTAAGGGCCATCTTCAGCTCAACAGCCGCACTCCTCGGGATCTGGCAACATCCACCCCTCAGATGCAGCACATTAAACCACATCGCATAATCCACACACACGCTGCCTTCATCTTCCACGCCGCTAGGGTCCAGTTGCCGCGACCTCTCTCTCACTGAGGCATCTTCAGCGGTCAATTCCCCTCCCTCGTGGTAGTTCGGAGCATCTACTAAGAGGGTCTCACCCTCAGCTACTTTCCCCAAGCCGTACCACCGCTGGGTCTCGTTTAAATTCAGTACTGGCTCAAGGCTGCTACACACGTCCTCAGAAGCAACTCGACACGCTGGGTGCCCAGAAAATGCCTCCATGACCTCCAGGGTCATTAACGAATCATCGTCTTCTGGATAACTACTGCCACTAGTACCCAAAGTCTCCGGTGCCCTTGTGGTTGTCAAGGATAAATGCTTCAGACACCGGTTGTAAAACGAACTGTACAACAACTTGACCTGTGCCCCGGGGTCGAGGATAGCTTTAGCATCACTTTCCTCTATCCATAGCGACACCCTGGGGCGTTGTCCCTCTAAGCCTTTAGGAATAGGGTCTTCTCCTTTCGGAAGTTCATTGGTACATTACTGGGAACGTGCTTCCACAGAGAACCCAAGCCGTTCCCCCACTGGGCCTCCACTAAGTTTCTTGATCCCTCTCTGATCAGCTGAACAACTGAAGGAGGGGCTGATCCCCTGAAATGATCCCCCTGGCACTGCAAGCAATTTAGCTGCCCTCCTAGCCAGAGAAGACACACTGAAAACTTTCCCCCCTCTTTCAAATAACTGACAGCCGTCACTACGGTGTAAGTGAACCTGACAGCTCTAACACCATCACCAGCTCGCCTACTCAAACGTTCAACCAATCCCTGTCGCTCTCCCTCAACCGAGCCTGCCACTCATCTAACAACTGAGAGATCTGCTCCACCCACGTCTCGCACGTCTCCGCCCCTCTTGGGGTGGACACTATCCCAAGTGCCAGGCGGAGCCTGCCAGAGCTAGAACATTTATTCGGAGATCCTACCTCCAAATCAGACCACTCTTCCCTCTCTCTCCCAACCGCATGGGCAGCCCCGAGTGCCACCTCCAACTCATCAATGCCAGCCCGAACTCGATACAGCAATCACCAGCAAATAACCCACAGAGACAGACATTACAGATTTAAACAGGGCACCCACACATCATACCCAGCAGGCTCAATCCCGGACAAAGCCCACACAATGTAGCCCCCCCTGGCCACCCTCAGGGTCACTCGGCTCGCTGTCGTCTAGGGAAACAGCCTCAGCCCCGGCAAACTGGGTAATTCGTTTGTGTGGATGCTGTGTGAGGTACCCCACCCTGCCCAAACAACAGACGATACACCAGATGCAATTAAATGATATACAGTTTATAGATATTACTGGAACTATATAATTAAAAGAGAATAAAATATAAAAGGAAAATAAAAGGCGCCACACTTATCAAAGTTCAATCTCTTCGTGCACAAAAACCGTTGGAGCTCAAGGACCTTCTTCTTCACCCTGCGACCCTTCGGACTACCTCGACCGGCCGCCTGGGACCAACAACGGTGATCGACCAGACGCTCCACATGAGTCCGTCTCCGTCTCCTCACCGAACGTCCCGCTTGGGGTCCGACCCCGTTAGCGGACTCTCAGCACCTTGTCTATCCTCTGTCTCGCTCTCCCGCCTTCTGCCCCAAAACCCTGCGCATACAGTATCTTCAAATACACCAAAACCATTACAACTATCTCAAGTGGTTAATAGCACTCTCTTATCACACTCTAAACCAAAAACAAGCTGCTAGCGCAAACTTTCTCAGCGTTTAACACAACAAAGCCGCATTCCCCAGATTAACATAATAAAGACGCCATTTTAATTAGCCTCCGCAGTAAAATAAAAGTCGAAACCCCCTTACACAGTATTGAAAGACTGTGAGAGAGAGGATGTGTCGAGCGCTAGGATCCGACGGCACTGCCTCAGAATACAAGCCCTTCCCTTTAGATGATAGATGAGGGTAAGAGCCTTGCAATCAGAGTGGCGAATCTGTTAGGACAGAACGAACAGTCTCGGCCTGAAACGTCGACCGTACCTCTTCCTATAGATGCTGCCTGGCCTGCTGCGTTCACCAGTAATTTTTACATTCTGTAGGAATTATGTTCAATGACATTGATGTTTCCATAGCAAGCCAGTCAATGCACTCTGTATCACACATCTATAGAGACTTGTCAAAGTTTTAGATGTCATGCTGATTTCCGCAAACTCCTAAGAAACCAGAGGCGCTGCCGTGCTTCCTTGGCAATTGCACTTGTGACTGAAATAGTAAAATCTAGGAATTTTAAGTTGCTGTCCCTCTCTGATCCTCCGATGAGGAGTGGATCATAGACCTTCGGTTGTTCCTTCCTCAGTCTTGTTTGCATTGAGTGAGGCGCTTACGGGCAGGGTGGAAGGTGGAGCCAAAGTGGATGAAATTGTCGCGCTCAGCGTGAGTGTATGAAGCGGCAGCAATACATTCGTCGACGTAGCGGTGGAAGCATTGGTGTGCATTATCGGGGAGGGTTTGGGTCGAGATTGTTTTACTTAGCCAACAAAAAGGGAGACATATCTGGGACCTATGCGAGTGCCCATGGCTACTCATTGAATTTGGAGTAAGTGGAAACAGCCGAAGGAGAAACTGTTGAGGTGAGGACCGGTTCTGCCAGACGGGGGATGATGATAATAGGCAGCAACTGGTTGGTTCTTTCCTTGAGAACTGTGAAGAGTCTTAAGGGCCTTTTGATGGGTGACAGGAAATCCAGGGAGAAAATGAGACGGTCAGGGACAGGGAATTGAAAGATAGTGAGTTGATCGAGAGCACAGGGAAGGTTCGCGAATGCAGGTGGGAAGGGGCGGAGGCATGGGGCATAGGACGGAGTGTCGTTATGAGAACAGAAGTTCAGTGGGGCAGGAGCAGGCAGGGACAATGGGCCTACCCGGACAATCAGGCTTGTGAATCGAGTAGGAGGTAGAAGCGAGCAGTTCAGGGCAATGGAACCACGAGTTTTCACCAGAGTTGATGATGTCAGTCATGATGTCAGAGACAGATCTCTGATAGTCCCGAGTCGGTTACTTTCAAGGAGGATGCGTCTGAGAGTTAGCCTCTGGTCTCAGCAACGTGGAGGTCAGTCCGCCACTCTACAACAGCAGCACTTTGTCAGCAGGTTGGATGGAAACTTTGGGACTGGGCTGAGAGATTGGAGGGCAAATTTCGCGGAGCGGTGAGGATTCCTGATGTTGAGGTGGTTGATGTCTAGTCGGCAATTAGTGATGAAGATATCCCAGAGCAGGCAGAGAACCAGCGCGCTGTGTCCGAGAAGAGGAGGAGGGTTGGAGACAGGAGAATATACCGTCTGGCAATTCAGTCCGAAAAGGCAGGCTCGGAGACGGAGCTGAATGTGAAATAAACTTCACTTTCCCAGCAGCAGCTCCTCCCAAACGTCTGAGAATCTCCAGTGAATTGTTTATGAAAATGTTGGCAGAAGTACTCCACAGTGTAAACACATATTATATGATGCGTATAACAAAGACGTGGCATTGTATTTTCCATGAGGGTGGTGTTCTCCGATTAACCCCCAGGCGGAATTGAGAGACGGAGTGAGAGACAGAATGGAACAAATACCGCCGGTTTGGTAAACGACCGTAACAGGACTCGAACCTGCAATCTTCTGATGGCTTCCAATCGAACACCGAAGTCAGACGCCTTATCCATCAGGCCACACGGCCGTATTATGTGAGAAATGCCGAGAGAAAAACATGGGGAACATGCTGACTGCTGCAAGGAGTTTCCACCTGTAGAATTATTTCCTGACCGAGCTAAAAGTACTGGCACGCAGTGATTTCATCCCAGGTGAATATTAGACCATTGTTGTGAATATCTTTCCATTCGTTCCTGCTTTAGCCTGTTCATTTAAATTCAATATTCTGTTTCTGTCATACAGAAATGAATTTTCAAAGGCAAACACCACTGTCTTTTGCGGCGGCGTTATATTCTGTGATTGGAATCCGTGACAATGGTACACCATGTTCAAAACATTATTGGTAAAGTGAACTCGATTTCCTTTTAGATATTTCAGCCGTTGGCTTTGGTATTCCGGAACCGAGCAGCCATGTGTTTGTGTCGGTTAAGCATTAGGGTGCTCGGATCTGCTGCTGTGCACAGTTGGACGTGCCCTTCAGCATGTCAGTAATGTGGTGGCTATCAGGTTATTGCATTTGCCCGATACAGGGAAAGTCACCATTCTAGAACCCGGTGACAAATTCCTATGCAGGTTTACTTGAAATCAAGAAATATGATAAGAAAGCTACTGAAATTTTATTTAAATGAACGTAACTTTTTCTCATTTTACAATTCACAACGCTCAGTGCTTCTCAGAGTTACAGAGCACGGAATTGATCATTTTGGTACAGCACTTCACAAGAGAGAAAGGAACAGACGAGGTGGTCAAGAGGATAAGGCGATGCACTGCTAATCCATTGTGCTCTGCACGCAGGGGTTCGAATCCAATCCTCGTCACGACGTGTTATCTAGGAGACCATCTGGTGAGGCTGTCACCTTAAAACATCCAAGCCTGCAACTTTTGGCACAGGGATGCCAGACGATTTGTTATGTGAATCATGAAAAACAATATTCATCATTAGTTTATCACCAAATTTGCCTCAATACCACAAGATATAGGAGCAGAATTAGGCTATTCGGCTCATCAATGTTTCTCCGCCATTCTATCACGGCTGAGGCCTCACCTTGAGAATTGTGAGCAGTTTTGGGTCCCTCAACTCAGAAGAGATGTGCTAGCATTGGAGAGATTCCAAAGGACGTTCACAAGGTTGATTCCAACAATGAAAGGGTTATCACACGAGGACCGTTTGACGGCTCTGGATTTGTACTCGCTGGAATTCAGAAGGATGGGGTGGGGGCGGGATCCATTGAAACCATTCGAAATTTGAAAGGCCTGGACAGAGCAGATGTGGACATGATGTTTGCCATGGTGGGAGAATTTAGGACACGAGTGCACAGCCTTAGGATAGAGGGACGCCCTTTCAAAACAGAGAGGTGTAGAAATTTGTTTAGACAGCGTGTGGTGAATTTGTGGAATTTGTTGCCACATTCAGTTGTAGATGACAGGTTGTTTGGTGTACTTAAGACAGAAAAAGATTGGTTCTTGATTGGACACGGCATCAAAGGTTTACGGGGAGAAGGCCGGGAATTGGAGTTCAGGAAGGGTGAAAAAGGATCAGCCATGTTTGAATGGAGGAGCAGACTCGATGGGCCAGATGACCTAACTCAGCTTCAATGTCTTATGGCCCTGTGGTCATACATACTATCCATCTCAACCCCATTCCCTTGCCTTCTCCTCGTCAATTTGACACCCTTACTACCTGTCCACCTCCTCAACCGCCACTTTAAGTATGCCCAATGACTTGTCCTTCACGGCTACCCGTGACAATAAATTCCACAAATCCATAACTTCCTGGCTACAGAAATTGCTTTTGTCCCTTTTCTAAAGGGACATCCTTATCTGAAGTTGTACCCACTGGCCCTCGACTCTAGTACTACATCAAAATGCTCTACATGTCTATTCTAAGTCGACCTGTCAATATCCGATAGATTTCAATGAGATCCCCGACACATTCTTCCAAATTCCAGCGCCCAAGTCCCACGGTCCTAAAATATTCCTCATGCGTAACTCTTTTATTCCGGGCATCAGTCTCGTGACCGTCCTCTGGCCAGCACATCTGTTTTACATAAGAGACCCAAACCGTTCACCATATTCCACCTGCGGTCCCACCAAAACCTTACACATTTGTTTTTATTTTCTAGTTCTCTCGAAATAAATGTTGACATTGCCTTTGCCCTACTTACTACCGTCTCAAACTGGCAATTAGAATCTCGAGATTCTGCACAAGGTCTCCGAACTCCTGTTACACCTCTTCTTTTCCGATTTTGTCCCCAGTTAGAAAATAGTCTTCTGCTTTATTGCTTCTGACAAAGTGCAATTACATACATTTCCCAACAGTGTTGTCCATCTGTCCCTTTATTGTCCATTCTCTTCATGTATCTAAGACCTTTTGCAAACTTTGTGCTTTTTGAAGGCTACCTGCCCTTCAACCTATGTTTGGATTGTCCGCAAATCTGGCCGCAAAGCCAGGAATTTCACCATCCCGATTACTGACAAATAAGCTGAAAAGATGCGGCCCTAATTCCAACTAGTCACCGGCATCCAACTAGAAATTCTCACTCTTTGGCTCCACTCAATCAGCGATTCGTCTATCTATGGCGGTATCTTTGCTGTATACTGAGGGACGTTCATCATTTTTAACTGACTCATGTGCTTTGCTTTGTCAAAGACCTTCTAAAAATCCAAGTAAACAACATTCAGTGTCTCGACTTTGTTTATTATGCCTGTTATTTCCTCAATGAATTCCAAACAATTTGTCAGGCTAGATTATCCCTTAGGAAACTGTGCTGATTTAGGCCTATTTTATTATCTGGCTTGAAGTACTGCGAAACTTCATCCTTAATAATGGACTGCAAGATCGTCCAAAACACTAAGGTGAGGCTAACAGTCTGATATTCTCTCTTTGGCTTCACTCCCTTCTTAAAGAGTGGAATGACATTTCCAAATTTCGAAGCTATTTGACAATATTGTCTTTCTGTAAGGATCACTGCAAAAGTCTCTACAATATCTTGGGGAACGAAGATTGGCGTGAATGTCGACACAACGTGCGATGACGATTAGTTTCGCTTTCCCCCTCTCTCTGCGTCTGTCACATCTTTTATTATCAATGAGTGCAGACTTTATACAACCTTGAGATTCATCTCAGTACCGGCAGCCACGAAGCACAGAAACCCAACGAAACACATTAAAACAGAAGAGGGCTGTCAAACAGCTCGTGTGCAGAGAGAGAAAAAAAAATCGTACAAAAATAAAATCACGAAAACAGTATTCAGAACTAAAGGTCACAAAGTTAGGCATCACTGCAGCTGGACTTGAAGTCCACTGGTTGCAGTTCACAGCCTCAGGCCAGCACAGAGACCAGCAAACCCCACGGAGAAGCGAACAGAGCCAGATAATCCCTCGTCTATGACTCCGACAACGGGCCATTTCGATCTGTCCAGTTTCTTAAATCGACAAAACTCTGGGTCACTTCTCGCTCTCTGTTACTTCGATACGGTTTCCGGCCCGGGTTTCGTCGCTTCGATGAGGCCGGTACCCGAAACTGACATCGTCTGGTTTTCCACTTGTAAGCACGACAGAGTGTGTTTCCAAGTTTGCTGACAACTCGAAAGAGGCGAGAGGGCCGGTTGCAAAGCGCAAATTTGGACTTGCTTACTGATAGAAAGAGTAAATAAGAAGTCGGTACATGGAGGGTAATGATGGAAAATGTGAGGGAAGAAGAATGAAGTAGAGAAGATTACACATAAGTGAAATTCAAAGGGATTGAGATGTTCTTGCGTCTGAGAAATAGAATAGTTAGTATAGAAACATAGAAACATAGAAAATAGGTGCAGGAGTAGGCCATTCGGCCCTTCGAGCCTGCACCGCCATTTATTATGATCATGGCTGATCATCCAACTCAGAACCCAGCCTTCCCTCCATACCCCCTGACCCCTGTAGCCACAAGGGCCATATCTAACTTCCTTTTAAACATAGCTAATGAACTGGCCTCAACAGTTTGCTGTGGCAGAGAATTCCACAGATTCACCACTCTCTGTGTGAAGAAGTTTTTCCTAACCTCGGTCCTAAAAGGCTTCCCCTCTATCCTCAAACTGTGACCCCTCGTTCTAGACCTCCCCAACATCGGGAACAATCTTCCTGCATCTAGCCTGTCCAATCCCTTTAGGATCTTATACGATTCAATCAGATCCCCCCTCAATCTTCTAAATTCCAACGAGTACAAGCCCAGTTCATCCAGTCTTTCTTCATATGAAAGACCTGCCATCCCAGGAATCAATCTGGTGAACCTTCTTTGTACTCCCTCTATGGCAAAGATGTCTTTCCTCAGATTAGGGGACCAAAACTGCACACAATACTCCAGGTGTGGTCTCACCAAGGCCTTGTACAACTGCAGTAGTACCTCCCTGCTCCTGTACTCGAATCCTCTCGCTATAAATGCCAGCATACCGTTCGCCTTTTTCACCGCCTGCTGTACCTGCATGCCCACTTTCAATGACTGGTGTATAATGACACCCAGGTCTCGTTGCACCTCCCCTTTTCCTAATCGGCCACCATTCAGATAATAATCTGTTTTCCTATTTTTGCCACCAAAGTGGATAACTTTACATTTATCCACATTAAATTGCATCTGCCATGAGTTTGCCCACTCACCCAACCTATCCAAGTCACCCTGCATCCTCTTAGCATCCTCCTCACTGCTAACACTGCCACCCAGCTTTGTGTCATCTGCAAACTTGGAGATGCTGCATTTAATTCCCTCATCCAAGTCATTAATATATATTGTAAACAACTGGGGTCCCAGCACTGAGCCTTGCGGTACCCCACTAGTCACCGCCTGCCATTCTGAAAAGGTCCCGTTTATTCCCACTCTTTGCTTCCTGTCTGCTAACCAATTCTCCACCCACACCAATACCTTACCCCCAATACCGTGTGCTTTAAGTTTGCACACTAATCTCCTATGTGGGACCTTGTCAAAAGCCTTTTGAAAATCCAAATATACCACATCCACTGGTTCTCCCCTATCCACTCTACTAGTTACATCCTCAAAAAATTCTATGAGATTCGTCAGACATGATTTTCCTTTCACAAATCCATGCTGACTTTGTCCGATCATTTCACCGCTTTCCAAATGTGCTGTTATCACATCCTTGATAACTGACTCCAGCAGTTTCCCCACCACCGACGTTAGGCTAACCAGCCTATAATTCCCCAGTTTCTCTCTCCCTCCTTTTTTAAAAAGTGGGGTTACATTAGCCACCCTCCAATCCTCAGGAACTAGTCCAGAATCTAACGAGTTTTGAAAAATTATCACTAATGCATCCACTATTTCTTGGGCCACTTCCTTAAGCACTCTGGGATGCAGACCATCTGGCCCTGGGGATTTATCTGCCTTCAATCCCTTCAATTTACCTAACACCACTTCCCTACTAACATGTATTTCGCTCAGTTCCTCCATCTCACTGGACCCTCTGTCCCTTACTATTTCTGGAAGATTATTTATGTCCTCCTTAGTGAAGACAGAACCAAAGTAATTATTCAATTGGTCTGCCATGTCCTTGCTCCCCATAATCAATTCACCTGTTTCTGTTTGCAGGGGACCTACATTTGTCTTTATCAGTCTTTTCCTTTTTACATATCTATAAAAGCTTTTACAGTCCGTTTTTATGTTCTCTGCCAGTTTTCTCTCATAATCTTTTTTCCCCTTCCTAATTAAGCCCTTTGTCCTCCTCTGCTGAACTCTGAATTTCTCCCAGTCCTCAGGTGAGCCACTTTCTCTGGCTAATTTGTATGCTACTTCTTTGGAATTGATACTATCCCTAATTTCTCTTGTCAGCCACGGGTGCACTACCTTCCTTGATTTATTCTTCTGCCAAACTGGGATGAACAATTGTTGTAGTTCATCCATGCCACCTTTAAATGCCTGCCATTGCATATCCACCGTCAATCCTTGAAGTGTCATTTGCCAGTCTATCTTAGCTAATTCATGTCTCATACCTTCAAAGTTACCCCTCTTTAAGTTCAGAACCTTTGTTTCTGAATTAACTACGTCACTCTCCATGTTAATGAAGAATTCCACCATATTATGGTCACTCTTACCCAAGGGGCCTCTCACGACAAGATCGCTAATTAACCCTTCCTCATTGCTCAAAACCCAGTCCAGAATAGCCTGCTCTCTAGTCGGTTCCTCGACATGTTGGTTCAAAAAACCATCCCGCATACATTCCAAGAAATCCTCTTCCTCAGCACCTTTACCAATTTGGTTCACCCAGTCTACATGTAGATTGAAGTCACCCATTATAACTGCTGTTCCTTTATTGCACACATTTCTAATTTCCTGTTTAATACCATCTCCGACCTCACTACTACTGTTAGGTGGCCTGTACACAACTCCCACCAGCGTCTTCTGCCCCTTAGTGTTACGCAGCTCTACCCATATCGATTCCACATCTTCCCGGCTTATGTCCTTCCTTTCTATTGCGTTATTCTCTTTTTTAACCAGCAACGCCACCCCACCTCCCCTTCCTTCGTGTCTATCCCTCCTGAATATTGAATATCCCTGAACGTTGAGCTCCCATCCCTGGTCACCCTGGAGCCATGTCTCTGTGATCCCAACTATATCATAATCATTAATAACAATCTGCACTTTCAATTCATCCACCTTATTACGAATGCTCCTTGCATTGACACATAAAGCCTTCAGGCACTCTTTTACAACTCTCTTAGCCCTTTTTAATGCTTGCCCTGGATTTGTCGGCCTGCCACTTTTACTTTTCCCCTTTGTACTTTTTGCTTCTACGCTCACTTTACACCCCTCTGTCTCTCTGCACTGGTTCCCATCCCTCTGTTGTGAACTAACCTCCTCACACCTAGCCGCTTTAATTTGATTCCCACCCCCCAACCATTCTAGTTTAAAGTCACCTCAGTAGCCCCCGCTAATCTCCCTGCCAGGATATTGGTCCCCCGAGGATTTAAGTGTAACCCGTCCTTTTTGTACAGGTCACACCTGCGCCAAAAGAGGTCCCAATGATCCAAAAACTTGAATCCCTGCCCCCTGCTCCAATCCCTCAGCCACGCATTTATCCTCCACCTCATCGCATTCCTACTCTCACTGTCGCGTGGCACAGGCAGTAATCCCGAGATTACTACCTTTGCGGTCCTTTTTCTCAACTCCCTTCCTAGCTCCCTATATTCTTCTTTCAGGACCTCATCCCTTTTCCTACCTATGTCATTGGTACCTATATGTACCAGGACCTCTGGCTCTTCACCCTCCCACTTCAGGATATCTTGGACACGATCAGAAATATCCCGGACCCTGGCACCAGGGAGGCAAACTACCATCCGAGTCCCTGGACTGCGTCCACAGAATCGCCTATCTGACCCCCTTACTATCGAGTCCCCTATCACAACTGCCCTCCTCTTCCTTGCCCTACCCTTCTGAGCTACAGGGCCAGACTCTGTGCCGGAGGCAGGGCCACTGTCGCTTCCCCCGGGTAAGCTGTCCCCCCCAACAGTACTCAAACAGGAGTACCTGTTGTTAAGGGGCACAGCCGCCGGGGTACTCCCCATCACCTTCCTTTTCCCCTTCCCCCTCCTAACCGTGACCCACTTGTCTGCCTCCCGTGGCCCCGGCGTGACCACCTGCCTTCCACTCCTCTCTATCACCTCCTCACTCTCCCTGACCAGACGAAGGTCATCGAGCTGCAGCTCCAGTTCCGTAACGCGGTCCCTTAGGAGCTGCATCTCGATGCACTTGGCGCAGATGTAGACGTCCGGGAGGCTTGGAGACTCCAGGGCCTCCCACATCCGACACCGAGAACAGCAAACTGCCCTCACAGTCATAATGCCCCTCTCCTCAAATAGCAACAGAAAATGAATGTCAAACCTTCCTCGCCTCACCCGCTTCCGCCTAAGCCCGGTGAGCCGAAGCCCTTAAGTCTTCACTCTGCTCCCGGCTCACTCCGCCGCCCGCAAACTACGCTGCCCGCTCTATGAGGCTCTGTTCCTTTTAAATCTGCCGCGCTGCACTGCCCGACGTCACACGTATGATGGTGCATCAGCAGTTAAGGCAGAAAATGGCACAATGGTATTTATTACAACAGGGCAGGAGTTTGTAAATACTACTGTGCTGAGTATTAGCACAGCCACACCTCCACTGCTATGCACGGTTCTGAATCTCTTATTTGAGACAGAATACATTCACGTTGACAGTCCAGAAGATATTACTTCAGCAAATTCCTGGATCAAAGGTGTTGTCCTGTCACGAATGGCTGAAGATTATAGAATGAGGTGTGATCTATTTGAACCGGACAGAACCTGAGAGGACACAGCAGGGTGGATGTTGAGAGGAAGGCAGAGAAATATATAACATGGAAATAGGCTCTTCAACCTGTTAACTTCATCATTGCCATCAAGGACTATTTAAAACTAAATATACCTTTATATTCCCCTTACATTCCCACTTGTGCTCATCCACATTCAACCACTCACCTACATTTGAAGAGACACATAAAATAAAAGAAAATCACACATAGATTTGGGATGTTGTAGGAAACTGGAACATCCAAGTTAAACGCCGGAGATCCCAGGGATTCTGTGTAATCTCCACTTAGCCAGCACCCAAGGTATATGTTTCCATTTGCAATAGAGCTTTCAACAAGAGGACATAATGGGGATGATTTACAACTGAGGTTGGTCGCGATTTCATCCCATAGGAAAGAGTGAATGGCTGGAATTCTCTCCCTTAGAGGTCTGCTGAGATTAGATCACTGGCTCTACATAATGAGGAAGGGGATACATTTTCAAAGACTGTGGAATTTAGAACATCGTGGGCCCAGAACAGGAGAGAAGTTGTGAGATGGTAAAGATTTAGAAACATAGAAACATAGAAAATAGGTGCAGGAGTAGGCCATTCGGCCCTTCGAGCCTGCACCGCCATTCATTATGATCATGGCTGATCATCCAACTCAGAACCCAGCCTTCCCTCCATACCCCCTGACCCCTGTAGCCACAAGGGCCATATCTAACTTCCTTTTAAACATAGCTAATGAACTGGCCTCAACAGTTTGCTGTGGCAGAGAATTCCACAGATTCACCACTCTCTGTGTGAAGAAGTTTTTCCTAACCTCGGTCCTAAAAGGCTTCCCCTCTATCCTCAAACTGTGACCCCTCGTTCTGGACCTCCCCAACATCGGGAACAATCTTCCCGCATCTAGCCTGTCCAATCCCTTTAGGATCTTATACGTTTCAATCAGATCCCCCCTCAATCTTCTAAATTCCAACGAGTACAAGCCCAGTTCATCCAGTCTTTCTTCATATGAAAGACCTGCCATCCCAGGAATCAATCTGGTGAACCTTCTTTGTACTCCCTCTATGGCAAAGATGTCTTTCCTCAGATTAGGGGACCAAAACTGCACACAATACTCCAGGTGTGGTCTCACCAAGGCCTTGTACAACTGCAGTAGTACCTCCCTGCTCCTGTACTCGAATCCTCTCGCTATAAATGCCAGCATACCGTTCGCCTTTTTCACCGCCTGCTGTACCTGCATGCCCACTTTCAATGACTGGTGTATAATGACACCCAGGTCTCGTTGCACCTCCCCTTTTCCTAATCGGCCACCATTCAGATAATAATCTGTTTTCCTATTTTTGCCACCAAAGTGGATAACTTCACATTTATCCACATTAAATTGCATCTGCCATGAGTTTGCCCACTCACCCAACCTATCCAAGTCACCCTGCATCCTCTTAGCATCCTCCTCACTGCTAACACTGCCACCCAGCTTCGTGTCATCTGCAAACTTGGAGATGCTGCATTTAATTCCCTCATCCAAGTCATTAATATATATTGTAAACAACTGGGGTCCCAGCACTGAGCCTTGCGGTACCCCACTAGTCACCGCCTGCCATTCTGAAAAGGTCCCGTTTATTCCCACTCTTTGCTTCCTGTCTGCTAACCAATTCTCCACCCACACCAATACCTTACCCCCAATACCGTGTGCTTTAAGTTTGCACACTAATCTCCTGTGTGGGACCTTGTCAAAAGCCTTTTGAAAATCCAAATATACCACATCCACTGGTTCTCCCCTATCCACTCTACTAGTTACATCCTCAAAAAATTCTATGAGATTCGTCAGACATGATTTTCCTTTCACAAATCCATGCTGACTTTGTCCGATCATTTCACCGCTTTCCAAATGTGCTGTTATCACATCCTTGATAACTGACTCCAGCAGTTTCCCCACCACCGACGTTAGGCTAACCGGCCTATAATTCCCCGGTTTCTCTCTCCCTCCTTTTTTAAAAAGTGGGGTTACATTAGCCACCCTCCAATCCTCAGGAACTAGTCCAGAATCTAACGAGTTTTGAAAAATTATCACTAATGCATCCACTATTTCTTGGGCCACTTCCTTAAGCACTCTGGGATGCAGACCATCTGGCCCTGGGGATTTATCTGCCTTCAATCCCTTCAATTTACCTAACACCACTTCCCTACTAACATGTATTTCTCTCCGTTCCTCCATCTCACTGGACCCTCTGTCCCTTACTATTTCTGGAAGATTATTTATGTCCTCCTTAGTGAAGACAGAACCAAAGTAATTATTCAATTGGTCTGCCATGTCCTTGCTCCCCATAATCAATTCACCTGTTTCTGTTTGCAGGGGACCTACATTTGTCTTTATCAGTCTTTTCCTTTTTACATATCTATAAAAGCTTTTACAGTCTGTTTTTATGTTCTCTGCCAGTTTTCTCTCATAATCTTTTTTCCCCTTCCTAATTAAGCCCTTTGTCCTCCTCTGCTGAACTCTGAATTTCTCCCAGTCCTCAGGTGAGCCACTTTGTCTGGCTAATTTGTATGCTACTTCTTTGGAATTGATACTATCCCTAATTTCTCTTGTCAGCCACGGGTGCACTACCTTCCTTGATTTATTCTTTTGCCAAACTGGGATGAACAATTGTTGTAGTTCATCCATGCAACCTTTAAATGCCTGCCATTTATTGATAGTATCGACTGGCAGGACTGGTTTGATGGGCTGAGTAGCTTAAGGCTGCAACTATTTTATTATGTTCCAGTCTAAAGTGAAAGGGGGATCTCGGGTGGTAACCTCAGGGACTTGGAGGGAATGGTTGGAGTATTTACCTTCAGTATGATAAAGTGAACGGGGCTGGGCAGCAATGATATCAAAAGGGAATTCACGCCTCCCCCAGTCCACTTTCACCTCAGCCTCATTTGTATTGGTTGTTCAAAGCGTTGGGAAAGAGTCTGGACACAAAATATTCACTGTCCATCCCCCCCGCACACCTTAGTTGCCTGACCGGCTGAGTTCCTGCAGCAATTCGTTACTTTCGATTCTGATTTCCGCATCTGGAGCCGCTCGTGGTGCTCAATGTTCGTGTGGCTTTTAACCAGATGTTGGCCCTGACTTCCCGATGGTGACTCCATCGTTCTCAGTCTGACAACGTCCGGTAACAAACACCACATCGGTAAATACTGCTGTCGCAAATGAAATCATTTACGACGGACAGGTCAGTGATAATATATCTGATTCTGATTGGGAAATGACCTATGGAAACGATAATAGGCAGCGGGAATTCTAAATGCTCGAAGCAAGATCATCGGTCGATCAACCGTGGCAACGGACTGCGTCGTGGGGAAGGAATTTATAATCAATTTTAATAAATGTTCTCACGCAGTAACAGCCCATTTAAACCTAACAGACCCAGCCTGTGTTTGTGATCTGCACCAGCTCCTTTAACCACCTCCTGTCAAGTGACCGTCACATTGTCTATTCCCATCTCTCCTTATGCAATTACCCGGCGTCCCTTTGAATAAGTATTAAGCTGAATTTATAGGAACTATCTCCTATAAACAATATGTGTAAACAAGGCCCAGGACAGCTGCAGAGACGAACTGCGTACCCGGGAGTATCCTGTGGAACATAACCGTGCACAGGATAATCTCCCCCACATCAGCACAGTGTCCGTGTTGGACACTGGGATGCGCAGACGGGAATATAATAGATATAGAGGGAGCTGGGGCAAACCCCATACAATACTGTTGAACCCATTATATGGTGTGCTCCCACCCTTGGCCGTTTCCACCCCTACAACGGCCTCTCACCATCAAGCCTCTCTTATTATAACCATCTTCCTGAGTACCCGGAACATAAGAGTATTGTTACTCTGTTCTTGGAATATAATGATTCGACGGGAAGTAGTGTAGAAAGGTTTTATTGGGATGTTACTTGGTCTGGAAGGGCAGAATTATGGGATGAATTTGGCCAGGCTGGGTGTTTATTCCTTTGAACGGAGAGGAATGGGGATCAAAGTAATTGGAATAGATAAAATTGGAAGTCATATATAAGTTGGTCGCTGACTGTCTTTTCTCCTGAGAACGAGTGTCCAAAATGCGTGACAGAGATTTAGATTGAGAGGGCAAAGATTTAGAAGGAGCTGAGTATTAGGAATGAGCTGCCAGGTAAAGTGGCTGAGGCAGCTTTACTGCGATCATTTTGCAAGCGTTTCGATCCGTACATGGGCTATGATCAATAGGGAGGGACGAATGGACAAGGGCGTCGCGTCGGGAGCCATCCCAGTGATAGCAAAAAGTGGAGGGAATGGAAGATGTGCTTGGTTTTTGATCCCGTTCGAGAGGCCATGAGAGGGGAGGGATGGAGAGTTGAATTATGAAGCGAAGGACGCTAATGGCATACAAAATTATATCAACTGTTTTTTTTTAAGGATCATTACACCGGATATGCGCACGCTTTCCCTACCAAGGATCAGAGGGCGTCCATGGCGGCCAAAATATTATGGGAGAAGTATTTCGTTCATTACGGCCTCCCGAGGCGGATATATAGTGATCAGGGACGAGATTTCGAAAGTAGGCTTATACATGAGTTACTGAGCATACTTGGAGTCGAGAAGTCGAGGATCACGCCTCATCACCCGCCAGGTGATGTCCAGCCCGAGGGCTTTAATCGGACCTTGCTAGTCATGCTCGAAACCTTGGAGATCAGCAAAAAGACCAAGCGGCGTCTACATATTGGACATCTGGTCCACTGCTACAATTGTACACGAAATGATGCTGCCGGATACTCGCTCTATCATCTGATGTTTGGACATGAGGCGAGGTTGCCCATAGACCTCTGTTTTGGGATTGACGAGGAAGATCTACCACCGAAGACCTGTCTGAAGTATGTGCCTGATGTGAGAAGGGAGCTGAAAAAGGCTTATGAATTAGCTGGGGTCGCGGCTGCCAAGCAGAATCAAGGAAATAAGCGGAGGTATGATCAAAAGGTTAGGTCCTCCCAACTCCTGCCCGGAGACCGAGTCCTCATGAGGGATTTGGAGCTACCTGGGAAGCATAAGCTGCCGGACCGCTGAGCGGCTGCACCCTATGTGGTGGAGAGTCAGATGCCAAATCTACCAGTTTTCCGGTGAAACCAGAGGATGGGAATGGGCCTGTCAAGATTTTCCATCAGAACCACCTTCTGCCTCTGGGACAAGAGGTGCGTGTTGACCCAAAACCTGACCTGGAGCCGACACCAAGTAAGAAGTCTTTGAGGCGTCGTGGAGAGACTGACGGTCCAGCAGCAGGAGCGATTAGACCGGCCCGCGCCCCTGAATGGGGTACGGACTCTGAGGATGAGGAAATGGGTGTGTGGTATATGCTGTCACATGGGGGGAGTGTAATATCTTGTTCATATTGTTACTGTTATGCTGCATGTATTTCATTTTGAGCAGCTTGTTTTCAGCTTGTTTGTGTTATTGTTGAAGATAAGTGATGTTGTGGAATGTGTGCCATCCAATTCCCCGGAAGTTTTCTCGGTGAGGGACAATAAGGTTGGTCTTCGGCTTTGTTCGGGGGAGAACCGGTCGAGCATACGATCCGTTGGGAGACCCGTCTGTGCGAGGTGGATTGCGAGCGACGCAGACTTTCACTCGGACGGGAGCCCAGCTCGTGAGTGACAGGGAAGTTGAAGATAAACCCCAACCTGGGCACGTTTGACTGTTTAATTAGAATGGGCCTCTTTTTTTCCTGTACTAACCCTTTCGTTAAGCTAAGATTCCAAAATATAATTCCTTTAATCGTATGCAGTGTACAGTCTGCTCTTTCGCGGCACTAATTTGCAACAGGGTGGCAAAGTACACATCATCCACACAAGCTGGGTTTGCGGTGGCAGAGCGCCTCAGTCTCACGTGTTTTTCGGGGCCGGAGATTGTCTTCCCTGGACTTACTCAGCCAAGGAAACCAGTTTGTTTCACCTGGAATAAAGGTGTTGCCCTATCACGAATGGCTAAAGGTTATAGAATGAGGGGTGATCTATTTGAATCAGACAGAAGCTGAGGGGACACAGCAGGGCAGATATTGAGAGGGAGGCAGAGAAATAAACAGCGTGGAAATAATGTGTTCTTCAACACATTAACTCCATGCTAGCCATCAAGGACCATATTAAACAAAATATGCCCCAGACATTTATATTTCCCTTACATTCCCAGTTGCTCTCATCCGCATTCCACCACTCACCTACATTAAAAGAGACAATAAAATAAACCAACATCACACACATATACTGGGATGTTGTAACAAACTGTAACATCCAGGTTAAACACCTGCGATCCCGGGAATTCCATGTAATCTCCACTTACCCCCACCCAAGGGATATGTTTCCATTTTCAATAGAGCTTTCAACAAGGGGACATAATGGTGCTGACTTACAACTGACGTAGATCGCAATTTCTTCCCATAGAACAAAGTGAGTGGATGGAATTCTCTGCCTTAGAGGTTTGCTGAGATTAAATCACTGGCTGTACACAATGAGGAAGGGGGTGCATTTTCAAAGACTGGGGATTTAGAAAATGTGGACATGAAACAGGAGAGAAGTTGTGAGATGATAAAGGTTCATAGATAGTATCGACTGGCAGGACTGGTTTGATGGGCTGAATAGCCTGAAGTTGCAACAATTTTATTGTGTTCCTGTCCAAAGTGAAAGAGGGATCTCGGGTGGTAACCTCAGAACACAGCGACTTGGAGGGAAGTGTTGGAGGATTTACCTTCAGGATGATAAAATGAACAGGGTTGGTCAGGAGCAATACCCAAAGGGAATTCACGCCTCCCCCAGTCCATCGTCCCTCTTTCACCTCAGTCCCATTTCTATTGGTTGTTCAAAGCTTTTGGGAAGAGTCTGGACACAAAATGTTCACTGTCCATTACTCCCGCACGCATTAGTTGCCTGACCCGCTGAGTTTCTGCAGCAATTTCTCATTTTTGATATTCGTAGCTGGAGCCTCTCGTGTCTCCATGGTGCTCACTGGTCTTGTGAATTTTCACCAGATGTTGTCTCTTGCTCTGTGTTCCCGATGGTGACTCCATCTTTCTCGGTCTGACAACTTTCTGTCGCAAGCACCATATCGGTAAATACTGCTGCCGCAAAACAAATAATTTTACGACCTACAGGTCAGCGACGATATACCTGATTCTGATTGGGAAATGACCTATGAAAACAAGAATTGGCAGCAAGACATTCTAAATGCCCGTAGCAAGATCATCGGTGGATCAACCGTGGCAACGGACTGCGTCTTGGGGAAGGAATTTATAATCAATTTTAATAAATGTTCTCACGCAGTAACAGCCCATTTAAACCTAACAGACCCAGCCTGTGTTTGGGATTTGCACCAGCTCCTTTAACCACCTCCTGTCAAGTGACCGTCACATTGTCTATTCCCATCTCTCCTTATGCAATTACCCGGCGTCCCTTTGAATAAGTATTGAGCTGAATTTAGATGAGCTATCTCCATGTGTAAACAAGGCCCACGACAACTGCAGATCCCAGATGGGTTCCTAGGAATATAACGGCAACATTTCCCTGTGGAAAATGACAGTGCATAAGATAATTCAGAAACAAAGGTTCTGAACTTAAGGAGGGGTAACTTTGAAGGTATGAGACGTGAATTAGCTAAGATAGACTGGCAAACGACACTTAAAGGATTGACGGTGGATATGCAATGGCAAGCATTTAAAGGTTGCATGGATGAACTACAACAATTGTTCATCCCAGTTTGGCAAAAGAATAAATCAAGGAAGGTAGTGCACCCGTGGCTGACAAGAGAAATTAGGGATAGTATCAATTCCAAAGAAGAAGCATACAAATTAGCCAGAGAAAGTGGCTCACCTGAGGACTGGGAGAAATTCAGAGTTCAGCAGAGGAGGACAAAGGGCGTAATTAGGAAGGGGAAAAAAAGATTATGAGAGAAAACTGGCAGGGAACATAAAAATGGACTGTAAAAGCTTTTATAGATATGTAAAAAGGAAAAGACTGGTAAAGACAAATGTAGGTCCCCTGCAGACAGAAACAGGTGAATTGATTATGGGGAGCAAGGATATGGCAGACCAATTGAGTAATTACTTTGGTTCTGTCTTCACTAAGGAGGACATAAATAATCTTCCAGAAATAGTAGGGGACAGAGGGTCCAGTGAGATGGAGGAACTGAGCGAAATGCATGTTAGTAGGGAAGTGGTGTTAGGTAAATTGAAGGGATTGAAGGCAGATAAATCCCCAGGGCCAGATGGTCTGCATCCTAGAGTGCTTAAGGAAGTAGCCCAAGAAATAGTGGATGCACTAGTGATAATTTTTCAAAACTCGTTAGATTCTGGACTAGTTCCTGAGGATTGGAGGTTGGCTAATGTAACTCCACTTTTTAAAAAAGGAGGGAGAGAGAAACCGGGGAATTATAGACCGTTTAGCCTAATGTCGGTGGTGGGGAAACTGCTGGAGTCAGTTATCAAGGATGTGATAACAGCACATTTGGAAAGCGGTGAAATGATCGGACAAAGTCAGCATGGATTTGTGAAAGGAAAATCATGTCTGACGAATCTCATAGAATTTTTTGAGGATGTAACTAGTAGAGTGGATAGGGGAGAACCAATGGATGTGGTATATTTGGATTTTCAAAAGGCTTTTGACAAGGTCCCACACAGGAGATTAGTGTGCAAATTTAAAGCACACGGTATTGGGGGTAAGGTATTGGTGTGGGTGGAGAATTGGTTAGCAGACAGGAAGCAAAGAGTGGGAATAAACGGGACCTTTTCAGAATGGCAGGCGGTGACTAGTGGGGTACCGCAAGGCTCAGTGCTGGGACCCCAGTTGTTTACAATATATATTAATGACTTGGATGAGGGAATTAAATGCAGCATCTCCAAGTTTGCCGATGACACGAAGCTGAGTGGCAGTGTTAGCTGTGAGGAGGATGCTAAGAGGATGCAGAGTGACTTGGATAGGTTGAGTGAGTGGGCAAATTCATGGCAGATGCAATTTAATGTGGATAAATGTGAAGTTATCCACTTTGGAGGCAAGAACAGGAAAACAGATTATTATCTGAATGGTGGCCGATTAGGAAAAGGGGAGGTGCAACGAGACCTGGGTGTCATTATACACCAGTCATTGAAAGTGGGCATGCAGGTACAGTAGGCGGTGAAAAAGGCGAATGGTATGCTGGCATTTATAGCGAGAGGATTCGAGTACAGGATCAGGGAGGTACTACTGCAGTTGTACAAGGCCTTAGTGAGACCACACCTGGAGTATTGTGTGCAGTTTTGGTCCCCTAATCTGAGGAAAGACATCCTTGCCTTAGAGGGAGTACAAAGAAGGTTCACCAGATTGATTCCTGGGATGGCAGGACTTTCAAATGAAGAAAGACTGGATGAACTGGGCTTGTACTCGTTGGAATTTAGAAGATTGAGGGGGGATCTGATTGAAACGTATAAGATCCTAAAGGGATTGGACAGGCTAGATGCAGGACGATTGTTCCCGATGTTGGGGAAGTCCAGAACGAGGGGCCACAGTTTGAGGATAGAGGGGAAGCCTTTTAGGACCGAGATTAGGAAAAACTTCTTCACACAGAGAGTGGTGAATCTGTGGAATTCTCTGCCACAGGAAACAGTTGAGGCCAGTTCATTGGCTATATTTAAGAGGTTAGATATGGCCCTTGTGGCTACGGGGGTCAGGGGGTATGGAGGGAAGGCTGGGGCGGGGTTCTGAGTTGGATGATCAGCCATGATCATAATAAATGGCGGTGCAGGCTCGAGGGGCCGAATGGCCTACTCCTGCACCTATTTTCTATGTTTCTATGTTTCTATAAACTCCCCCACGTTAGCAGAGTGTCTGTGTTGGACACTGGGATGTGCTACAGGAATATAATAAGTATAGAGGAAGCGGGAGCAATACATAACCAGGATCAAACCCCATACCATAATGTTGAGCACATTGTGTGGTGTGCTCACACCGACGACCATTTCCACCCCTACAATGGTCCTTCGCCATTAAGCCTCTCTCATTCTGACCATCGTCCTCAGTACCTGGAAGATTAGAGTATTGTCACTCTGATCTTGGAATAAAATGATGAAACTGGAAGTAGCGTGGAAAGGTTTTATGAGGATTTTGCTTGGTCTAGAGGGTCAGAATTAGGGCGTGAATTTGTCCAGGCTGGTTGTTTATTCCTTTGAACGTAGAGGAATGGGGATGAAAGTTGTCGGAATATTTAAATTTCGAAGAGTCAGATATAAGGTGACCTTTGAGTCTTTTCTCCTGAGTAGGAGCGTCCAAAACGAGTGTTACAGTTCGGATTGAGAGGGCAAAGATTCAGCAGGTGCTGAGTATCAGAAATGAGCTGCCAGGGAAAGTGGTCGAGTCAGCTTCACTGGGGTTATTTAAGAAACGCATCGATCCGTACATGGGCTACGTTTAAGTATCAATATTAGAATGTAAGCGGCAAAGCTAAAGTCCAACTTATTATTACAATTAGCACAAGAGCATATATGCACAGTTACAATGTCAAAAAGCAGCATCATGCATGAGGTTTCTGTACCATCCACCTTACCTGCAAAGACTGCTTGGGGCCATGAATGGTAGTGAGGGTGGAGGTGTAAGGCCAGACGTAGCACTTGCTCCGCTTGCAAGCATACGCGCCGGGAAGGAGATCAGTAGGGAGGGAGGAATCGATAAAGGAGTCGCATAGGGAGCGATCCCTGTGGAAAGCAAAAAGTGGGGAGAAGAGAAGATCTGCTTGGTGTTGAGATCCCGTCGGAGAGGCCATGAGAGGGGAAGGATGAAGAGATGAAATAGGAAATGAATCACACATATAACATCCAAAACTATACAAAGTGCTTTTTTCAGATATATAAATAGTAAAAGAGAGGGGAGGGTAGATATTGAACTGCTGGAAAATAACGCTAGAGAGATAGAAACGGGGTACAAGGAAAGGCGGATAAACTGAGCAAGTATTTTGCACCAGTCGTTGCTGTGGAGGACACTAGCAGTATGCTGGGAGTTCGAGGGTGTCAGGGGGCAAAAGTGAGTGCGGTTGCTTTGACTTAAGGGAAAGCTGCTTGAGAAATGAAGGTGGGTAAGTCACCTTGAAATGCCGGGAACATACCCAGAGTTCTAAACGTGGCAGCTGAAGAGTTTGTGGGTGTTTTAGTAATGATCTTTCACAAATCAAGAGATCCCGGCATGGTTGCAGAGGACTGGGAACACTCAAATGTTACTTAACTCTTCAGGAAGGGAGGAAAGCATAAGAAAGGAAATTATAGGGCAGTTCGCCTGACCCCAGTGGTTGGGAAGATGCTGGAGTCTATTGTTAAGGATGCGGTTTTGGGATGCTCCTAGGTAGACGACTGTCACGTACCGTGACGGGTTAACGAACCAACAGAAAGGGAAAACACTTTGGAGTCCAGTATTGCTATTAACTAATATTATTTATTAGTAACTACACAATACAGTAATATAAATGTAGATAAATCAAACAGGTTAGCAATGATTATATATAAGTAAGTATATCAGTAAGTGTGGAAATATCTATGAAAAACCAAGCTTCTTCAAGTCTAGCGGTAAATAGATACAATCTTACGATGATGAGTAAAGTTGAGTTCAGTTCGTGGTATTGAGTTGAGTAGTGATGGAGAGAGAGAGAGGGAGAGATTTGAGTCTTCAGTTGAGCTGACGCCGTCGATCTTCCCACTGTCCTCCGAAATCCTTTAAAAGTCACCTACTGTGACCACAACAAAGGGAACCGTTTTTCTGTGGTGGAGCTATCAACCCAGGCAAGGTTCGGTCATAAGGGCAACTCCCCACCGGTCACTCTCTTTTCATATTGCAAGAGCCACTGATCGATCCTCCAAAAACCCGCTTTTTCTGTGGGAAAAACAAAGCTCATTCAGTGTCCAAAAACATGTGCCTGAGGTCTATCATCTGAGTCCGGGATAGCCCTTCCACACCTTCGGGACACTTTCTTCGCCGTCTGTAATGGACCTGCTCGTTATTTCATCCTCCATCGGATCCATGCCTGCAATCGCCGTTTTTTCTGACTTTGTCATGTTAGGCAAGGATCGCAAGATCTTACATCTGCAGACCCCAGAGCCTTTTGGCCCTGACGCTAACAGGCATGAACTTCAGACTGCAGCCCTTGCCATTGATCTTGCCGGCTCCAACACCCCAGGGCATATTCAAAACCCGGACTCCAGCAACGACCATGGACATTTTCATAGCGATTGCGCAACCACTAACTGCGACTCCAGCCTTGAACTTCAGGCTGGGTCTTTATGTGCTGCTATTGTGACTCCCACCTCCTCTTCCCCCACTACGACTCTGCAACCCCGTCTCCCTCAGATCCCACCGTCAGCTCCTGGTTCCTCAGAAGCTCTATCTTCCTCTCACCCCAACCCTCCCCTCTCCACTGACACCCCCAGCCTCCTCTCCCCCTCCCCCACTGATCCCACTTCTCATCCGTGCCGGGTCTTTACCATCCCCTCTGACCTTCAACTCTCTGAGGCAGAGCGCTCTGTTCTCAGTAAGGGCCTTACCTTTGTCCCCCTTCGCCCACACCTCAGCGAGTTCTACGTTCGCCATGACGCTGAGCTCTTCTTCCGTCGGCTCCGTCTTCGAGCCTACTCCTTCGGCAAGGACTCTCCCACCTCCACCGATGACCCCTTCTCCCGTCTTCAACCCTCCTCCTCTTCATGGACACCCCGCTCTGGTCTTCTGCCTGCTCTGGATCTCTTTATTGCTAACTGCCGACGGGAGATCAACCGTCTCGACTTCACCGTACCTTGTTCCAATTCTAACCTCACTCCTTCCGAAGGCTCTGCTCTCCACTCCCTCCGCTCTAATCCTAACCTTACTATAAACCCGCCGATAAGCGGGGTGCTGTTATAGTCTAGCGTACTGACCTCTACCTTGCTGAGGCACAGCGACAACTCGCGGATACCTCCTCTTATCTACCCCTCGATCATGACCCCACTAAGGAGCACGAGGCCATTGTCTCCCACACCATCACCGATTTTATCCGCTCAGGGGATTTCCCATCCACTGCTACCAACCTTATATTTCCGCCACCCCGCACTTCCCGTTTCTACCTCCTACCCCTTATCCACAAACCTGCCTGTCCTGGTAGCCCTATTGTCTCAACTTGCTCCTGCCCCACCGAACTCGTTTCTGCATACCTCGACACGGTTTTATCACCCTTGTTCAATCCCCTACTACCTATGTTCGTGACACTTCTCACGCTCTGAAACTTTTCGATGATTTTAAGTTCCCTGGCCCCCACCGCTTTATTTTCACCATGGATGTCCAGTCCCTATATACCTCCATCCCCCATCAGGAAGGGCTCAAAGCTCTCCGCTTCTTTTTGGATTTCAGAACTAACCAGTTCCCCTCTACCACCAGTCTGCTCCGTCTGGCGGAATTCGTCCTTA
The DNA here is from genome assembly GCF_963921235.1 of Mobula hypostoma. Taxonomy (NCBI): domain Eukaryota; kingdom Metazoa; phylum Chordata; class Chondrichthyes; order Myliobatiformes; family Myliobatidae; genus Mobula; species Mobula hypostoma. Next base: position 727,677 of record NC_086099.1, read on the forward strand.
CTCTTAATAATTTATCCTTTGGCTCCTCCCATTTCCTCCAAACTAAAGTTGTAGCCATGGGCACCCGTATGGGTCCCAGCTATGTCTGCCTTTTTGTTGGGTTTGTGGAACAATCTATGTTCCAAACCTATTCTGGTATCTGTCCCCCACTTTCCCTTCGCTACATCGACGACTGCTTCCTGCACGCATGCTGAGCTCGTTGACTTCATTAACTTTGCCTCCAACTTTCACCCTACCCTCAAGTTTACCTGATCCATTTCCGACACCTCCCTCCTTTTTCTTAATCTTTCTGTCTCTATCTCTGGAGACAGCTTATCCACTGATGTCTACTATAAGCCTACGGACTCTCACTGCTACCTGGACTATTCCTCTTCTCACCCTGTCTCTTGCAAATTTACCATCCCCTTCTCGCAATTCCTCCGTCTCCGCCGCATCTGCTCTCAGGATGAAGCTTTTCATTTCAGGACGAGGGAGATGTCCTTCTTTTTAGAGAAAGGGGCTTCCCTTCCCCCACCATCAACTCTGCTCTCAAATGCATTTCTCCCATTACACGCACATCTGCTCTCACTCCATCCTCCCGCCACCCCACTAGGAATAGGGTTCCCCTTGTCCTCACCTACCACCCCACCAGCCCCCGGGTCCAACATATAATTCTCCGTAACTTCCGCCACCTCTAACGGGTTCCCACCACTAAGCACGCCTTTCCCTCCCCCACTCTCTGCTTTCCGCAGGGATCTCTCCCTACGCGACTCCCTTGTCCATTCATTACCCCCATCCCTCCCCACTGATCTCCCTCCTGGCACTTATCCGTGTAAGCGGAACAAGTGCTACACATGCCCTTACACTTCCACCCTTACCACCATTCAGGGCCCCAGAAAGTCCTTCCAGATGAGGCGACATTTCACCTGTGAGTCGGCTGGGGTGATATGCTGCGTCCGGTGCTCCCGATGTGGCCTCCTACATTTTGGCGAGAGCCGAAGCAGACTGGGAGATCGTTTCGCTGAACACCTACGCTCTGTCCTCCAGAGAAAGCAGGATCTCCCAGTGGCCATATAATTTAATTCCACGTCCCATTCCCATTCTGACATGTCTATCCACGGCCTCCTCTACTGTAAAGATGAAGCCACACTCAGGTTGGAGGAACAATACCTTATATTCCGTCTGGGTAACCTCCAACCTGATGACATGAAAATTGACTTCTCAAACTTCCGATAATGCCCCACCTCCCCCTCGTACCCCATCCGTTATTTATTTATATACTCACATTCTTTTCCTCTCACTCTCCTTTTTCTCCCTCTGTCCCTCTGACTATACTCCTTGCCCATCCTCTGGGTTTCCCCCCCTCCCGCGTTTCCTTCTCCCTGGGCCTCCTGTCCCATGATCCTCTCATACCCCTTTTGCCAATCACCTGTTCAGCTCTTGGCTCCATCCCTCCCTCTCCTTTCTTCTCCTATCATTTTGGATCTCCTCCTCCCCCTCCCACTTTCAAATCTCTTACAAGTTCTTCTTTCAGTTAGTCCTGACGAAGAATCTCGGCCCGAAACGTCGACTGTACCTCTTCCTAGAGATGCTGCCTGGCCTGCTGCGTTCACCAGCAACTTTGATGTGTGTTGCTTGAATTTCCAGCATCTGCAGATTTTCTCGTGTTTCCAGTATCATTTTTCTTTTTCTTTCAAAAATCGATTACACTGCCAGATAGAGCCCTGTTAGTTCCAGAGCGAGAGGCGAAGAAAATCAAAGGATGTTTCTCCTGTTGCATTGGAAGTTCTTTAAAGTTAAACGTTCATTTATTATGAGTGTAAATATATGTTCCAAAATAGTGCAATGAGATTTCTTTTATTCAGTACCGTACCGGACGTGTGGACAGAGAGAAACAGAGAACAGAGGTAGAAGTAAGGAAACAGATTGTCACGGGGCCTTGGGAGATGAACAGAGATAAAGAGAGAGATGTAGAAGGACAAAGTGGGAGTATTCCGGAGGTGGAGACTGAGTTGAAGAAGAGAACAGAATACATATGACTCCACTGTGTCCCAGTACAGTAATGATTTCCAATGCTGCAACTGACCAGTTTAAATTTGTATACCGGCGAGTTAGAAGAACAAGCGGGGGAGTTTACCGTAGAATCGAGGACATCAGGAGAGAGCTTGGGAGTAAATCACCGTGAACATCACTAAATAGAAAAATGAGAAACAGCGGAGAGGGTGGGGAAAAGAGAGCTGATCATTCCTGACTGGACAAACCCTGAGTAAAACACCGTGAGCATCACCAGAATAAAGAATGAGACCGAACCGAGAGAATGAAAATAAAACGGGCGGGACATGAGTAAACCGTTCCCGTCCCTTCCCGTCCTCCACAGATCGTCCATCGGGGTGAATTACAGCTCCGGAGAGTCTTATATATTACATATCTGATGAAGGAAAAATTTCACCTGTACGGGGTAGACCGCGAGTGATTAGTTCGGGGACTGACACGGGCTGTGAGGAATGAATAGGGCAACGTGATTAGTTTGGGGGTTGACACTGGCTGTGCGGAGAGAGTGGGACACGATGCTTATTTCGGGAATTGATGCGGACTGTAGGGAGCGTGTGGGACTGTGTGATTATTTTGGCGACTGACACAGACTGTGGGAAGAGAGCTGAGTGGTGAGATTGGTTTGAGGATTGATACAGGGCTATGGGGAGAAGGCGGTATAGCACCATTAATTTGGTGATTGACACGGTACAGTGTGGATATTCTGGGGCAGTAGGATTACGCTGAAACTGGAACGGGGCTGTGGGAGTAGTGTGTGTCACCAGTTTACGGGGGGAGGCTGCTGGAACAGAGTGAACCACACTGAAATATTAATTTTATTATATTTTATTATTAGGTGCTGTTATTCCACACAGAATTAAAGTGACCTTCCGTGTTAAATTAAGACCAAATAGCGATCTTTGCCTCGCCATTGAGGAGCTCCCCCTCATGGCCCAACGACGCATTACCGGGCTTTGATCCCACACTTCCTTTGACGTCAAGACCATGGTATCCCCGAGCCCAGGAGCACCACCAACACCACCAGAGTTGAAACTCCGGGGCTCCCACCTTCCCCGCCACGGTTTCCCCATGGATTAGCCCCACTTATGTGAAGTAACTTTCCAACGCATCATCTCATTCCCACGGCCCCTTCGATCTTAGGACCCTATCAACCAGGGACGCCTCAGAAGTGGGTAGCAGCTGCTGTCTCTCGCCGGGGAAGGGGGTCAGAGAGTCTTCCGTGACCCCTCGCCGTCCAGAGGGTTGGACCCCCCCTCCGTTAAAATCCCCCTACCTGGAGGGGAGCGAAGCCTCTCTGTACTCAGTCCGTGATGGCGTCCCAGGGTTCACCCTGCCTGTGCAAGAGAGATAGCTGGAGTGTTCGCTGACATCTTGAACTGTTCCTCGCTTCAGTCTAAGATCCCCTCATATTTTAAGAAGGCAACGATATCCCAGTGCCGAGGAAGAGCAAGGTGGCATGCCTGAATGACTATCGATCTGTGGCTCTGACATCAATTGCTATGAAGTGCTTCGAGAGATTGGTTATGGCACACATCAACCACACCCTACCGGTCAACCTCGACGCTTTGCAATTCGCCTACCGGAGCAACAGGTCTACGGCAGATGCCATCTCTCTGGCCCTACATTCCTCCTTAGAACGCCTGGAGAATAAAGTATACGTAAGGCGCCTTTTCCTTGACTACAGCTCTGCCTTTAATACCATCATTCCAAATAAACTTATTCCTAAGCTCCGGAACCTGGGCCTTAGCACTCAGATCTGCAGCTAGATCTTCAACTTCCTCACAGACAGGACCCAGGCTGTAAAAAATAGGGGACAAGCTCTCCTCTACAATCACTCTGAGCACCGGTGCCCCACAAGGCTGTGTACTCAGCCCCCTGCTGTACTCACTGTACACCCATGATTGTGTAGCCAAGTTTCCATCAGACTCAGTATATACGTTTGCTGATGACACAACAATTGTTGGCCGTATCTCGGGTAATAATGATTTTGAGTACAGAGAGGAAATTAAGAACCTGGTGGCATGGTGCTGCGCGGCATTTCATTGTTTTCTTGACGCAACCTCCAACACCACAACAATATCTGACAATAGATGTGTAACAGCCTAATGTAATATTATATAGAAATACAAGATAACACTGATGCAGACATGTTTTATACATTTAACAAGGTGCTTTATTAATGTATTGCTTATGCAACTTATCCCTCAACGTCAGCAAGGCGAAGGAATTAGTTGTTGACTTCAGAAGGAGTAGCGGACCGCACGACCCAATTTACATCGGTGGTGCGCAAGTGGAACAGGTCAAAATCTTTAAGTTCCTCGGGGTCAATATCACAAATGATCTGAATTGGTCCAACCAAGCAGATTTCACTGCCAAGAAGGCCCATCAGCGCCTTTACTTCCCGAGAAAACTAAAGAAATTTGGCCTGTCCCCTAAAACTCTCACTAATTTTTATAGATGCACCGTAGAAAGCATTCTTTTCGGGTGCATCACAACCTAGTATGGAAGTTGTCCTGTCCAAGACCGAAAGAAGCTGCAGAAGATCGTGAACACGGCGCAGCACATCAGACAAACCAATCTTCCGTCCGTGCACTCACTTTACACCTCACGCTGTCGGAGCAGGGCTGCCAGGATAATCAAGGACACGACCCACCCAGCCAACACACCCAGCCGAATGGCCTACTCCGGCACCTATTTTCTATGTTTCTATGTAACACACTTTTCGTCCCTCTTCCCTCCGGGAGAAGGCTCAGGAGCTTGAAGACTCGTACGGCCAGATTTGGGAACAGCTTCTTTCCAACTGTGATAAGACTGCTGAATGGATCCTGACCCGGATCTGGGCCGTACCCTCCAAATATCCGGACCTGCATCTCGTTTTTTTTTGCACTACCTTACTGTACATTTTTCTATTTTCTATTTATGAATAATAATTAAAAATTTTAATATTTACTAATTTTAACTATTTTAAATATTTTTAATATTTAATATTTGTAATCCAGGGAGAGTGAAGCGCAGAATGAAATATCGCTGTGATGATTGTACGTTCTAGTACCAATTGTTTGGCGACAATAAAGTATAAAGTATAAAGCATAAAGTATAAAGTTCCCACTCCTCCCGCTTCCTCAGCTCCTTTTGGGCTTGGGACAAAGGCTTACGGCAGCTCCGGAAGGTCACACAGGACATTAGGATGTTCTGGGCCCTGGAAGGGAGGCTCGGCACCGGTGGGTCTCTCTATTGAAGAAGAGGTAGAAGTAAGCGGATTGGGGCGGAGTGTGCTTCAGGGCATAGGCGACCACACCATGGGCCAGATCCTCTCTAAGAGAGACGGGGCCCTCCGAGAATCGCAGTGTTCCGCCGCAGGGAAGGTGATCCCTGGGGTGATAGGGAGTGAGGGTCAGGTCGGAGGAGGGAAGGGAGAGTGTCGTGGAGACTGGCAAAGGTACAGGGGAAGGATGTGAACGTATCCATCAGATCGATTGGGAAAAGGCGGCAGGTGCGCCTACGGATGTGTGATATCGCGGGGTGGACGGATTTGACCTCTGGCGCGTGCAATACGCTCTCTGCATGCGGGCTTTCGAGTGTTCATGACTTCCGTCTTTGGTGGGTCCGGTTCGTAACTTCCACGCTGTAAATTGCCCAGTGTGTCCCATTTCTGACATGACTCAGTACAAGCGCTTCGTCAGACTACTCCCCGCATATGTTACCGGAGGCGGAGGTTGTGGTCACAGAGGCGGAGAGTGGGGTAGGAATTCACAAACAGGGGAACGGAGGGTAATGGTGGCAAAAACAAGTTGGGGAAAGGGAGATCGTCGATACCTTGTCGGAAAGAGTGGGGAGAAGGAAGAGGTGTGGGAGGGGTTAGCGAGAAGAGAAGGGTTGGATGTTTCTCAAGGATTTAGGAATGGAGGCGCTGTAATCCCAGAATGCCCAGCGGGAAGGAAGGCCCTCTAACCCCTCACTTAAGCCTTTTCCCTGACTCAACTTGCCTCTCTCATCCCAGACTCTCTCTCAACAGCCAGTGTCAATCTCATTCCCCCGGTCTTTTCATCTCTCTGTATCCCCCAGTCTGTAAACCGTCTTCTCTCTTGCCCTGGTCACTCTCTCCGATTCAGTCCCCAACCCCGGTTTCTCCACGCATCTCTCTCCCTACCCGCCGACACGCATTCTTACGAGACTCTCTCTCCCCCAGGCTCTTTCTTCCCCAGTCACTCACTAGGCGCTGGACTCTCTCTACAGTCTTTCTCCACATCGCAAATATCTTCCCCCACCCCAGATTTCCGGACTTCCCCGGCCGCCCTGTCCCTGGGCTTTCTCTACCCTCCTCGGTCTCTCTCTACTCCACCGGTCTCTCTCTCCCCAGTCCCTCCCTCCCAACTCTCTCCCCATCTCTCTGCCGCAGCATCTCTCTCACACCATTCTCCCTCTATCCTCCTCTCTGCCTCCCTCCGTTTCCCTCTCCCTCTACCGTTTCTCCTCCTCTAGAATCTCGGTTCTAACTCTCTCTCTACCCGCCTTCTCTCCCCATCAATTTCTCCCGTCCTTCTCTTTCACACTGTCGCCACCATGACTCTATACCCACCGGTCTTTCCCCAACCTGGCCTCTCTCTCGCTCTCTCTCTCGCTCTCTACCTCTCTCTCTCTCTCACACCCTCTCTCTCTCATTCTCACTCTCACTCACACTCTCCCTCTCTCTCTACCCAATGTTTCTCCGCCCCAGAATCTGATCCCCTCAGATCTCTTCCGCACGCCAATCTTTTCCTCGTTTATCTGCTCCGTCTCTCCCTCGTTTCTATTTCGGTCTCACTCCCCATCTCAGTCACTCCTCTGTCACTCTCTCCCCATCCCTGCCACGTCCCCATCGCACTCAGTTCCCGTCTAATACTCACCCACGTCCATCCCATTTGCCACTATTCTCTCCCCTCTGTTTCTCTCCACTCTCAGAGTTGAGAGCTCTCCCTCTCCCTCCCTCCCTCTCTCCCTCTACCTATCCCTCTCCCTCCCTCCCTCTCTCCCTCTATCTATCCCTCTGCCTTCCTCCCTCTCTCCCTCTACCTATCCCTCTCCCTCCCTCCCTCTACCTTTCCCTCTCCTTCCCTCCCTCTCTCCCTCTACCTATCCCTCTCCCTCCCTCCCTCTCTCCGTCTACCTATCCCTCTCCCTCCCTCCCTCACTCCCTTTGTCTCTTTTTTTTCTCCCCCACTCGCTACTTTGCTACATCCAGCTCTGAACGCCTGGCAACTTGCGATCTCCAAACACAACACGACTTCTATTCATCTTGTAGACAATTGTGTCTCTGTCACCATCGCACATTGCAAGGGACGCGTTGCTAACCTGGAATGAACAGGTCGGTTAGTGAAGGTCGGGGGGTTGCAGACAGAAAGGAGAGGAAGTGAGACTGAGAGAAAGTGGGGGTGAAGGGAGTTCGAGAGGGAAGTGAGGAAGAAAGAGGGGAGGCGTGGAGGACAGTTGGAGAGCAGGGAATGGACGGTAAGAGGAGATGCAGGGGTGAGACAGAGAGGAGTGTGTGCTGAGAAATGAGAGGCTGGTGTCGGGTGGGTTGGGGGGGCGGAGAAGATGAGCGCACTCTGGAGAGAGGAGGGAGAGAGCTGCACACACTCAGACAGGGTGTTACGGGAGTTCATTTCCAACCTCCCACGCACAGTAAACCTAAGGATATATTTTCATCAACGAAAACAGGATAGCATGTGCTATTCTGGTAAGAAATAGATGCCACTGAACTGAAAAGGAAGCTCAACTTAGAAAGATGAAGAAATTATCACTGCAGAAAGAAACCTTAACCAAGGGATGAGAATGGCTTTCTGTGGAAGGCGTCCTCACGATGGAACGCAGCCCCGGGATCTGAGCAGACACGATGTCGACAAGAAAGCTCAAACTTACAGAAATAAACAAGGGAAATACTGGAAATATGCCGATTTGAAAGAGGAAATAGGAAGTCCATGGTACGTGAGCAGGGCAAACATTGTCCCAATAGTAATATCTACAATTGTTATCATCCTAAAGTCACTACTTAGTGACATTAAACAATTAAGCACACCCGGCAATATTTGTGTAATCTCCAGAAAGCCAGAATAGTAAATACCGCTAGAATAGGCCAAAAGTTCCCAGCAATCGAGGAATGAGTGTGCTTATCTGTTGATATCTGGAGTTTTACGAGTTTTAACTGAGAAAAACTAATAATGATAAGCATCCGATTGTACTGGAGTGAATGCAGAGATGCTTCAACATATAGTTTGCTTGGAGGGAAGTTTATTAGAAATCAGGAAGTGAGATGACATTCTCTCCCTGAAGCAGAGTCGGCAGTGGGGGTTTCCATAGACATTTGTACAATTATGATTGTAATGCACGAGTTCTGCAGTGCTAAACATTTTTCCATTACATATTTATTTAACGCGAAAGACAACTGCAAGCTTGACGAGAACGGTAACACTAGAGAGAACAAAAATGGCATGAGTTTAATAATCGGTAGGAGGTGGAGGACGCCGGCTGCCGGTGCCGAGTATTTATTCTCGTTCTCTGTCGAACTGGGGTTTTGCATATAAATTTAACAATTATAAACAGAATACTCAAGTTCTGCGGTGTTAAACATTTCTCCGAAGCATGTTTATCTAATGCGAAGGACAAGTGCACGGTTACTGTAAGTTCGTGTAGACTGTGAATTTCGTTTTTCTTTTCATACATATTTCAGGCAAAATACTAAAGTGACGAATGATTTGCAATTCTGTTGATAGGTCTTGAATATCGGCAGATCCTGACCCGCTCTGTCATTATTGAAAGGGGTGTGGCGATGATGAGAGCAGGATATGGTGAAACAAAAATAAAAGGTAAGCCGAGTTGAATAATTGGTGCGAGGTGGTGACGGCGAGCCGTGCGTGCCGAAATGTCTCTCTCGGGCTCTAAACCAGTTTTATTCTCCCCACTCCCAACTCTTCAACTACCTCCAGTTCTGCAGTGTAAACGTGGTAGACACTGCAACCGCTTCTGAGAAGAACTTAGATATTTTGTTTATTAATTCGTTGAATAATTGACGTGAGCGGATATTTCGCTGCGCTGATGAACTGCTCTCTGAACTTGAACTGAGTTACCCCATAAATAAAGGTGTTTGTGCAGCAACTTAATATCAACAGCATGAATCCAGTGTGTTGAAATACGTATTCCGAATCTTTGAAATTATTTGGATCCAATCCGGCGATGGTGTTATAAAGAAATTCGAAAACATTCACCGACCACAGAATGATGAAGCTTCCGGAGATGGTGAAAAGTAAGATCACAGACCTCCTCCTGCTCTCCATCTCCGGGTCACTGCGGTTCTCCACCTTGCTCTGACCCCTCAGCCCCTTACGGACGCGACTCGCCACTAAAATGTGTCTGACTGTTAGTGTGTTCAGTAGTAGTATTGACAGGACCGGGAGTAACGGCGTCAGAACTTTAGAAAGCCATTTATATCCCACCCACCTGGGATCCGTAAAGGAGCCGGGCTTTTCAATACAGTCCCAGGGTATACTATCAATCACTTTCGCAGGACGATACTTAAAGAAATAGGGCACATTTTTAAAACAGAACAGAACGCCAGTTGTTGTCAGAACGACAGCCGCAGTTTTCCCGGTGCAATATTTTGTTTTCCGCTCCTGGCAACAGATGGAGATAAACCGATCAAAGGTAAAAGTGACGGTGAACCAGACAGAAGAGTCTGTGGCTGCCTCTCCCAGGACAGAGATCAGACTGCACACGGGGGTGATGTCCAGGAAAGTCCCAGGGAAGTAATAATAACTGACCCGCCAAAATATGACCGCAAAGATGATGGTTAGCAAATCCGCCGTTGCCATGGCCACCAGGTAGCGAGTGGTGCAGGTGGAGAGGCCGCACTTTCCCCGGGACAGGATCGTAATCGCCACTAAATTCACTGGGGAAATAGAAAAAAGAATGAGTGAATTACTGTATCGGCGCTCCGTGGGTCTCAGGGTAGAGATAAGTGTGAATAGAAAACAATCAAACTTTGCTGACAAATTCTAGAGCGTGAATTGCTGATGCCGCAAACGCGTGTATGCTAGGTGAAAGGGTACGGTACTGGTTACCGGAAAAGGAACAGTCTTTGGGAGGGAGGAATTGTCAACTAATCGCCAAGGGCCTTTTGACGAAATCAATATAGATCCCCCAACATCAGGTTTTCGACTGATGCGTAAAGCCAGGATACATCTGCAACTTCCTCAGCGATGGGGATTGCCGCGTACCTGTCACCTGTGCTCTGCAAAACTCCCCGTACAGCGAAGGCCCGTTCCCTCCCCTTCTGTCACTTACAAAGTACAAATTTCAAATCAAATCTCTTTCTCCCGTTCGCAACTCCTCGTCTCCTCGTTTGCCACCCCCACCCCACGGGGGCCCTCTGTTCTTTTCAAATCTGCGCTGCTCTTCTCCAGGTTTCCTTCAGACTGTGTCCGTGAGAAAGTTCTCAATTTTGTTTCTAAAGATTCTGCCGGCCCTTGCTGAGCGTTTCGTGTATTGTGCATGTTAGTGCTCAATCCATCCAATTTCCAAAGGTGAGTGCTTCAAAACATCGGCCTCTTTTAGGAGTTGCTCCAAATTACTGCAGCTTTATTCTAAATCCTTCGATGCTTATTTTTCCAGAGCTGAGTATCCCATGAAACGTACCGCGTCTGACCTGTGTAGGACACCGCTCTGTTGGCTCTGAACTGCCTCTTCAATTCATGGATAATGGGGCATGGAAGCGAAAGCTGATCCGCTAAAACACACATGTGATTTTTGAAAACTGCTGATGGTTCTGAGTTTAACACACAAGTGATGTCTACCCTTCTCCCCTCAATCTCACCGGGGTTTCGCTTCCCGCCTTCTCTTCGAGCTTGGATTAATTTCTCTAAAATTTAAAAGTATGTTCCGCTATTGATACTTAATTACACTATGTAGCCCGCAAAGGTGACAAGCGCACTGGGTGATGAGAATGTACGTTCACATCGGCTTTCTACTGATAAATCAAAATCCGCAAAATGTAACAATGCCCCCGAACTTCTACTCTACATCTGTTTCAACTGCCGCTTTACTTTCAGTCGAAGCTACCAATTAAGCTGCAAGGGAACTTCTGAAGGAACACAGGGTTTTGTGACAATGTCTGCACTGCACTCACTGATACACCGGCATCACAACGCTGTCCGTAACCGAACTAGTCCGAAGACCGCGCACAGAACTCAGTAAATGTTACTTGGCCTGTGTTCTTACCAGGAACGCCAATGACGGCAATGACCATGAACCATATCTTCCTTACACGGTAAAATGTTTCAAGCATGTTGAGTGAGAGTCAGCCTGTGTTCCAGCTGCCCGCGATCTCGCTGAAAAAACTCTGAGCTGATGAATCTTCACGCTCATTCATTTATACTCGCTCCAGCACACTGAATATTCAATACTACACAAGGCTGACGTGTCCTCCAACAGCTGGGGTACAAATAGACATGATGTCATTCAAGTAAAATCGCAATTGTGATGATGTATGGATAACTTGAAACGAAATTGCAAAATATCAGACAAATGTCGATTCGGGAAGCCAGTGAATGTTGTTGTGAAACACGCTCAGGTTCACCTCTCACTTTCATGATTGTTATTGTTGATCTCGTCCATTCTTAGACTCCATAGTCTTTGTCCTCATCGACCAATAATATATTAGACCATAAGACACAGGAGCAGAATTAGGCCAATGGCCTATTTAGTGTGCTCCGCCATTCAGTCATGGCTGATCTTTTTTTCTCCTCCTCGACCACAGTTCTCGGCGTTCTCCCCGTAATCTTTGATGCCACGTCCAATCAATAACCTGTCAATCTCTGCCTTAAATACACCGAACGACCCAGTCTCCACAGCTGTATGTGGCAACAAATTCCACAAATTCACCACCCATTGGCTAAAAAAATGTTTCCAAACCTCTGTTTTCAAGGGGCGCCCCTCTATCCTGAAGCTGTGCCTCTTGTCCTAGACTCTCCCACCATGGGAAACATCCTTTCCATATCTACTAAGTCTAGGCCTTTCAAAATTCGAAAGGTTTCAATGAGATCTCCCCCTCATCCTTCTGAATTCCACCGAGTACAGATCCCAGAGCCATCAAACGTTCCTCGTACGATAACCCTTTCATTCCTGGAATCATCCTTGTGAACCTCCTCGGAAGGTTCTCCAATGCCAGCACATCTTTTCTAAGATGAGGGGCCCAAAACTATTCACAATACTCAAGGTAAGGCCTCACCAATGCCTTAAAGTCTCAGCATTACATCTTTGCTCTTGTATTCTAGACCTCTTGAAATGAATGCTAACATGGCATTTGCCTTCCTCATCACCGATCCAACCTGCAAGTTAAACTACAGGGTGTTCTGCCCAAGGACTCCTAAGTCACTCTGCATCTCAGATTCTTGGATTTTCTCCCCGTTTAGAAAATAGTTCGCAGATTTATTTCTACTATCAAAGTGCATGACCATGCATTTTCCAACATTGTATTTCATTTGCCACTTTCTTTCCCATTATCTTAATCTGCCTAAGTCCTTCTGCATCCTACCTGTTTCCTCAACACTACCTGCCTCTCCACCAATCATCGTATGATCTGCAAACTTGGCAACAGAGTCATCTATTCCATCATCTAAATCATTGATATACAGCATAAAAAGAAGCGGTCCCAAGACCGATGGTTGTGGAACACCACTAGTTACTTGCAGCCGAGCAGAAAAGTATCTTTGTATTGCCACTAGCTGTCTCCTACCAATCAGCCAATGCTCTAATTATACCATTAACTTTCCTGTAATACCATGGGCTCTTAAAATGGTAAGCAGCCTCGTGTGTAGCATCCTGTCGTTGGGCTGCTGTGTTTCACTCTCGGAATTGTCTCGGTTATCCATCTTGCAAAAGAGATGTAAAATAACATAACAACTCTCGCAATTAGTTAATATACTCACTTATCACACTCTAAACAAAAAACAAGCTGCTGGCGCAAACTTTCTCAGCGTTTAACACAACAAAGTCGCATTCCCCACATTAACATAACAAAGACGCCATTTTAATTAGCCTCCGCAGTAACATAAAAGTCGAAACCCCCTTACAGCTAAATGAACATTTTACATCAGTCTTCACCGCGGAAGAAAACACAGTATGCCGGATGTTGTAATGTGTGAAGGAAGAGAAGTATGTGCAGATAACATTGCAAGAGAGTAGGTGTTCAACAAGCTCGAAGACCTAAAGGTATATAAGTCACCCCGACCAGATGAAGTACACCCTTGGTTTCTGAAAGAGGCAGCATTACAGACTGTGGTGGCACTGGAAATGATCATTCAAAAAAAAAAGATTGGATCTAGCATGGGGCCAGAGGGCTGGAAAACTGCAGGTGTCACTGCACTTTTTAAGAAAGGAGGAAGAAAGCAAAATGGAAATTAGAGACAAGTTAGCTTGACCCGGCTGGTTGGGAAGATGTTAGAATCAATTGTTAAGGATGAGGATATGGTGTATGTGGTGGCAGAGGACAAGATAGTATAAAGTCAGCATGCTTTTCTTCAGGGAAAATCCTTCCTGGCGAACCTGTTAGAATTCTTTGAGGATATTACAAGTAGAGTAAATAAAGGGGATGTCGTGTATGTTGTACATCTGTACTTTGAGAAGGACTTTGACAAGGTGCCACACATGAGGCTGCTTTCCAGTTTGAGAGCCCATGGTATTACAGGAAAGTTACTGACATGGCCGGATTATTGGCTGATTGGTAAGAGGCAGCGAGTGGGAACAAAAGTATCATTTCTTTGTTGGCTGCCAAACTAGTGGTCTTCCGCAGGGGTCGGTGTTGGGTCCACTTCTTTTTATGCTGTATATAAATGATTTAGATGATGAAATAGATGGTTTTGTTGCCAGGTTTGCAGAGGATACGAAGATTAGTGGAGGGGCAGGAAGTTCTGAGGAAACTGGTAGGATGCAGAATGGCATTAAGAAAATGGGCAAGAAAGTGGCAAATGAAATGCAATGTTAGAAAATCCATGGTCATGCACTTTGGAAGTAGAAATAAATGTGTAGACTATTTTTCTAAACGGGGTGAAAATCCAAGAATCTGAGATGCAGAGGGACTTGGGACTCCTTCTGCAGACCATCCTGAAGGTTAACTTGCAGGTTGAGTCGGTGGTGAGGAAGGCAAATGGCATGTTAGAGGTTTCAAGAGGTCCAGAATACAGCAGCAAGGAAGTGGTGCTGAGGGTTTGTAATGCACTGCTGAGGCCTCACCATGAACATTGCGAACAGGTTTGGGCCCCTCATCTTAGAAAAGATGTGGTGGCTTTGGAGAGAGACCAGAGCAGGTTCACAAGAATGATTCCAGGAATGAAAGGAAACGTTTTGATGGCCCTGGGTCTGTACTCATAGGGATTCAGAAGGATGAAGTGGGATCTGATTGAAACCTTTCCAATGTTAAAAGGCCGAGACAGAGTAGATGTAGAAAGGATCAGTATAGAACAGTTATGAGGAGAATTTTCTTTACCCAAAAGGTGGTGAAGTTATGGAATTTATTGCCACGTGCAGCTGTGGAGGCCTGATCGTTGGGTCTATTTAAGGCAGAGATTGATAGGTTCTTGATTGGATATGGCATCGAAGGTTACGGGGAGAAATATTGGAATTGGGATTGCGGAGGAGAAAAGAAAGATCAACCATGATTGCATGGCGGAGCAGACTCGGTGGGCCAGATGGTCTAATTCTGCTCCAATTACTGATGGTCTTATGGTTTTAGACTTATGGGTCAGTGCGAACACAGCCTCAAAGTAGAGGGACGGAGATGAGAGGGAATTTCTTTTGCCAGACTTGGAGAAACTCTGAAACATTTGCCAAACTCAGCTGTGGATGCCAGCTAATTACGTATTTAAGGCCGAGGTTGATAGATTCTTCACTATTCATGCCTGAAGTGAAACGGATGGGGGAAGGCAGGCTATCGGGGCTGAGAGGGAAAAGAATTAGCCATGATCAAAATACGGAGCAGACTCGTTGGGCATATTGGCTTCGCTCTGTTCTGGTACCTTATGGTCTAATCCCTGGAATTTTCTGACCCAGAGATAGTGGAGGTGGTGGGTGTGGGGAGGTCCGGAATATACAGTTAAAGAGGAGACCGGTGAATATTTAATTGAATGGGGAACTGAGGTCGGTGGATTCCCGGCATATTCCAGGGACTTTGATCAGGTTTGATTATCCATCGTCAGAGTGAATGAGGGGCTGTGTTGTGGGTTCCAATGGCATCCGCTGCTCTGATCCACTGTAAGGTTTTGGAAAAACGGCAGGGAAGGGGCAGTGATATACTGGGGTTCTCAGTCTCTGGGATTCATCCAGGCCCCTCACTGTGTTAACGGGCAGGCTGGGCTATAAATGTCCCAGAACTGCAAGCCCTCCCTTCACATTGAATGAACGGGCGGCCGAACTTCCATCACAACGTCCGGGGAAAAAAACAGAAATCTCAGCCAACTCCATCACGGGCACCAGATTTCCAGCATCGAAAACATCTTCGAAAGGCGATGATCGGAAATGCGGCATCCATCATTAAGATTGTTTAATCCTGGACAGGCACTTTCCTCATTGCTACCGTCAATGAGGGGTTAACGGAGTCTGAAGACCCACATTCCAAGTATCAGAAACAGTTTATTTCCCTACAGCATCAAATTTCGAATGGACAATAAACCCATATGCACTACCCCACTGTTTATTCTCTTTGTAAGAACTACATATTTAACTTCAATATGTACTTCAAATACACATTTACGTATGTATTATACTGAACGGCTCCCGTAAAACAACAAATTCCCCAACATATGCCTATGCCTGTAAACCAAGTTCTGATTCTGATCTTCTCACTGTCAGCCAAACGCTGCTGTCTCCCTGGAACCCCACTGACTGATATCTCCTAACTCCCCCCCCCCCAACACAACCAGACACCTCCATAGCCACCCCAGCTCCACTTCTCAGACCGGTTACTGATCACGTTTCCGAGCTTGCACCCTTAATTCACCCTCAACCCTATCTCTCCCTGAGCACTCATTTATCTCCGTCTCACACCGTCATCCACAGCCCTCCACTCCACCGAATGCCCACAGCGACCATTAAATTCCCTGAGTCTGACACACCCACTTGCCCCATCTTTCATCCCTGGTGTCACTGCCTTCCCCAGTGAGACTTCGGTGACTTGTCGCCTGGTGATTGACAGCACTGGGACTGGGAGGAGGAGGATTCGAAGGGGAGTAGCGTGGCTAAGCCCTCTATCCGGGAATGGAGTTGAATCTGGTCGTAAACCCGCTAACTCGATTTCCACCGGTACTCTGCGCACCCCCACAGAATGCGATATCAACCTGGCGGGAGATCGTTTGGCCTGTCGGGTCCATGATAGTAAACCCACTGGTGACACTCTCCGCGTCGATGTGCCGCTCCATTTCCTCACCCTCACACCCCAACTGCCAGTTCCCTCAGAGTGGCTTGGCCTGGGAAGGGAAGCGGGATGGGTTGTACTGGGAGGCCACTGCATTGTCTGCTCTGGGAGCAGACTACTCCCTGCTCCCGGTGGGGCTGTACAGACCTTCCCAGTGACCCGCCTGTACCGTGGAGCAAGATTTCGTTTCAAGAAACGGAGACCAGTTTAATGCAAATAGGATCAGTTTTACTGAATTATGCAGTTAGACAGGGCAACGGCTATACGCCGGCGAGGCAACGATCAGCAGGAGAGTATATAGTCAGTACCAAGACCAGAGAATGTGCCGTGAACACCGGAATACGTTATCCCTTTCCCATAATCAGAGCACTTGAGAATAGCTGCCGCAACATGGACACAGGATTGAATTATATCGAACATCCGCTGCCCGTTTGCCCAGTGTGTGTCACCGAGGAGGCATAGACGTCCGGTCGAAACGCAAGCGTCTACCTGCGTGGCCCGGAGTCTTTGATGTGTTACAGATCCCACTGTTACACCAGGAATGGAAAGGACCCCAGGACAGGACACATCTGTATGTTCACCGGGAAGCGGCGCCCCAGGCCGACATGGGCACAATTTTCTCGGTACCGCTTCCCTTAGCAACGCGGTTTGATGTCCCTGGGTCAGTGGATGAACATTACTGCCGAAAGTCCAGAACCTGGCTCCTAATCTAGCCTCACTGCAGTCATTTTGAAAGTGGGTGATAATCAGTCACGTGTTGGTTACGGGGTGCCGATGCCAGGCTGCGTGATCAGGCCAGTATCATGGGTACTGAATAGCGGCATGATAACGCCTCTTAGCGGAGAGCGTGCCGAAAGCGCTGCTTGATGCGAAGCAAGGTGGCGGATCCAGAGCGTGTTCGTCGTCCTCACAGGGTTGGGCAATGCACTCCGCCAGTGGCAACAAACCAGACCTCCTTCCTGAAAGATATAACACAGAATGCTGAGGGAAAATTTCTTAAGACTGCAACCGCAGTCTCGTTATTGAGTGGATTGTTCTGATCAGCCGTGAACCGTTCCCTAAGAACCGATGGCGCTCGACCGGGCGAGTGTGGAGAGCCGACGGCACGGTTGCGGTGGGAACAGTATTATGAGAGTTAGAGAGCACGGAATCTATGATCAGTGACTGTTACATTGTAGGCAGGAAGGGGTTTAAATACGCAAGGCGTTTGACACCTATGTGAGGAATTGAAGGATTCCTGGTGTCAGGTCACGACCGATCTGGAATAACAGAGGAAACACGGGCCTGGTATCTTTCTCTCAGTATTCACGATTGAGAGGGACCTTGACAAATGTGGGCACAACGTAGAACAGGCTGATATGCTTGAATATGTCGATGTTAAGAAAGATGAGCTGCAATATTTAAACAGGAAAAATATGTTTAAGTCACTTTTTCCAGGGGAAGTCTACTCCAGTTTTGTACAGGAAGTGCCGCACCTTATTTACGTGCTTTTGGCGTTCCTACTGCCATTTGCAGCCGTACCGGAGGACTACAGGGCGCAACTGTTCTTCATTCCTTCAAAGAAACTAACAGGGATAACGCCTGGAATAATAACACAGTTAATATTTTGTCATTGTGGGCGAATAGTTGGAGAAAATTGCTCGGAGGTGTATGCAGAGATTTGAAGAAATATGTTCTGATTAGGGATAGTCACGATTTTAGAAGTTGCAGGTCAAGTCTCACGAAGGTGATGCTGCAAACCACTTTGCTGATAGTGGATGGCAGAGGATGGCGTATACATACATTTTATTAAGATGTTTTTTCAGATTCCTCATCGTCGGCCCTTTCAGAAAGTCATATGATAGTGAATCCAGAGAATCTTCTCTGTGCTGGTAGAGAACTGGCTTACCCATTGAAGACAGAGTATGGTATTACTGTATATGGATTCTTATTCTACCTGGAGGTCGTTGTGCCGTGGAGTTCCGTAGAGATCTGTTCTAAAACTCCTGCTCTTTCCGAATTTTACTAATGAATTGGACGAGGAAATGGATAGACATATAAATTGAACAAACATAAATAGTGATCTTGTTGTGGATAATGTGGAGCTTTGTAGCAGGTTATAAGTTGGGTATTGACGGATGCAGGGCTGGGTTGAGGATTGGCAAATTAAGTTCAGAATTGGGAAGAGTGAAGGATTACACATTGGAAGGTTGACTTAGAAGGCAGGATCCAGGGTTTACGACGGGCTAGGTGAAAATATTGCGGAAAAGAGACACTTTTAGATTTGACGTCCATCGATCCCTTAAAATTTCCGTGCCGTTTGATAGCGTGATTAGGAAGGCCTATGAATGTTTTGAGATCAATCGTCGGAGGAGCGAGTTCAAGAGCCGCGAGGTAATGTTGTAGCTCTATAAACCTCTCGTTAAGCCACACTTGGGAAATTGTGCTACACCCCAGAGGGAAAAAATTAACAAGGGGATGGAATTTTAAAGTGATTTGAGGAAATGTACAGGGGCTGCCAGGGGTATGTTTTTACACATAATGGTGAGTGTGTGAGACAACCTATCACTGCTGGCGGTAGTGACATTTACATTAGTGTCATTTCAGAGATACTTGAGCACATGGGTATAGAGCAATAGACAGCTCTGTCGGGGACAACGTTTAGAATCGGTAAGCATCCAGGACCAAAGGGCTTACAGAAAGCTGTAGTGTTCTATGCTTTCTTATCTATGTGTGTGATAATGTAGGATGACGCGCACATTTTATAACAGGGAAGATCATGCCTGGGCAATCTGCCAGGAATGTTACAGGAGCTCCAGAATGGAGCGCAGGGCTCAGTGACCGCGCCAGGGTCGTGGATTCTTTACAAGAACCGAAGGAAGCTGTTCAAAACCGTTCCTTCACATGAAGGAGCAGACTGAGGAGAGGGTCTTCTCTCTCGCCGCCGGAGCACTCCCTGCCCGATGAGCACGCCCCTGATACTGCAGCTTCTTTGGTTCATTAATCGGTGCAATCACAGTCCCAGCATTCCACTGCCACTTACCCTTCCGGTATGGAGCTGAAGTCATACGAGACCCTGATGGAGATGGTGGAAAAAATAAGATAAATAATTAATGGCTCCACATCGTGATGTTAACTGCTACCCACACTCCCCATCTCATTCCACCTCAACACTGATCCCTTTCTGATTCGCTCAGCGGCAGCACTGCACCATCAAACCACCCTCCCTGTAGACACGTTGACCCTCGGAATTCAACATCAAGTTCAAATATTCCACCAAACTCTTTTCCTCCGTTTATTCCAGAATAGGAGAGGCCCGCTGCAGTTCCCTGAAGCACTGGCCCAGCTTATCATTACACACACACACACACACACACAAAACGCATGGGTTCACACCGTTTCACTCCTTGGAGGAGCAGCGGGACGAGAGGGGGTTCTGAAAGAGGAAGGGTGCGATCACACTGATTGGTTTGTACTACGGGATCTGCAATAGCTGCTGGATCATTAATAAACAGCTATGTAATGAGAATAACAACGTGTAAAAATAAATGGTTTGATGTCATGAGGAATTTTAGGTTTCCTAATACAAACATGTACATGCGCAGTTTAAGGGGATTAGATGGGGAGAATGTATTAAATGTATTGAGGATACTTTATAAATTCAATATATGCACAGTCCAACAAGAAGAGGTGCCGTACTGAAAATCAAACGTATGTATAGCTTCGTAAATTCGAATCAAATGGAGCACATGAGGAGTACATCGAAACTAGTAATGAAAGAAATAAGGGAATTTGGAAAACTAAGAGGGGACGTGAAATGCCCTTGGCAAGCACGATTAAGGAGAATCCCAAGGTATTCTATAGAAATATCAAGAGCCAATGAATACTGTGGCCAGTGTATAATCATTCCATTTTGGGGAGTGGGGGGAGACAACGTTTGAATCAATGCGGAATACGTGAGTGACATGTTCACTGAGTATTTTGCTCTCGTATTTATCAAGGAAAAGGTCATGAAGGAGCAGCAGATCGGTGTTCGGTGTACAAAAATGTCAGGTGTTTATCGGTGAAGTAGGAGAAGGAAGTGTTGGGCCTCCGAATGAGTTCTCAGGTGGATAAGTCCCCAGGCCTTGAAGGGATTCTCCGCAGGTTATTGAAGGAGGCAAGAGACGAGATTGCAGGGTCATTGACAAGTATCTCCACCCTCGCCACATGCGAGACCCCGGAGGACTGGCGTATGAATAATGTTGTACGTCTACATAAAAAGGGAAAAATGAAAATCCTGAAAACTATTCAGTCGTGAGTCTCACGTCAGTGGCAGCGAATTTTGTGCAGGAAATTCTTGGGTACCGGAAATATAAGCATTCCCAAATCCATTGCCTAATGAGCTGAATCAGCATGGTTTTAAGCGAGGGAGGTCGTGTCTTCCTAAACTGATTGAGCTTTTTGACAGCGAAGCAAGAGAGATGGATGAAGGTAGAGCAGTCGATACCGTCTACATGGATATTAGTAAGGCGTTTGATAAAGCCCCTCATGGGAGACTAACCCAGAAGATTAATATGCATGAGGTCCTCGGATGTTTCTATTCAAAACTGGTTTGCGCATGGAAAAGAGAGGTTAGTTGTTGAAGGGTTTTATTGCAACTGTTGTTTTAATTGGTGAAGTTCTGCAGGGATCTGGGGTGTAACCTCCGCTGTTTGTGATGTGAATGAAGAACCCGGATGCAAATGGCGACAGGTGTGTTAGAAGGTTTGCGGATGATACCAAGATTGGTGAAGTTGTGGATCCTGTAGAAGACTTGCAGAAAGCACAACGCAATATAGATCAGTTGCAGATATGGGCAGATAAATAGCAGATGGAGTTTAACACAGATAAATGTGAGATGTTGCACCTTGGAAGGTCAAATGCAAGGAGACAGTCCACTGCTATAGAAAAGTCCCTTAACAGTGTTGCTGCTTAGCGAGATCTTGGGGTCCATGTTCATAGCTGCACGGAAAAAAAACTACAAAGGTCGATGAGGTGGTTGCGGATGCTAATGCAATGTTTGCTTTTATTGAGGTATTGAGTGCAAAAGTCAAGAGGTTCGACTGCACGTTTATAAAAATCTGATAGACCTCATCCGGAGTATTGCATGCTATTCTGGTCACCCCACTATAAGAAGGATGTTGAGGCTTATGGAGAGTAGGTTTAACTGAATTCTGCCCGGTTTATAGAGCATGTGCTGGCACGAGAGGTTCGACCACTTGTGCTGTTTTCTTTCGAGCGGAGGAGGCTCAGTGAAGGGTATTAATCTATAATAACAGAGGTCATGCATTGAAGATGAGATGAGATGAGAGAAGGCGATGACAGGGGTAACATTTTTTTATCCCAGCGACTGGTGAATGTTTGAACTGCACTGTATGATGTGGTGGTACAGGCAAATATATCAGAGGTTTTAAGAGACTCTTCAATAGGTAGCCCCATCCTTGTGAGGAAGATGGAAGATTATGGGCATTGTGTAAGTGGGAGGGATTCGTTCTTTGCGGGGGGGGTTTGATTTACTTTTCAGGTGGCTCTGCACAATATTGTTGGCTGAAGGGCATGTTGCTGAGCTGTTCTGTTCTATGTTCTATATTCTGTCTCTGCCCGCTGGAACGCTGCCACCCTTCCGGCGCCATGAACACACACCCGATGTTGCGGCACCTCTGGCTCATTTATCACCTCCCTCACAGACACAGCGTTCGACATCCACTTACCCACCGAAGGAGATTTCTGGTCCCCAGAAAGAATTCCTGTTTGAAGGATGCAAATAAGGTACAAAATTAGTGAGAGACTCGCAGAGATACGGTCCAGCGTTCGTTCAGCAACACACATGGACAAGGCCCGCTTTCAGTGCACCGTGCTTTGCCGTGTGTGGTTTGAGGTGCTCCCTTTAAACGGGACGATATAGAGGGCCCATATGTTATGGAAACTCAGCCGTAAAGTGAGGCTGAGGGACTATAGGATGTGTGAGACTGAACGAGTTGTAAATGTTTTTGTAACATTGTACTTATATTATTTTTAGAACATAAGACCATAAGACAAAGGAGCAGAAGTAGGCCATTCGGCCCATCGAGTATGCTCCGCCATTTTATCATGAGCTGATCCATTCTCCCATTTAGTCCCACTCCCCCGCCTTCTCAGCATAACCTTTGATGCCCTGGCTACTCAGATACCTATCAATCTCTGCCTTAAATACACCGAATGACTTGGCCTCCACTGCTGCCCGTGGCAACAAATTCCATAGATTCACCACCCTCTGACTAAAAAATTTCTTCGCATTCTGTTCTGAATGGGCGCCCTTCAATCCTTAAGTCATGCCCTCTCGTACTAGACTCCCCCATCATGGGAAACAACTTTGCCACATCCACTCTGTTCATGCCTTTCAACATTCGAAATGTTTCTATGAGGTCTCCCCTCATTCTTCTAAACTCCAAGGAATACAGTCCAAGAGCGGACAAACGTTCCACATATGTTAATCCTCTCATTCCCGGAATCATTCTTCTGAATCTTCTCTGTACCCTATCCAACGTCAGCACATCCTTTCTTAAATAAGGAGACCAAAACTGCCCACAGTACTCCAAGTGAGGTCTCACCAGCGCCTTATAGAGCCTCAACATCACATCCCTGCTCCTATACTCTATTCCTCTAGAAATGAATGCCAACATTGCATTCGCCATCTTCACTACTGACTCAACCTCGAGGTTAACCTTAAGGGTATCCTGTACGAGGACTCTCAAGGCCCGTTGCATCTCAGAACTTCAAATTCTTTCCCCATTTAAATAATAGTCTGCCCGTTTATTTTTGCTTCCAAAGTACATAACCATACACTTTCCAACATTGTACTTCATTTGCCACTTCTCTGCCCATTCTTCCAATCTATCCAAGTCTCTCTGCAGTCTCTCCGTTTCCTCAGCACTACCAGACACTCCACCTACCTTCGTATCGTCTGCAAACTTAGCCACAAAGCCATCTATTCCATAATCTAAATCGTTGATGTACAATGTAAAAAGAAGCGGCCCCAACACTGATCCCTGCGGAACCCCACTAGTAACCGGCAGCCAACCAGAATAGGATCCCTTTATTCCCACTCTCTGTTTCCTGCCAATCAGCCGACTCTCTATCCATGTATGTAACTTTCCCGTAATTCCATGGGCTCTTATCTAGTTAAGTAGCGTCATGTGTGGCACCTTGTCAAAGGTCTTCTGAAAATCCAAATATACAACATCCACTGCATCTCCCTTGTCTAGCCTACTGGTAATTTCCTCAAAAAACTGTAATAGGTTTGTCAGGCAGGACTTTCCTTTAAGGAATCCATGCTGAGTTCTGCCTATAATGTCATATGCCTCCAGGTACTCTGTAACCTCATCCTTGACAATCGACTCCACCACTCCCCAACCACCGATGTCAAGCTAACAGGTCTATAATTTCCTTTTTGCTTCCTTGCTCCCTTCTTAAATAGCGGAGTGACCTTTGCAATCTTCCAGTCCTCCGGAACCCTGCCAGAATCTATCGACTTTTGAAAGATCACCGCTAATGCCTCCGCAATATCCACAGCTGCTTCCTTCAGAACACGAGGGTGCATTCCATCTGGTCCAGGAGATTTATCTACCTTTAGACTATTCAGCTTCCTGAGTACTTTCTCTGTCGTAATTGTGACAGCGCACACTTCTCTTCCCTGCCACCCTTGAGCGTCCGGTATACTTCTGATGTTTTCCTCAGTGAAGACTGATGCAAAATATTCGTTCAGTTCCTCTGCTATCTCCTTATCTCCCATTACAATTGCTCCAGCATCATTTTCTATCAGTCCTATATCTACTCTCACCTGTCTTTTACTCTTTATATACTTGAAAAAGCTTTTAGTATCCTCTTTGATATTATTTGCTAGCTTCCTTTCATAGTTAATCTTTTCTCTCTTAATGACCTTCTTGGTTTCCTTTTGTAAGGTTTTAAAAACTTCCCAATCCTCTGTCTTCCCACTAATTTTTGCTTCCTTGCATGCCCTCTCCTTTGCTTTAACTTTGGCTTTGACTTCTCTTGTCAACCACGGTTGCATCCTTTTTCCACTCGAAAATTTCTTCTTTTTTGGAATATACCTGTCTTGCACATTCCTCATTTTTCGCATAAACTCCAGCCACTGCTGCTCTGCGGTCTTTCCCGCCAGTGTCCCTTTCCAGTCAACTTTGGCCAGTTCCTTTCTCATGCCACTGTAATTTCCTTTACTCCACTGAAATACCGACACATCAGATTTCGGTATCTCTTTTTCTAATTTCACAGTGAACTCAGTCATGTTATGATCACTGTCTCCTAAGGGTTCCTTTACCTCAATCTCTCTAATCACCTCCGGTTTATTACACAATACCCAATCCAGTACAGCCGATCCCCTAGTGGGATCAACAACAACAGCTGTTCTAAAAAGCCATCTCGCAGACATTCTACAAATTCCGTCGATTGAGATCCAGTGCCGACCCGATTTTTCCAATCTACTCGCATGTTAAAATCCCCCGCAATTATCATAACACTTCCCTTCTGACAAGCCCTTTCTATTTCCTGTTGTAATTTGTAGTCCACATCCCTGTAGCTGTTTGGAGACCTATAAATAACTGCCATCAGAGTCCTTTTACCCCTGCTATTTCTTAGCTCAACCCATAAAGACTCTGCACCTTCAGATCCTATATCAGCTCTTTCTAATGATTTAATATCATTTCTTACCAATAAAGCCACGCCTACCCGTCTGCCTACCTTCCTATCCTTCCGATACACCGTGTATCCTTGGACGTTCAGCTCCCAGAGACATGCATCCTTTAGCCAGGTTTCAGTGATGGCCACAATATCATACCTGCCAATCTGTAGCTGTACAACAAGATCATCCACCTTATTCCTTATGCTGCATGCATTTAAGTACAACACCTTAAGATTCTTTTTGCTTTTTGATACTTGATACTTTTTAGTTTGATTTCACTGCAACTTTATTGCACTTCAATTCAACCCAATGGCTACAAATTTGCCCCATCACCTGCCTGTCTTTCCTGACATCTTTACTGCTCACTATCTTAGAATTATTTCTGTTTTCAAATTTACGTAGCCTTTATTTATATAACTCATTATCGGTTATACGTAGGAGGCATCTGAATTGCATATGCCATTACGCCACCGCGTCATATCTGAGTGCCACATTAATAGAAAACTAACTAGACAGGTTATCCCAGACACCAGTGTTATTCATTGGATTATTTTCTAGAGTTACTAAACATAACAGCACTGGGATAGGAAGGCGTCAGGATTCTGGGCAGAGAGTGGGAGTTTTACCCTGGGTCAGATGACCATGGTCCCATTAAACAGGTGTGAGCCCATTACCGGTGTGGTATCTGCAGGGTGTTGAGGATTGGCTGTAATCATCAGATCAGGCCTCAACGGCACAATTCCGCATTTATTTCTTCGGTCAAATTGCATGACGATCAACTTCCAGACAAGTATTCTATCTACCACTTCTTTCTGCTTTCTCCTAATCTGTCTGAATCTTTGTCTTGCCTCTTAACCTCCTCAAAACTATCTGAAACTCCACGTATTTTCGTCTCAAATATCGCCCCAAAGATATCAGTTTCCTCATGCAAATCATTAATAAGTGACATAAAAAGAAGTTCTCCCCACATAGATCCCTGAAGTTAACCTATAGTCACCGGCAGCCAACCAGAAAATGTTCCATTCATTTCCAGGATATATCTTCTGCCAATCCATGCCTGTACATTCTCGGTAATAACACGGGCAATTAACCTGTTAAGCAGCCTCACGAGCTGGCACTTTCTGAAAGGCCATGCTGACTAGGGCCTATTTTAACATGTGCCTCTAAGTACACCAAACTGCATACTGTCACAGTCCGGTCCGTGGACTCAGGACTCAGGGTCTTCCAGCTGTCCCTCGTTTGGTTGAGTTAATCATAGGCACCTGATTCCCATCTTGTAGCTTGGAATAAAAGTAGCCTTGGGGTTGTGTGTGGGCTGCAGGTTTGTCTTGTCAAGATCCTCTGGGAGCAACCTGCCGGTGAAAGGCTAGAGCGGGCTCTTGCCAGCTTTAGGCCGTTTTGAAGAACCCAAGCCTCGAGGATCCCAAGCCAAGCTCCAAGAATCCACGCCCCGAGGATACCAAGCCAAGCTCTAATAACCCAAGCCTCGAAGATCCCAACCCAATTTCCAAGAACCCAAGCCTCACGGATCCCAGCCAAACTCCAAGAACACTAGCCTCGAAGTTTCCAAACCAAGCTCCAAAAACCCAAGCCCCGAGGATCCAAAGCCAAGCTCCAAATTGGTCCTCTTGAAGATCAGAGTGGTCGGCTTTGTGCGGAACCAAAGGAAATGGGGAGATCTTAAATAGGTTTTTTGCGTCTGTATTTACTAAGGAAGCTGGCATGAAATCTATGGAATTGAGGGCATCAAGTAGTGAGACCATGGAAACTGTACAGATTAAAAAGGAGGAGGTGCTTGCTGTCTTGAGGAAAATTAAAGTGGATAAATTCCCGGGACCTGACAGAGTGTTCCCTCGGACCTTGAAGGAGACTAGTGTTGAAATTGCGGGGGCCCTGCCAGAAATATTTAAAACGTCGCTGTCTACGGGTGAAGTGCCGGACGATTGGAGAGTGGCTCATGTTGTTCCGTTGTTTAAAAAAGGATCGAAAAGTAATCCGGGTAATTATAGGCCGGTGAGTTTAACGTCAGTAGTAGGTAAGTTATTGAAGGGAGTACTAAGAGACAGAATCTGCAAGCATTTGGATAGACAGGGGCTTATTAGGGAGAGTCAACATGGCTTTGTGCGTGGTAGGTCATGTTTGACCAATCTGTTGGAGTTTTTCGAGGAGGTTATCAGGAAAGTGGATGAAGAGAAGGCAGTGGATATTGTCTACATGGACTTCAGTAAGACCTATGACAAGGTCCCGCACGGGAGGTCAGTTAGGAAAATTCAGTCGCTAGGTATACATGGAGAGGTGGTAAATTGGATTAGACATTGGCTCGATGGAAGAAGCCAGAGAGTGATAGTAGAGAATTGCTTCTCTGAGTGGAGGCCTGTGACTAGTGGTGTGCCACAGGGATCACTGCTGGGTCCATTGTTATTTGTCATCTATACAATGATCTGGATGATAATGTGGTAAATTGGATCAGCAAGTTTGCTGATGATACAAAGATTGGAGGTGTAGTAGACAGTGAGGGAGGTTTTCAGAGCCTGCAGAGGGACTTGGACCAGCTGGAAAAATGGGATGAAAAATGGCAGATAGAGTTTAATACTGACAAGTGTGAGGTATTGCACGTTGGAAGGACAAACCAACGTAGAACATACAGGGCTAATGGTAAGGCACTGAGGAGTGCAGTGGAACAGAGGGATCTGGGAATACAGATACAAAATTCCCTAAAAGTGTCGTCACAGATAGATAGGGTCGTAAACAGAGCTTTTGGTACATTGGCCTTTATTAATCGAAGTATTGAGTATAAGGGCTGGAATGTTATGATGAGGTTGTATAAGGCATTGGTGAGGCCGAATCTGGAGTACAGTGTTCAGTTTTGGTCACCAAATTACAGGAAGGATATAAATAAGGTTGAAAGAGTGCAGAGAAGGTTTACAAGGATGTTGCTGGGACTTGAGAAACTCAGTTACAGAGAAAGGTTGAATAGGTTGGGACTTTATTCCCTGGAGCGTAGAAGAATGAGGGGAGATTTGATAGAGGTATATAAAATTATGATGGGTATACATAGAGTGAATGCAAGCAGGCTTTTTCCACTGAGGCAAGGGGAGAAAAAAACCAGAGGACATGGGTTAATGGTGAGGGGGGGAAAGTTTAAAGGGAACATTAGGGGGGCTTCTTCACACAGAGGGTGGTGGGAGTATGGAATGAGCTGCCAGACTAAGTGGTAAATGCGGGTTCTTTTGTAACATTTAAGAATAAATTGGACAGATACATGATGGGAGGTGTATGGAGGGATATGGTCCGTGTGCAAGTCAGTGGGACTAGGCAGAAAATGGTTCGGCACAGCCAAGAAGGGCCAAAAGGCCTGTTTCTGTGCTGTAGTTTTTATGGTTTCTATGGTTTCCAAGAACCAAAGCCTTAAGGATTTGAAGCCACGTTCCCGGAACGCAAGCCTCGAGGATCCCAAGCCAAGCTCCAAGGACCCAGGCCTCGAGGATCCCAAGCCAAGCTCCAAGAAACCAAGCCTCGAGGATCCCAATCCAAGCTTCAGGAACGAAATACAAGCTTCAAGAACCGAAGCCTCGAAGATCCCATGCCAAGCTCCAAGAACCCAAGCATCGAGGATCACAAGCCAAGCTCCAGGAAGCAAAGCCTCGAGGATTCGAAGCCAAGCTCCAAGAACCCAAGCCTCGAGGATGCCAAGCCAAGCTCCAAGAACCCAAGCCTCGAGGATGAAGCCAAGCTCCAAGAACCCAGGCCTCGAAAATCCCAAGCCAAGCTCCAGGAACCCAAGCCTCGAGTATCCAAAAGCAAGCTCCAAGAACTCAAGCCTCCAGGATCCCAAGCCAAGCGCCAGGAACCAAAACCTCGAAGCTTCCAAGACGAGCTCCAAGAACCCAAGCCTCGAGGATCCCAAGCCAAGGTCCAAGAACCCAGGCCTCGAGGGTCCCAAGCCAGATCCAGGACCAAAGCCTCGAGGATCCCAAGCCAAGCCTCAAAAACCCAAGCTCGAGGATGCCAAGCTCCAAGAGCCTAAGCCTCGATGATACCAATCCAAGCTTCAGGAACCCAATTCAAGCTCCAAGAACCCAGGACTCGAGGATGCCAAGCCAAGCTCCAAGAACACTATCCTCGAGGATCCCAAGCCAAGCTCCAAGAACACTAGCCTCGAGGATCACAAGACAATCTCGAAGAACACTAGTCTACAGGATCCCAAGCCAAACTCGAAGAACACAAGCCTCTAAGATCCCAAGCCCCCAAGCTCAAGACCTAAGACCCCAGACTGCAGGCAAGCTCAAGACCCAAGACCACAACCTGCAGCCAAGCTCATAGTCATAGTCATACTTTATTGATGCCGGGGGAAATTGGTTTTCGTTACAGTTGCACCATAAATAATAAATAGCAGTAAAACCATAAATAGTTAATATTAATATGTAAATTATGCCAGGACCCAAGACCACAGCCTGCAGCCAAGATCACGACACAAGACCCCAGCCTGCAGCCAAGCTCGAGACCCAAGACCCCAGCCTGCAGCCAAGCTCAAGACCCAAGTCCCTAGCCTCAAGCCTCAAGAGCAAAGACCTTAGCTACGTCCTGTCCTGAAGCCTGGTTCTGGAGTCCGAGCCCGAGGCAACACCCAGGTTCTGGGTCCTTGTCTAGTCTCGGGATCGGAGTCGAAGCCTTTTGTCCTAGTCTATGGTTTCTAGTCTTGGTCCCGCTTTCCCTAGACCAAGTCTGCGTTCGTGTCCCTGCTCCTTGTCTGTATCCTGTCCTTACTCTAGTCATGCCCTGATTTTTGTACTTCAGTGTCAGTGTCTTGCGTTTGGGTCCGTTCCGTGCACCCTTTCGTGATAGAACGAACCAGCCAACCATGGAAGCAGCGACACAGACACTGGAGATGAACTCTCGCCATTCAGGATTCCCCAGTGTCGAAACCTACAACCCAGCCGCCCGAGTCGTCCTTAGCCCTGTAGATCCTCTTGGGTCGCCCGGAGGCTCCCATAGAAGTGCAGAATACTGTCATGGTCAAGTCCGTGAAGTCCGCATTAAGGTTCATGGTCCGGTCCGCGGAATCAGGACTCCTGGACTTCCAGCTGTCCATCGTTTGGTTGAGTTAATTATACGCACCTGATTCCCATCTTGGGGCTTGGAATAATAAAGAATATAGAATAGCACAGCACATTACAGGCCCTTCAGCGCACAATGCCGTGCAGACCCTCAGACCCTGCCTGCCATAGAACCCCCCAGCTTAAATTCCTCCGTACACCTGTCTAGTAGTCTTTTAAACTTCACGAGTGTATCTGCCTACACCACTGACTCAGGCAGTGCATTCCACGCACCAAGCACTCTCTGAGTAAAAAACCGTCCTCTAATATCTCCCTTGAACTTCACACCCCTTACCTAAAAGCCATGCCCTCTTGTATTGAGCAGTAGTGCCCTGTGGAAGAGGGGCTGGCTATCCACTCTATCTATTCCTCTTATTATCTTGTACACGTCTATCATTTCTCCTCTCATCCACCTTCTCTCCAAAGAGTAAAGCCCTAGCTCCCTTAATCTCTGATCATAATCCATACTCTCTAAACCAGGCAGCATACTGGTAAGTCTCATCTGTACTCTTTCCAATGCTTCCATATCCTCCCTATAGTGAGGCGACCAGAACGAGACACAGTATTCCAATTGTGGCCGAACCAGAGTTTTATAGAGCTGCATCATTACATCGCGACTCTTAAACTCTATCCCTCGACTTATGAAAGCTAACACCTCATAAACTTTCTTAACTACCCTATCTACCTGTGAGGCAAAATTTAAGTATCTGCGGGCATGTACCCCTAGATCCCTCTGCTCCTCCACACTACCAAGTATCCTACCATTTACTTTGTACTCTGTCTTGGAGTTTGTCTTTCCAAAGTGTACCACCTCACACTTCTCCGGGTTGAACTCCATCTGCCACTTCTCAGCCCACTTCTGCATCCTATCAATGTCACTTTGCAATCTTAGACAATCTTCTACACTATCTACAACACTACCAACCTTTGTGTCGTCTGCAATCTTGCCAACCCACCCCTCTGCACACACAAGCAGGTCGTTAATAAAATCACGAAAAGTAGATGTCCCAGAACCGATCCTTGTGGGACACCACTCGTCACAATCCATCATGACCTTCTGCCTTCTTCAGGCAAGTCAATTCTGAATCCACCTGGCCAAACATCCCGGGATCCCATGCCTTCTGACTTTCTGAATAAGCCTACCGTGTGGAACCTTGTCAAATGCCTTACTAAAATCCATATAGATCACATCCACTGCACTACCCTCATCTATGTGCCTGGTCAGCTCCTCAAAGAACTCTATCAGGCTTGTTAGACACGATCTGCCCTTCAGAAAGCTATGCCGACTGTCCCTGATCAGACCATGATTCTCTAAATACCCAGAGATCCTATCTCTCAGAATCTTTTCCAACAGCTTTCCCACCACAGACATAAGGCTCACTGGTCTATAATTACCGGGACTATCCCTACGACCTCTTTTGAACAAGGGGACAACATTCGCCTCCCTCCAATCCTCCGGTACTATTCCCGTGGACAAAGAGGACATAATAATCCTAACCAGAGGCTCATCAATCTCTTCCTTTGCCTCAAGGAGCAGCCTGGGGAATATTCCGTCAGGTCCCGGGGACTTATACGTCCTAATGTAATTTAACAAATCCAACACATCCTCTCCCTTAATATCAACATGCTCCAGAATATCAATCTCACTCAATTTGTCCTCACCGTCTTTAAGTTCCCTCTCATTGGTGAATACCAAAGAGAAGTATTCATTGAGGACCTAGCTCACTTCCACAGCCTCCAGACACACCTTTCCACCTTTATCTCTAATCGGTCCTACCTTCACTCTATCATCCTTTTGTTCTTCATATAATTTAAGAATGCCTTGGTGCTTTCCTTTACCCTACTCGCCAAGGCCTTCTCACGCCCCCTTCTTGCTCTTCTCAGCCCCTTCTTAAGCTCCTTTCTTGCTTCCCTATATTCCTCAATAGACCCATCTGATCCTTGATTCCTAAACTTCATGTATGCTGCCTTCTTCCACCTGACTAGATTTTCCAACTCAGTAGATTTTCCACCTCACTTGTCACCGATGGTTCCTTAGCCCTACCATTCTTTATCTTCCTCACCGGGACAACATCCTGCAAGAGATCTCTAAACATCGACCATATTATATTTCCCTGCAAAAACATCATCCCAATTCGCACCCTCAAGTTCTAGCCTTATAGCGTCATAATTTGCCGTTCCTCAATTAAAAATTTTCCTGTCCTCTCTGATTCCATCGTTTTCCATGATCATGTTAAATGCCAGGGAACGGTGGTCACTGTCTCGCAGATGCTCACTCACTGAGAGATCTGTGACGTGACCCGGTTCATTACCTAGTACCAGATCAGGTATCGCATTCCCCCCTGGTCGGCCTGTCCACATTCTGTGACAGGAATCCGTCCTGGACACACTTAAAAAAATCTCTGCCCCATCTAAGTAGCCTTGGGGTTGACTGTGATCTCCTGGGAGCAACCTGCCGGTGGAAGGCTGGAGCGGCCTCTTGCCATCTTTAGGCCGTGTTGAAGAACCCAAGCCTCGAGGATCCCAATCCAAGCTCCAAGAGCCCAACCCTCGAGGATCCCAAGCCAAGCTCCAAGAACCCACGCCTCGAGGATCCCAAGCCAAGCTCCAAGAACCCAATCCTCGAGGATCCCAAGCCGAGCTCCAAGAGCCTAAACCTCGAGAATCCCCAGCCAAGCTCCAAGAACACAACTCTCGAGGATCCCAAGCCAAGCTCCAATAACAATAGCATCAAGGATCCCAAGCCAAGCTCCAAGAACCCAGGCTTCGAGAATCCCAAGCCTCGAGGATCCCAAGCCAAGTTCCAAGAACCCAAGCCCCCAGGATCCCAAGCCAAGCTCCAATAACACTAGCCTCGTGGATCCCAAGCCAAGCTCTAAGGACCCAAGCCTCGAGGATCCCAAACCAAGCTCCAAGAACCCAAGCCTCGAAGATCCCAATCGAAGCTCTAAGAACCCAAGCCTTGATTTTCACAAGCTAAGGTCCAAGAACACAATTTCGGGGATCCCAAGCCAAGTTCCAAGAACACTAGCCTCGAGGATCCAAAGCCAATATCGAAGAACACTAGCCTACAGAATCCCAAGTGAAGCTCCAAGTACACAAGCCTCGAAGATCCCAAGCCTCCAAGCTCAAGATCCAAGACCCCAGCCTGCATCCAAACTCAAGACTTAAGACCCCGGCCTGCAGCCAAGCTCAGGACCCATCTCTCGTACATCATCTTCAGTATTCACCGTTTTACAGAGCAACTCATTCCGTTCTCTGCAATTTTGCAGTATCATCAGCCTCTCCTTGCTCGCAGTCTCACTTAACACGTTTTCTGTCTGTAAACCAATCACCTCACCTTTGGCACTCTCATCCCGCTTGCCATTATTCTGCCAAATTAACTTAAGCGCTCCATGAAACTGAACCTCTGCCACCTGCACCAGTTCCTCAGCCGCGGATTCACCCACTAAATCATGCTATTTTTTCCCTCTCTGGCGTTATCGGGACTTGAATCCGGATATTAATATCCTGAAGTTACTTTTTCCAGCTTTATACCCAGCTCCCTAAATTCTCTCTTCAGGCCCTCTTCATCTTTTGTGCCCATCTTATTGGTGCCAAAAGGCTCACCTTCATACCTTAAAAACCATGGACCTGATCTGAGCCATCCCTGACCCTGTCACCAGGTAGGCAACATACCATCAGAGTCTCGCTGTCACACTGACAGTTCACCGACAGGAGTCTTTGTTCCTACGACTATGGAATATCCTATCCACACTGCAGCTCCTCAGCTCTCTTATCAGCTGAGCCACAGCATCAACCGCAGCGCCAGATGCCCGGTCAGTGCGGCTCGCCCACGCTCTCAACAGTATCCAAACTGGTATACTGATCATTGGGGGAAACAACCACATATGTACTCTGTACAGGATCTGCCCTTCCTTTTCTTCTACTGACGGTCACCCAGTTGCCTGTCTTCTGCAACAGAAATGTGACAACCTCTTTATTACCCTTATCTATCAGCCATTTATTCTCAAGCTTGAGCCGAAGGTCATTGACCTGCAGCTCCAGTTCCTATATACGATGTGGATCAACAACCCGCCTCTCCTGTTGTGGATGTGGTTATTCGGGGGACCGGGGATCTCCCAGAATTTCGACATCACACATACCGTACAAAACACTGCCCCTGCAGCCATTCTTGCTACTATTCCATAACAGACGGGGAATGAAGTATTAAATATGAAAAGCAAAGTTGCAAACAAGATGGCCATGGAGGAATGAAATGGGGGCGGGGTAGCACTAGAGGGAGGCGGTGTACGGCCAAGGAAATCAGTTGAGAGAGGGGAAGGGGCATGGGAAAAGGAGGGGACACGTGGCACACCATTTCCATTCCCGTGTGATTCCTTTTTGAACTTTGCACATTAACAATGGACGGGGGAAACAATCTGAAAATTCCAGGCCTGTTACACTGATTTCAGTCGTTGCGAGGATGTTGGATTCCATTATTAAGAGTGGGCTTTTGATGTACTTGGACGCACGTGATAAATTAGGCCAAAGTCAGCATAGTTTCCTTCAGGGAAAATCATAACCGAGAAGTCTGTTAGTTGTTTTTGACGAAATAACAGGAAGGGGAAATCAGAAGACCAGAAAGTCATAAAACTATAAGACCCGGAGAAAAAAAAATGACCATTCAGCCGCTTTGAGTCTGCTCCGGTATTCCATCATGGCTGATCCCGGATTCCACTCACTCCATACACCTGCCTTCTCTCCATATCCTTTGATGTCCTGACTGATAAGGAAAAGATGAACTTTCGCTTTAAAAATACGCAAGGAATTACTCGTATTAAGCCCTGTGAGTTTGTCTAGCACTATTCCTTTGCAATAGCTACAGCACTCACTCCAACTCCGAGACGTTTCGTCGCACTGGAACACTGTTGTTGTCTTCGAAAGTGAAGGAGATGCAAAGTCTCAATTAAAATAAT
Source organism: Mobula hypostoma (assembly GCF_963921235.1). Taxonomy (NCBI): domain Eukaryota; kingdom Metazoa; phylum Chordata; class Chondrichthyes; order Myliobatiformes; family Myliobatidae; genus Mobula; species Mobula hypostoma. Next base: position 762,876 of record NC_086099.1, read on the forward strand.
CTGCCAGTTCTTTATCTTCAATTTCTACCTCATCAGCATTATGTTCCTTTACTCTGAACATAGCTGGGAAAAATAAAAAAAAATACTATTGTTATCCTGCTACGGGGATCAGGGGGTACGGAGGGAAGGCTGGTGCAGGTTTCTGAGTTGGATGATCAGCCATGATCATAATAAATGGCGGTGCAGGCTTGAAGGGCCGAATGCCTACTCCTGCACGTATTTTCTATGTTTCTATGTTTCTATGTTTATATTATTGGCTAGTATGCCATCACATTTCAGTTTCCCACTTCTTTTCACTTTTTAGTTGTCTTTTGCTGGATATCCTAATAACATCCCTATCATCTAACTTCCATTCACTTTTGCTACCTGATACGTCCTTTCCTTTATTTATATAACCCCTGTCTCCTTTGTCACGCACAGTTGCCTACCCCTGCCACTTGAGATCCTTTTCCATATTCATCCAATGCCTTGTGAATTATTCCCAGAAAGTTCTTCTATCTCTGCTCTGTCGTGAACCCCTCCAGTATCCTCCTCTAATCCACGTCGTCAAGCTCCTTCCTCATGCGCCTGTATTTCCCCTTTATCCAATGCGATTCTGATTCATGTGAGTTATGCGACTCCATCTACTCCACTTGCAAAGAATCAACGTTCTCTGATCCCATGTCACCTGTTTCTAAAGCGTCACACTTACTGTCTGTGCTTTCAATGCACAATATATCCTTTGATGTAAAGCTGCCAGCTACGGTCTTCTTTCAGCCAGGACTCGGCCTTACCCACAACATAACATCGGCCAATCCCAAATTGCGCGACAAGTTTGTCGACCTTATTCTGAATTCTACCTGCATTTAAATACAGCACCTTCAGTCCTGCATTCTTCGCCCTTTTGTATGTTGCCTCTGTGGCAGGATTTAACTCTGCTCCGTTTGCACTTCTACCCAATCATTGACTTCTCCTGTCTTATATTCATGTTGAACCCCTCATCTACATATAAACCTGCGGGCGTCTCCTCAGCAATACATCCTGGTTCAGTGATACTGCCATGTTATTTTACATCACTTCTAACAGCTCAAGTCAATCTGAGAAAATCAATTACACTGGATTCCTTAGATTTTCAGGAATTCTTTCACAAGGAGCCGCACATGAGGTAACTTAACGAGCTAATCTCCCATGGTATTACAGCAGCGCTCCCGATGCGCTCCGTCAGTTTGACGACCCACCCGATACAGCAGCATTTTTGCTTCATTTGTCGCCCCGCGCACAGTCACAGTCTTTGGTTTCCACTTACCCGCCTCTGACCAAAGGTGCAGGAGATAGACCGATGCTGCGTTTGCTGCGCCTGTGGAAATAAATAGAAAATTATATGTCCGTAATCTGGAACGAGTAATCAGCTCCGGTTCATTAAACGATCCTTTGGTCCATTTGCCGTCCCTGTCACAGCGTCCCACAGTTCTGTTTCGATGTCAGAAAGTTCGAGCAGGTCAGTTTAAAAAGGGATACGTTTGACGAATTTGAAGTAAACAAAGAATTAGAGGACATGCCAGCAAAGTAGGATGCTCACCGACGCAGAACTGCCACGGGCAGTGTTCAGAGACAGCAGCTCAAAGATGGACCCCACACGGGTGAGTTAATAAACAGGGCAAAAGGCTGAGCACATTTGCCGGGTTGGGGAGATGGCTGTGGATGACCACCTGAGCCCTCAGCAGCGCACTATATGCATTTAAGGAGGATAACAAAAGGATCCTGGAAGAACAGATGTTTAGATATTGAAACAATAAGCGATAGACCAAAAGGAACAATTATAAATTTAACATCATGCTGGAGAGGCTTGAATGGGATTTAGGGAAAACATGGATGAGCGCATTCGATACTTTGCATCGGTCTTCACTGTGGAAGACGCCAGTAATTTGACCAACATTTCAAGGCAAAAGTATTGTGCGGCGACCAATCAACAGAGAGGTATTCATTAAAAAAGGAAGAAAATTCAAGTGCAACTATAGCGTCAATACGTTTGAGTTCCCCTCCCCACCTTCTTTATAGGGCCCCTGCCCCTTCCCTCTTCAGTCTGGACGAAGGGTTCCGCCCCGAAACGTTGCCTGATCGTTACCACGGGTGCTGCCCGACCTGCTGAGATCCTGCAGCGTTTTGTGAGTGTTGCTTTGATCCCAGATTTTGTGTTTTCAGTGCACCTGTCTAAGATCCTCCGGCTTGGGCGATAGAACAGTATCTGGCAACGTTATCGTTGTGGTCTTATTTCTCCATTCCTTATCTGTTATTGAGAATTGCTCCAGGGGCAATGTTTTGTACCCTGTTTGCGATGCAGGAATTCTACAAGACGTCCACCCTCCACAATAGACAAATATGCAGTTGGTGCACCGAACTGCAGTTCCTGAACAAAGTATGAAGGAACTGGAGAAACAGTTGATGAATCAAGGCGTAAGGGGCCGCTGCTTTCTACCATGTCTGTCAATCATTTGGACGACGATATATGTTAATAAATGGATTTTTGGATACATTTGCCGATGATACAAAGATACGTGGAAGAGCGGGTAGTGTTTAGGAAGCAGAGAGCCTGCAGAGAGACTTAGATAGTTTTGGGGAATGGGCAAAGAAGTGCCAAATGAAATTCAATGTTGGAAAGTGCACTTTGGTGGAAGAAATAAACGGACAGACTATTATTTAGATGAGGAGATAATTCAAAATGCAGAGTTAGAAAGGGATTTGGGAGTCATTGTGCAGGACACTCTAAAGATTATGCTTCGAAATGAGTGGTTTGTGAAGAAGGCGAATGCAATTTTGGCATTCATTTCTGGAGGTATAGTATATAAGAGCAGGGATGTGATGTTTAGGCTCTATAAAGCACTATTGAGACCACACTTGGAGTATTGTGTGCGGTTTTGTGCTTATTTTAGAAAGGATATACTGACATTGGAAAGGGTTCAGAGAGGATTCAGGAGAATGATTCAAGGAATGAAAGGGTTACCATATAAGGAACGCACAATGGCTGTATTCTCTGGAGTTCATGAGAATGAGGGGCGATCTCGGAACATTCCGAAAGTAAAACGGCCTCACACACGGGGAAAGCTGCAGATGCTGGAAAAAAATCTATAGGAAGAAGCACCATCAACGTTTCGGGTCGAGACACTTCGTCAGGGCTGAACAGTTGAGATATGACAAAGACATTTGCCATGGGAGGGGATTCTAGGACAAGAGGGCAGGACTTCATGATTGAAGGACGCTCTTTTAGAACCGAGATGCCGAGAAATTACTTCAGTCAGAGGGTGGTAAATCGCTGGAATTTCAAGCCACGTGCGACTGTGGAGGCAACGGCACTGGGTGTATTTAAAGCAGAGATAGATGGTTTCTTGATTATCCGGGGCATCAATTGGTATCGGTTGAAAGCAGGGGTGTGAGAATGACTGGAAGAATTGTGTCAGCCCACGATTGAATGGCGGAGCAGACTTGGTGGGCCTAATGGCGTACTTATGCTCCTAGATCTTATCGTCCTATGGTCTTATGGACCTCTGGCGCACTGCTCGTGTCTTCCACAGTTAAGTTGTTCATCGGTGATTTTTTTGCCCCCATTACTACCACACCAGCTTCATTTTCCAGTGGTCCAATATCAACTCTCAACTCCCTTTATTTTTATAGAAATTATATAACTTAACTGCAAAAATAAATAATTAAATAAATATACAGAAACTTTTAGTGTCCTGACTTTAACGTATTTGCGAGTCTGCTCTCATATGTCAACTTTTCCCTTCTTATCGCTCTTTAGTTGCCGTTTTTGTTCTGGATTTTAAAAGCTTCGTAATTCTGCATCTCCTACTCACTTTTTCTACCATAAATGCTTTTTCTTTGGCTTTTCTGCCGTCCTTATTGTCTATTACCTGTTATGGTTGCCTATCTTGGGGGCTTGTGAACCTCCTCTGCTGTGCTAAATTTGTGTCCTGCGCATTCTGAGTTATCCAGAGAACCTTCAGCTATCTCTGGTCTTCTATTAACCCCTCCGATATTCTCCTCCCAACCAGCTGGGCAAGCACCTCCTTTGTAATTCTCTTTATTCCATTGCAATACTGTTACATGTGCCTTATGCTTTCTCCTCTCAAATTGCAGTATGAAATTAATCATATTATGTTCACTGTCTCCTTGGGGATCATTTACGATAAGCTCTCAAGTCAAACCTGGGTTGTTACAGAACATCCATCCAAGATAGCTTTGCCCGAGTAGGCTCGAGAACAAGCCGCTCTAAAATTATTGTCAATTATTGTTTTTTTTTAGATCTTCAGAAACGCTTTAACAAGGTCTCGCAAATGAAGCAGCTTATGAGCTAAATCACAGACTAATACCAGAACAGCCCCGACTAAACCGTCAGTTTGGGCACCCGCGCGCTACAACAGCACTTCGGGCTCTTTTCTCGCCCTACGCAGTTACCGTTCTCGATTTACACTTACCTGTCACAAAGTAGAAATAGTTACATCTCCGTAATCTGGAGCCCACCTCTCTCTCTCTCTCTCTCTCTCTCTCTCTCTCTCTCTCTTTCTATCTATCTCCCTCTGTCTCTCTCTCTCTCTTTCTCTTTCTCTCTCTCTCTCCCTCTGTCTCTGTCTCTCTCTCTCTCTTTCTCTGTCTCTCTCTCTCCCTCTGTCTCTGTCTCTCTCTCCTTTCTCTCTGTCTCTCTCCTCTCTCTCTCTCTCTTTCTATCTCTCTCCCTCTCTCTCTGTCTCTCTCTCCCTCTCTCTCTCTCCCTGTCGCCCTCTCTCTGTCTCTCTCTCCCTCTGTCTCTCTCTCCTTTCTCTCTCTCTCTCTCTGACTCTCTCTCCTCTCTCTCTCTCTTTCTCTCTCTCTCTCTCTCTCTGTGAAAAGACATGAAAAGGCAAAGGAGATGATTATCGATTTCAGGAAGGTGCAGTCAAATCACACCCCTCTGCGAAGGAATGGCTCAGCGTTAGAGATGAATTAAATGTCCCAAAAGGCCATAAGCCCACAAGACATAGTAAGACAATTAAGTCATTCAGCCCATCGATGTCCCGCCATTCCATGATGTTTGATAAAGGATCCCACTTAACCGGATAGAGCTGCCTTCTCGCCATACTTTTTGCTGCCCTGAACTATCAGGAAACCATCAACTTTCGCTTTCAGTATAGGCACGGACTTCGCCTCCATGTCAGTCGGTGCACAATATTCTACACATTTACTACTCTCCGTTTAAATTCTCCTTAACTCTATTCTAAAGAACCGTTCCTGAATTTGGAGGCAATGCTTTCTCGTTCTGAATTCCCCCACCACAGGATATATCATTTCTACATCCACCGTATCTGGTTCTTTCAGCATTGGCTATGTCTCAATGAGATCCCCAGGCATTATTCTAAATCCAGAGAACACATCCCTAAAGCTGTCATACGCCCCTCATATCTTAACAACCCCAATCCCGGAATTATCCTCATAAGCTTCCACTGGTCCAAAACTGTTGAAAATATTACAAGTGCGGCCTGACTAGTGTTTTATGAAGTGTTACCACGTTGTTTTGATATTCTATTTCTCTTGAAATAAATAACACCGTTGCATTTGCTTATTTACCACAGACTCAACCTGTAATTCAACCTCTTGGGAGACTTGCTCGACGACACCTACGTCTCACTGCACCTAATAATATTTGAACCTGCTACTCATTTAGAAATTAGACCGCACTACTTTTCCAAAATGCATTGTCATACATTTCACAACACTGCATTCTATCTGCCGCAATTTTGCACATTCGTCCAATTTGTATAAGTCCTGCTGCAATCTCGTAGCTTCTTCAGAACTACCCTCCACCTATCTTCGCATCATCCGCAAACTTTGCCAAAAGACATCATGATTGTATCTTTCCTGTAACAGTATAGGATGTTATCTTGTTAAGCAGCCTCGTTTGTTGCAACTACTCAAATGCCCTCTAAGTATCCAAATAAATTACATCCAGTTTCTCTCCTTTTATCAAGCTGCTGGTTGCCTCATCGAATAAATCTAACAGGTTTTTCAGGCCAGATTTCCTTTCATAGAAACCACGCTGATTTAAAGCTATTTCACCATTAGATTCCAAATAACTCGAACCATCCTTGATAACAGATCCATTACTTTCCCAACCACTGACACTAGGCTAACTGGCCTATAATTTCCCTTATTTTGCCTTCCTCCTGTTTTAAAGAGTGGAGTGACTTTTGCAATCTTCCAGTCCTCCGCAACCATGCCAGAATTCAATGATTCCAGGAATATCATGAACAATGCATCGGTTATCTCTTCAACCACATCTCTCAGGACACCAGCATATATTTCATCTGGCCAAGGTGACATGCACCTTGTCCTTCAAGTTTCCTTGGCACATGTTCCTTTCTGACAGCAACGGCATTGACGTGTGCTCCTTGATATTCACCGACCTCTCTAAACATCAGAGATCTCTAAACATCGACCATATTATATTTCCCTGCAAAAACATCATCCCAATTCGCACCCTCAAGTTCTAGCCTTATAGCGTCATAATTTGCCGTTCCTCAATTAAAAATTTTCCTGTCCTCTCTGATTCCATCGTTTTCCATGATCATGTTAAATGCCAGGGAACGGTGGTCACTGTCTCGCAGATGCTCACTCACTGAGAGATCTGTGACGTGACCCGGTTCATTACCTAGTACCAGATCAGGTATCGCATTCCCCCCTGGTCGGCCTGTCCACATTCTGTGACAGGAATCCGTCCTGGACACACTTAAAAAAATCTCTGCCCCATCTAAGTAGCCTTGGGGTTGACTGTGATCTCCTGGGAGCAACCTGCCGGTGGAAGGCTGGAGCGGCCTCTTGCCATCTTTAGGCCGTGTTGAAGAACCCAAGCCTCGAGGATCCCAATCCAAGCTCCAAGAGCCCAACCCTCGAGGATCCCAAGCCAAGCTCCAAGAACCCACGCCTCGAGGATCCCAAGCCAAGCTCCAAGAACCCAATCCTCGAGGATCCCAAGCCGAGCTCCAAGAGCCTAAACCTCGAGAATCCCCAGCCAAGCTCCAAGAACACAACTCTCGAGGATCCCAAGCCAAGCTCCAATAACAATAGCATCAAGGATCCCAAGCCAAGCTCCAAGAACCCAGGCTTCGAGAATCCCAAGCCTCGAGGATCCCAAGCCAAGTTCCAAGAACCCAAGCCCCCAGGATCCCAAGCCAAGCTCCAATAACACTAGCCTCGTGGATCCCAAGCCAAGCTCTAAGGACCCAAGCCTCGAGGATCCCAAACCAAGCTCCAAGAACCCAAGCCTCGAAGATCCCAATCGAAGCTCTAAGAACCCAAGCCTTGATTTTCACAAGCTAAGGTCCAAGAACACAATTTCGAGGATCCCAAGCCAAGTTCCAAGAACACTAGCCTCGAGGATCCAAAGCCAATATCGAAGAACACTAGCCTACAGAATCCCAAGTGAAGCTCCAAGTACACAAGCCTCGAAGATCCCAAGCCTCCAAGCTCAAGATCCAAGACCCCAGCCTGCATCCAAACTCAAGACTTAAGACCCCGGCCTGCAGCCAAGCTCAGGACCCATCTCTCGTACATCATCTTCAGTATTCACCGTTTTACAGAGCAACTCATTCCGTTCTCTGCAATTTTGCAGTATCATCAGCCTCTCCTTGCTCGCAGTCTCACTTAACACGTTTTCTGTCTGTAAACCAATCACCTCACCTTTGGCACTCTCATCCCGCTTGCCATTATTCTGCCAAATTAACTTAAGCGCTCCATGAAACTGAACCTCTGCCACCTGCACCAGTTCCTCAGCCGCGGATTCACCCACTAAATCATGCTATTTTTTCCCTCTCTGGCGTTATCGGGACTTGAATCCGGATATTAATATCCTGAAGTTACTTTTTCCAGCTTTATACCCAGCTCCCTAAATTCTCTCTTCAGGCCCTCTTCATCTTTTGTGCCCATCTTATTGGTGCCAAAAGGCTCACCTTCATACCTTAAAAACCATGGACCTGATCTGAGCCATCCCTGACCCTGTCACCAGGTAGGCAACATACCATCAGAGTCTCGCTGTCACACTGACAGTTCACCGACAGGAGTCTTTGTTCCTACGACTATGGAATATCCTATCCACACTGCAGCTCCTCAGCTCTCTTATCAGCTGAGCCACAGCATCAACCGCAGCGCCAGATGCCCGGTCAGTGCGGCTCGCCCACGCTCTCAACAGTATCCAAACTGGTATACTGATCATTGGGGGAAACAACCACATATGTACTCTGTACAGGATCTGCCCTTCCTTTTCTTCTACTGACGGTCACCCAGTTGCCTGTCTTCTGCAACAGAAATGTGACAACCTCTTTATTACCCTTATCTATCAGCCATTTATTCTCAAGCTTGAGCCGAAGGTCATTGACCTGCAGCTCCAGTTCCTATATACGATGTGGATCAACAACCCGCCTCTCCTGTTGTGGATGTGGTTATTCGGGGGACCGGGGATCTCCCAGAATTTCGACATCACACATACCGTACAAAACACTGCCCCTGCAGCCATTCTTGCTACTATTCCATAACAGACGGGGAATGAAGTATTAAATATGAAAAGCAAAGTTGCAAACAAGATGGCCATGGAGGAATGAAATGGGGGCGGGGTAGCACTAGAGGGAGGCGGTGTACGGCCAAGGAAATCAGTTGAGAGAGGGGAAGGGGCATGGGAAAAGGAGGGGACACGTGGCACACCATTTCCATTCCCGTGTGATTCCTTTTTGAACTTTGCACATTAACAATGGACGGGGGAAACAATCTGAAAATTCCAGGCCTGTTACACTGATTTCAGTCGTTGCGAGGATGTTGGATTCCATTATTAAGAGTGGGCTTTTGATGTACTTGGACGCACGTGATAAATTAGGCCAAAGTCAGCATAGTTTCCTTCAGGGAAAATCATAACCGAGAAGTCTGTTAGTTGTTTTTGACGAAATAACAGGAAGGGGAAATCAGAAGACCAGAAAGTCATAAAACTATAAGACCCGGAGAAAAAAAAATGACCATTCAGCCGCTTTGAGTCTGCTCCGGTATTCCATCATGGCTGATCCCGGATTCCACTCACTCCATACACCTGCCTTCTCTCCATATCCTTTGATGTCCTGACTGATAAGGAAAAGATGAACTTTCGCTTTAAAAATACGCAAGGAATTACTCGTATTAAGCCCTGTGAGTTTGTCTAGCACTATTCCTTTGCAATAGCTACAGCACTCACTCCAACTCCGAGACGTTTCGTCGCACTGGAACACTGTTGTTGTCTTCGAAAGTGAAGGAGATGCAAAGTCTCAATTAAAATAATCTGCCAGTTCTTTATCTTCAATTTCTACCTCATCAGCATTATGTTCCTTTACTCTGAACATAGCTGGGAAAAATAAAAAAAAATACTATTGTTATCCTGCTACGGGGATCAGGGGGTACGGAGGGAAGGCTGGTGCAGGTTTCTGAGTTGGATGATCAGCCATGATCATAATAAATGGCGGTGCAGGCTTGAAGGGCCGAATGCCTACTCCTGCACGTATTTTCTATGTTTCTATGTTTCTATGTTTATATTATTGGCTAGTATGCCATCACATTTCAGTTTCCCACTTCTTTTCACTTTTTAGTTGTCTTTTGCTGGATATCCTAATAACATCCCTATCATCTAACTTCCATTCACTTTTGCTACCTGATACGTCCTTTCCTTTATTTATATAACCCCTGTCTCCTTTGTCACGCACAGTTGCCTACCCCTGCCACTTGAGATCCTTTTCCATATTCATCCAATGCCTTGTGAATTATTCCCAGAAAGTTCTTCTATCTCTGCTCTGTCGTGAACCCCTCCAGTATCCTCCTCTAATCCACGTCGTCAAGCTCCTTCCTCATGCGCCTGTATTTCCCCTTTATCCAATGCGATTCTGATTCATGTGAGTTATGCGACTCCATCTACTCCACTTGCAAAGAATCAACGTTCTCTGATCCCATGTCACCTGTTTCTAAAGCGTCACACTTACTGTCTGTGCTTTCAATGCACAATATATCCTTTGATGTAAAGCTGCCAGCTACGGTCTTCTTTCAGCCAGGACTCGGCCTTACCCACAACATAACATCGGCCAATCCCAAATTGCGCGACAAGTTTGTCGACCTTATTCTGAATTCTACCTGCATTTAAATACAGCACCTTCAGTCCTGCATTCTTCGCCCTTTTGTATGTTGCCTCTGTGGCAGGATTTAACTCTGCTCCGTTTGCACTTCTACCCAATCATTGACTTCTCCTGTCTTATATTCATGTTGAACCCCTCATCTACATATAAACCTGCGGGCGTCTCCTCAGCAATACATCCTGGTTCAGTGATACTGCCATGTTATTTTACATCACTTCTAACAGCTCAAGTCAATCTGAGAAAATCAATTACACTGGATTCCTTAGATTTTCAGGAATTCTTTCACAAGGAGCCGCACATGAGGTAACTTAACGAGCTAATCTCCCATGGTATTACAGCAGCGCTCCCGATGCGCTCCGTCAGTTTGACGACCCACCCGATACAGCAGCATTTTTGCTTCATTTGTCGCCCCGTGCACAGTCACAGTCTTTGGTTTCAGAGACAGCAGCTCAAAGATGGACCCCACACTGGTGAGTTATTAAACAGGGCAAAAGGCTGAGCACATTTGCCGGGTTGGGGAGATGGCTGTGGATGACCACCTGAGCCCTCAGCAGCGCACTATATGCATTTAAGGAGGATAACAAAAGGATCCTGGAAGAACAGATGTTTAGATATTGAAACAATAAGCGATAGGCCAAAAGGAACAATTATAAATTTAACATCATGCTGGAGAGGCTTGAATGGGATTTAGGGAAAACATGGATGAGCGCATTCGATACTTTGCATCGGTCTTCACTGTGGAAGACGCCAGTAATTTGACCAACATTTCAAGGCAAAAGTATTGTGCGGCGACCAATCAACAGAGAGGTATTCATTAAAAAAGGAAGAAAATTCAAGTGCAACTATAGCGTCAATACGTTTGAGTTCCCCTCCCCACCTTCTTTATAGGGCCCCTGCCCCTTCCCTCTTCAGTCCGGACGAAGGGTTCCGCCCCGAAACGTTGCCTGATCGTTACCACGGGTGCTGCCCGACCTGCTGAGATCCTGCAGCGTTTTGTGAGTGTTGCTTTGATCCCAGATTTTGTGTTTTCAGTGCACCTGTCTAAGATCCTCCGGCTTGGGCGATAGAACAGTATCTGGCAACGTTATCGTTGTGGTCTTATTTCTCCATTCCTTATCTGTTATTGAGAATTGCTCCAGGGGCAATGTTTTGTACCCTGTTTGCGATGCAGGAATTCTACAAGACGTCCACCCTCCACAATAGACAAATATGCAGTTGGTGCACCGAACTGCAGTTCCTGAACAAAGTATGAAGGAACTGGAGAAACAGTTGATGAATCAAGGCGTAAGGGGCCGCTGCTTTCTACCATGTCTGTCAATCATTTGGACGACGATATATGTTAATAAATGGATTTTTGGATACATTTGCCGATGATACAAAGATACGTGGAAGAGCGGGTAGTGTTTAGGAAGCAGAGAGCCTGCAGAGAGACTTAGATAGTTTTGGGGAATGGGCAAAGAAGTGCCAAATGAAATTCAATGTTGGAAAGTGCACTTTGGTGGAAGAAATAAACGGACAGACTATTATTTAGATGAGGAGATAATTCAAAATGCAGAGTTAGAAAGGGATTTGGGAGTCATTGTGCAGGACACTCTAAAGATTATGCTTCGAAATGAGTGGTTTGTGAAGAAGGCGAATGCAATTTTGGCATTCATTTCTGGAGGTATAGTATATAAGAGCAGGGATGTGATGTTTAGGCTCTATAAAGCACTATTGAGACCACACTTGGAGTATTGTGTGCGGTTTTGTGCTTATTTTAGAAAGGATATACTGACATTGGAAAGGGTTCAGAGAGGATTCAGGAGAATGATTCAAGGAATGAAAGGGTTACCATATAAGGAACGCACAATGGCTGTATTCTCTGGAGTTCATGAGAATGAGGGGCGATCTCGGAACATTCCGAAAGTAAAACGGCCTCACACACGGGGAAAGCTGCAGATGCTGGAAAAAAATCTATAGGAAGAAGCACCATCAACGTTTCGGGTCGAGACACTTCGTCAGGGCTGAACAGTTGAGATATGACAAAGACATTTGCCATGGGAGGGGATTCTAGGACAAGAGGGCAGGACTTCATGATTGAAGGACGCTCTTTTAGAACCGAGATGCCGAGAAATTACTTCAGTCAGAGGGTGGTAAATCGCTGGAATTTCAAGCCACGTGCGACTGTGGAGGCAACGGCACTGGGTGTATTTAAAGCAGAGATAGATGGTTTCTTGATTATCCGGGGCATCAATTGGTATCGGTTGAAAGCAGGGGTGTGAGAATGACTGGAAGAATTGTGTCAGCCCACGATTGAATGGCGGAGCAGACTTGGTGGGCCTAATGGCGTACTTATGCTCCTAGATCTTATCGTCCTATGGTCTTATGGACCTCTGGCGCACTGCTCGTGTCTTCCACAGTTAAGTTGTTCATCGGTGATTTTTTTGCCCCCATTACTACCACACCAGCTTCATTTTCCAGTGGTCCAATATCAACTCTCAACTCCCTTTATTTTTATAGAAATTATATAACTTAACTGCAAAAATAAATAATTAAATAAATATACAGAAACTTTTAGTGTCCTGACTTTAACGTATTTGCGAGTCTGCTCTCATATGTCAACTTTTCCCTTCTTATCGCTCTTTAGTTGCCGTTTTTGTTCTGGATTTTAAAAGCTTCGTAATTCTGCATCTCCTACTCACTTTTTCTACCATAAATGCTTTTTCTTTGGCTTTTCTGCCGTCCTTATTGTCTATTACCTGTTATGGTTGCCTATCTTGGGGGCTTGTGAACCTCCTCTGCTGTGCTAAATTTGTGTCCTGCGCATTCTGAGTTATCCAGAGAACCTTCAGCTATCTCTGGTCTTCTATTAACCCCTCCGATATTCTCCTCCCAACCAGCTGGGCAAGCACCTCCTTTGTAATTCTCTTTATTCCATTGCAATACTGTTACATGTGCCTTATGCTTTCTCCTCTCAAATTGCAGTATGAAATTAATCATATTATGTTCACTGTCTCCTTGGGGATCATTTACGATAAGCTCTCAAGTCAAACCTGGGTTGTTACAGAACATCCATCCAAGATAGCTTTGCCCGAGTAGGCTCGAGAACAAGCCGCTCTAAAATTATTGTCAATTATTGTTTTTTTTTAGATCTTCAGAAACGCTTTAACAAGGTCTCGCAAATGAAGCAGCTTATGAGCTAAATCACAGACTAATACCAGAACAGCCCCGACTAAACCGTCAGTTTGGGCACCCGCGCGCTACAACAGCACTTCGGGCTCTTTTCTCGCCCTACGCAGTTACCGTTCTCGATTTACACTTACCTGTCACAAAGTAGAAATAGTTACATCTCCGTAATCTGGAGCCCACTCTCTCTCTCTCTCTCTCTCTCTCTCTCTCTCTCTCTCTCTTTCTATCTATCTCCCTCTGTCTCTCTCTCTCTCTTTCTCTTTCTCTCTCTCTCCCTCTGTCTCTGTCTCTCTCTCTCTCTTTCTCTGTCTCTCTCTCTCCCTCTGTCTCTGTCTCTCTCTCCTTTCTCTCTGTCTCTCTCCTCTCTCTCTCTCTCTTTCTCTCTCTCTCCCTCTCTCTCTGTCTCTCTCTCCCTCTCTCTCTCTCCCTGTCGCCCTCTCTCTGTCTCTCTCTCCCTCTGTCTCTCTCTCCTTTCTCTCTCTCTCTCTCTGACTCTCTCTCCTCTCTCTCTCTCTTTCTCTCTCTCTCTCTCTCTCTGTGAAAAGACATGAAAAGGCAAAGGAGATGATTATCGATTTCAGGAAGGTGCAGTCAAATCACACCCCTCTGCGAAGGAATGGCTCAGCGTTAGAGATGAATTAAATGTCCCAAAAGGCCATAAGCCCACAAGACATAGTAAGACAATTAAGTCATTCAGCCCATCGATGTCCCGCCATTCCATGATGTTTGATAAAGGATCCCACTTAACCGGATAGAGCTGCCTTCTCGCCATACTTTTTGCTGCCCTGAACTATCAGGAAACCATCAACTTTCGCTTTCAGTATAGGCACGGACTTCGCCTCCATGTCAGTCGGTGCACAATATTCTACACATTTACTACTCTCCGTTTAAATTCTCCTTAACTCTATTCTAAAGAACCGTTCCTGAATTTGGAGGCAATGCTTTCTCGTTCTGAATTCCCCCACCACAGGATATATCATTTCTACATCCACCGTATCTGGTTCTTTCAGCATTGGCTATGTCTCAATGAGATCCCCAGGCATTATTCTAAATCCAGAGAACACATCCCTAAAGCTGTCATACGCCCCTCATATCTTAACAACCCCAATCCCGGAATTATCCTCATAAGCTTCCACTGGTCCAAAACTGTTGAAAATATTACAAGTGCGGCCTGACTAGTGTTTTATGAAGTGTTACCACGTTGTTTTGATATTCTATTTCTCTTGAAATAAATAACACCGTTGCATTTGCTTATTTACCACAGACTCAACCTGTAATTCAACCTCTTGGGAGACTTGCTCGACGACACCTACGTCTCACTGCACCTAATAATATTTGAACCTGCTACTCATTTAGAAATTAGACCGCACTACTTTTCCAAAATGCATTGTCATACATTTCACAACACTGCATTCTATCTGCCGCAATTTTGCACATTCGTCCAATTTGTATAAGTCCTGCTGCAATCTCGTAGCTTCTTCAGAACTACCCTCCACCTATCTTCGCATCATCCGCAAACTTTGCCAAAAGACATCATGATTGTATCTTTCCTGTAACAGTATAGGATGTTATCTTGTTAAGCAGCCTCGTTTGTTGCAACTACTCAAATGCCCTCTAAGTATCCAAATAAATTACATCCAGTTTCTCTCCTTTTATCAAGCTGCTGGTTGCCTCATCGAATAAATCTAACAGGTTTTT
The DNA here is from genome assembly GCF_963921235.1 of Mobula hypostoma. Classification (NCBI taxonomy): domain Eukaryota; kingdom Metazoa; phylum Chordata; class Chondrichthyes; order Myliobatiformes; family Myliobatidae; genus Mobula; species Mobula hypostoma. The sequence continues at coordinate 777,887 of NC_086099.1, forward strand.
CAGGCCAGATTTCCTTTCATAGAAACCACGCTGATTTAAAGCTATTTCACCATTAGATTCCAAATAACTCGAACCATCCTTGATAACAGATCCATTACTTTCCCAACCACTGACACCAGGCTAACTGGCCTATAATTTCCCTTATTTTGCCTTCCTCCTGTTTTAAAGAGTGGAGTGACTTTTGCAATCTTCCAGTCCTCCGCAACCATGCCAGAATTCAATGATTCCAGGAATATCATGAACAATGCATCGGTTATCTCTTCAACCACATCTCTCAGGACACCAGCATATATTTCATCTGGCCAAGGTGACATGCACCTTGTCCTTCAAGTTTCCTTGGCACATGTTCCTTTCTGACAGCAACGGCATTGACGTGTGCTCCTTGATATTCACCGACCTCTGGCACACTGCTTGTGTCCTCCACAGTGAAGGCAGATTCAAAGTACACATTGTTCATCTGCAATTTCTTGGGCTTTAATTACTACCTTAACAACATCAATTCCCAGTGGTCCAATATCATCTCCCAACTCCATTTTACTCTTCATGTAACTGAAAAAAACTTTTAGTTTTGGCTTTATCGTATTTGCTCTGCATGTATTTCCTCCCTCCAATCCTCTGGAATGGTACTGGAGAATTGGAGGGAGGCGAATGTTGTCCCCTTGTTCAAAAAAGGTAGCAGGGATAGTCCGGGTGAGCCTTACGCTTGTGGTGGGAAAGCTGTTGAAAAAGATTATTAGAGATAGGATCTATGGGCATTTAAAGAATCATGGTCTGATCAGAGACAGGCAGCATGGCTTTGTGAAGGGCAGATCGTGTCTGACAAGACTGATAGATTTCTTTGAGGAGGTGACCAGGCATATAGATGAGAGTAGTGCAGTGGACGTGATCTATATGGATCTTAGCAAGGCATTTGACAAGGTTCCACACGGTAGGCTTAGTCAGAAGGTCAGAAGGCATGGGATTCAGTGAAGTTTGGCCAGGTGGATTCAGAATTGGCTTGCCAGCAGAAGGCAGAGGGTCGTGGTGGAGCGAGTTCATTCGGATTGGACGGTTTTGACTAGTGGTGTCCCAGAAGGATCAGTTCTGGGACCTCTACCTTTCGTGATTTTTATTAATGTCCTGGATGTGGGTGGTAGAAGGGTGGGTTGGCAAGTTTGCAGACGACGCAAAGGTTGCTGGTGTTGTAGATAGTGTAGAGGATTGTCGAAAATTGCAGGGAGACATTGATAGGATGCAGGAGTGGGCTGAGAAGTGGCAGATGGAGTTCAACCCGGAGACGTGTGAGGTGCTACACTTTGGAAGGACAAACTCCAAGACAAAGTAAATGCCAGGATACCTGGTAGTGTGGAGGAGCAGAGGGGCATGTCCATAGATCTCTGAAAGTTGTCTCACAGGGAGATAGGGTAGTTAAGAAAGCTTATGGGGTGTTAGCTTTCATAACAAAAAGGACGGTTTACACTTGAATCCTAGGGGGACCAATATCCTGGCAGGGAGATTAGCGGGGGCTACTGAGGTGACTTTAAACTAGAATGGTTGGGGGGTGGGAATCAAATTAAAGAGGCTAGGCGTGAGGAGGTTAGTTCACAACAGAGGGATGGGAACCAGTGCAGAGAGACAGAGGGGTGTAAAGTGAGGGTAGAAGCAAAAAGTACAAAGGAGAAAAGTAAAAGTGGCAGGCCGACAAATCCATGGCAAGCATTAAAAAGGGCCACTTTTCAACATAATTATATAAGGGCCAAGAGAGTTGTAAAAGAGCGCCTGAAGGCTTTATGTGTCAATGCAAGGAGCATTCGTAATAAGGTGGATGAATTGAAAGTGCAGATTGTTATTAATGATTATGATATAGTTGGGATCACAGAGACATGGCTCCAGGGTGACCAGGGATGGGAGCTCAACGTTCAGGGATATTCAATATTCAGGAGGGATAGACATGAAGGAAGGGGAGGTGGTGTGGCGTTGCTGGTTAAAGAAGAGATTAACGCAATAGAAAGGAAGGACATAAGCCGGGAAGATGTGGAATCGATATGGGTAGAGCTGCGTAACACCAAGGGGCAGAAGACGCTGGTGGGAGTTGTGTACAGGCCACCTAACAGTAGTAGTGAGGTCGGAGATGGTATTATACAGGAAATTAGAAATGTGTGCAATAAAGAAACAGCAGTTATAATGGGTGACTTCAATCTACATGTAGACTGGGTGAACCAAATTGGTAAAGGTGCTGAGGAAGAGGATTTCTTGGAATGTATGCGGGATGGTTTTTTGAACCAACATGTCGAGGAACCAACTAGATAGCAGGCTATTCTGGACTGGGTTTTGAGCAATGAGGAAGGGTTAATTAGCGATCTTGTCGTGAAAGGCCCCTTGGGTAAGAGTGACCATAATATGGTGGAATTCTTCATTAAGATGGAGAGTGACATAGTTAATTCAGAAACAAAGGTTCTGAACTTAAAGAGGGGTAACTTTGAAGGTATGAGACGTGAATTAGCTAAAATAGACTGGCAAATGACACTTAAAGGATTGAGGGTGGAAATGCAATGGCAAACATTTAAAGGTTGCATGGATGAACAACAACAATTGTTCATCCCAGTTTGGCAAAAGAATAAATCAAGGAAGGTAGTGCATCCGTGGCTGACAAGAGAAATTAGGGAGAGTATCAATTCCAAAGAAGAAGCATACAAATTAGCCAGAGCAAGTGGCTCACCTGAGGACTGGGAGAAATTCAGAGTTCAGCAGAGGAGGACAAAGGGCTTAATTAGGCAGGGGAAAAAAGATTATGAGAGAAAACTGGCAGGGAACATAAAAACGGACTGTAAAAACTTTTATAGATATGTAAAAAGGAAAAGACTGGTAAAGACAAATGTAGGTCCCCTTCAGACAGAAACAGGTGAATTGATTATGGGGAGCAAGGACATGGCAGACCAATTGATTAACTACTTTGGTTCTGTCTTCACTAAGGAGGACATAAATAATCTTCCAGAAATAGTAAGGGACAGAGGGTCCAGTGGGATGGAGGAACTGAGCGAAATACATGTTAGTAGGGAAGTGGTGTTAGGTAAATTGAAGGGATTGAAGGCAGATAAATCCCCAAGGCCAGGTGGTCTGCATCCTAGAGTGCTTAAAGAAGTAGCCCAAGAAATAGTGGATGCATTAGTGATAATTTTTCAAAACTCGTTAGATTCTGGACTAGTTCCTGAGGATTGGAGGGTGGCTAATGTAACCCCACTTTTTAAAAAAGGAGGGAGAGAGAAACCGGGGAATTATAGACCGGTTAGCCTAACGTCGGTGGTGGGGAAACTGCTGGAGTCAGATATCAAGGATGTGATAACAGCACATTTGGAAAGCAATGAAATGATCGGACAAAGTCAGCATGGATTTGTGAAAGGAAAATCATGTCTGACGAATTTCATAGAATTTTTTGAGGATGTAACTAGTAGAGTGGATAGGGGAGAACCAGTGGATGTGGTATATCTGGATTTTCAAAAGGCTTTTGACAAGGTCCCACACAGGAGATTAGTGTGCAAACTTAACGCACACGGATTGGGGGTAAGATATTGGTGTGGGTGGAGAATTGGTTAGCAGACAGGAAGCAAAGAGTGGGAATAAACGGGACCTTTTCAGAATGGCAGGCGGTGACTAGTGGGGTACCGCAAAGCTCAGTGCTGGGACCCCAGTTGTTTACAATATATATTAATGACTTGGATGAGGGAATTAAATGCAGCATCTCCAAGTTTGCGGATGACACGAAGCTGGGTGGCAGTGTTAGCACTGAGGAGGATGCTAAGAGGATGCAGGGTGACTTGGATAGGTTGGATGAGTGGGCAAACTCATGGCAGATGCAATTTAATGTGGATAAATGTGAAGTTATTCACTTTGTTGGCAAAAATAGGAAAACAGATTATTATCTGAATGGTTGCCGATTAGGAAAAGGGGAGGTGCAACGAGACCTGGGTGTCATTATACACCAGTCATTGAATGTGGGCATGCAGGTACAGCAGGCGGTGAAAAAGGCGAATGGTATGCTGGCATTTATAGCGAGAGGATTCGAGTACAGGAGCAGGGACGTACTACTGCAGTTGTACAAGGCCTTGGTGAGACCACACCTGGAGTATTGTGTGCAGGTTTGGTCCCCTAATCTGAGGAAAGACATCTTTGCCATAGAGGGAGTACAAAGAAGGTTCACCAGATTGATTCCTGGGATGGCGGGACTTTCATATGAAGAAAGACTGGATGAATTGGGTCTGTACTCGTTGGAATTTAGAAGATTGAGGGGGGATCTGATTGAAACATATAAGATCCTAAAGGGATTTGACAGGCTAGATGCAGGAAGATTGTTCCCGATGTTGGGGAAGTCCAGAACGAGGCGTCAAAGTTTGAGGATGGAGGGGAAGCCTTTTAGGACCGAGATTAGGAGAAACTTCTTCACACAGAGAGTGGTGAATTTGTGGAATTCTCTGCCACAGGAAGCTGTTGAGGCCAGTTCATTGGCTGTATTTAAGAGGGAGTTAGATATGGCCCTTGTGGCTACAGGGGACAGGGGGTATGGAGGGAAGGCTGGGCCGGGGTTCTGAGTTGGATGATCAGCCATGATCATAATAAATGGCGTTGCAGGCTCGAAGGGCCGAATGGCCTACTCCTGCACCTATTTTCTATGTTTCTATGTTTCTATGACAAAGTCATTCTGGCTATTCCTAATCATATTATGCCTCTCAAAATGTTCATAAATCCTACCTCTAAGGATCTTCTACTTCAACTTACCAACCACTGAGGTAAGACTCACTGGTCTATAATTTCCTCGGCTATCTTTACTCCATTTCCTGAATAGGAGAACAGCATCTGCAACTCTCCAATCCTCCGGAACCTCTCCCATTCTTTGAAGATCCAACGATCATTGCCAGAGGTTCAGCAATCTCCTCCCTTACATCCCATAGTAGACTGGGGTACATCTCGTCCGGTCCCGGAGTCTTACAAAACTTGATGCTTTCCAAAAGCTGCAGCACATCCTCGTTCTCAATGTCTGTATGCTCAAAGTTTTCAATCCGCTGTAAGTCATCCCCACAATCGCCAAGATCATTTTCCGTAGTGAATAATGAAGCAAAGTATACATTAACTAACTCCTCCGATTCCATACATATTTTTGCACTGTCACACTTGATCAGTCCTATTCTCTCACTTTTTATCTTCTTGCTCTTCATGTACTTGTAGAATGCCTTGGGGATTTCTTCAATCCTGCTCGCCAAGGCCTTCTCATGGACCCCTTCTTGCTCTCCTAATTTCATTCTTAAGCTCCTCCTGCAAGCCTTATAATCTTCCTGAGCCCTATCATACCTAAGTTTTGAACTGATCATATGTTTTTCTTTTACTCTTGACTAGATTTACACCGGCCTTTGTGCACCACGCTTCCTGTACGCTGCCATCCTTTCCCTGTCTCATTGGAACGTATCTATGCAGAACACCGCGCAAATATCCCCGGGACATTTGCCCAGTTCTGCCGTACTTTCCCTAAGCACATCTGTTGCCAATTGATGTCTCCAGCTTAACTATATAATCATATAACCATATATAACCATATAACAATTACAGCACGGAAACATGCTATCTCGGCCCTTCTAGTCCGTGCCGAATGCTTACTCTCACCTAGTCCCACCGACCTGCACTCAACCCGTAACCCTCCATTCCTTTCCTGTCCATATATCTATCCAATCTAAGTCCAAATGACAATATCGAGCCTGCCTCTACCACTTCTACTGGAAGCTCGTTCCACACACCTACCACTCGTTGCGTAAAGAATTTCCCCGTCATGTTACCCCTAAACTTTTGCCCTTTAACTCTCAACTCATGTCCTCTTGTTTGAATCTCCCCGACTCTCAATGGAAAAAGCCTATCCACGTCAACTCTATCTATCCCCCCTCATAATTTTAAATACCTTTATCAATTCCCCCCGCAACATTCCACGCTCCAAAGTATAAAGATCAAACTTGATCAACCGTTCTTTGTAATTTAAGTGCTGAAACCCAGGTAACATTCTAGTAAATCTTTTCCATGCTCTCTCTATTTTGTTGACATCTTTCCTATAATTCGGTGACCAGAACTGTACAGAATACTCCAAATTTGGCCTTACCAATGCCTTGTACAATTGTAACATTACATCCCAACTGCTATACTCAATGCTCTGATTTATAAAGGCCAACATACCAAAAGTTTCTTCACCAGGCTATCCACATGAGATTCACACATCAGGGAACTATGCACCATTAATTCTCGATCCCTCTTTTCTACTGCATTCTTCAATGCCATACCATTTACCATGTATATGCTATTTTGATTAGTCGTACCAAAATGTAGCACCTCACATTTATCAGCATTATACTTAGAACCATAGAAACTACAGCACAGAAATAGGCCCATTGGCCCTTCTTGGTTGTGCCGAACCATTTTCTGCCTAGTCCCACTGACCTGCACACGGACCATATCCTTCCATACACCTCCTATCCATGTATCTGTCCAATTTATTCTTAAATGTTAAAAAGAACCCGCAATTACCACCTCGTCTGGCAGCTCATTCCATACTCCCACCACTCTCTGTGTGAAGAAGCCCCCCCAATATTCCCTTTAAACTTTTCCCCCCTCACCCTTAACCCATGTCCACTTGTTTTTTTCTGCCCTTGCCTCAGTGGAAAAAGCCTGCTTGCTTTCACTCTATCTATACCCATCATAATTTTATATACCTCTATCAAATCTCCCCTCATTCTTCTACGCTCCAGGGAATAAAGTCCTAACCTATTCAAGCTTTCTCTGTAACTGAGTTTCTCAAGTCGAGGCAACATCCTTGTAAACCTTCTCTGCACTCTTTCAACCTTATTTATATCCTTCCTGTAATTTGGTGACCAAAACTGAACACAATACTCCAGATTCGGCCTCACCAATGCCTTATACAACCTCATCATAACATTCTAGCTCTTATACTCAATACTTGGATTAATAAAGGCCAATGTACCAAAAGCTCTCTTTACGACCCTATCTACCTTTGACGCCACTTTTAGGGAATTTTGTATCTGTATTCCCAGATCCCTCTGTTCCACTGCACTCCTCAGTGCCTTACCATTAACCCTGTATGTTCTACGTTGCTTTGTCCTTCCAACGTGCAATACCTCACATATGTCAGTATTAAACTCCACCTGCCATTTTTCAGCCCATTTTTCCAGCTGGTCCAAGTCCCTCTGCAGGCTCTGAAACCCTTCCTCACTGTCTACTACACCTCCAATCTTTGTGTCATCAGCAAACTTGCTGATCCAATTTACCACATTATCATCCAGATCATTGATATAGATGACAAATAACAATGGGCCCAGCACTGATCCCTGTGGCACACCACTAGTCACAGGTCTCCACTCAGAGAAGCAATTCTTTACCACAACTCTCTGGCTTCTTCCATCGAGCCAATGTCTAATCCAATTTACCACCTCTCCATGTATACCTAGCGACTGAATTTTCCTAACTAACCTCCCGCGCGGGACCTTGTCAAAGGCCTTACTGAAGTCCATGTAGACAATATCCACTGCCTTCCTTTCATCCACTTTCCTGGTAATCTCCTCGAAGAACTCCAACAGATTGGTCAAACATGACCTACCATGCACAAAACCATGTTGACTCTCCCTAATAAGCCCCTGTCTATGCAAATGCTTGTAGGTTCTGTCTCTTAGTACTCCCTCCAATAATTTACCTACCACTGACGTTAAACTCACCGGCCTATAATTTCCCAGATTACTTTTCGATCCTTTTTTAAACAACGGAACAACACGAGCCACTCTCCAATCCTCTGGCACTTCACCCGTTGACAGCGACATTTTAAATATTTCTACCAGGGCCCCTGCAATTTCAACACTAGTCTCCTTCAAGGTCCGAGGGAACACTCTGTCAGGTCCCGGGGATTTATCCACTTTAATTTGCCTCAAGACAGCAAACACCTCCTTCTTTTCAATCTGTACAGTTTCCATGGTCTCACTACTTGATTCCCTCAATTCCATAGATTTCATGCCAGCTTCCTTAGTAAATACAGACGCAAAAAACCTATTCAAGATCTCCCCCATTTCCTTTGGTTCCGCACAATGCCGACCACTCTGATCTTCAAGAGGACCAATTTTATCCCTTACAATCCTTTTGCTCTTAATATACCTGTAAAAGCTCTTTGGATTATCCTTCACTTTGACTGCCAAGGCAACCTCGTGTCTTCTTTTAGCCCTCCTGATTTCTTTCTTAAGTATTTTCTTGCACTTCTTATACTCCTCAAGTACCTGATTTACCCCCTGTTTCCTATACATTTCATACAACTCCGTCCTTCCTCTTTCTCATAGTTGCAATATCCCTTGAGAACCAAGGTTCCTTATTCCTATTCAATTTGCCTTTAATCCTGACAGGAATATACAAACTCTGCACTCTCAAAATTTCCCCTTTGAAGGCTTCCCACCTACCAATCACATCTTTGCCAGAGAACAACTTGTCCCAATCCACGCTTTTTAGATCCTTTCTCATTTCTTCAAACTTGGCCTTCTTCCAGTTCAGAACCTCAACCCTAGTACCAGATCTATCCTTGTCCCTGATCAAATTGAAACTAATGGTGTTATGATCACTGGAACCAAAGTGCTCCCTACACAGACTTCTGTGACTTGCCCTAATTCGTTTCCTAACTTCATTTGTCATCTTTCAGCCCATGCTTCTAACTGGCCTAAATCTCTCTGCAAGCTTTGAAAGCGTACTTCATTAGCCACAACGCCACATATCTTGCTGTCATCTGAATACTTGCTAATCCAATTTACACCCACATCATCCAGATGATTAATATATATGACAAACAACACTGGACCCAGTACAGATCCCTGAGGCACACCACTGGTCACCGACCTCCAACCTGACAAACAGTTATCCACCACTACGCTCTGGTGTCTCCCATCAGGGACTCTGTTGAATCCATTTTACTACTTCAATATTAATACCTAACGATTGAACCTTCCTAACTAACCTTCCGTGTGGAATCTTGTCAAAGGCCTGACTGAAGTACATATAGACTACATCCACCGCTTTACCCTTATCTTCATCAACTTTGCTGGTAACCTCTTCAAAATATTAAGTAAGATTTGTCAAATATGACCTTCCAGGCACAAATCCATGTTGACTGTTCCTAATAAGACCTTGTCTATTCCAGAACGAGGGGTCAAAGTTTCAGGATAAAGGGGAAGCCTTTTAGGATCGAGATTAGAGAAACTTCTTCATACAGAGAGTGGTGAATCTGTGGAATTCTCTGCCACAGGAAACAGTTGAGGCCAGTTCATTGGCTATACTTAAGAGGGAGTTAGATATGGCCCTTTTCGCTAATTGGATCGCGGGTATGGAGGGAAGGCTGGTACAGGGTTCTAAGTTGAATGGCGGTGCAGGCTGGAAGGGCCGAATGGCCTACTCCTGCACATATTTTCTATGTTTCTATGTTTCTATGATAATTGTATATAACATCTCTAAGAATACTTTCCATTAATTTAACCACAACTGACGTCAAACCTACAGGCCGGTAATTGCTAGGTTTAGTCTGAGAGCCCTTTTTAAACAATAGAAAAACATGAGCCATACGCCAATCCACCGGCACCATCCCCGTTTCTAATGACATTTGAAATATTTCAGTCAGAGCCCCTGCTATTTCCACACTAACTTCTCTCAAGGTCCCAATACTTCCTATTCTTTAACCCTCATAGTTTTCATAACTTCCCCATCCGTTTCCCTTACCTTACACAATTCGATATCCTTCTCCTTAGTGACCTCCATTTCTCTATTACATCCTTCCCATAAAACAATATGTTCCAATCCACTCCCCCTAAATCCTTTCGCATCTCCTTCAAGTTAAACTTTCTCCAATCAAAAAGTTGAACCCTGAGTCCAGACCTATCCTTCTCTATAATTATATTGAAACTAATGGCATTGTGATCACTGGATCCGAAGTGCTCCCCATCACATACCTCCGTCACCGAACCTATCTCATTCCCTAACAGGAGATCCAACACTGCCCCTTCTCTCGTTGGTACCTCTATGTATTGCTGCAAAAAAACATCCTGCACACATATTAAAAACTCCAAACCATCCAGCCCTTTTACAATATGGGCTTCCCAGTCTTTGTGTGGAAAATTAAAATCTCCCACAATGACAACCTTCTGCCTATTACAAATATCTGCTATCTCCTTACAAGTTTGCTCCTCCAATTCTCTTTCCCCATTAGGTGGTCTGTAATACACTCCTATAAGTGTTACTACACCTTTCCCATTCCTCAATTCCACCCAAATAGGCTCCCTAGACGAGCGCTCTAATCTATCCTGCCAGAGCACCGGTGTAATATTCTCTTTGACAAGCAATGCAGCACCCCACATCCTGTCCCTCCGATTCTATCGCACCTGAATCAATGAAATCCAGGAATATTTAGTTGCCACCTTTCTTACAATGCTCATAGCTTTAAAATAAATGCATTTAAGAAATTTTCCACCTCTTACTCTCTGTTTATCACTAACGGTGCAAACAACTTTACTATCTCCTTTTTCTTCCTTCTCCCCTACATCTGTTCCTACACTCTGGTTCCCCTCCCCTCTTGTATCTAGGTTAAATCCACTGGAACCTCTCGAGCAAACCTACCTGCAAGAAGACTTGTCCCTCTCCAGTTCAGATGTCAACCGTCCCGCCGGAACAGCTCCCACCTTCCCTCAAAAACTTGCCAATTATCGATAAATCTGAATCTATCCCACCTGCACCATGTCTTCAGCCACGTGTTTATCTGCGCTATCTTATTATTTCTAAACCCGCTTGTACGTGGCACTGGTAGCAAACCTGAGATTGCTAGCGTGGTAGTCCTGTCCTTTAACTTGGCGCCTAACTCTCTGAACTCACCTTTCAAGACCTCCTCACTCTTCTTACCCACGTCATCAGTGCCTACATGGACCACGACATCTGGCTGCTCACACTCCCTCTTGAGAATACTGAGAACTCGTTCCGCGGACCTTGGCACCAGGTATGCAACAGACCATCCGGGATTCTCGATCTCTTCCACAGAATCTTATCTGTCTCCCTAACCTATCGAATCCCTATCACTGCTGCTCTCCTCTTTTCCCTCCTTCCCTTCTGAGCTGAGGGTCTAGTCTCGGTGCCAGAGACGCAACCCCTGGCAGGTCGTCCCATTCAACAGTATGCAAAATGATATACGTATTACTGCGGCCTGATTGATTCATATTTCCCCTTACTCCAATTAAACGCTTTCCTAACTTGTCTGTTTCTATCCCTCTCAAATGCTATGGTAAATGAGATGGAATTGTGATCTCTATCTCCAAAGTGCTCTCCCACTGAGAGACCTGACACATGACCAGATTCATTCCAGAATACAAGATCAAGTACAGGCTCTACTCTTGTAGGCTTATCTACATATTGAGTCAGAAAAGCTTCCTGAACACACCTAACAAAATCCACACCATCTATTCCCTCCCTGCTCTCGGGAGATGCCAATTATTATTTGGGAAATTAAAATCTCCCACCACGTCAATCATGTTAATATTACAACTTTCCAGAATCTGTCTCCCCATTTGCTCCTCGATGTCCCTGTTACTATTCGATGGTCTATAAAGAAAAACCCCCGGAAGACTTACGGACCCCTTCCAGTTTCCAAACACCACTGATAGAGACACAGTAGACAATCCCTTCTTAAAAATCCTCCTTTTCTGCAGCCGTGACATTTTCTCTGATCAGCAGTGCCACTCCCGCACCTCTTTGCCTACCTCCCTGTATTTTCTGAGACATCTAAAGGCTGTAACTATAAGTAACCATTACTGCCCCTGAACCATCCAAGTCTCTGTAATGGCCACGAAACATCATAGCTCCAAGTACTGATTCACGGTCTAACCTCATCGGCTTTGTTCATGATGCTACTTGCATTAAAATAGACACATCTGAAACCATCATTCTGACCATATCATTTCCCTATCAAGTGCCTATCCTCCCTCACGCACTGTCTCCAAGCTTTCTCTGTTTGTGAACCAACCGTATTTTCCCCTGTCTCTTCAGTTCGGTTCCTACTCTCAGCTAGTTTAAACTCTCCCCGGTAGCCTCAGTAAACCTCGCAGCAAGGATATTCGAGCCCCTTGGATTCAAGTGCAAACCATTCTTTTTGTACAGGTCACGAATGCCGCAAAAGAGGTATCAGTGATCCAGAAATCTGGATCCCTGCCCCCTGCTCCATTCCCTCTTTCAGGCATGTACCCTCCATCTCACTTTAGTCCTATACTGACTGTCGCGTGGCACAGACAGTAACCCCGAGATTACTACCTTTGACGTCCTGCTTCTCAAATTCCTTCTTAACTCCCTGTACACTGTTTTCAGGACCTCCTCTTTTTCCTACCTATGTCGTTGGTACAAATACGTACCAAGACGTCTGGCTGTTTTCCTTCCCATTTCAGGATATCGTGGACGCGATCAGAATCATCCCGGACACAGGCACCTGGGAGGCAAACTACCATCAGCGTTTCTTTCCTGCGTCCACAGAATCGCCAGTCTGACCCCCTAAGTTTAGAATCCCCTATTGCTCTTGCCTTCTTCCTTTCCCTGACATTCTGAGACATAGGGCCAGACTTAGTGCCAAAGGCGCGGCCATTGTTGCTTCCCGCTCGTCGAACCCCCCTCCCCACAACAATACACAAACGGTAGTACTTAATTTCAAGGGGGTAAGCTACAGGGGTACTCTCTATTATCTGGCACCTGCCCTTCCCTCTCTTGACTCATCTATCTGTCCCCAGAAGCTCCGGTGTGACCACTTGCCTATAGCTCCTCTCCATCAACTCCTCACTTTCCCTGACCAGACGGAAGTCATAGAGCTGCATCTCCAGTTCCTTAACCCGTTTCCTAAGGAGCTGCAGCTCGACGCACTTGGTGCGGATGTGATCGACTGGGAGGTTGGCTGTTTCCGGACTTCCCACATCTCACACACGGTACAGAACACCGGCCTCACAGACATACTTCTTGTTTCTATTCCTCAGAGGTTACTTACCTTGCCTCGACACGTTATCGCCGAAGCCCAAATAAGCCAACGCCTAACACTCTGCCTGAGATCACTTCCGCCGATGATCGCTCCGCTAGGCAGTGTCTCCCTTTTATGCCTGAACCTTTCTTTCTTACATGCCCTTTTCGAGCTACCGTTGCAACGTAACCACAATGTGTATTTGCCCGTAAAATCCCCTAACTCCACCTACAAAGATTCCTCATTCTCTGATCCCAAGTCACCTCTTTCAAAAAAATGTAATATCATCTTTTACTAACAAAGCCACCACAACGCCCATTCCTTCCTGTATGTCCTTTTGACAAAAACAGTATATCCTTAGATGTTAAGCTCCCAACATTGGCAGTCCTTCAACCAGTACTCAGCGATTCCCACGACATCATTGCGACCAATCTCTAATTGCACCACTAGTTCGTCCATCCCATTCTAAATGCGGCAACTTCAGTCCTGCATTCTTCGCCATTTGTCTGCCCTTGTCCTCCCTTACAGACATGCAACCCACATCATCATAAACCTGCTAGCTCATCATCAACTGTATCATGCTGGATCCCTTATCTCTGCCAAGTTATCTTAACCGCGTCCAACAGCTCTAGTAAATCTGACCGCAAAGAAAAGTCAATTGTTGTTTTATCAGACTTTCTTAAAGGCTTTAACCAACCGCCACAGATGCGGCGGCTTAAGGAGCTAAGATCACAAGGTGTTACCGGAGCGCTCCCGACAGTTTGAACACCCAGTCGATACAGCAAAACTTTCAGATATGGAGACAACAAGCGATAGGCCAAAAGCACAATTGCAAATTGAAAAATGATACTGGAGAGGAATAAAGGGGATTCGGGGAAGTAATGGATGAGTGCAACAGGTACCTGGCATTGGCGTTCACTATGAAAGCCACCAGTAACTTGACCAACATTGAAGTGGAAATCAAATTCATTGTTGTGCGGCGACAAATCTACAAACAGCGATTCGATAGAAAAATGCGCAAAATTCAAGTGCAGGTGTAGTGACAATGTTTTTAGTGTGCTCGCCTTTAAAGTGTTCAATCTAAGATCTTCAGGCTTAGAAGACGGAAAAGTGTCTCTCAACTTTATCATTGTGTTCATATTTCTCCATTCTTTGTCAGCAATAATTGCCCCAGTGGTTGTGTTTTGTACCCTGTTTGCGATGTGGGAGGTCTAGAAAACTCCACCCTCCCAGAAAAACAGAGCAATTCTGCGACTGGTGCAGCGACCTGCAGCTTCTGAGAATGCGTATTAAGGAATTGGAGCTGATGATCCCCAACTCATAAGGGAGAATGAAGAGATGACAGATCGGAACCAAAGGGAGTTAGTCGATATAGATTTACAGGAGACGTTAGCTCTCTGACTGTCAGGAAAAGTAACGGAAATGCACAGCCAGGGCAGAGTACAATTTTTGTAATTGCTCTCACTAATAAGAACAACATTAGAAACTGTTGAGTGGGACGGCCAACCACGAGGAAGAAACAGTAATCGGGCCTCTGATACGATGTCTAGTGCTGTAGCTCAGAAGAGCAGAGAGAAATTGACTGGAGCTTCCATAGGCAGGGGAACGCAGACGCCATTGTGTGGGCGCGATCGACGTACCGGGATGGTATGTTATCTGCCTCCATCCAGGGTCAGGAGTGTCTCATATTGGGTCTAAGGGATCCCCAAGGACAAGGGTGAGCAACAACGTCTTGGTGCTGACTGTTGCATGGGTTTGTCAAAGGCCGTTCGTGCCACAAGGGCCTGACTGATTTTTTGAAGATGTGACTAAACACTTTGAAGAAGGTATAGTTGTAGATGTAGTGTATATAGATTGTAGCAAGGCATTTTATATGGTACCCCATGCTAGCCTTATTGAGGAAGTAAGGAGGCATGGGATCCAAGGGAACGTTGCTTTGTGGATACAGAACTGACTTGCCCACAGACGGCAAAGAGTAGTTTAGACGGGTCATATTCTGCGTGAGGCCGGTGACTGGTGGGGTGCTCAGGGATCTGTTCTGGGACCCCTACTCATTGTTATTTTTATAAATAACGGTAGGCTTATTCAGAGCGTCAGAAGGCATGGGATCCAGGGAAGTTTGGCCAGGTGGATTCAGAATTGGCTTGCCTGCAGAAGGCAGGGGGTCGTGGTGGAGGGAGTACATTCAGATTGGAGGATTGCGACTAGTGGTGTCCCACAAGGATCTCTTCTGGGACCTCTACTTTTCGTGACTTTTATTAACGACCTGAATGTGGGGGTAGAAAGCTGGGTTGGCAGGTTTGCAGACGACACAAAGGTTGGTGGTGTTGCAGATAGTGTAGAGGATTGTCGAAAATTGCAGAGAGACATTGATAGGATGCAGAAGTAGGCTGAGAAGTGAAAGATGGAGTTCAACTTGGAGTTTGTGAGGTGGTCCACTTTGGAAGGGCAAACTCCAAGGCAGAGTACAAAGTAAATAGCAGGAAACTTGGGAGTGTGGAGGAGCAGAGGGATCTGGGGATACATGTCCACAGATCCCTGACAGTTGCCTCAGAGGTAGGTAGGGTAGTTAAGAAAGCGTATGGGACGTTAGTTTTCATAATATAGAAACATAGAAACATAGAAAATAGGTGCAGGAGTAGGCCATTCGGCCCTTCGAGCCTGCACCGCCATTTATTATGATCATGGCTGATCATCCAACTCAGAACCCAGCCTTCCCTCCATACCCCCTGACCCCTGTAGCCACAAGGGCCATATCTAACTTCCTTTTAAACATAGCTAATGAACTGGCCTCAACAGTTTGCTGTGGCAGAGAATTCCACAGATTCACCACTCTCTGTGTGAAGAAGTTTTTCCTAACCTCGGTCCTAAAAGGCTTCCCCTCTATCCTCAAACTGTGACCCCTCGTTCTAGACCTCCCCAACATCGGGAACAATCTTCCTGCATCTAGCCTGTCCAATCCCTTTAGGATCTTATACGTTTCAATCAGATCCCCCCTCAATCTTCTAAATTCCAACGAGTACAAGCCCAGTTCATCCAGTCTTTCTTCATATGAAAGACCTGCCATCCCAGGAATCAATCTGGTGAACCTTCTTTGTACTCCCTCTATGGCAAAGATGTCTTTCCTCAGATTAGGGTACCAAAACTGCACACAATACTCCAGGTGTGGTCTCACCAAGGCCTTGTACAACTGCAGTAGTACCTCCCTGCTCCTGTACTCGAATCCTCTCGCTATAAATGCCAGCATACCGTTCGCCTTTTTCACCGCCTGCTGTACCTGCATGCCCACTTTCAATGACTGGTGTATAATGACACCCAGGTCTCGTTGCACCTCCCCTTTTCCTAATCGGCCACCATTCAGATAATAATCTGTTTTCCTATTTTTGCCACCAAAGTGGATAACTTCACATTTATCCACATTAAATTGCATCTGCCATGAGTTTGCCCACTCACCCAACCTATCCAAGTCACCCTGCATCCTCTTAGCATCCTCCTCACTGCTAACACTGCCACCCAGCTTCGTGTCATCCGCAAACTTGGAGATGCTGCATTTAATTCCCTCATCCAAGTCATTAATATATATTGTAAACAACTGGGGTCCCAGCACTGAGCCTTGCGGTACCCCACTAGTCACCGCCTGCCATTCTGAAAAGGTCCCGTTTATTCCCACTCTTTGCTTCCTGTCTGCTAACCAATTCTCCACCCACACCAATACCTTACCCCCAATACCGTGTGCTTTAAGTTTGCACACTAATCTCCTATGTGGGACCTTGTCAAAAGCCTTTTGAAAATCCAAATATACCACATCCACTGGTTCTCCCCTATCCACTCTACTAGTTACATCCTCAAAAAATTCTATGAGATTCGTCAGACATGATTTTCCTTTCACAAATCCATGCTGACTTTGTCCGATCATAAGTCGAGAGATAGAGTTTAAGAGTCGCGATGTAATGATGCAGCTCTATAAAACTCTGGTAAAGGCCACATTTGGACTACTGTGTCCAGTTCTGGTCCCTCTCTATAGGAAGGATGTGGAAGCATTGGCAGGGGTACAGAGGAGAATTATCAGGATTATGTCTGGTTTAGAGAGTATACATTATGATCAGAGATTAAGGGAGCTGGGGCTTTACTCTTTGGAGAGAAGGAGGATGAGAGGAGACATGATAGAGGTGTACAAAATAATAAGAGGAATAGATAGAGTGGATAGCCAGCGCCTCTTCCCCAGGGCACCACTGCTCAATACAAGAGGACATGCTTTAAGATAAGGAGTGGGAAGTTCAAGAGGGATATTAGAGGAAAGGTTTTTACTCAGAGAGTGGTTGGTGCGTGGAATGCACTGCCTGAGTCAGTGGTGGAGGCAGATACACACGCGAAGTTTAAGAGACTACTAGACAGGTATATGGAGGAATTTAAGGTGGGGGGTTATATAGGAGGCAGGGTTTGAGGATCGGCACAACATTGTGGGCCGAAGGGCCTGTACTGTGCTGTACAATTCTATGTTCTATGTTCTAACTAACCTGGATGTGGCAGCGGGGGGATGAGTTCGTAAATTTGCCGATGACACAAATGTTGGGGTGTTGAGGATATTGTGGAGGATTGCCAGAGATTACAGGGGGACATTGATAGGATGCAAAACTGGGCTGAGAAGTGGCAGATGGAGTTCAAACCAGGTAAGTGTGAGGTCAAAATATGACGGCAAATTATCGCATTAATGGCAAGGCTCTTGCAGTCTGGAGGATCAGAGGGATCTTCGGGTCCGAGACCATTGGACACTCAAAGCTGTGGTTAAGAAGGCATTCGTTGATTTGTCCTTTTTCAATCGTGGGTTTGAGCTTAAGAGCAGAGAGGTAACGATGCAGTTATATAGAACCCTGGTCAGACCCCACTTGGTGTACTGTGCTCAATTCTGGTCGCCTCACTACAGGAACGACGTGGAACCATAGAAATGGTGCAGAGGAGATTTACAAGGTTGTTGCCTGGATTTGGGAAAATGACTTATGAGATTAGGTTGAGTTTACTGGGACTTTTTCTCCTCAGAGTGACGGAGGACGACAGGTGACATGATTGGGACATGCAAGATAATGAGAGCTATTGATCGTGTGGATAGTCAGTTCTGTTCCCCAGGGCTGAAATGGCTAGCACGAGAGGGCATAGTTTTAAGGTGCTTGGAATTAGGTACAGAGGAGAATTCAGGGGTATCTGTTTTACGCAGTGAGTGGTGAGTGCGTGGAATGGGCTGCCGGTGGCGGTGGTGGAGGCGGAAAGGATAGAGTCTTTTAAGAGACTCCTGGATGGGTATATGGTGCTTAGAAAAATACAGGGCTATTGGTAAGCCTAGGTAGTTCTAAGTTAAGGGCATGCTCGGCACAGCTTTGTGGGCCAAAGTGCCTGTATTGTGCTGTAGTGTTTTCTGTGTTTCTATGTTTCTATACTGGCACCTATGGCATGGATAGAAAAGGTGAGAATGCCCTGCAGAAAGATTTTAGGGAGTTCGACAAAAAGCTTGTATTTTTCATGTAACGGTATAGCATGGTGTCCGGTTAAGCAGCCTCATTGTGGCACCTTCTCAAACGCTTCCGAAATAAATGACATCCACTGCCTCTGCTTTATTTACGCTACTGTTTGCTTCATCGATTTTCCAGGCAGGAATTCCCTTCACATACAACATGCTGATTTGAGTTATTTCATCATTGGTCTCCAAATACCTCGAAACATCTCTGATAAGGCAGATAAATCCCCAGGACCAGATGGTCTGCATCCCAGAGTGCTTAAGGAAGTAGCCCAAGAAATAGTGGATGCGTTAGTGATAATTTTTCAAAGCTCGTTAGATTCTGGACTAGTTCCTGAGGATTGGAGGGTGGCTAATGTAACCCCACTTTTTAAAAAAGGAGGGAGAGAGAAACCGGGGAATTATAGACCGGTTAGCCTAACGTCGGTGGTGGGGAAACTGCTGGAGTCAGTTATCAAGGATGTTGTAACAGCACATTTGGAAAGCGGTGAAATGATCGGACAAAGTCAGCATGGATTTGTAAAAGGAAAATCATGTCTGACGAATCTCATAGAATTTTTTGAGGATGTAACTAGTAGAGTGGATAGGGGAGAACCAGTGGATGTGGTATATTTGGATTTTCAAAAGGCTTTTGACAAAGTCCCACACAGGAGATTAGTGTGCAAACTTAAAGCACACGGTATTGGGGGTAAGGTATTGGTGTGGGTGGAGAATTGGTTAGCAGACAGGAAGCAAAGAGTGGGAATAAACGGGACCTTTTCAGAATGGCAGGCGGTGACTAGTGGGGTACCGCAAGGCTCAGTGCTGGGACCCCAGTTGTTTACAATATATATTAATGACTTGGATGAGGGAATTGAATGCAGCATCTCCAAGTTTGCGGATGACACGAAGCTGGGTGGCAGTGTTAGCTTTGAGGAGGATGCTAAGAGGATGCAGGGTGACTTGGATAGGTTGGGTGAGTGGGCGAATTCATGGCAGATGCAATTTAATGTGGATAAATGTGAAGTTATCCACTTTGGTGGCAAAAATAGGAAAACAAATTATTATCTGAATGGTGGCCGATTAGGAAAAGGGGAGGTGCAACGAGACCTGGGTGTCATTATACACCAGTCATTGAAAGTGGGCATGCAGGTACAACTGGCGGTGAAAAAGGCGAATGGTATGCTGGCATTTATAGCGAGAGGATTCGAGTACAGGGGCAGGGAGGTACTACTGCAGTTGTAGAAGGCCTTGGTGAGACCACACCTGGAGTATTCTGTGCAGTTTTGGTCCCCTAATCTGAGGAAAGATATCCTTGCCATAGAGGGAGTACAAAGAAGGTTCACCAGATTGATTGATCACCATTTTTGGATCTCCCCCTCCCCCTCCAACTTTCAAATCCCTTACTCACTCTTCCTTCAGTTAGTCCAGACGAAGGGTCTCGGCCTGAAACGTCGACCGCAGCTCTTCCTACAGATGCTGCTTGGCCTGCTGCGTTCACCAGCAACTTTGATGTATGTCACCAGATTGATTCCTGGGATGGAAGGACTTTCATATGAAGAAAGACTGGATGAACTGGGCTTGTACACGTTGGAATTTAGAAGATTGGGGGGGATCTGATTGAAACGTAT
The DNA here is from genome assembly GCF_963921235.1 of Mobula hypostoma. Classification (NCBI taxonomy): domain Eukaryota; kingdom Metazoa; phylum Chordata; class Chondrichthyes; order Myliobatiformes; family Myliobatidae; genus Mobula; species Mobula hypostoma. Next base: position 798,033 of record NC_086099.1, read on the forward strand.
AAGATCCTAAAGGGATTGGACAGGCTAGATGCAGGAAGATTGTTCCCGATGTTGGGGAAGTCCAGAACGAGGGGCCACAGTTTGAGGATAGGGGGGAAGCCTTTTAGGACCGAGATTAGGAAAAACTTCTTCACACAGAGAGTGGTGAATCTGTGGAATTCTCTGCCACAGGAAACAGTTGAGGCCACTTCATTGGCTATATTTAAGAGGGAGTTAGATATGGCCCTTGTGGCTACGGGGGTCAGGGGGTATGGGGGGAAGGCTGGGGCGGGGTTCTGAGTTGGATGATCAGCCATGATCATAATAAATGGCGGTGCAGGCTCGAAAGGCCGAATGGCCTACTCCTGCACCTATTTTCTATGTTTCTATAATAAATCCAACACTTTCCCAACCACGGACCAGGAAAAATGGCCTATAAATTACCCGCATTTTGCCTTCCTCCTTTCTTAAAGGGTGAGGTGAGATTTACTATCTTTCATTCCTCCGGAAACATGCTAGAATCAAATAATTCTACAAAGGTAAAGAACAAATTATCTCTTCAATAGCAACTGTCAGGACACTTGCATGTAGTACAGGTACATGATATTAACGGACCTCTGGCACATTGCCAGTGTCTTCTACAGTGAAGATGTAAAAGTACACATTGCTCATCTGCGATTTTTTGGCTCCGATTACTGCATTAACAGCATCATTTTCCAGTGATCAACTCTCAACTCCCTTTTACGCCTTATCGTATTTGCTAGTCTGCTCTCATATTTCATGTTTTTTCCCCTTCTTAAAGATATTTTGGATACCATTTCGTTATACTAGAAATTAAACGCTTCCTAAAACTTCTCACTGACTTCTGCGAGCTGAAATGACATTTATATAGAACATAGAATAGTACAGCACAGTACAGGCCCCTCGGCCCACAATGTTGTGCCGACCCTCAAACCCTGCCTCCCATATAAGCCCCCACCTTAGATTCCTCCATATGCCTGCATAGTAGTCTCTTAAACTTCACTAGTGTATCTGCCTCCACCAGTGACTCAGGCAGTGCATTCCACGCACCAACCACTCGCTGAGTAAAAAACTTTCCTCTAATATCCCCCTTGAACTTCCCACCCCTTACCTTAAAGCCATGTCCTCTTGTATTGAGCAGTGGTGCCCTGGGGAAGAGGCGCTGGCTATCCACTCTACCTATTCCTCTTATTATCTTGTACACCTCTATCATGTCTCCAGTCATCCTCCTTCTCTCCAAAGAGTAAAGCCCTAGCTTCCTTAATCTCTGATCATAATGCGTACTTTCTAAACCAGGCAGCATCCTGGTAAATCTCCTCTGTACCCTTTCCAATGCTTCCACATCCTGCCTACAGTGAGGTGACCAGAACTGGACACAGTACTCCAAGTATGGCCTTTACCAGAGTTTTATAGAGCTGCATCATTACATCGCGACTCGTAAACTCTATCCCTCGACATATTAAAGCTAACACCCCATAAGCTTTCTTAACTACCCTGTCCACCTGTGAGGCAACTTTCAGGGATCTGTGGACATGTACCCCGAGATCCCTCTACTCCTCCACACTACCAAGTATCCTGCCATTTACTTTGCCTTGGAGTTTGTCCTTCCAAAGTGTACTACCTCACACTTCTCCGGGTTGAACTCCATCTGCCACTTCTCAGCCCACTTCTGCATCCTATCAATGTCTCTCTGCAATCTTTGACAATCCTCTACACTATCTACAACACCACCAACCTTTGTGTCCTCTGCAAACTTGCCAACCCACCCGTCTACCCCCGCATCCAGGTCGTTAATAAAAATCACGAAAAGTAGAGGTCCCAGAACAGATCCTTGTGGGACACTACTAGTCACAATCCTCCAATATGAATGTACTCCCTCCACCACGACTCTCTGCCTTCTGCGGGCAAGCCAATTCTGAATCCACTTGGCCAAACCTCCCTGGATCCCATGCCTTCTACCTTTCTGAATAAGCCTACCGTGTGGAACCTTGTCAAATGCCTTACTAAAATCCATATAGATCACATCCACTGCACTACCCTCATCTACATGCCTGGTCACCTCCTCAAAGAACTCTATCAGGCTTGTTAGACACGATCTGCCCTTTACAAAGCCATGCTGACTGTCCCTGATAAGACCATGATTCTCTAAATGCCCATAGATCCTATCTCTAAGATTCTTTTCCAACAGCTTTCCTACCACAGACGTAAGGCTCACTGGTCTATAATTACCCGGACTATCCCTACTACCTTTTTTGAACAAGGGAACAACATTCGCCTCCCTCCAATCCTCCGGTACCATTCCCGTGGACACCGAGGAAATAAAGATCCTAGCCAGAGGCTCAACAATCTCTTCTCTAGCCTCGTGGAGCAGCCTGGGGAATATTCTTTCAGGCCCCGGGGACTTATCGGTCCTAATGTATTCTAACAACTCCAACACCTCCTCTCCCTTAATATCAACATGCTCCAGAACATCAACCTCACTCAAATTGTCCTCACCATCATCAAGTTCCCTCTCATTGGTGAATACCGAAGAGAAATATTCATTGAGGACCTCGCTCACTTCCACAGCCTGCAGGCACATCTTCCCACCTTTATCTCTAATCGGTCCTACCTTCACTCCTGTCATCCTCTTTTTCTTCACAAAATTGAGGAATGCCTTGGGGTTTTCCTTTACCCTACTCGCCAAGGCCTTCTATGTCCCCTTCTTGCTCTTCTCAGCCCCTTCTTAAGCTCCTTTCTTGCTTCCCTATATTCCTCACCAGACTCATCTGATCCTTGCTTCCTAAACCTCATATAGGCTGCCTTCTATAGGAAGGATGTGGAAGCATTGGAAAGGGTACAGAGGAGATTTACCAGGATGCTGCCTGGTTTAGATATCGCTTTGTATATTAGAGGCACCATTAAAATTGGGTCATTACATGCCTTTTCGAGCTCCCTTTGCAATCTAAATCACACATGCTGTCTACTATTTTGTGGACTAAATATGATTCCCAGACTGTGTCTTCCTCTTACAATTTCATAACTCCACCTACAAAGATTCCACATTCTCTGAACGTATGTCAGCTCTTTTTAAAAATATAATATCACCTGTCAGCAACAGGGAAACCAGCCTGCTCTTCTGGTACGAAGTATATCCATAGATGTTAAGCTTTCCACTATGGCCTTCTTTCAAGGAATGCTCAATGATGCTCATGACGGCATAGCGACCAATCCCTACCAGTAGCAACAAATGAGGGCATTGCGCCAGGAGTTCGTCCACCTTACTCCCATTTAACCCAGGCAACCTGTTCATATGAAATACCTTCACAGTATGGTCCTGGTCAATTTTGACCCGGCCCAAGAATCCCCTCATAAAACGTGTCCACACCAAATGTTGAACCACAGATCTATTCAGAATGCATAATTAGCTAATCTGACATTACTAAATGGGTGACTGATCCTTAAATAATGTTTCAGAGATCTAAAATCCATTTCAATAGATGCGGATCAATTTTGACCGGAACAGTATGTAAGGGTTTAAAACAGCAGCTTCAGTGCTGTATTTTTCGCCCTTTTGAATTTTGCCTCCGTGGTAGAGTTTAACTCTTTTGTCTGTTTGTATCTGAACACAATCACTGACAGCTCCTCCCCTACATGCATGTTGCACACATCATCTGCTAGTAATCAAGCCGCCTCAGTCTCAGCTGTATCACACTGTTTCCCGTTGTCGTGCAGTTCTGGTTTAAACCACTGCCCACAGCTCAGGTAAATCTGTCCGCAAAGGAAAACCAATTATTATTGTTTCCTTAGATTTTCAGAAAGGGTTTCACACGGTGCCGCACGTGAGGCTGTTTAACGAACTAAGATCGCATTGTATTAGCGGAGACTTTTACAATTATTATTTTGTATTATTTTATTATTATTGTATTAGCGTCAGTTTTTAGTCACACCCGTAACAGCAATACATTAAAAGTTCGGCCCACAGATGCAATCTTAAGTTTCTATTTACCAGTACCTTCGTAAAACTTCCGGAGGTGGTGGAGGTGTTCTGCGTTCGTCTTTCCTGCAGGGAAAAATATAAAGATTAATATCTCCGTAATGTAGAACCCATCTGCTTCCCTGTTCATTAAGCAATCCTTTGGTGCATTTCCCGATCCTGTCTCAGACACAGCGCCCCACTGTTTTGAGAGAACTTATTAAAGAACAAGAGCTTCAGTTCGATGACCTTCGTCTTATACGGGAGAATGAAGACTTGATTGCGCGGAGCTGCCGGTCTGGAGCTCTAACGGTGACCACAGCACAACAGTGGCTGGCCTTATCAAGAACAATAAGGAGACGGAGTACTGAGAGGAAATGGAGAGGCTGCGGCATTGTTGCGAGAAAAATAGGCTAAGCCTGAAGAGAAGACAAAGGGCATCATTGCGGATTTCAGGAAATTGCGGTCATAACCACACGCATTTTTTAAAAAATTCCAGAGAGTTCAGTGCAGGGCTGCCAAACATTCTACAGGAGGAGAAGATGGCAGCGTGACGGCAGCACGCGAGGCCTCTCCGGTGAATGATACCTATAATCTTTCAAGTAGGGGACCGTGCGCAATTCTAATTTGATGGAGACAGACGTGAGAGTACGGAGGAACATTTGGAAAGCTTCTTAATTTCCCGCTTCGCTGCCGCTGCTACCGCTTGGTGAACGGAATGTCCGGAGCAGAAGGCCCCGAATCCTGAGTATTCGGCATCCGAATACTCGGGAGTCGATCGATTCGGGAACTTTGAGACTTTTTTTTTTTACCGGGCCCATGGTTTGCTCTTCATCAAATTATGGTATTGCTTTGCACTGCTGTAACTATATGTTATAATTACGTGGTTCTGTCAGTGTTAGTCTTTGGTTTGTCCTGTTTTCTGTGATATCACTCTGGAGAAACATTCTATCATTTCTTAATGTATGTATGCATTTCTAAATGACAATAAAAGAGGACTGAGTGTTCCCACAATCTAAAAATCCTTCAGTCCCGGTATTACCCTCATGAACTTCCTCTGGCACAAACGTGTTCTAATTACTCCGACTGCGGCCTGACTAGTGTCTTATAATGGTACAGAATGATTTCCTTGCTTTTACATTCTACTCCTCTTAAAATAAATTGCACCACTGCATTTGCTTTCTTTACCACAGACTCAAACTATAAAATAACGGGAGATTTGCACAAGTCTCTCTGCACCTCTAATAATTGACACTCCTCGCCATTTAGATAATAGTCCGCACTATTGTTCCTTCAAACAAACTGTATTAGCATATGTTTCCCAATGTCGTTATCGATCTGCCACATTCTATTGGGTATAATTCTCCTGCCTGATCTGAATTACTCCAAGAATCTTCAGTCCTCTCTGTTCTGCCATCCACCATGCCGATGTCCTCCTCCAATAAGCCTGAGGAAGCTTCTCTCCAATGCCCTGTAATTACCTTTATCCATTACAGTACTGGCACATGTGCGTTATGCTTTTGCTTGTCAAATTGCAGTATGAATTCAATAATTTTCTGATCACTGCCACTTAAAGATATATTTACGTTAAGCCGTCGAGTAAGACATAGCTTACTACAAAAAATCAGAAGTCAAAATACTTGCGGGCAGGTTGACAAAAGTTGAAACGTGTGTGTTTACATTAATTTAGCAGAGTGATATGAATGGGAGTGATTGTGCCAAACATGAGGTAGTTGTTTTACAATCAGAGACAGTGTGTAGTGAGGCGGCTGGCCAGGTGCATTTGATAATAGTGCAAAATTGCAGTCAACAGGGCGAGTGGCAATGTAAAATTGAAAAGCGTGTCTACAGGACTGAGGATGTTATATTTTAAATACCCAGAGTATACAAAATAAGGTAAATGAACTTGAAACACAGTTCCAGATTGGCCGGTATGATGTTGCAGGTATCAATGAATCATGGCTAAAAGAAGATTGTAGCTAGGTAGTTAATGTCCAGAGGATACATGTTGTATCTAATGCTAAGCAGGAACGCAAAGGGAAAAGCGGGCTCGGTTGGGAAAGAGTGAAATCAAGTTGTTAGTAAAATGTGACACAGGTGCGGATGCTGTTGAATCATTGTGGATAGAGGAAAGTTACTGCAAAGTTGAGAAGACGTGATGTGAGTTTTATACAGAGTCCCAAGCTGTCATCAGGATGTAAACTACAAATTACAACGGGAGAGATAAAATTCATACCAATGGGGCAATGTCACGGGTGATTTCAAAATACCGATAGATTGCGAAAAAAAGTTTGTGCTGGATTCCAAGAGAGGAATATTGTGGAATACTTACAAGTTGGTTTATCAGAGCAGCTCCTATTGAGCCCATTAGGGGATCAGCTATTCAGGATTTGCCTGTTGGGCAACGAATAGGACTTGATTAACGAGGTTACGGTGACAGAACTCGAAGGGGCGAGTGATCATAATATGATCGAATTCACCCTGAAATCTGAGACGGAGAAGGTAATTTCAGGTGTATCGGGATTACAGAGGTGTAAGGGGAATTAGAGGGGTATGAGAGGGGAGCTGGCCAGTATTGATTGGAAAACAAAACATTGGCAGTGATGACTGCTGACTGAGAACAACAGAGGCTGGAATTTCTGTTCGCAATTCGCGCGGCACAGGTTATACATAGTCTCGTAGAGGGCTAAGTACTGTGACGGCGAAATGACAGATTCGTGGCTACCAAGAGAATTCAAAACTAATATAATAGCCAAAGGGAGGGCGTATAATAGAACAACTATTAGTGAGAAGATTGACGAATGGTAAGCTTTCATATACCAAGCAGACATCTAATAACCTCATTAAGAATGTGGAGATGGAATACGAAGGTGTGCGAGCCAATAATATAATCCCTGAAATACAGAAAGTGGAAAATTGAGGCAACAGTGCATATCAGGCCGTTGGAAAACAATACTGTAGAGGTATATATCGGGGCAAAGAATAGGCGGGAAAACTGTATTTTCCATCTGCCATCGTTCTGGGACGCACTAGTGGAATGGTGGACGTTCCAAACGTCAGCGGTCAGGACGTGCGTGAAGGTATCATTACCAGAGGGAAAGTTTTTCGGAAACTAAAAGGTCTAAAGATAGGAAAATCTCAAGGATCTGCTCTTGTACCCGCAAGGGTCTGCAAGACATGGCTAAAGAGACTGTTTTAGGTATTGTCATAATGACTCCATTCTTATTCTTTATATAAGGTTCCGGGCAAAGTTGACACGTTTTGATATTTGACAGCAGTAAAAACACCCTAAATGCCATTTTTGCCGAAATTTAATGACGTTTCCAAAAGTGACCCAGAATGCTGAAATATCAATATATTTTTGAAATTATACTTTTGTACAGGTGCTACAACTTTTAGTACATTGAGGCTGTTCCTAGTCAAATTTGACCCGTATCTATTGAAATAGATTTTAGATCTCTGAAACATTAATTAACGATTAATCACCCATTTATTAATGGCAGATAGGCTATTTATACATTCTAAATAGATGTGTGGTTCAAAATTTGGGATAGACAGTTGTTATAACGGGATTCTTGGGATAGGTCAAAATAGACCCGAACCATACTGTGAAGGGATAGAATATGAACAGGTTGCCTGGGTTAAATGTGTCCGGAGGACTGCAAAATTACAAACGTCACTCTACTTCTCAGAAGGAATGAAATTATACACCAATTAGTCTGTCCTCAATGTATGAGAAGATGTACAATTGATTGTTAAGGATTGATTATTGCTTGACCAAGGTATGAAGTGATCCGTAGAGAAGGCAGAAGATTGGGACTGAGAGTTATATAAGATCAGCCATGATGAAATAACAAAGCAGATACGATGGGCCAAATGGCCCAGTTCTACTCGTACGTCTTATGGTCTTAAGGGAAACTGAATCCTGTGAGGCTAGATCGACAGACTAAATAAACACTGAAGGTGTATTGAGCGGCTAGCTGGTCTAACTGTAGATATTGAGGCTGCAATCTCAAAACATAGATTGGAAGGCTGAAAGGTTTATTAGAAATCTTAAAAGTCTGAAATATTTCGGGAGGCTAAACCATTTGAAGTTTGATCGGGGAGCTGAAAGGTCTAAAGGTATATCGAGAGACTGAATGGACTGGGTGTAGATCGGGAGGATGACGTATCTGAAGGTACATAAGCACTGGATCCATCGTTGAAGTCACGGTGAAGTCACCGGTGACCTGTGCGGTACCGCAGGGTTCAGTGTTGGAACCGCAGCTGTTTACAATATACATTAATGCTTTAGATGAAGGGATTAAAAGTAACACTAGCAAATTTCCAGATGACACAAAGCTGGGTGGCCGTGTGAAATGTGACGAGGATGTTATGAGATTGCAGGGTGACTTGGACAGGCTGGGTGAGTGGGCGGATGCATGGCAGATGCAGTTTAACGTGGATAAATGTGAGGTTATCCACTTTGGTGGTAAGAACAGGAAGGCAGATTATTATCTAAATGGAGTCAAATTAGGAAAAGGGGAAGTACAACGGTTGTAGGTGTTCATGTACATCAGTTACTGAAAGCAATCATGCAAGTACAGCAGGCAGTGAAGCAAGCTAATGGCATGCTGGCCTTCATAACAAGTGGAATTGAGTATAGGAGCAAGGAGGTCCATTTGCAGCTGTACAGGGCCCTGGTGAGACCACACCTGGAGTATTGTGTGCAGTTTTGCTCTCCAAATTTGAAGAAGGACATTCTTGCTATTGAGGGAGTGCAGCGTAGGTTCGCAAGTTTATTTCCCGGGATGGCGGGACAGTCATATGTTGAAAGATTGGAGCGACTGGGCTTGTATACACTGGAATTTAGAAGGATGAGAGGGGATCTGATTGAAACGTATAAGATTATTAAGGGATTGGACACGCTGGCGGCAGGAAGCATGTTCCCGCCGATCGGTGAGTCCAGAACCAGAGGCCACAGTTTAAGAATAAGGGGTAGGCCATTTAGAACGGAGGTTGAGGAAAAACGTTTTCACCCAGAGAGTGGTGGATATGTGAAATGCTGCTCCCCAGAAGGCAGTGAAGTCCAAGTCTCTGGATGTTTTCAAGAAAGAGATGGATAAAGCTCTTAAAGATAGTGGAATGAAAGGTCAAAGGTTGTGGGGATAAGGCAGGAACTGGATACTGATTGTGGATGATCAGCCGTGATCAGAGTGAATGGCGGTGTTGGCTCGAGGGGCCGAATGGCCTACTGCTGTACCTATTGTCGATTGTCTATTGTAACATGTTTACGTATAGCACAGCAATTGATAGCCTTATCAAGAACGACGACGAGTGGGAGTTTCGAGAAGAAGTGGCGCAGCTAAGCCTGGTCGTGGCGAAGACTAAGGACTTCGTTGTGGACTTCAGGAAAGTTCAGTCAAACGATACACCTCTGTGAAAATATGTCTCCCTGGTAGAGATATTTAAATTCACCAAGGTTGCATAAGATCATAAGAGATAGGAACAGAATTAGGCCATAAAGGCTGAGCCCGGATCCCATTCAAACCAATAGAGCTGTCGTCTCGCATACACTTTGGTGCCCTTACCTATCAGAACTTCACTGAAAACATGCTTATGTTCTTGGCTTCCACCGTAGACTGTTGCAGAGTATTCCACAGTTTTACTACTCTCTGGCGAAAAGTTAAAAAAAAAAACTCCATACAAATTTTCTAAAATATCCCAGTGAACTTGATTCAGCGTTCTCTCGTTCTGGATTCCCCCACCACAGGAAACATCCTCTCTACACCCACCCTATCTAGTCCTTTCAACATTCAGTTGGTCTCAATGAGATCCCCACGCATTGCTCTAAATTGCAGACAGTGCAGCTTAAAGTTTTCAAACGCTCTTCATAAGTTGACTCCTACAGTCCCGGAATCATTCTCATGAACGTCCTTCGAACTACCTCTAACGAAAACACATTCTTTCTGAGAAATATAGCCCAATCCTGTTGAAATTACTTCAAGTACGGCTTGACTATTGTCTTAACTGTTGAGGCCAGTTCATTGGCTATATTTAAGAGGGAGTTAGATATGGCCCTTGTGGCTACGGGGGTCAGGGGGTATGGAGGGAAGGCTGGGGCGGGGTTCTGAGTTGGATGATCAGCCATGATCATAATAAATGGCGGTGCAGGTTCGAAGGGCCGAATGGCCCACTCCTGCACCTATTTTCTATGTTTCTATGTTTAAAAACGATCAGCATTTTCTCTTGGTTTTTATACTCTATTACTCTTGAAATAAATGGCACCATTGCATTTTTTTTTTAAAAACACGAACTCAAACTGTACACTAACGTTTTGGGAGACTTGCACGAACACTCCTAGCGTCTCTGTATGTTTGTTCGTACTTTCTATTTATATGATAAATGGCCTTATTGTTACTTTAAAAAGGGCATTATCATACTGTTCCCATCACTGCATTCCATCTTCCACAACTTTACACATTCTTCCAAGTCCTGCTGCAATCTCTTAGCTTTCTCAGAATTATCTATGCTTCCACCTAAACTCCTTTCATCCGCAAGCATTGCCACAAAGCCATCTATTCCTTTGTTTAGGTCATGGGCAAAAAATGTGAAAACCAGCAGTCCCAATAGTGACCCCTGAGGAACACCACGAGGCACCTGAATACTGTCAGGAATGGTGTCTTTTAATTCTACTTTCTGCGTCCTTCCTATCAGCCAATCCGCTATCTAAACTTGTATATTCAGGTAATGCGATAGGATGCTATCTTGTTAAGCAGCCTCATTTGTGGCACCTTCCCAAGTGCCTTAATGAAAATGCAAGTAAATGACATCGACTGACTCTCCCTTGCTCACGTTGTTAGTTGCTTTAATAGGCAACAGACAATAGGTACAGAAGTTGGCCATTCGGTCCTTCGAGCCAACACCGCCATTCACTGTGATCATGGCTGATCATCCACAATCAGAACCCTGTTCCTGACTTCTCCCCATATCCCTTGACTCCCCTATCTTTAAGAGTTCCATTTAACTCTTTCTGGAAAGAATCCAGAGAATTGGCCTCCACTGCCTTCTTAGGCAGAGCATTACACAGATCCACAACCCTCTGTGTGAAAAAGTTTTACCTCAACTCCGTTCTAAAAGGCCTACCCCGTATTTTTAAACTGTGGCCTCTGGTTTTGGACTCACCCATCAGCGGGAACACGCTTCCTGCCTCCAGTGTGTCCAATCCCTTAATAATCTTATATGTTTCAATCAGATCCTCTCTCATCCTTCTAAATTCCAGTGTATACAACCCGAATCGCTCCAATCTTTCAACATATGACATTCCCGCATCCCTGGAATTAACCCAGTGAACCGAGGCTGCACTCCCTCCATAGCAGGAATGTTCTTCTTCAAATTTGGGAACCAAAACTGCACACAATACTCCAGGTGGGGTCTCACTAGGGCCTTGTATAACTGCAGAAGGATCTCTACGCTCCTCCACTCCACTCCCCTTGGTATGAAGGTCAACCTGCCATTAGCTTTCTTCACTGCCTGCTGTATGCTTACTTTCAGTGACTGATGAACAAGGACACCCAGATCTCTTTGTACTTCCCCTTTTCCTAACTTGAAACCATTCAGATAGTAATCTGCCTTCCCGTTCTTGCCATCAAAATGGATAACCTCACATTTATCCACATTAAACTGCATCTGCCATGCATCTGCCCACTTACTCAACCTGTCCAAGTCATCCTGTATTCTCATAACATCCTCCTCACATTTCACATTGTCATCCAGCTTTGTGTCATCTGAAAACTTGCTAATGTTACTTTTAATCCCTTCATCTGAATCAATAATGTATATTGTAAATAGCTGCGGTCCAAGCACCAAGCCTTGCTGTACCCCACTAATCACTGCCGGCCATTCTGAGAAGGACCCGTTAATCCCTACTCTTTGTTTCCTGTCTGCCAACAAATTTTCTATCCATGTCAGTACCCTACCTCCAATACCATGTTCTCTAATTTTGCTCACCATCCTCCCATGTGGGACCTTATCAAAGGCTTTCTGCAAGTCTAGGTACTCTCCATGCACTGGCTTTCCTATGTCCATTTTCATAGTTACAGCCTCAAAACATTCCAGCAGTATAGTCGAGCATGATTTCCCCTTGGTAAATCCATGCTGACTCGGACCTATCCTGTTACTGCTATCCAAATATGCCTCTATTTCATCTATTATAATTGACTCCTGCATCTTCCCCACCACTGATGTCAGACTATCTGGTCTAAAATTGCCTGTTTTCTCTCTCTCTCCTTCCTTAAAAAGTGGGATAACATTTGCTACCTTCCAATCCGCAGGAACTAATCGAGAATCTATACAAAATTGGAAAATGATTACCAATGCGAAAACAATTTCTAGAGCCACCTTCTTAAGTACCCTGGGATGCAGACCATCAGACCCTGGGGATTTATCACTCTTCAGTCCCATCAGTTTACCCAACACCATTTTCTGCCTAATGCGAATTTCTTTCAGTTCTAGCGTTACCCTATGTCCTCGGGCCACTATTACATCTGGGAGATTGTTTGTGTCTCCCCTAGTGAAGACAGATCCAAAGTACCTGTTCAGCTCGTCTGCCATTTCCTTGTTCCCCAGAATAATTTCACCCGTTTCTGTCTTGAAGGGCCCAACTTTGGTCTTAACTATTTGTTTCCCCTTCACATACCTAAAGAAGCTTTCACTATACTCCTTTATATTCTTAGCTAGCTTACCTTCGTAACTCATCTCTGCCCCCCGTATTGCCTTTTTAGTTATCTTCTGTTGCTCCTTAAAAATCTCCCAATCCTCTGGCTTCCCGCTCTTCCTTGCTATGTTATACTTCCTCTCGTTCATTTTTATACTGTTTGTGACTTCCCTTGTCATTCACGGTCGCCCCGTACTCCCCTTAGAATCTTTCTCCCTCTTTGGAATGAACTGATCCTGCACCTTCTGTGTTATTCCCAGAAATACCTGCCATTGTTGTTCCAATGTCATCCCTGGTAGGGTATCTTTCCAGTCAACTTTGGCCAGCTCCTCCCCGATGGCTCCATAGCCCCCTTTGTTGAACTGTAATACTGACACTTCCGCTTTCCCTCTCAAATTGTAGATTAAAACTTATTATATTATGGTCACTACCTCCCAATGGCTCCTATCAAATCTGGCGTACTACACAACACTAAATCCAGAATTGCCTTCTCCCTTGTAGGCTGTGATATAAGCTGCTCTAAGAATCCATCTCTGAGGCTCTCCACAACTCGCTTTATTGGGGTCAAGTACCAACCTGAATTTCCCAATCTACCAGCATGTTGAAATCCCCCATAACAACCGCAGCATTACCTTTGCGACGTGCCAATTTTACCTCTTGATTACACTTGCACCCTATATCCAGACTACTGTTTGGGGGCCTGTAGATAACTACCATTACGGTCTTTTTGCCCTTAGAGTTTCTCAGTTTTATCCATACTGACTCCACATCTGCTGATTCTATGACCCCATCGCAAGGGACTGAATTTGATTCCTCATCAACAGAGCCACCCCACCCCCTCTGCCAACCTGTCTGTCCTTTCGATAGGACGTATATCCTTGAATATTCATTTCCCAGCCCTGGTCCTCCTGCAGCCATATCCCTGTTATTACTACAGCATCATACTTGCCAATTTCCAACTGAGCCTCACATTGTCATATGTCTGTTTCTGCTTTTGCAGTATATCACAGGGTCCATTTCATCTATTATCGGGGTTTCCTGGTCAAGGGCGGTATCCATGTTGGCACAGCCGAATATCACGTTGATACTGAACAGGATTTGAACATATCAGTTCCCATTCTCTCCACTGCCGTTTTTGTTCTGTGTTTCTCTATATAAATCTCTCTCTCTCTCTCTCTCTCCCTCTCTCCCCCCCAACTCGCTCATTATTCCCCTCTCTCTCACTGATTTCCACACGTTATCTCTCCCCCTCGCACTCTCGCTCTTGCACACTCTCTCTTTCTCACCCGCGGTAGCTTATTCGTTCTCTGTCTTGCAGTCGTTCTACCTCTCTCTATCAATGTATATCAAGGTGGCAGATAGAAAGAGAACCTACAGGTAGAGAATGAAGAAAGAAAATAAGTAGGGTGAGGAAAAGGACGAGGTATGTCCGGAGCACGAGTGCTGGAAGAGACAAAAATAGACCCCAAGTTCGGCCAGTTTCGTCAGAACCTGGAAACAGGTGAAACAACACATACAAAAAATGCTGGTGAACGCAGCAGGCCAGGCAGCAACTATAGGAAGAGGTACAGTCGACGTTTCCCGCCGAGACCCTTCGTCAAGTCTAACTGAAAGAAGAGATAGTATGAGATTTGAAAGTGGGAAGGGGAGGTGGAGATCCGAAATGAGAGGAGAAGATGGCGGGGCGCCGCAGCGCGCAGCGGCCACTCCGTTGATGAATATCTGTTATCTGTCAAGTAGGGTGCCGTGCACAATCCTGATTTGATAGAGCCAGACGTGAGAACACGGAAGAGCATCTGGTGAATCTTCTGAAATGCCTGCTTTGCTACCGCTGTTACTATGTGATCCTGAATCTCAGGAGGACTCAAGCTCATCCACTTTATTTATTATGCTTCCTCGAAGAACTCCAACAGATTTTTCATGCAAAATTTCCCTTCACAGAAACCATGCTCATTTTGAGTTATTTCATCATTCGTCTCCAAATACCTCGAAACATCCGTGATAATACATCCAACACTTTCCCAACCACAGACACCTGGCTATCTGGCATTTATTTCTCTTATTTTTCTTTTCTCATTTCTTAAAGAGTGGAATGACATTTGCAATCTTGCCGTCCTCCGGTATCTTGTCAGCATCAAATAATTCCATAAAGGTCATGAACAATGCAATGATTATCTCTTCAACAACATCTCTTAGGAACACGACATGCATTTCATCTGGCCAAAGTGACTTTCCCACTTTAAGTCCGTCAAGTTTCCTTGGCACCTGTTCCTTTCTGATAGCAACGGCACTCACGCCTGCTCCCTGATATTCTCGGAGCTCTGGCGCCCTGCCAGGCATCCAGAGTGAAGGCAGATTCAAAGTTCTTTAGCTTACGCACTCTTATAGCTACCTAAAGCCTACGGACTCTCACAGCTACCTGGACTATTGCTCTTCTCACCCTGTCTCTTGCAAAAATGCCACCCCCTTCTCGCAGTTCCTACTTCACCGCATCTGCTCACAGGGTGAGGCTTTTCATTCCAGGACGAAGGAGATGTCCTCCTTTTTTAAAGAAAGGGGCTTCCATTCCTCCACCATCAACTATGCTCTCAAACGCATCTCTCCCATATCACGCACATCTGCTCTCACCGAATTCTCACGCCACCCCATTAGGAATAGGTTTCCTCTTGTCCTCACCTACCACCCCACCATCCTCCAGGGCCAACATATAATTCTGCGTAACTTTCGCCACCTCCAACGGGAGCCCACCACCAAGCACATCTTTCCCTCCACCTCTCTGCTTTCCGCAGGGATCGAACCCTACGAAACTTCCTTGTCCATTCGTCCCCCCAGCCCACCATCCCTTCCCACGGATCTCCCTCCCGGCACTTATCATTGTCGGCGGACCGATTGCAGGGAATCCTCAAGAGTGATGGTGAACATTCGGAAGTGGTGGCGCATGTCGGCACAAATGACGTGGGGAAGAAGACTAAAGAGATTCTACAGCGCGACTTCAGAGAACTCGGAAGAAGGCTGAAAAGCAGGACTTCCAAGGTGGTTATGTCCGGTTTGCTTCCGGTTTCCCGTGCTGGAATGGTCAAGAACAAGCAGATAATGGATCTGAATGTGTGGCAGAGGAACTGGTGCAGGAAGCAAGGATTTACATTCTTGGACCAGTGGGGTATGTTTCGGGGTAAGGATGAATTGTACAAAAGGGACGGGCTGCACCTTACCAGGCGGGGCACCAGCATTCTGGCAGGCACGGGTCTGCAACACGGGTGTGTTTAAATGATGTAGTGGGCAGGAGGGGATGAACTGGAAGTATAAGGACGGAGATAAAGGGAAAGTGAGAAGAAGAAAAGTTAAGAAAGACAGCTGAATCAACAGAGCAGAAAGCTCAGAGGGGATCGTACAGTATGGCCAAGTGAATTAGGAATTGATTTGGGAGGTGAGGGGAGTTATGAATTAAAAGTACTGTATATGAATGCACGGGGTATAAGAAATAAAGTGGATGAGCTTGAGGTACATTTGGAAAGTGGTAAGTATGATGTTGTGGGAATAACAGAGACATGGCTTCAAGTGGACAGGGCCTGGGAAATGAATATTCAAGGATATACGTCCTATCGAAAGGACAGACTGATGGGCAGAGGGGGTGGGGTGGCTCTGTTGGTGAGGAATGATATTCAGTCCCTTGCGAGGTGGGGGGGGGGGACATAGAATCAGGAGACGTAGAGTCAGTATGGATAGAACTGAGAAATTCTAAGGGTAGAAGGACCCTAATGGAAGTTATCTACAGGCCCCCAAACAGTAGTCTGGATGTAGGGTGTAAGTTGAATCGAGACTTAAAATTGGCATGTGGCAAAGGTAATGCTACAGTCGTTATGGGGGACTTCAACGTGCAGGTAGACTGGAGAAGCAACACACATAAAAGTTGCTGGTGAACGCAGCAGGCCAAGCAGCATCTCTAGGAAGAGGTGCAGTCGAATTTTCAGGCCGAGAAGTCCTGACGAAGGGTCTCGGCCTGAAACGTCGACTGCACCTCTTCCTAGAGATGCTGCCTGGCCTGCTGCGTTCACCAGCAACTTTTATGTGTGGTGCTTGAATTTCCAGCATCTGCAGAATTCCTGTTGTTTGGTAGACTGGAGGAATCAGATTGGTACTGCACCCCAGGAAAGGGAGATTGTGCAGTCCCTGGGAGATGGATTCTTAGAACAGCTTGTACTGGAGCCTACCAGAGAGAACGCAATTCTAGATTTAGTGTTGTGCAATGAACCGGATTTGATCGGGGAACTCGAGGTAAATGAGACATTAGGAGGTAGTGACCATAATATGATAAGCTTTAATCTACAATTTGAAAGGGAGAAGGGAAACTCGGAAGTGTCAGTATTACAGTTGAACAAAGGGAACTATGGTGCTATGAGGGAGGAGCTGGCCAAAGTTCAATGGAACAATACCCTAACAGGGATGACAGTGGAACAGCAATAGCAAGTGTTTCTGGGAATAATGCGGAAGGTGCAGGATCAGTTCGTTCCAAAGTGGAAGAAAGATCCTAAGGGGAGCAAGGGGAGGCCCTGTCTGACAAGGGAAGTAATGGACAGTATAAAAATAAAAGAGAAGAAGTATAACATAGCAAAGACGAGTGGGAAGCAACAGAATGTAACTAAAAAGGCAACACGCGGAGAAAAAATGGTGTACGAAAGTAAACTAGCCAAGATTCTAAAGGAGGATAGTAAAGGCTTCTTTAGGTATGTGAAAAGGAAAAACAAAACAGTTAAGACCAAAATTGGGCCCTTGAAGACAAAAGCGGGTGAATTTATTATGAGGAAAAAGGAAATGGCAGACGAGTTGAACAGGTACTTTGGGTCTATCTTCACTAGGGAAGACACAAAGAATCTCTCAGATGTAATAGTAGCCAAAGGACCTAAGGTAATGGATGAATTGAAGGAAACATATATTAGGCAGGAAATGGTGTTTGATAGGCTGTTGGGTCTGAAGTTGATAAGTCCCCGGGACCTGATGGTCTGCATCCCAGGGTACTTAAGACCGCGGTTTTAGAAATCGTGGAGGCATTGGTAATCATTTTTCCAATGTTCTATAGATTCAGGAATAGTTCCTGTGGATTGGAGGGCGGCTAACGTTCTCCCTCTCTTCAAGGAGGGAGGAAAGCAGGGAACTATAGACCGGTTAGCCTGACGTCGGTGGTGGGAAAGATGCTGGAGTCAATTATAAAAGATGAAATTACGACACATCTGGATAGCAGTAACAGGGTTAGTCCGAGTCAGCATGGATTTACGAAGGAGAAATCGTGCTTAACTAAACTTCTGGAATTTTTAGAGAATGAACTATGAAAATGGACAAGGGAGAGCCAGTGGATGTAGTGTACCTGGACTTTCAGAAAGCCTTTGATTAAGGTCCCACATAGGAGATTAGTGGGCAAACTTAGGGCACATGGTATTGGTGGCAGAGTACTAACATGGATTGAAAATTGGCTGGCTGACAGAAAACAAAGAGTAGCGATTAACGGGACTCTTTCGGAATGGCAGGGGGTGACCAGTGGGGTACCGCAGGGTTCAGTGCTGGGACCGCAGCTGTTTACAATATATATTAATGATTTAGATGAGGGAATTAAAAGTAACATTAGCAAATTTGCCGATAACACAAAGCTGAGTGGCATTGTGAAATGTGAGGAGGATGTTATGAGAATGCAGGGTGACTTGGACAGGCTGGGTGAGTGGGCAGATGCAGTTTAATGTGGATAAATGTGAGGTTATCCTCTTAGGCAGTAAGAACGGGAAGGCAGATAATTATCTGAATAGAGTCAAGTTAGGAAAAGGGGAAGCACAACGAGATCTAGGTGTTCCTGTACGTCAGTCACTGAAAGCAAGCATGCAAGTACAGCAGGCTGTGAAGAAAGCTAATGGCATGCTGGCCTTCATAACAAGAGGAATTGAGTATAAGAGCAAAGAGGTCCTTCTGCAGCTGTACAGGGCACTGGTGAGACCACACCTGGAGTACTGTGTGCAGTTTAGCTCTCCAAATTTGAGGAAGGACATTCTTGCTATTGAGGGAGTGCAGCGTTGGTTCACAAAGTTAATTCCCGGGATGGCGGGATTGTCATATTTTGAAAGATGCGAGCGACTAGGCTTATATACTCCGGAATTTAGAAGGCTGAGAGGGGATCTTATTGAAACATATAAGATTATTAAGGGATTGGACACGCTAGAGGCAGGAAGCATGTTCCCGCTGATTGGTGAGTCCAGAACAGGAGGCCACAGTTTAAGAATAAGGGGTAGGCCATTTAGAACGGAGTTGAGGAAAAACTTTTTCACCCAGAGTGTGCTGGATATATGGGATGCTCTGCCCCGGAAGGCTGTGGAGGCCAAGTCTCTGGATGCTTTCAGAAAAGAGGTGCACAGAGCTCTTAACGATAGCGGAATAAAAGGTTGTGGGGATAAGGCAGGAACTGGATACTGATAGTGGATGATCAGCCATGATCACAGTGAATGACGGTGCTGTCTCGAAGGGCCGAATGGCCTACTCCTGCACCTATTGTCTATGGTCTACTGTCTATTAACTGCTACACATGCCCTTACACTTCCTCTCTCACCACCATTCAGGGCCCCAGACAGTCCTTCCGGGCGAGGCGATACTTCACCTGTGAGTCGGCTGGGGTGATATACTGCGTCCGGTGCTCCCGATGCGGCCTCCTACATATTGGCGAGAGCCGACGCAGGCTAGGAGACCGTTTCGGTAAGCATCTACGCTCTGTCCGCCACAGAAAGCAGGATCTGCCAGTGGCCACACATTTTAATTCTACGTCCCATTCCCATTCTGATATGTATATCCACGGCCTCATCTACTGTCAAGATGAAGCCACAATCAGGTTGGATGAACAACACCTTACATTCCGTCTGGGTAGCCTCCAAACTGATGGCATGAATATTGAATTCTCTAACTTCCGTTAATGCCCCACCTCCCCTTTGAACCCATCCGTTATTTATACATTTATTATTATTATTATTTCGCTCTCTCCTTTTTCTTCCTCTGTCCCTCTCACTATACTCCTTGCCCATCCTCTGGGCTTACCCACTCCCCCTTTCTTTCTCCCTAGGCTTCGCGTCCCATGATACTCTCATAATCCTTTTGCCAATCAGCTTTCCAGATCCCTCCCCCTCCTGTCTTCTCCTATCATTTAAGATCTCCCCCTCCCCCTCCCACTTTCAAATCTCAGACTATCTCTTCTCTCTGTTAGTCCTGACGAAGGTTCTCGGCCCGAAACTTCGACTGTACCTCTTCCTTGGGATGCTGCCTGGACTGCGGCGTTCACCAGCAATTTTCTGTGTGTTGCTTGAAATTCCAGCAATTGCAGATTTCCTCGTGTTTGCGTTTTCAAAGTGCATATTGTTCATCTCTGCGATTTCTGGGGCTTCCATTACTACCACAACAGCTCCATGTTCCAGCGGTCCGATCTCAACTCTCAGCTCCCTTTTACGCTTTATCTAACTGAAACTGTAATAACTTCATCGTATTTGCGTGGCTGCTCTGATATTTCACGTTCTTTTTTCTTTCTTACAGCCTTTTTAGATGCCTTTTTACTGGATATTGAGAGCCTCCTAAAACGTACGACTCACTCTTGTTACTTTAAATTCCATTTCTTTGGCTTATATGCAGTCCTCATCGTCCACTGCCAGCCACATGCGAACTTCTGCCTCTGTGGTACATACGTGTCGTGCTCCTTCTAAGTTATTCACAGAATATTCAGCCATATCGCTCTGCGATTAACCGCGCTAATATTCTCCTTAAGTCCACCTGGGCAAGCACCTCCCTCAAGCCCCTTGAATTATCTTCATAATATTTCAATACTGATACATGTGAATTATACGCCGCCCTCTCCAAATGCAACATGAATTCAATCATATTATCATCACTGCCCCCTAAGGGTCCTTTTACGTTCAGCTCCCGATTAGCAGCTGGGTTATAATAGAACATCGAGTCCAAGATAGCTTTGCGGAGTAGGCTCGAGAACAATCCGCTCTGAAAATCCATCTGTAATTCCTCTCTTGCAATTTCCCAATTGCCTTGCATTTTGAAGTCCTCATCTCACAGAAACATGGAAAACCTACAGCACAATACACGCCGTTTGGCTCACAACGCTTTGACGACCATGTACTTACAATACCCAGGGTTATCCATAGCCCTCTACTTTTCTTAGCTCCATGTACCTATCAACACGGGGCTGCAGAAGATGAAAATTATTTCTATAGAGGTTTGTTCTAGAGAGTGCAATGAAGATTCACCAGACTGATCCCTGTGAGTGGTGGGGTCATCATATGAAGAAAGATCAAATGCGATAACCCTTTCATTTAGAGAATCGAGGTCTGAGAGCTGGACACATTGAAACGCACAACATCATTACCCGTTGAACCAGGGATCCCAGTCTCTGGAAAAGGGGGTGAACGGTCCGGGAGTGAGATGAGGGGAGATGTCTCCAATCCGAGGGTGGTGAATATCTCTAAATCCCCACCACAGAGAGCGGTGAAGACTCAGTGATCATCCTCAAATGTAACAGCTGTCGGTAGATGTGTGGAGACCGAGGGGATCAAGGAAATGAGGATCGGGTAGAAACATGTGGCTGAGATGGGAGAGCAGTAGCCATCTGGTTGATGGTTTCTGGGGCTGGGGGGTGGAGGAAGTGCTGGCGGCTGTTCCTGACCTGATGTTTCAGTGTTTCTGTCCAGTAAGGCCGGTGGAATGTGAATAGAAATTAGAAACATAGAAAAACTACAGCAGAATAGAGGTCGTTCGTCCTAGAAAGTTGTGCCAAACATGTCCTTACCTTAGAAGTTACCTAAGGTTACCCACAGCCCTCTATTTTTCTGAGCACCATGTCCATGTCCAGGAGTCTCTTAAAAGACCCTATCGTATCCGCCTCCACCACCGTTGCCGGCAGCACATTTCAAGCACTCACGACTCTCTGCGTAAAAAACATATCCCTGACATCTCCCGTGTAGCTACTTCCACGCACCTTAACCGATATATACTGTGCCGGTCAAATTTGTCCCGTTCTGACATTTGACAGTGGTAAAAACACCTTAAATGCCATTTTTAACCAAAACTTTTGACTTTTCCTAAAGTGACCCACAATGCACAAAGATGAAAATATTCAAAAATTTTATAATTTGTACAGGTGCTACAAATTTTTATACATTTAGGTTGTTCTGAGTTAAAATCAACCTGTATCTATTGAAATGGATTTTAGATCCACCAGTTAAATCAAGGAAAATGGTGGTTTAAGAGAATCTTGAAACTCTGAAACTCTACATGCCATGTCTGTGTATATTTTCTATGGGGCAGTAGTGACAGAGTTCAAGGGGGTCCTTGACACTGTCACGAGTACTGCCTGCGTTCCCACCGTATTTGCCCAGGATCCCACCCAGACAGGCACCTGTTGGTGTTTGAAGTGTCATGGGGGAAACTCGAAAGAGTGAAAGACCAAAACGAGACAATGCTGAGGTCTTATATGTAACTCAGTAGTCACTGAGCCGAACAGTAACCCACTGGTCACTGTTCCCTAGAGTAACACACTGGTCACTGATCCCCAGAGTAATACACTAGTGGCTGGTCCATACATACCCCACTGGTCATTACAGTAACCCACTGTTCATTGTTCAATACAGTATCCCACTGGTCACTACGGTAACCCACTGGTCACTGGTCGCTACAGAAACCCACAGATCACTGAGCCTGACAGTATCCCACTGGTTACTACAGTAACCCACTGGTCACTGGTCGCTTCAATAACCCACTGGTCACTGAGCCCAACAGGAACCCACTGGTCACCGATCCTGACAGCATCCCACTGGTCACTGAGCCCTACAGTAAGCCTCTGCTCACAGGTTGTTAGAGTAACCGTCTGGTCACTAATCCCGAGAGTAACCCACTGGTAACTGGTCCCTACAGCAATCCAGTGGTTACCGGCCTCTACAGTGTCCCACTGGTCTCAGATCTGACAACCGTGAGACAAGACCTGCGCGGTGTGTCACTGACAAACTGGCAGCAATCAAGGATGTCTGGGACATGAAGTAAGGTTGCAGAGGTCGGCGCTCGGGGGGGGGGGGTAGAAAACCAGCCATCATCCTTGACTACAATGCCAACAAAGAAGGAGTGGACAACGTTGACAAAGTAACAGGCACATACAGCTGCAGGAGGAGAACCACCAGCAGCCTCTCACCATATTCCATAACATCATTGAGATATCGACCTACAAAGCCTTTGTTATATGGAGTGAGCTGAACCCTACCCGGAGGGCAAGCAAGTGTCATGGTCCGGTCCGTGAAGTCCGTATTCCGGTTCACGGTCCAGTCAATCGACCCTTGCTCCAGGTTTTCCTGCCTACCCTGTTTCTGTTCTTGTTTAGCTCCAATTGAGGCAGCTGATGCTCGTTGGGGCTGGCTGCATAAATACTTTCAGCGACCAGGGTGTGGCTGCTGGATTGTTCTTGTGCTGACTCCTTGTATCCCTTCCTCTGCCTTCTGTTTCCTCGCCTGAAGCCCTGCCTTGTCTTGCCGCTAACTCTCGCCTCGCCTGAAGTTCTCGTCTCGCCTTGCTTTGCCAGAAGCCCGGCGTTGTCTTGCCGTCTGTCCTGGAGCCACACTATACCTAGCTCCCTTCCTGTCCCTTGCCTCCGTCGGGTAAGCCAGGCCGTCTCGACGTTACCTGGGGTTTGTTCTGTCCCTTCCTGTCCCATGCGTCCGTCGGGTGGTGAACCGCGCCCTGCCCAGGAGTACCGCCCCCTGCCCAGGTGAACCGCGCCCTGCCCCGTAGTAGCATGCCTAGCCTCAAGCCTAAAGACTCCAGCCTCCTGCGTAGCCTCAAGCCTGAAGACTCCAGCCTAGAGCCTCGCCTCACCTCAAGTCTCCTGCCTCCAGCCTCCAACCTCGCCTTGCCTGAAGTCTCCTAAGACTCCAGCCTCCAGCCTCGCCTCGCCTCAAAACTCCAGCCTTCTGCCTAGCCTCAAACCTGAAGACTCCAGCCTCCTGCCTCCTGCCAACCATCGCCATTAGCCTCAAGCCTGAAGACTTCAGCCTCCAGCCTCCTGCCAACCATCGCCATTAGCCTCAAGCCTGAAGACTCCAGCCTTGTCCTGCCTGCCTGCCAAGCCTCGTCTTGGCCTAGTTCTGGGATCTAGCCAATGGCAAGACCCAGGTACTGGGTCCTTGACCAGTCTCTGGCTCGGAGGCCACCCTGCCTCCTGCCAAGCCTCGCTTCTAGCCTCAAGCCTCAAGCCTGAAGACTCCAGCCTCCTCCTGCCTGCCTGCCAAGCCTCGTCCTTGCCTGGTTCTGGGGTCCGAGCCAGCAGCAAGACCCAGGTACTGCGTCCTTGTACAGTCTCTGGCTCAGAGTCCAAGCCCGGGCTCCTAGCTCTCTTGTCCAGTACCGTTCCAGATTCCTGGTTTTCGTGTCCATGTCCTTGCTATCAACCTGAATCCTAGTACTGTCCCTAGCACTTCAGTGTCTATGTCTTGAACTTGGGTCCGTTCCCAGCCACCGCCTTATGACAGAACCATCCAGCCACTCATGGACCCAGCAAGACACAGGCACTGTTATTTTGCTCTTGCCGCCCGGGATTCCTTTCTGTTAAATACCCTCCCAACCGCCCGGGTCATCCATAGTCCGGATTCCCTGCTTGGTCGCCAGGAGCCTTCCGTAGAGTGGGAGATGCTATCATGGTCCGGACCGTGAAGTCCGTATTCCGTTTCACGGTCCGGTCCATTGACCCTTGCGAGGGTGTGGCTGCTGGATTGTTCTTCTCCTTTCTCCTTGTATCCCTTCCTCTGCCTTCTGTTTCCTCGCCTGAAATCCTGCCTGGTCTTGCCGACAACTCTTGCTCGCCTGAAGTTCTCGTCTCGCCTTGCTTTGCCAGAAGCCTCGCCTTGTATTGCCGTCTTGTCCTGGGCCCACCCTGTACCTAGCTCCCTTCCTGTCCCTTGCCTCCGTCGGATAAACCAGGCCATCTCGCCGATACCTGCCGCTGGTTCTGTTCCTTCCTGTCTCATGCCTCCGTCGCGTGGTGAACAACGCCCTACCCAGGAGTACGGCGCCCTGCCCAGTAGTACAGCGCCCTGCCCAGTTGAACCGCACCCTACCCCGGAGGAGCCTGCCTAGCCTCAAGACCGAAGACTGCAGCCTCCTGCCTAGCCTCAAGCCTGAAGACTGCAGCCTCCTGCCTAGCCTCAAGCCTGATGACTCCAGCCTCCAGCTTCGCCAATCCTCAAGTCTCCTAAGACTCCAGCCTCCAGCCTCGCCTCGCCTCAAGACTCCAGCCTTCTGCCTAGCCTCAAGCCTGAAGACTCCAGCCTCCTGCCTCCTGCAATGCCTCGCCTCTTGCGTCAAGCCTGAAGAACCCAGCCACCTACTTCCTGCCAAGCCTCGCCGCTAGCCTCAAGCCTGAAGACTCCAGCCTCCTCCTGCCTGCCTGCCAAGCCTCGTCCTTGCCTGGTTCTGGGGTCCAAGCCAGCAGCAAGACCCAGGTACTGCGTCCCTGTACAGTCTCTGACTCGGAGTCCAAGCCCGGACTCCCAGCTCTCTTGTCCAGTCCCGTTCCAGGTTCCTGGTTTTCGTGTCCATGTCCTTGCTATCAACCTGAATCCTAGTACTGTCCCTAGTACTTCAGTGTCTGTGTCTTGAACTTGGGTCCGTTGCCAGCCACCGCCTTATGACAGAACCATCCAGCCACCTATGGACCCAGCGACACAGACACTGTTATTTCCCTCTTGCCACACGGGAGTCCTTTCTGTTAAATACCCTCCCAACGCCCCGGTCGTCCATAGTCCGGATTCCCTGTTTGGTCGCCAGGAGCTTCCCG
The DNA here is from genome assembly GCF_963921235.1 of Mobula hypostoma. NCBI lineage: Eukaryota > Metazoa > Chordata > Chondrichthyes > Myliobatiformes > Myliobatidae > Mobula > Mobula hypostoma. The sequence continues at coordinate 823,527 of NC_086099.1, forward strand.
TAGAGGGGGAAGATACTATCATGGTCCGGACCGTGAAGTCCGTATTCCATTTCAAGGTGCGGTCCATCGACCCTTTCTCCAGGTTTTCCTGCCCACCCTGTTTCTGTTTTTGTTTAGCTCTAATTGAGCCAGCTGATGCTCATTGAGGCTGGCTGCATAAATACCTTCAGCGATCAGGGTGTGGCTGCTGGATTGTTCCTCTCCTTTCTCCTTGTATCCCTTCCTCTGCCTTCTGTTTCCTAGCCTGAAACCCTGCCTGGTCTTGCCGGCAACTCTCGCTCGCCTGAAGTTATCGTTTCGCCTTGCTTTGCCAGAAGCCTCGCGTTGTATTGCCGTCTTGTCCTGGACCCACACAGAACATAGAAACATAGAAAATAGGTGCAAGAGTAGGCCATTCGGCCTTCGAGCCGCCACCGCCATTTATTATGATCATGGCTGATCATCCAACTCAGAACCCTGCACAAGCCTTCCCTCCATACCCCCTGATCCCCGTAGCCACAAGGGCCATATCTAACTCCCTCTTAAATATAGGCAATGAACTGGCGTCAACTGTTTCCTGTGGCAGAGAATTCCACAGATTCACCACTCTCTGTGTGAAGAAGTTTTTCCTAATCTCGGTCCTAAAAGGCTTCCCCTCTATCCTCAAACTGTGACCCCTCGTTCTAGAGTTCCCCAACATCGGGAACAATCTTCCTGCATCTAGCCTGTCCAATCCCTTTAGGATTTTGTACGTTTCAATCAGATCCCCCCTCAATCTTCTAAATTCCAACCAGTACAAGCCCAGTTCATCCAGTCTTTTTTCATATGAAAGTCTTGCCATCCCAGGAATCAATCTGGTGAACCTTCTTAGTACTCCCTCTATGGCAAGGATGTCTTTCCTCAGATTAGGGGACCAAAACTGCACACAATACTCCAGGTGTGGTCTCACCAAGGCCTTGTACAACTGCAGTAGTACCTCCCTGCTCTTGTACTCGAATCTTCTCGCTATAAATGTCAGCATACCATTCGCCTTTTTCACCGCCTGCTGTACCTGCATGCCCACCTTCAATGACTGGTGTATAATGACACCCAGGTCTCGTTGCACCTACCCTTTTCCTAATCGGCCACCATTCAGATAATAATCTGTTTTCCTAGCTCCCTTCCTGTCCCTTGCTTCCGCAGATAAGCCAGGCCGTCTCGCCGTTACCCTGCGGTTGGTTCTGTCCCTTCCTGTCCCTTGCCTCTGTCGGGTAAGCCAGGCATCCTCGCTGTTACCTGCGGTTGGTTCTGTCCCTTCTTGTCCCATGCACCCTTCGGGTGGTGAACTGCGCCCTGCACAGGAATACCGGGCACTGCCCAGGTGATACGCCCCCTGCCCAGGAGAACCACGCCTTACCTCAATGCAAGAAGCATCAGGAACAAAGGTGATGAACTGAGAGCTTGGAGACATACGTGGAATTATGATGTAGTGGCCATTTCAGAGACTTGGCTGGCACCAGGGCAGGAATGGATTCTCAATATTCCTGGATTTCAGTGCTTTAAAAGGGATATAGAGTGCGGAAAAAGGGGAGGAGGGGCTGGCATTACTGGACAGGGATACTATTACAGCTACAGAAAGTGTGGGTAATGTAGCAGGATCCTCTTTTGAGTCAATATGGGTGGAAGTCAGGAACAGGAAGGGAGCAGTTACTCTACTGGGGGTATTCTATAGGCCCCCTGGTAGCAGCAGAGATACAGAGGAGCAGATTGGGAGGAAGAATTTGGAAAGGTGCAAAAATAACAGGGTTGTTATCATGGGTGTCTTTAACTTCCCTAATATTGATTGGCACCTGATTAGTTCCAAGGGTTTAGATGGGGCAGAATTTGTTAAGTGTGTCCAGGATGGATTCCTGTCGCAGTATGTGGACAGGCCGACCCGGGGAAATGCCATACTAGATCTAGTACTAGGTAATGAACCGGGTCAGGTCACAGATCTCTCAGTGGGTGAGCATCTGGGGGACAGTGACCACCGCTCCCTGGCCTTTATAATTATCATTGAAAAGGATAGAATCAAAGAGGACAGGAAAATGTTCAATTGGGGAAAGGCAAATTATGAGGCTATAAGGATAGAACTTGCGGGTGTGAACTGGGATGATGTTTTTGCGGGGAAAAGTACTATGGACATGTGGTCGATGTTTTGAGATCTCTTGCGGGATGTAAGGGATAAATTTGTCCCGGCGAGGAAGATAAAGAATGGTAGGGTAAAGGAACCATGGGTGACAAGTGGAAGCAGGCAGGCAAGTAGTCAGGTGGAAGAAGGCAGCATACATGAGGTTCAGGAAGCAAGGATCAGATGGGTCTATTGGGGAATATAGGGAAGCAAGAAAGGAGCTTAAGAGGCTGAGAAGAGCAAGAAAGGGGCATGAGAAGGCCTTGGCGAGTGGGGTAAAGGAAAGCCCCAAGGCATTCTTCAATTATGTGAAGAAAAAAAGGATGACAGAAGTGAAGGTAGGACCGATTAGAAATAAAGGTGGGAAGATGTGCCTGGAGGCTGTGGAAGTAAGCGAGGTCCTCAATGAAAACTTCTCTTCGGTATTCACCAATGAGAGGGAACTTGATGATGGTGAGGACAATATGAGTGAGGTTGATGTTCTGGAGCATGTTGATATTAAGTGAGAGGAGGTGTTGGAGTTGTTAAAATACATTACGTCAGAACAGTGTCCGACGCCTGACGGAATATTCCCTGGGCTGCTCCACGAGGCGAGATAAGGAATTGCTGAGCCTCTGGCTAAGATTTTATGTCCTCGTAGTCCACGTGAATGATACCGGAGGAATGGAGGGAGGCGAATGTCGTTCCCTTGTTCAAAAAAGTTAGTAGGGATAGTCCGAGTAATTATAGACCAGTGAGCCTTACGTCTGTGGTGGGAAAGCTGTTGGAAAAGATTCTTAGAGATGGGATCTATAGGCATTTAGAGAATCATGGTCTGATCAGGGACAGTCAGCATGGCTTTGTGAAGGGCAGGTCGTGTCTAATAAGCCTGATAGAGTTCTTTGAGGAGGTGACCAGGCATATAGATGAAGGTAGTGCAGTGGATGTGATCTATATGGATTTTAATAAGGCATTTGACAAGGTTCCACACGGTAGGCTTATTCAGAAATTTAGAAGGCATGGGATCCAGGAAAGTTTGGCCAGGTGGATTCAGAATTGGCTTGCCTGCATAAGGCAGAGGGTGTTGCTGGAGGGAGTACATTCAGATTGGAGGATTGTGACTGGTGGTATCCCACAAGGATCTGTTCTGGGACCTCTACTTTTCGTGATTTTTATTAACGACCTGGATGTAGGGGTAGAAGGGTGGGTTGGCAAGTTTGCAGACGACACAAAGGTTGCTGGTGTTGTAGATAGTGTAGAGGATTGTCGAAGATTGCAGAGAGACATTGATAGGATGCAGAAGTGGGCTGAGAAGTGGCAGATAGAGTTCAACCCGGAGAAGTGTAAGGTGGTACAGTTTGGAAGGACAAACTCCAAGACAGAGTACAAGGTAAATGACAGGATCCTTGGAAGTGTGGAGGAGCAGAGGGATCTCGGGGTACATGTCCACAGATCCCTGAATGTTGCCTCACAGGTGGATAGGGTTGTTAAGAAAGCTTATGGGGGGTTAGCTTTCATAAGTCGAGGGATAGATTTTAAGAGTCGCGATGTAATGATGCAGCTCTCTAAAACTCTGGTTAGGCCACATTTGGAGTACTGTGTCCAGTTCTGGTCACCTCACTATAGGAAGGATGTGGAAGCATTGGAAAGGGTACAGAAGAGATTTGCCAGGATGCTGCCTGGTTTAGAGAGTATGCATTATGATCAGAGATTAAGGGAGCTAGGGCTTTACTCTTTGGAGAGAAGGAGGATGACTGGAGACATGATAGAGGTGTACAAGATAATAAGAGGAATAGGTAGAGTGGATAGCCAGCGCCTCTTCCCCAGGGCACCACTGCTCAATACAAGAGGACATGGCTTTAAGGTAAAGGGTGGGAAGTTCAAGGGGGATATTAGAGGAAGGTTTTTTACTCAGAGACTGTTTGGTGCGTGGAATGCACTGCCTGAGTCAGTGGTGGAGGGAGATACACTAGTGAAGTTTAAGAGACTACTAGACAGGTATATGGAGGAATCTAAGGTGGGGACTTATATGGGAGGCAGGGTTTGAGGGTCGGCACAACATAGTGGGCCGAAGGGCCTGTACTGTGCTGTACTATTCTATGTTCTATGTTCTATGTACCCCGGAGGAGCCTGCCTAGCCTGAAGCCTGAAGACTCCAGCCTCCTGCCTAGCCTCAAACCTGAAGACTGCAGCCTCCTGCCTACCCTCAAGCCTGCAGACTGCAGCCTCCTGCCTAGCCTCAAGCGTGAAGACTGTATCCTCCTGCCTAGCCTCAATCCTGAAGACTGCAGCCTCCTGCCTAGCCTCAATCCTGAAGACTGCAGCCTCCTGCTTTGCCTCCAGCCTGAAGACTCCAGCCTGCAGCCTCTCCTCACCTCAAGTCTCCTGCCTCCAGCCTCCGGCCTCGCTTCGCCTCAAATCTCCTGCCTCCAGCCTCCAGCGTCACGTCGCCTCAAATCTCCTGCCTCCAACCTCCAGCCTCGCCTCGCCTCAAGTCTCCTGCCTCCTGCCAAGCCTCACCTCTAGCCTCAAGCCTGAAGACTCCAGCCTCGTTCAGGTGCTTGTCCAGTGTCTGGCTCGGAGTCCAAGCCCGGGCTCCTAGTTCACTTGTTCAGTCCCGTTCCAGGTTCCTGGTTTTCGTGTCCATGACCTTGCCATCAGCCTGAATTCTTGTCCTGTCCCTTGTACATCAGTGTCCGTGTCTTGCACTTTGGTCCGTTCCCAGCCACCGCCTTATGACAGCAAGAGGAGATTCTTTTTGCAGGAGCTTGAAAGGCCCTTGTGACTCGTTTTATGCAAAGGCGACACCACCTTCCCCGTACAGCAGCCTCTGCAGCAGTGGTAAGGGTAGTGTAGCAATCTGAACCTGGCTCCGATCAACAACATTCCCACAAGAAGCGAACACAATTGGACAGAAGAGAAGTAGATTGAACTTCGGCTCTGCAAAAAAGGACTGCAGAGCAGGGACAACTTGCTGCAAATATGGGAAACACACATGACAGGGCCACACACGCAAGGTTTCCTACCACTGCTTGAATGCGAAGACAAGATTGCAAATAGCATTTTTTTTGTTTTGTTTGTTGTTTAAATGTTAGTTAATGTTCAATTAATAATTAATAGTTAGAAATTTTGAGAGTGCAGAGCTTGTATATTCCTGTCAGGATTTAAGGTAAAGTGAATTGGAATAAGGAACCGGTGTTCTCATGGGATATTGCAACTCTGATAAAGAAGAATAGAGAGTTGTATGATGTGTATAGGAAACATGGAGTAAATAAGGTGCTTGAGGAGTATAAGAAGTGCAAGAAAATATTTAAGAAAGAAATCAGGAGGGCTAAAAGAAGACTCGAGGTTGCCTTGGCAGTCAAAGTGAAGGATAATCCAAAGAGCTTTTACAGGTATATTAAGAGCAAAAGGATTGTAACGGATAAAATAGGTCCTCTTGAAGATCAGAGTGGTCGGCTATGTGCTGAACCAAAAGAAATGGGGCAGATTTTAAATGAGTTGTTTGCGTCTGTATTTACTAAGGAAACTGGAATGAAGTCTATGGAATTAAAGAAAAGAAGTAGTGAGAACATGGAAACTGTACAGATTGAAAAGGAAGAGGTGCTTGCTATCTTGAGACAAATTAAAGTGGATAAATCCCCAAGACTTGACAGGGTATTCCTTCAGACCTTGAAAGACACGAGTGTTGAAATTGCAGGGGCCCTGGCAGGTATATTTAAAATGTCGGTGTCTACAGGTGCGGTGTCGGTGGATTGGAGAGTAGCTCATGTTGTTCCGTTGTTTAAAAAAGGATCGAAAAGTAATCCGGGAAATTATAGGCCGGTAAATTTGACGTCGGTAGTGGGTAAGTTGTTGGAGGGAATACTAAGAGACAGAATCTACAAGCATTTGGATAGACAGGGACTTATTAGGGAGAGTCAACATGGTTTTTCGGAGTTTTTCGAGGAGGTTATAAGGAAAGTGGATGAAGGGAAGGCAGTTAATCTTCTCTACATGGACTTCAGTAAGGCCTTTTACAAGGTCCCGCATGGGAGGTTAGTTAGGAGGATTCAGTCGCTAGATATACATGGAGAGTTTGTAAATTGGATTAGACATTGGCTCAATGGAAGAAGCCAAAGAGTGGTAGTAGAGGATTGCTTCTCCGAGTGGAGGCCTGTGACTAGTGGTGTGCCACAGGGATCAGTGCTGGGTCCATTGTTATTTGTCATCTATATCAATGATCTGGATGATAATGTGGTAAATTGGATCAGCAAATTTGCTGATGATGCAAAGATTGGAGGTGTAGTGGACAGTGAGGAAGGTTTTCAGTGACTGCAGAGGGACTTGGACCAGCTGGAAAAATGGTCCGAAAAATGGCAGATGGAGATTAATACAGACAAGTGTGAGGTATTGCACGCTGGAAGGACAAACCGAGGAAGAACATACAGGGTAAATGGTAAGGCACCGAGGAATGGAGTAGAACAGAGGGATCTGTGAATACAGATACAAAATTCCCGAAAAGTGGTGTCACAGGTAGTTATGGTCGTAAAGAGAGCTTTTGGTACATTAGCTTTTATTAATCAATGTATTGAGTATAAGAGCTGGAATGTTATGATGAGGTTGTATAAGGCATTGGTGAGGCCGAATCTGGAGTATTGTGTTCAGTTTTGGTCACCAAATTACAGCAAGGATATTAATAAGGTTGAAAGAGTGCAGAGAAGGTTTACAAGGATGTTGCCGGGACTTGAGAAGCTCAGTTACAGAGAAAGGTTGAATAGGTTAGGACTTTATTCCCTGGAGCGTAGAAGAATGAGGGGAGATTTGATAGAGGTATATGAAATTATGATGGGTATAGAAACATAGAAACATAGAAACATAGAAAATAGGTGCAGGAGTAGGCCATTCGGCCCTTCGAGCCTGCACCGCCATTTATTATGATCATGGCTGATCATCCAACTCAGAACCCAGCCTTCCCTCCATACCCCCTGACCCCTGTAGCCACAAGGGCCATATCTAACTTCCTTTTAAACATAGCTAATGAACTGGCCTCAACAGTTTGCTGTGGCAGAGAATTCCACAGATTCACCACTCTCTGTGTGAAGAAGTTTTTCCTAACCTCGGTCCTAAAAGGCTTCCCCTCTATCCTCAAACTGTGACCCCTCGTTCTAGACCTCCCCAACATCGGGAACAATCTTCCTGCATCTAGCCTGTCCAATCCCTTTAGGATCTTATACGTTTCAATCAGATCCCCCCTCAATCTTCTAAATTCCAACGAGTACAAGCCCAGTTCATCCAGTCTTTCTTCATATGAAAGACCTGCCATCCCAGGAATCAATCTGGTGAACCTTCTTTGTACTCCCTCTATGGCAAAGATGTCTTTCCTCAGATTAGGGGACCAAAACTGCACACAATACTCCAGGTGTGGTCTCACCAAGGCCTTGTACAACTGCAGTAGTACCTCCCTGCTCCTGTACTCGAATCCTCTCGCTATAAATGCCAGCATACCGTTCGCCTTTTTCACCGCCTGCTGTACCTGCATACCCACTTTCAATGACTGGTGTATAATGACACCCAGGTCTCGTTGCACCTCCCCTTTTCCTAATCGGCCACCATTCAGATAATAATCTGTTTTCCTATTTTTGCCACCAAAGTGGATAACTTCACATTTATCCACATTAAATTGCATCTGCCATGAGTTTGCCCACTCACCCAACCTATCCAAGTCACCCTGCATCCTCTTAGCATCCTCCTCACTGCTAACACTGCCACCCAGCTTCGTGTCATCCGCAAACTTGGAGATGCTGCATTTAATTCCCTCATCCAAGTCATTAATATATATTGTAAACAACTGGGGTCCCAGCACTGAGCCTTGCGGTACCCCACTAGTCACCGCCTGCCATTCTGAAAAGGTCCCGTTTATTCCCACTCTTTGCTTCCTGTCTGCTAACCAATTCTCCACCCACACCAATACCTTACCCCCAATACCGTGTGCTTTAAGTTTGCACACTAATCTCCTATGTGGGACCTTGTCAAAAGCCTTTTGAAAATCCAAATATACCACATCCACTGGTTCTCCCCTATCCACTCTACTAGTTACATCCTCAAAAAATTCTATGAGATTCGTCAGACATGATTTTCCTTTCACAAATCCATGCTGACTTTGTCCGATCATTTCACCGCTTTCCAAATGTGCTGTTATCACATCCTTGATAACTGACTCCAGCAGTTTCCCCACCACCGACGTTAGGCTAACCGGCCTATAATTCCCCGGTTTCTCTCTCCCTCCTTTTTTAAAAAGTGGGGTTACATTAGCCACCCTCCAATCCTCAGGAACTAGTCCAGAATCTAACGAGTTTTGAAAAATTATCACTAATGCATCCACTATTTCTTGGGCCACTTCCTTAAGCACTCTGGGATGCAGACCATCTGGCCCTGGGGATAGATAGACTGAATGCAAGCAGGCTTTTTCCACTGAGGCAAGGGGAGACAAAAACCAAAGGACTTGGGTTAAGGGTGAGGGGGAAAATGTTTAAAGGGATCATTTGTGGGGGGGCTTCTTCACACTGAGACTGGTGGGAGTATGGAATGAGCTGCCAGATGAGGCCGTAATGTGGGTTCTGTTTGCAATTTAAGAATAAATTGGACAGATACATGGACGAGAGGTGTATGGGGGGATATGGTCCGTGTGCAGGTCAGTGGAACTGGGCAGAAAATAGCTCGGCACAGCAAAGAAGTGCCAAAAGGTCTGTTTCTGTTCTGTAGTTTTTCTATGGTTTCCATGGTTTCTACTCTCTCTGTCGTAATTGTGACTGAGCACACTTCTCTTCCCTGCCACCCTTGAGTGTCCGATATACTGCTGACGTCTTCCTCAGTGAAGACTGATGCAAAATACTCGTTCAGTTCCTCCGCCATCTCCTTATCTCCCATTACAATTTCTCCAGCATCATTTTCTATCGGTCCTATACCTACTCTCGCCTGCCTTTTACTCTTTATATACTTGAAAAAAACTTTTAGAGTCCTCTTTGATATTATTTGCTAGCTTCCTTTCATAGTTAATCTTTTCCCTCTAATGACCTTCCTAGTTTCCTTTTGTAAGGTTTTAAAAACTTCCCAATCCTCTGTCTTCCCACTAATTTTTGCTTCCTTCTATGCCCTCTCCTTTGCTTTAACTTTGGCTTTGACTTCTCTTGTCAACCACGGATGCATCCTTTTTCCACTAGAAATGTTCTTCTTTTTTGGAATATACCTGTCTTGCATCTTCCTCACTTCTCGCATAAACTCCAGGCACTACTGCTCTGCCGTCTTTCCCGCCAGTCTCCCTTTCCAGTCAACTTTGGCCAGTTCCTCTCTCATGCCACTATAATTTCCTTTACTCCACTGAAATACCGACACACCTGATTTCGGCTTCTCATTTTCAATTTTCACAGTGAACTCAATCATGTTATGATCACTGCCTCCGAAGTGTTACTTCACCTCAATCTCTCTAATCACCTCTGGTTCATTACACAATACCCAATCCAGAACAGCCGATCCCCCAGTGGGCTCAAGAACAAGCTGTTCTAAAAAGCCATCTCGCAGACATTCTACAAATTCTCTCTCTTGAGATCAAGAGCCGACCTGATTTTACCAATCCACTCGCATGTTAAAATCCCCCACAATTATCATAACACTGCCCTTCTGACAAGCCTTTCCTATTTCCTGTTGTAATTTGTAGTCCACATCCCTGCAGCTGTTTGGAGACCTATAAATAACTGCCATCAGGGTCTTTTTACCCCTGCTATTTCTTCGCTCAACCCATATAGATTCTGCACCTTCAGATCCTATATCACCTCTTTCTAATGATTTAATATAATTTCTTACCAATAAAGCCACGTCTGCCCCTCTGCCTACCTTCCTATCCTTCCGATACACCGTGTATCCTTGGACGTTCAGCTCCCAGAGACATGCATCCTTTAGCCAGGTATCTGTGATGGTCACAATATCATACCTGCCAATCTGTAGCTGTACGACAAGATCATTGACCCTATTCCTTATGCTACGTGCATTTAAGTATAACACCTTTGGACCAGTATTTGGTACTTTTCGCTTTGATTTCACTGCAACTTTATTGCACTGCAACTCATCCCAATAGTTACAAATCTGCCCCATCACCTGCCTGTCTTTCCTGACATCTTTACTGCTCACTATCTGAGATTTATTTCTGTTTTCCCCTTCCTCCGATCTGTCATTCCGGTTCCCATCCCTCTGCCAAATTAATTTAAACCCTCCCCAACAGCCCTATTAAACTTTCCCGCCAGGATATTGATCCCTTTCGGTTTCAGGTGTAACCTGTCCTTTTTGAACAGGTCATACTTCCCCAAGAAGACATCTCAAAAATCCAAGAGTCTGAAGCCCTGCCCCCTGCACCAGTCTCAGCCACGCATTCATTTGGCTGATCCTACTATTCTTGCGCTCGCTAGCACGTGGCACAAGTAGCAATCACGAGATTACTACCCTGGAGATCCTGCTTCTCAGCTTCCTTCCTAACTCCCAGAAATCTCTCTTCAGGACCTCTTCCCTTGTCCTATCTATGTCATTGGTACCAATATGTACCAAAACAACTGGCTGCTCACCCTCTCCCTTTAGAATATTCAGGACCCGATCCGAGTCATCCCGTACCCTGGCACCTGGGAGGCAACACACCATGCGGGTATCTCTATCAGGCTCACAGAATCTCCTGTCCGTTCCCCTGACTATGGAATCCCCTACGACTACCGCATTTCTCTTCTCCCTCCTTCTCTCCTGCACAACAGCGCCAGGCTCTGTGCCAGAGACCCGGTCACCGTGGGCGTCCCCTGTCAGGTCATCCCCCTCAACAGCATCCAGAACAAGATATTTGTTGCTGAGGGGGACAGTCAAAGGTGTGCTCTCCACTATCCGGGCATTTCCCTTCCCCTCTTGACAGTGACTCAGTTTTCTGACCACTGTGGCCTAGGGATGACTACCTCCCTGTAGCTCCTGTCTATCACCTCTTCACTTTCCCTGATAAGCAGTAGGTCATCAAGCTGCAGCTCCAGATCCCTAACACGGTCTCTGAGGAGCTGCATCTCGGTGCACCTGGTGCAGATGTGGCCATCAGGGAGGCTGGAGGTCTCCCAGGATTCCCACATCTGACTCCCTGAACAAAGCACTAACCCTGCAGGCATCCTACCTAATTCTAAAGGAATGAAACAGGAAAAATAAGTCTACTCACCCACTTACCTCGCCAAACAGACGAACTTTTTAAACCGTTAGCTCGTACCGTTAGCTGTGAGAGCCCTGCTGTAACGGTCTGTCCGGGCCGATTTCAGAAAGGGCGGGGGGAGAAAATAGAGTTGGTGCCTCGCTCTCGCCTGTTCTCGTTTACCGCCGTAGCCCGTTGAAGCCAAAGCCCCACACTCTGCTTTGCTGAGCATACCTAACAGACTCCACCCTATCTAAACCCCTTGCCCTTGGAGATGTCAATCGATATTTGGGAAATTAAAATCTCCACCACGGCAAACCTGTTATTATTACACCTCTCCTGAATTTGTCTCCTGCCTGCTCCTCGATGTCCCTGTTGCTATTGGGTAGTCTATAAAAAACACCCAGTAGAGTTATTCATACCTTCCTGTTTCTAACTTCTACCCACGGAGACACAGTAGACGATTCCTCCATGACTTCCTTCTTTTCTGGAGCCGTGACATTATCACTGATCATCAGTGCCACGCCCCCACCTCTTTTCCCTCCCTCCCTATCCTTTCTGAAACATCTTAAGTCTGTCCCTCAAAGTAACCTTTCCTGCCCGTGAGTCTTCCAAGTCCCTGTCATGGCCACAATATCATAGCTCCAAGTACTCATCCACGCTCTAAGCTCATTCGCTTTGTTCAGAATGCCTCTTGCTTTAAAATAAACACATCTCAAACCATCAGTCTCTGTGTATCCATTCTCTAACATCTATCCTCCCTCCCGCACTGTCTCCGAGCGTTCTCTATATGTGAACAAATCACCTTTTCCTCCGTCTCTTCAGTTCTGTTCCCACCCCCGCCCCCACCGCTTCCAGTTTAAGCTCTCCCCAATAACCTCTCTGCCACGATGTTGGTTCCCCTCGGCTTCAAGTGCAAATCGTCCTTTTTGTACAGGTCGTGCCTGCCCCAAAAGTGGTTTTTGGTCCCAATGATCCAGGAATCAGAATCCCTGCACCCTACTCCAATCACGCAGCCAGTCATTTATCCTCCACCTTAATCTATTCCTATTCTCACTGTCGCGTGACCCAGGCTTTAATCCCAATATTACTACGTAGAAGCATTGAAACATAGAAAACATACATCACAGTACAGGTCATTCGGCCCACAAAGCTGTGCCGAACACGTCCCTACCTTAGAACTACATAGGTTTTACCATAGCCCTCTATTTTTCGAACCTCCACGTAACCATCCTGGAGTCCTTTAAAAGACCCAATCGTTTCCACCTCCACCACCGCCGCCGGCCGCCCATTCCACGCACTCATCGCTCTCTGAGTAAAAAACTTACCCCTGATTTCTCCTCTGTATCCAGTCCCTGTCACCTTAAACTTGTGTCGTGTTGTGGTAACCACTTAAGCCCTGGGGAAATGCCTCTGACTATCCGCACCACTCGCACCACTCGTTCGTCCATATCATTCTAAATGCTCTACGCAACTGAATGCGGCAGCGTCTCTCCTGCATTCTTCACCATTTGAATTTTACCTCTGCGGTAGAATTGATCTGTTTGCTTTGGTACCCTTGTCCTCTCTTACAGGTATGTTACCCACGTCATCATAAACAGGCTGGATCATCATCAACTGTATCATACTGGATCCCTTATCTCTGCCGTATTATCTTAACCATGCCCAACAGCTCTAGTAAATCTGACCGCAAAGAAAAATCAATTGTTGTTTTATTCAATTTTCTAGAAGGATTTCACAAAGTGCCACAGATGAGGCGGCTTAACGAGCTACGATCACATTGTGTTACCGGAGCACCTTCACCCTACTGTCAGTTTCAGCACCCACTCTATACAACAAAATTTTGGTCCATTTATCTCTCCGCGCACATTCACAGTCTTCGATCTCCACTTACCCGTCAGATTCAGAAGGTTTCTCTATTGCAAGTGGATAGTTGAAGCCAAACCTGTGAACAAAATAGAAATAATTATATCTCCGTAATCTGGAAACTATCTGCTTCGCGGCTCATTAAAATATCATGACTTGTTCCCGGCCCAGTCAGTGAGTATCACTGTTCTGATTCTCTGTCAGAAAGTTCCAACAGGTCATTTCGAAAAGAGATGAGTTTGAAGAATGTGAAGAAAACAACGAGTAAGAGGGCCTGCTAGAAAAGCGGGGTGCTCAGCGACGCAGACCTGCGACCTGCAGGGTGCTCAGAGGGAGCTCAGAGCTGGGACAGATCTCGGCTGAGTTATTAAATACGGTAAAAGGCTGAGCACATGAACTGTGTTGAAGAGCCGGCTGTAGGTGAGCACGTGAAATCGCAACAGCGCACTTTGTACGATTAAGACGGATAACAATAGAACCCTGGAAGAGCAGTTTTGAAAATATGGAAAGAATAAGCTTCTGGCTAAAGGGCAGAATTACAAATTGAGCATGATGCAAGTGCAAGTGCAGGTGTCGGGGCCATGGCTTTGAGTGTGCTAGGCTTCAGAGTGCGCCACTCTAAGATACTCAAGTGTAGGCGGTGGGAACGTATCGGGCAACTCTCTCATTGTAATCTTATTTCTCCAATCCTCGGCGTATAGTGAGAAGTGGTACAGGGGCAATGTTTTGTCGTGTGTTTGCAATGCGGGAGGTCTGGACGTCGTCCACTCTCCCGGATAAACCAATCTGCACCTGATGCACCGAGCTGCAGCTTCTGAGACAACTTACTAAGGAACTGAAGCAACCGTAGGCTTTGGTGCATATTGGCACCAATGATGTAGATAGACAAGAGGAGGAGGTGCAGAAGAGAGGTTTTAGGAAGCTAGATAGAAAGCTGAAACCATAAGACCATAAGACCATAAGACAAAGGAGCAGAAGTAGGCCATTCGGCCCATACGGTCTGCTCCGCCATTTTATCATAAGCTGATCCATTCTCATATTTAGTCCCACTCCCCGCCTTCTCACCATAACCTTTGATGCCCTGTCTTCTCAGATACCTATCAATCTCTGCCTTAAATACACCCAATGACGTGGCCTCCACTGCTGCCCGTGGCAACAAATTCTATAGATTCACCACCTACTGACTAAAAAAATTTCTTCGCATTTCTGTCCTGAATGGGCGCCCTTCAATCCTTAAGTCATGCCCTCTCGTACTAGACTCCCCCATCATGGGAAACAATTTTGCCACATCCACTCTGTCCATGCCTTTCAACATTCGAAATGTTTCTATGAGGTCTCCCCTCATTCTTCTGAACACCGGAACCTGCAACGCAGTAGCCTCTTGATTACGACGTTACGTGGATAAACTCACTTTTAAAGTCCCCCTTACGTGGTTTCTATAGATTCTTGGCTCAAATTGAAGGTTGTGCCCTCGACAGGAGACATCCTCTCCACATCCGCGGTGTCTATTTGGTAAGTCTCAATGATTTCACCACGTATTCTTTCAAATTCCAGAGAGTACATCCCAAAGCTGCCAAACGCTCTTCATATATTAACTCCTTCAGTCCTGGAATTGCCCTCATGAACTTCCTCTGGCCCAAATCTGTTGTCAATACTCCGACTGCGGCCTTACTGGTGTCTTATAAAGGCTTATCCTTACCTCCTTGCTGTTACATTTTACTGTTCTTTAAATAAATAGCAGCATTGCATTTGATTTCTTTACGACAGACTCAACCTATAAGTCAACATTTTGAGAGACTTACACGAGGACTCCCAGGTTTATTTGCACGTCTGATAACGGAACTTCCTCCCCACTCAGATAATAATCTGCTCTATTGTTCCTTCAAGCATGTTGCATTGTAATACATTTCCCAACACCGTTATGGATCTGCCAAACTTTACGATTTAAATGTATCTCGATCTATTTGAATTATACCCAGAATCATTAGCTTTGACTTCTCTGCCATGAACCTCGCCCGTATCCTAAGCAATCCACCTGGACATCTCCTCCCTCATGCTCCTGGAACTCCCTTTACTCCACTACAATACTGATGCTGTCACCACCACCGTTTCGGCAGCGCAACAGATTCGGAAATTGCGCCTGTGAATATGCACGTACCTGCTAATTATTATTTCACTGTATTTATCTGCATTCGTTCTGTCGGAGCCAATGCTCCAAGAATCCATGCCTCATGGATTCCAAGCCAAGCTCCAAGAATCCAAGCCTCGAGGATCCCAAGCCAAGCTCCGAGAACCCAACCCTCGTAGATCCCAAGCCAAGCTCGTAGAACTCAAGCCTCAAGGTTCCCAAGCCAAGCTCCAAGGTCACTAGCTTTGAGGATCCCCAGCCAAGCTCGAAGAACACTAGCCTCGTGGCTCCCAAGCCAAGATCGATGAACACTAGCCTAAAGGATTCCAAGCCAAGCTCTATGTACAAAAACCTCGAAGATCCCAAGCCTCCGAGCTCAAGACCCAAGACTCCAGTCGGCATCCAAGCTCAAGACTTAAGACCCCGGCCTGCAGCCAAGCTCGACCCATTTTTCGTACATCATCTTCAGTACTCTATTCACCCATTTTACAGAGCAACTCATTCCGTTCTCTGCAATTTTGCAGTATCGTTAGCCTCTCCTTGCTCGCAGTCTCACTTCACACTTTTTCTGTCTGTAAAACAATCAATTCATCTTTGGCACTCTCATCCCGCTTGCCATTATTCTGCCAAATTAACTTAAGCGCTCCATGAAACTTAACCTCTGCCACCTGCACCAGTTCCTCAGCCGCGGATTCACCCACTAAATCATGCTATTTTTTCCCTCTCTGGCGTTATCGGGACTTGAATCCGGATGTTAATATCCTGAAGTTACTTTTTCCAACTTTATACCCAGCTCCCTAAATTCTCTCTTCAGGCCCTCTTAATCTTCTGTGCCCACCTTATTGCTGCCAAAAGGCTCACTTTCACACCTTAGAAACCATGGGCCTGATCTGAGCCATCCCTGACCCTGTCACCAGTTAGGCAACATGCCATCAGAGTCTCGCTGTCACACTGACAGTTCACCGACAGGAGTCTTTGTTCCTACGACTATGGAATATCCTATCCGCACTGCAGCTCCTCAGCTCTCTTATCAGCTGAGCCACAGCATCAACCGCAGCGCCAGATGCCCGGTCAGTGCGGCTCGCCCACGCTCTCAACAGTATCCAAACTGGTATACTGATCACTGGGGGTAACGACCACATATGTACTCTGTACAGGATCTGCCCTTCCTTTCCTTCTACTAACGGTCACCCAGGTGCCTGTCTTCTGCAACAGAAATGTGACAACCTCTTTATTACCCTTATCCATCAGCCATTTATTCTCAAGCTTGAGCCGAAGGTCATTGACCTGCAGCTCCAGTTCCTATATACGATGTGGATCAACAACCCGCCTCTCCTGTTGTGGATGTGGTTATTCGGGGGACCGGGGATCTCCCAGAATTTCGACATCACACATATCGTACAAAACACTGCCCCTGCAGCCATTCTTGCTACTATTCCATAACAGACGGGGAATGAAGGATTAAATATCAAAAGCAAACTTGCAAACAAGAGGAAATCTGCAGATTCTAGAAATCCAAACAACAACAACACACAATGCTGGAGGAACTCAGAATAGCAGGCAGCATCTGCAGAGGGAAAAACAGTAGATGTAAAAAGTTGGGGGGCGGTGTTAAAGAAACACAAAGTGATAGGTAAAACAAGGGGAAAGGATGAATCAAATTCCTGGGAATCTGATTGCTGGAAGATACAGATGGCCATGGAGGAATGAAAGGGGGCGGGGTAGCACTAGGGGGAGGCCGTGTACGGCCAAGGAGCTAAGTTCAGAGAGGGGAAAGGTCATGGGAAAAGGAGGGGATACGTGGCACACCATTTCCCGTGTGATTCCTTTTTGAACTTTGCACATTAACAATGGACGGGGGAAACAATCTGAAAATTCCGGGCCTGTTACACTGATTTCAGTCGTTGCGAGGATGTTGGATTCCATTATTAAGAGTGGGCTTTTGATGTACTTGGACGCACGTGATAAATTAGGCCAAAGTCAGCATAGTTTCCTCAGGGAAAATCATAACCGAAAAATCTGTTAGTATTTTTTAACGAAATAACAGGAAGTGGAGATCATAAGACCAGAAAGCCATAAAACTATAAGACCTGGAGAAAAAAATGACCATTCAGCCGCTTTGAGTCTGCTCCGGTATTCCATTATGGCTGATCCCGGATTCCACTCACTCCATACACCTGCCTTCTTTCCATATCCTTTGATGTCCTGACTGATAAGGAAATGATGAACTTTCGCTTTAAAAATACTCAAGCAGTTATTCGTATTAAGTCCTGTGAGTTTGTCTAGCAATTTCCTTTGTAATAGCTGCAACACTCACTCCAACTCCGAGACGTTTCGTCCCATTGGAACACTGATGTTGTCTTCGAAAGTGAAGGAGATACAAAGTCTCAATTTAAATAATCTGTCATTTCTTTATCCTCAATTTCTACTTCATCAGCATCATGTTCCTTTACTCTGAACATAGCTGGGAAAAATAAAAAAAAATACTATTGTTATCCTGCTACGGGGATCAGGGGGTACGGAGGGAAGGCTGGTGCAGGTTTCTGAGTTGGATGATCAGCCATGATCATAATAAATGGCGGTGCAGGCTTGAAGGGCCGAATGCCTACTCCTGCACGTATTTTCTATGTTTCTATGTTTCTATGTTTATATTATTGGCTAGTATGCCATCACATTTCAGTTTCCCACTTCTTTTCACTTTTTAGTTGTCTTTTGCTGGATATCCTAATAACATCCCTATCATCTAACTTCCATTCACTTTTGCTACCTGATACGTCCTTTCCTTTATTTATATAACCCCTGTCTCCTTTGTCACGCACAGTTGCCTACCCCTGCCACTTGAGATCCTTTTCCATATTCATCCAATGACTTGTGAATTATTCCCAGAAAGTTCTTCTATCTCTGCTCTGTCGTGAACCCCTCCAGTATCCTCCTCTAATCCACGTCGTCAAGCTCCTTCCTCATGCGCCTGTATTTCCCCTTTATCCAATGCGATTCTGATTCATGTGAGTTATGCGACTCCATCTACTCCACTTGCAAAGAATCAACGTTCTCTGATCCCATGTCACCTGTTTCTAAAGCGTCACACTTACTGTCTGTGCTTTCAATGCACAATATATCCTTTGATGTAAAGCTGCCAGCTACGGTCTTCTTTCAGCCAGGACTCGGCCTTACCCACAACATAACATCGGCCAATCCCAAATTGCGCGACAAGTTTGTCGACCTTATTCTGAATTCTACCTGCATTTAAATACAGCACCTTCAGTCCTGCATTCTTCGCCCTTTTGTATGTTGCCTCTGTGGCAGGATTTAACTCTGCTCCATTTGCACTTCTACCCAATCATTGACTTCTCCTGTCTTATATTCATGTTGAACCCCTCATCTACATATAAACCTGCGGGCGTCTCCTCAGCAATACATCTTGGTTCAGTGATACTGCCATGTTATTTTACATCACTTCTAACAGCTCAAGTCAATCTGAGAAAATCAATTACACTGGATTCCTTAGATTTTCAGGAATTCTTTCACAAGGAGCCGCACATGAGGTAACTTAACGAGCTAATCTCCCATGGTATTACAGCAGCGCTCCCGATGCGCTCCGTCAGTTTGACGACCCACCCGATACAGCAGCATTTTTGCTTCATTTGTCGCCCCGTGCACAGTCACAGTCTTTGGTTTCAGAGACAGCAGCTCAAAGATGGACCCCACACTGGTGAGTTATTAAACAGGACAAAAGGCTGAGCACATTTGCCGGGTTGGGGAGATGGCTGTGGATGACCACCTGAGCCCTCAGCAGCGCACTATATGCATTTAAGGAGGATAACAAACGGATTCTGGAAGAACAGATGTTTAGATATTGAAACAATAAGCGATAGGCCAAAAGGAACAATTATAAATTTAACATCATGCTGGAGAGGCTTGAATGGGATTTAGGGAAAACATGGATGAGCGCATTCGATACTTTGCATCGGTCTTCACTGTGGAAGACACCAGTAATTTGACCAACATTTCAAGGCAAAAGTACTGTGTGGCGACCAATCAACAGAGAGGTATTCATTAAAAAAGGAAGAAAATTCAAGTGCAACTGTAGCGTCAGTACGTTTGAGTTCCCCTCCCCACCTTCTTTATAAGGCCTCTGCCCTTCCCACTTCAGTCCGGACGAAGGATTCCGCCCCGAAACGTTGCCTGATCGTTTCCACGGATGCTGCCCGACCTGCTGAGTTCCTGCAGCGTGTTGTGAGTGTTGCTTTGATCCCAGCATCTGCAGAGTATTTTGTGTTTCCAGTGCGCCTGTCTAAGATCCTCCGGCTTGGGCGAGTGAACAGTATCTGGCAACGTTATCGTTGTTTTCTTATTTCTCCTGTCCTCATCTGTTGAGAATTGCTCCAGGGGCAATGTTTTGTACCCTGTTTCCGATGCAGGAATTCTACAAGACGTCCACCCTCCACGATAGACAAATATGCAGTTGGTGCACCGAACTGCAGTATCTAAACAAAGCATGAAGGAACTGCAGAAGCAGTTGATGATTCAAGGCATTCGGGGCTGCTACTTTCTACCATGGCTGCCAATGATTTGGACGACGATATATGTTAATAAATGGATTTTTGGATACATTTGCCGATGACACGAAGATATGTGGAGGAGCGGGTAGTGTTGAGGAAGCAGAGAGCCTGCAGAGAGACTTAGATAGTTTTGGGGAATGGGCAAAGAAGTGGAAATTGAAATTCAATGTTGGAAAGTGCACTTTGGTGGAAGAAATAAACGGACAGACTATTATTTAGATAAGGAGAGAATTCAAAATGCAGAATTGGAAAGGGACTTGGGAGTCATTGTGCAGGATACCCTGAAGATTATGCTTCTAATTGAGTGGTTTGTGAAGAAGGCGAATGCAAGGTTGGCATTCATTTCTGGAGGTATAGTATATAAGAGCAGGGATGTGATGTTTAGGCTCTATAAGGCACTAGTGAGACCACACTTGGAGTATTGTGTGCGGTTTTGTGCTTATGTTAGAAAGGATATACTGACATTGGAAAGGGTTCAGAGAAGATTCAGGAGAATGATTCCAGGAATGAAAGGGTTACCATATGAGGAACTCTTGGCTGTACAATGGCTGTATTCTCTGGAGTTCATGAGAATGAGGGCCGATCTCGGAATATTCCGAAAGTAAAACAGCCTTATACACGGGGAAAGCTGCAGATGCTGGGAATCGATAGGAAGAAGCACAGTCAACGTTTCGGGTCGAGACACTTCGCCAGGGGTGAACAGTTTAGATATGGCAAAGGCATTTGCCATGGGAGGGGATTCTAGGAGAAGAGGGCAGGACTTCACGATTGAAGGACGCCCTTTTAGAACCGAGATGCCGAGAAATTATTTCAGTCAGAAGGTGGTAAATTGCTGGAATTTCAAGCCACGTGCGACTGTGGAGGCAACGGCAATGGGTGTATTTAAAGCAGAGACAGATGGGTTATCGATTATCGGGGGCATCAATGGGTATCAGTTGAAAGCAGGGGAGTAGAAATGACTGGAAGAATTGTATCAGCCCATGATTGAATGGCTGAAGAGACCTACTGTGCCGAATGGCCTACTTGTGCTCCTAGATCTTATGGTCCTATGGTCTTATGGACTTCTAGCGCACTGGTCGTGTCTTCCACAGTTGAATTGTTCATCGGTGATTTTACCACCACACCAGCATCATTTTCCAGTGGTCCAATATCAACTCTCAGCTGCCTTTATTTTTATATGACTTGTATAACTTAAGTAAGTAAGTAAGTAAGTAAGTACGTAAATAAATAAATAAATAAACAAACAAACAAACAAACAAACAAATAAATAAATAAATTTCTCTTTATTCCATTGCAATACTGTTACATGTGCCTTATGCTTTCTCCTCTCAAGTTGCATATTATGTTCACTTTCTCCTTGGGGATCATTTACGATAAGCTCTCAAGTAAAACCTTAAAATTCCAGAGAACACATCCTAAAACAGTCATACACCTCTCATATCTTAACAACCCCAATCCCAGAATTATCCTCATAAGCTTCCACTGTTCCAAAACTGTTGAAAATATTACAAGTGCGGCCTGACTAGTGTTTTACGAAGCGTTACCACGTTGTTTTGATATTCTATTTCTCTTGAAATAAATAGCACCGTTGCATTTGCTTATTTACCACAGACTCAACCTGTAATTCAACGTCTTGGGAGACTTGCTCGACGACACCTACGTCTCACTGCACCTAATAATATTTGAACCTGCTACTCATTTAGAAATTAGACCGCACTACTTTTCCAAAATGCATTGTCATACATTTCACAACACTGCATTCTATCTGCCGCAAGTTTGCACATTCGTCCAATTTGTATAAGTCCTGCTGCAATCTCTTACTTTTATCAGAACTACCGACCACTCCACCTATCTTCGCATAATCCGCAAACTTTGCCACAAGACATCATGATTGTATCTTTCCTGTAACAGTATAGGATGTTATCTTGTTAAGCAGCCTCGTTTGTTGCAACTACTCAGACGCCCTCTGAGTATCCAAATAAATTACATCCAGTGCCTCTCCTTTTTTCAAGCTGCTGGTTGCCTCATCGAATTAACCTAACAGATTTTTCACGCCAGATTTCCTTTCACCAATGAGAGGGAACTTGATAATGTTGAGGACAATATGAGTGAGGTTGCTGGTCTGGAGCATGTTGATATTAAGGGAGAGGAGATGTTGGAGATGTTAAAATACATTAGGACGGAAAAGTCCCCCGGGCCTGAAGGAGTATTCCCCAGGCTGCTCCACGAGGCGAGGGAAGAGATTGCTGAGCCTCTGGCTAGGATCTTTATGTCCTCGTTGTCCATGGGAATGGTACCGGCGGATTGGAGGGAGGCGAATGTTGTCCCCTTGTTCAAAAAAGTTAGTAGGGATGGTCTGGGTAACTATAGACCAATGAGCCTTACGTCTGTGTTGAGAAAGCTGTTGGAAAAGATTCTTAGAGATAGGATCACTGAGCATTTAGAGAATCGTGGTCTGATCAGGGACAGTCCGCATGGCTTTGTGAAGGGCAGAACATGTCTAACAAGCCTGATATATTTCTTTGAGGAGCTGACCAGGCATATAGATGAGGGTAGTGCAATGGATGTGATCTTTATGGATTTTAGTAAGGCATTTGACAAGGTTCCACACGGTAGGCTTATTCGGAAATTCAGAAGGCATGGGATCCAGGGAAGTTTGGCCAGGTGGATACAGAATTTGCATGCCTGCAGAAGGCACAGGGTCGGGGTGCAAGGAGTACATTCAGATTGGAGTATTGTGATTAGTGGTGTCCCACAAGGATCTGTTCTGAGACCTCTACTTTTCGTGATTTTTATTAACGACCTGGATGTGGGGGCTGAAGGGTTGGTTGGCAAGTTTGCAGACGACACAAAGGTTGGTGGTGTTGCAGATAGTGCAGAGGATTGTCAAAGATTGCAGAGAGACATTGATAGGATGCAGAAGTGGGTTGAGAAGTGGCAGATGGAGTACAACCCGGAGAAGTGTGAGGTTGGTACACTTTGGAAGGACAAACTCCAAGGCAGAGTACAAAGTAAATGGCAGAATACCTGGCAATGTGGAGGAGCAGAAGGGCATGTCCACAGATCCCTGAAAGTTGTTTCACAGGGAGATTGGGTAGTTAAGGAAGTTTGTGGAGTGTCAGCTTTCATAAGTCGGGGAATAGAGTTTAAGCGTCGCGAGGTAATAATGCAGCTCTATAAAACTCTGGTTAGGCCTCACTTGGAGTACTGTGTCCAGTTCTGGTTGCCTCACTATAGGAAGGATGTGGAAGCTATCGAAGGGACAGAAAGATGGGCAGAGGGGGTGGGGTGGCCCTGTTGGTGAGGAATGAGATTCAGTCCCTTGCAAGGGGGGACATAGAATCAGGAGAAGTAGAGTCAGTGTGGATAGAACTGAGGAACAGTAAGGGCAAAAAGACTCTAATAGGTGTTATCTACAGGATCCCAAACAGTAGCATGGATATTAGGCAGGAACCGGGTATTGATAGTAAATGATCAGCCATGATCTCAGAATGCCGGTGCAGGCTCGAACTTCTGCACCTACTGTCTATTGAAAGAGTACAGAGGAGATTTACCAGGATGCTGCCTGGTTTAGCGAGTATGGATTATGATCAGAGATTAAGGGAGCTGGGGCTTTACACTTTGGAGAGAAGAAGGATGAGAGGAGACATGATAGAGATATACAGGATATTAAGAGGAATAGATAGAGTGGATAGCCAGCGCCTCTTCCCCAGGGCAGCACTGCTCAATACAAGAGGACATGGCTTTAAGGTAAGGGCTGGGAAGTTCAAGGGGGATATTAGAGGAAGGTTTTTTACTCAGAGTGGTTGGTGCGTGGAATGCACTGCCTGAGTCAGTGGTGGAGGCAGGTACACTTGTGAAGTTTAAGAGACTACTATGCAGGTGTATGGAGGAATTTAAGGTGGGGAGTTATATGGGAGGCAAGGTTTGAGGGTCGGCAGAACATTGTGGCCAAAGGGGTCTGTACTGTGTTGTACTATACCATGTTCTATGTTTTATGTTCTTACAGCTTTAATACATACCCCTTTTGTATACTAAACAATAAAAACTTTCAAAAACTTCCCATTCACCTTTGCTGCTTTAAATGTCATTTCTTTGGCTTTTATGAAGTCCTCATCGCCATTGCTGCCGCGGTTCCCTCCCCAGCCACACGAAGCTCTGGCTCTCTGTTGCATATTTATCCTACGCCTTCTAAATTATTCCCAAAATCTTCAGCCATCTCTAGTCTGCCATCAACCCCTCTGACATGTTCTACCAATCCAGCTGGGCACGCATCTCCCTCAAACCCCTTAATGCCATTTATTCCATGTGAGTTATGCTTCTCACTCTCAAACTGCAGCATGAATTTAATCATATTATGATCACTGCCTCCTAAGGGTTCATCATCGTTAAGCTCCCGAGTAAGACGTTGTGTATTAGAGAACAGACAGTCCAATATATCTTTCCCGAGTACTCTTCAACATAATCTGCTCTATAAAGCCATCTGTAAGAATTCAAAAATTCCTTCTTGCAGTCTGACTGCAATATGATTTTTCCAAAGGTCTTGCAACTTGAAGTCCCCATGTCATAGAAAAATAGAAATATGGAAAAACTACAGCAGAATAGTGATAATTTTTCAAAACTCGTTAGATTCTGGACTAGTTCCTGAGGATTGGAGGGTGGCTAATGTAACCCCACTTTTTAAAAAAGGAGGGAGAGAGAAACCGGGGAATTATAGGCCGGTTAGCCTAACGTCGGTGGTGGGGAAACTGCTGGAGTCAGTTATCAAGGATGTGATAACAGCACATTTGGAAAGCGGTGAAATGATCGGACAAAGTCAGCATGGATTTGTGAAAGGAAAATCATGTCTGACGAATCTCATAGAATTTTTTGAGGATGTAACTAGTAGAGTGGATAGGGGAGACCTGGGTGTCATTATACACCAGTCATTGAAAGTGGGCATGCAGGTACAGCAGGCGGTGAAAAAGGCGCGGTATGCTGGCATTTATAGCGAGAGGATTCGAGTACAGGAGCAGGGAGGTACTACTGCAGTTGTACAAGGCCTTGGTGAGACCACACCTGGAGTATTGTGTGCAGTTTGGGTCCCCTAATCTGAGGAAAGACATCTTTGCCATAGAGGGAGTACAAAGAAGGTTCACCAGATTGATTCCTGGGATGGCAGGTCTTTCATATGAAGAAAGACTGGATGAACTGGGCTTGTACTCGTTGGAATTTAGAAGATTGAGGGGGGATCTGATTGAAACGTATAAGATCCTAAAGGGATTGGACAGGCTAGATGCGGGAAGATTGTTCCCGGTGTTGGGGAGGTCTAGAACGAGGGGTCACAGTTTGAGGATAGAGGGGAAGCCTTTTAGGACCGAGGTTAGGAAAAACTTCTTCACACAGAGAGTGGTGAATCTGTGGAATTCTCTGCCACAGCAAACTGTTGAGGCCAGTTCATTAGCTATGTTTAAAAGGAAGTTAGATATGGCCCTTGTGGCTACAGGGGTCAGGGGGTATGGAGGGAAGGCTGGGTTCTGAGTTGGATGATCAGCCATGATCATAATAAATGGCGGTGCAGGCTCGAAGGGCCGAATGGCCTACTCCTGCACCTATTTTCTATGTTTCTATGTTTCTATGAATACAGGCCTTTTGGCCCACAATGCTGTGCCAAACATGTATTTGCTTCAGAAATTCAATACTTTAAAAAAATTAACTACGGTTACCCATAACCCTCTCTTTATCTAAGCTTTATATACCTATCCAGGAGTCTCCTAAAAGAGGTACCCTCCTCCACCACCATCGCCTTCAGCCTACTCCACGCACTCTCCACTCTCTGTGGAAAAAAAACTTTCCCCTGACATCTCCTCTGTACCTACTTCCAAATACCTTAAAACTCTGCCCTCATGTGCTAGCCATTTCACCACTGGGGAAAACGTATTAAACGAGCAATGCCTCTCATAATCTTATACACATCTATGAGGTCACCTCTCATTCTCCATCGTTCCAATGAGAAAACGCCAAGTTCATTCAACCTATTTTCGTAAGGCATGCTAACTAATCCAGGCAACAGCCTTGTAAATCTTCTCTGCACCGTTTCTATGTTTTCCACATCCTTCCTTTAGTGAGGTGACCAGAACTGAGCACGGTACTCCAAGTGGGGTCTGAGCAGGGTCCTATATATTTGTAAATTTACCTCTCTGTTCTTAAAATGAATCCCACGGCTAATAAAGGCCAATGCACCGTGTGCCTTCTTAGCCACAGAGTAAATCTGCGCAGCAGCATTGAGTGCCCAATGGACTTGGACCCCAAGATCCCTCTAATCCTCCGCACTGCCAAGAGTCTTACCATTAATACTATTGTCTGCCATCATATTTTACCGAACAAAATGAACCACCTCACACTTATCTGGGTAGAACTCAATCTGCATTTCTCAGCCCAGTTTTCATCCTATCGATGACCCGCTGTAAACTCTAACAGCCCTTCACACTATCCACAATACCTGCAACCTTTGTGTCAGCAGAAAATTTACTAACCCATCCCTCCACTTCCTCATCCATGTCATTTATAAAAATCACGAAGAGTAAGGGTCCCAGAACAGTTCACCGAGGCACAACACTGTTCACCGACCTCATTGTAGAATGTGACCCGTATACAACTACTCTTTGCCTTTTCTGGTCAAATCAATTCTGGATCCACAAAGCAGGGCCCCTTGGATCCCATGCCTCCCTATTTTCTCAATAAACCTTGTATTTGGTACCTTATCAAATGCCTTGCCGAAATCCAAATACAGTGCATCTACTGCTCTACCTTCATGAACGTGATTAGTTACATCCTCAAAAATTTTTATCAGACTGCTTAGACACGACCTGGCTTTGACAAAGTTATGCTGGCTATTCCTAATCATATTATGCCTCGCAAAATGTTCATAAATCCTACCTCTCAGGATCTTCTACTTCATCCTACCAACCACTGAGGTACGACTCACTGGTCTATAATTTCCTGGATTATCTTTACTCCATTTCCTGAATAAGAGAAAAGCATCTGCAACCCTCCAATCCTCCGGAACCTCCCCCATCCCTTTGAAGATCCAAAGACCATTGCCAGAGGCTCAGCAATTTCCGCCCTTACATCCCACAGTAGACTGGGGTACATCTCATCCGGTCCCGGAGTGTTATACAAGTTGATGCTTTCCAGAAGCTGCAGCACATCCTGGTTTTCAATGTCTATATGCACAAAGTTTTGAATCCACTCTAAGTCATCTGCACAACCGCCAAGATCATCTTTCATAGTGAATACTGAAGCAAAGTATACATTAAATAACTCTGCTATATCCTCCGGTTCCATACACATTTTTTTCAGTCATACTTGGTTGGCGCTATTCTCTCACTTCTTATCTTTTTGCTCTTCACATGCTTGTAGAATACCTTGAGGTTTTCTTCAATCCTGCTCGCCAAGGCCTTTTCATGGATCCGTTCCTACTCACCTAATTTCATTCTTAAGCTCCTTCTGCAAGACTTATAATCATCTTGAACCCTATCATTAACTAATTTTTGAATTAACCATATGCTTTTCTTTTATTCTTGACATGATTTAACCGGCCTTTGTACAACACGGTTCCTGTATCCTGCCATCCATTCCCTGTCTCATTGGAACGTATCTATGCAGAACACCACGTAAATATCCCCCGGATATTTGCCCAGTTCTGCCGTACTTTCCCTGAGCACATCTGTTTCCAATTTCTGCCTCCAATTTAACCATAATTAGCCATTTAACAATTACAGCACGGAAACAGGCCATCTCGGCCCTTCTAGTCCGTGCCGAATGCTTACTCTCACCTAGTCACACCGACCTGCACTCAGCCAGTAACCCTCCATTCCTTTCCTGCCCATATAGCTATCCAATTTAAGTTTAAATGACTATTTCGAGCCTGCCTCTACCACTTCTATTGGAAGCTCGTTCCACACACCTACCACTCTCTGAGTAAAGAAGTTCCCCCTCGTGTTACCCCTAAACTTTTTCCCTTTAACTCTCAACTCATGTCCTCTTGTTTGAATCTCCCCCACTCTCAGTGGAAAAAGCCGATCCACGTCAATTCTATCTGTGCCCCTCAAAATTTTAAATAGTTATATCAGGTCCCCACTCAACTTTCCACTCTCCAAAGAATAAAGACCAAACTTGATCAACCTTTCTTTGTAACTTAGATGCTGAAACCCAGGTAACATTCTAGTAAATCTTCTCTGTGCTCTCTGTATTTTGTTGACATCTTTCCTATAATTCGGTGACCAGAACTGTACACAATATTCCAAATCTGGCCTTCCAATGCCTTGTACAATTGTAACATTACATCCGAACTGCTAAACTCAATGCTCTGATTTATAAAGGCCAGCATACCAAAAGCTTTCTTCACCACCCTATCCACATGAGATTCCACCTTCAGGGAACTATGCACCATTATTCCTAGGTCCCTTTTTATTAATGCATTCTTCAATGCCCTACCATTTACCACGTATGTCCTATTTTGATTAGTCCTACCAGAATGTAGCACCTCACATTTATCAGCATTAAACTCCATCTGCCCTCTTTCAGCCCACTCTACTAACTGGCCTAAATCTCTCTGCAAGCTTTGAAAACCTACTTCATTATCCACAACTCCACCTATCTTAGTATCATCTGCATACTTACTAATACAATTTACCACCCCGTAGTCCAGATCAGTAATGCATATGACAAAGAACATTGGACCCAGTACAGATCGCTGAGGCACACCACTGGTCACCGGCCTCCAACCTGACAAACAGTTTTTCAATTTCCAATCGAGCTTCCTAAAAACTCTCTTCTAGACCTTCTCACCTCGTCTACCTAAGTTATTGGTGCTGATATACGGTTGCTCCAGTTCCTTAATACATTCTCTTAGAAGCTGGAGCTCGGTGCAATAGATGCAGATTTGATTATCCGGGAGGGTGAACAACGTCTAGACCTCCCGCATTGCAAAAACGCTACAAAACATTGCCCCCAATTTTCGCTAACCGACGGGGAATGGAGAAATAAGATCAAAATGGTAGAGTTGCCTGATACGTTTCCACCGCCTACACTTGAGTATCTTAGAGTGGCGCATTCTGAAGCCTAGCACACTCAAAGGCATTGCCCCGACACCTGCACTTGAAATTTCCGCCTTCTCTGTCGAACCCCTCTCTGTTGATTGGTATCCGCACAACACATTTCCCTTGAGATGTTGCTCAGATTACTGGTGTCTTCCACAGAGAAGACAGATGTAAAGTATCTATTGCTCTCATCCATCATTTCCCTGAATCCCAGTCAAACCTCTGCAGCATCATGCTCAGTTTATAATTCTTCTTCCTTCGAGACTGTCGCTTATTTTTCCATATCTTCAAAAGTGTTCTTCCAGGATCCTTTTGCTGTCCCTCTTAATCATACAAAGTGCGCTGTTGAGAACTCAGGTGATCATCTATAGCCATCTTTTCTACCCAGTTCATGTGCTCAGCCTTCTACCCTGTTTAATAAATCAGCGGAGATCTGTCCCAGCTCTGAGCTCGCTCTCAGCACAGTGCCGGTCGCAGTCCTGCGACGCTGAACATCCGGGTTTGCTGGCAAGTCTTCTTATTCGTTATTTTCTTCACATTCTTCAAACCCATCACTTTTCCAAATGACCTGCTGAAACGTTCTAACGGCGAATCCGAACAGTGGGACGCACTGAGAGGACCGGGCACAAGTTCCATGGATAGGTTAATGAGCCGCGAAGCAGATAGATTTCAGAATACGTAGATATGACTATCTCTATTTTCTCACAGGCCTGGCCTATACACTGTACTTGGAATGGACGAAACTACTCAACCTGTGAATGTGTATGTGCGCGGGGCGATAAATGAACTAAAATTTATCGACTTGGTGTTCAAACTGTCGGGAGCGCTCCGGTAACACCTTGTGATCTTAGCTCCTTAAGCCGCCGCATCTGTAGCGCTTTGTTAAAGCCTTTAAGAAAGTCTAATAAAACAACAATTGACTTTTCTTTGCGGTCAGATTTACTAGAGCTGTTGGACGCGGTTAAGATAACTTGGCAGAGATAAGGGATCCAGCATGATACAGTTGATGATGAGCTAGCAGGTTTATGATGATGTGGGTTACATGTATGTAAGGGAGGACAAGGGCAGACAAATGGCGAAGAATGCAGGACTGAAGTTGCCGCATTTAGAATGAGATGGACGAACTAGTGGTGCAATTAGAGATTGGTCACAATGATGTTGTGGGAATCGCTGACTACTAGTTGAAGGACTGCCAATTTTGGGAGCTTAACATCTAAGGATATACTGTTTTTGTCAAAAGGACATACAGGAAGGCATGGGCGTTGTGGTGGCTTTGTTAGGAACAGATGATATTACATTTTTTTGAAAGAGGTGACTTAGGATGAGAGAATGAGGAATCTTTGTAGGTGGAGTTAGGAAATTTTACGGGCAAATACACATTGTGGTTACGTTGCTACGGGAGCTCGAAAAGGGCATGTAAGAATGAAAGGTTCAGGCATAAAAGGGAGACACTGCCTAGCGGAGCGGTCATCAAAATAGCGGTTTTCGGCGGAAGTGATCTCAGGCAGAGTGGTAGGCGTTGGCTTATTTGGGCTTCGGCGATAACGGGTCGAGACGAGGTAAGTAACCTCTGAGGAAGAGAAACAGGAAGTATGTCTGTGAGGCCGGTGTTCTGTACTGTGTGTGAGATGTGGGTAGTCCGGGAAACAGCCAGCCTCCCGGTCGACCACATCCGCACCAAATGCGTGGAGCTGCAGCTCCTTAGGGAACGGGTTAAGAAACTGGAGATGCAGCTCTATGACTTCCGTCTGGTCAGGGAAAGTGAGGAGTTGATGGAGAGGAGCTATAGGCCAGTAGTCACACCGGGGATTCGGGGGACAGATAGATGAGTCAAGAGTGGGAAGGGCAGGTGCCAGATACTAGAGAGTACGCCTGTAGCTGCCCCCCTTAAAATTAAGTACTACCGTTTGTGTATTGTTGTGGGGGGGGGGGGGCGACGAGAGGGAAGCAATAGTGGCCGCGCCTTTGGCACTAAGTCTGGCTCTATGTCTCAGAATGTTAGGGAAAGGAAGAAGGCAAGAGCAATAGGGGATTCTAAACTTTGGGTTTCAGACTGGCGATACCGTGGAAGCAGGAAAGAAACGCTGTTGGTAGTTGCCTGCCAGGTGCCAGGGTCCGGGATGTTTCTGATAGCGTCCAGGATATCCCGAAGTGGGAAGGTGATCAGCCAGACGTTGTGGTAGGTATTGGTACCAACCACATAGGTAGAAAAAAGAGGAGGTCCTGAAAACAGTCGACAGGGAGTGAAGAAGGAATTTGAGAAGCAGGACGTTAAAGGTAGTAAGCTCGGGGTTACTGTCTGTGCCACACGAGAGTAAGTATAGGACTAGAGTGAGATGGAGGGTACATGCCTGAAAGAGGGAATGGAGCAGGGGGCAGGAATCCAGATTCCTGTATCGCTGATACCTCTTTTGCGGCAGGCGCGACCTGTACAAAAAGAATGGTTTGCACTTGAATCCAACGGGCACGAATATCCTTGCTGCGAGGTTTACTGAGGGTACCGGGGAGAGCTTGAACTAGCATTACTGAGGGTGGGAACCAAACTGAAGAGACAGAGGAAGAGGCAGTTGGCTCACAAACAGAGAAAGCTTGGAGACAGTGTGAGGGGGAGGATAGGCAGGTGATAGGGAAGGGGTACGCACAGAATTATGGTTTCAGATGTGTCTATTTTAATGCAAATAGTATCATGAACAAAGCCGATGAGGTTAGAGCGTGAATCAGTACTTGGAGCTATGATATTTAGTGGCCATTACAGAGAGTTGGACGGTTCAGGGGCAGTAATGGTTACTAATAGTGGCAGCCCTTAGATGTCTCTGAAAGTACAGGGAGGGAGGCAAAAGAGGTGTGGGAGTGGCAATGCTGATCATAGATAATGTCACGGCTGCAGAAAAGGAGGATTTTTAAGAAGGGATTGTCTACTGTGTCTCTATCAGTGGTGTTTGGAAACTGGAAGGGGTCCGTAAGTCTTCTGGGTGTTTTTCTTTATAGACCATCGAATAGTAACAGGGACATCGAGGAGCAAATGGGGAGACAGATTCTGGAAAGTTGTAATATTAACATGATTGACGTGGTGGGAGATTTTAATTTCCCAAATAATAATTGGCATCTCCCTAGAGCAGGGAGGGAATAGATGGTGTGGATTTTGTTAGGTGTGTTCAGGAAGCTTTTCTAACTCAATATGGAGATAAGCCTACAAGAGTAGAGCCTGTACTTGATCTTGTATTCTGGAATGAATCTGGTCAGGTGTCAGGTCTCTCAGTGGGAGAGCACTTTGGAGATAGAGATCACAATTCCATCTCATTTACCATAGCATTTGAGAGGGATAGAAACAGACAAGTTAGGAAAGCGTTTAATTGGAGTAAGGGGAAATATGAATCAATCAGGCCGCAGTAATACGTATATCATTTTGCATACTGTTGAATGGGACGACCTGCCAGTGGTTGCGTCTCTGGCACCGAGACTAGACCCTCAGCTCAGAAGGGAAGGAGGGAAAAGAGGAGAGCAGCAGTGATAGGGATTCGATAGTTAGGGAGACAGATAAGATTCTGTGGAAGAGATCGAGAATCCCGGATGGTCTGTTGCATACCTGGTGCCAAGGTCCGCGGAACGAGTTCTCAGTATTCTCAAGAGGGAGTGTGAGCAGCCAGATGTCGTGGTCCATGTAGGCACCGATGACGTGGGTAAGAAGAGTGAGGAGGTCTTGAAAGGTGAGTTCAGAGAGTTAGGCGCCAAGTTAAAGGACAGGACCACCACGCTAGCAATCTCAGGTTTGCTACCAGTGCCACGTACAAACGGGTTTAGAAATAATAAGATAGCGCAGATAAACACGTGGCTGAAGACATGGTGCAGGCGGGATAGATTCAGATTTATCGATAATTGGCAAGTTTTTGAGGGAAGGTGGGAGCTGTTCCGGCGGGACGGTTGACATCTGAACTGGACAGGGACAAGTCTTCTTGCAGGGAAGTTTGCTCGAGAGGTTCCAGTGGATTTAACCTAGATACAAGAGGGAAGGGGAACCAGAGTGTAGAAACAGATGTAGGGGAGAAGGAAGAAAAAGGAGATAGTAAAGCTGTTTGCACCGTTAGTGATAAACAGAGAGTAAGAGGTGGAAAATTTCTTAAATGCATTTATTTTAAAGCTATGAGCATTGTAAGAAAGGTGGCAACTAAATATTCCTGAATTTCGTTGATTCAGGTGCGATAGAATCGGAGGGACAGGATGTGGGGTGCTGCATTGCTTGTCAAAGAGAATATTACACCGGTGCTCTGGCAGGATAGATTAGAGCGCTCGTCTAGGGAGCCTATTTGGGTGGAATTGAGGAATGGGAAAGGTGTAGTAACACTTATAGGAGTGTATTACAGACCACCTAATGGGGAACGAGAATTGGAGGAGCAAACTTGTAAGGAGATAGCAGCTATTTGTAATAGGCAGAAGGTTGTCATTGTGGGAGATTTTAATTTTCCACACAAAGACTGGGAAGCCCATACTGTAAAAGGGCTGGATGGTTTGGAGTTTTTAATACGTGTGCAGGATGGTTTTTTGCAGCAATACATAGAGGTACCAAGGAGAGAAGGTGCAGTGTTGGATCTCCTGTTAGGGAATGAGATAGGTTCGGTGACGGAGGTATGTGATGGGGAGCACTTCGGATCCAATGATCACAATGCCATTAGTTTCAATATAATTATAGAGAAGGATAGGTCTGGACTCAGGGTTCAACTTTTTGATTGGAGAAAGTCTAACTTGAAGGAGATGCGAAAGGATTTAGAGGGAGTGGATTGGGACACATTGTTTTATGGGAAGGATGTAATAGAGAAATGGAGGTCATTTGAAGGTGAAATGTTGAGGGTACAGAATCTTTATGTTCCTGTTAGGTTGAAAGGAAAGGTTAAAAGTTTGAGAGAGCTTGCAGAATCAGAGTGGACAGTTATGCGTGGAACCAAAAGAGATAGGGGAGATTTTGAACAATTTCTTTTCTTCGGTATTCACTAAGGAGAAGGATATCGAATTGTGTAAGGTAAGGGAAACGGTTGGGGAAGTTATGAAAACTATGAGGATTAAAGAATAGGAAGTATTGGGACCTTGAGAGAAGTTAGTGTGGAAATAGCAGGGGCTCTGACTGAAATATTTCAAATGTCATTAGAAACGGGGATGGTGCCGGAGGATTGGCGTATGGCTCATGTTGTTCCACTGTTTAAAAAGGGTTCTAAGAGTAAACCTAGCAATTATCGGCCTGTCAGTGGTGGTTAAATTAATGGAAAGTATTCTTAGAGCTGGTGTATGTAATTATCAGATAGACAGGGCCTGATTAAGAACAGTCAACATGGATTTGTGTGTGGAAGGTCATGTTTGAGAAATCTTATTAAATATCTTGAAAAGGTTACTAGGAAAGTTGATGGGGGTAAACGTAAAACGGTGGTGTTGTCTACATGTACTTCAGTCAGGACTTTGACAAGGTTCCACACGGAAGGTTAGTTAGGAAGGTTCAATCGTTAGGTATTAATATTGAAGTAGTAAAATGAAATCAACAGTGGCTAGGTCGGAGACGCCAGAGCGTAGTGGTGGATAACTGTTTGTCAGGTTGGAGGCCGGTGACCAGTGGTGTGCCTCATGGATCTGTACTGGGCCCGATGTTGTTTGTCATATATATTAATCATCTGGATGATGGGGTTGTAAATTGGATTAGCAAGTATGCAGATGACAGTAAGATAGGTGGCGTTGTGGCTCATGAAGTAGGCTTTCAAAGCTTGCAGAGAGATTTAGGCTATTTAGAAGTGTGGGCTGAAAGATGGTAAATGAAGTATAATGCTGATAAATGTGAGGTGCTACAGTTTGGTAGGAGTATTCAAAACAGGATATACATGGGAAATGGCAGGGCATTGAAGAATGCAGTAGAAAAGAGGGATCTAGAATTAATGGTGCATAGTTTCCTGAACAAAGCTTTTGGTATGGTGGTCTTTATAAATCAGAGCATAGGGTATAGAAGTTGGGATGTAATATTAAAATTGTACAAGGTATTGTTGAGGCCAAATTTGGAATATTGTGCACAGTTTTGGTCACCGAATTATTGGAAAGATGTCAACAAAACAGGAAGAGTACGAAGAAGATTTACTAGAATGCTACCCGAGTTTCATCACTTAAGTTACAGAGAAAGGTTGAACAAGTTGGGTCTTTATTCTCTGGAGCACAGAATTTTGAGGGAGGCTTGATAGAAGTATTTAAAATTATGAGGGGAATGGATAGAGTTGACGTGGAAAGGCTTTTTCCATTGAGAGGGGGGGAGATTCAAAAAAGAGGACATGAGTTGAGAGTTAAAGGGCAAATGTTTAGGGGTAACATGAGGGGGAACTTCTTTACTCAGTGAGTGGTGGCTGTGTGGAACGAGCTTCCAGCAGAAGTGGTTGAGGCAGGTTCGATGTTGTCATTTAAAGGTAAATTGGATAGATATATGGACAGGAAGGAATGGAGGATTATGGGCCGGGTGCAGGTCGTCGGACTAGGTGAGAGTAGGAGTTTGGCGCGAACTAGAAGGGCCGAGATGGTCTGTTTCCGTGTTGTAATTGTTATTTGGCTATATGGTTATAAAGAACTAGAGCATCTGCAGTCAAAGCGGCATGGTCAGCAACGCAGATCTGCGACGGGCACGGTGCAGAGAGGGGAGCTCAGTGCTGGACCAGATTACGAATGAGTTATTTAACAAGGCAAAAGGCTGAGCACATGAACTAGGTTTCAGAGCTGGTTATAGATGATCACATGAGATCTCAGCAATGTACTTTGTGCGATTGAAACTGACAACGAAACGACGCTGGATGAACGCATTTGAAGATATGGAAACAATAAGCGATGGGATAGAAACATAGAAAAAACATAGAAAATAGGTGCAGGAGTAGGCCATTCGGTCCTTCGAGCCCGCACCGCCATTCAGTATGATCATGGCTGATCATCCAACTCAAAACCCTGTACCAGCCATCCCTCCATACACCCTGATCCCTTTAGCCGCAAGGGTCCTATCTAACTCCCTGTTAAATATAGCCAATGAACTGGCCTCAACTGTTTCCTGTGGCAGAGAATTCCACAGATTCACCACTCTCTGTGTGAAGAAGTTTTTCATAATCTCGGTCCTAAAAGGCTTCCCCTTTATCCTCAAACTGTGACCCCTCGTTCTGGAGTTCCCTAACGTCGGGAACAATCTTCCTGCATCTAGCCTGTCCAATCTCTTTAGGATTTTATGCCTTTTTATAAGATCCCCCTTCAATTCTCTAAATTCCAACGAGTATAAGCCTAGTCGATCCAGTCTTTCATCATATTAAAGTCCTGCCATCCCAGGAATCATTCTGGTGAATATGAAATAGAAGGAACAATTACAAATCGAACAAGATGCTGGCGAGGTTTCAACGGGCTTATGGGAAAGACAACAGTAATTTGATCAACAGTCAAGGGAAATGTGTTTTGCGGCGCAAATCAACGGAGGGTGACTCATTAGAAAAGGCAGAACATTCAAGTGCAGGTATGAATCTGGGCATTAGAGTGCACGAGTCGAAGATTGTCAGGCTTAGACAAGAGAAAGGTATGTGGCAACTTTCTCTTTGCTTTCTTATTTCTCCATTCCTCTTCTGCGAGCGGGAATTGTCCCAGTGGCAGTGGTTTGTACTGTGCTTGAGCTGCGGGAGGTCTGGAAGACGTACACTCTCCCGGGTAAACAAATTGGAACCTGGTGTACCTAGCTGCAGTATCTGATAGAGTGTATTAAGGAACAAGAGCTACAGCTCGGTCATCTTTATCTCATACGGGAGTATAAGACGTGATTGCTGGAAGCTAACAGTGTGCAGCTGTAACCGTGTGAACAAGTTTGCTTATAGCATAACATAATTAGAGGTGCAAACAGAAGTGGGCCACACACACCATCGATGCTCCGCCATTCCATCATGGCTGTTCCCGGATCCCACGCGAACCCATGCAGCAGTCTTACCCTTTGGTGTCCTGCCTTACCAGGAAACGATCAAATTTCACCTTAAATATGTGAACGGACTTCATCTCCAACATAGTCTGTGGGAGAGTAACCCACAGATTCACTACTCCTTACCTTTATTTTGAAGTATCGTCGCTGGATTTGCAGGCAGTTCCCTCTGTATCTGGATTTGCCCACCACAGGAAATATCCTCTCCA
The DNA here is from genome assembly GCF_963921235.1 of Mobula hypostoma. Taxonomy (NCBI): domain Eukaryota; kingdom Metazoa; phylum Chordata; class Chondrichthyes; order Myliobatiformes; family Myliobatidae; genus Mobula; species Mobula hypostoma. The sequence continues at coordinate 860,620 of NC_086099.1, forward strand.
CTTTCACCCTATCTGGTCCTTTCAACATTCAGCAGGTCTCAATGAGATTCCCAGGCATTATTGTAAATTCCAGTGAGAACAGAGCCAAACCTGCCAAACACTCCTTATATGTTAACTCTTTCAGTCCCGGAATTAACCTCATGGAATTCCTCTGGTCTTAAACTTTTTAAAATACTCCAAGTGCGGCCTGACTTGTGTCTTATGAAGGCTCAGCATTTCCTCCTTGCTTTTATATTCTATTCCTCTTGAAATAAATGGCACCATTGCATTTCCTATATTTACCATGGAATCAACGTTTAAATTGGGATTCTTGGAACATGACTCCTAAGTCTCTCTGCTCCTCTGAAGTTTGAACCGCCTCTCCATTTAGATTATAGTCCTCACTATTGTTCCTTCAACCAAAATTCATTACCATACATTACCCAAAACTGTAAGACATCAGTAATTACACAACATCCAGTGCAACATACCTTTCCCGAGTAGGATCGAACATAAGCTGCTCTAAAAAGCCATCTTGTAGACAGGCAGCAAATTCCTCTCTTACGATCAACACTAACCTGATTTTCCCAATAGCCTTGCATATTGAAGGCCCCGTTACGATTGTGTCATTATCCTTGTTACATGCCTTTTCTAGCTTCCTTTGCAATTTGATCCACACATCCTGTCTACTGTTTTGAGGTATATATATGATTCCAACAATGTGTATTCTTCCCTTAAAATTTCCGACTTCCAGCTACAATGATTCCACTTTCTCAGTCACCACTTTCTCAAAATGTAATACCATCTGTTAACGACTCAGCCATCCAACCACATATGATTTCCTGCCTGTCCTTTTCATACAAAGTATATCCTTAGATACTAAGCTCTCAACTATGGCTTTCTTTCAGCCAGTACTCAGTGATACCTACGACGTCATGGCGACCAATCGCTAACTGCACCACGTTTTGTCCACTTCATTCTGACTGCTGCTCGGATCCATATGCGGAATCTTCAATCCTGCATTCTTCGCCCATTGAATGTTGGCTCTGTACTAGAATTTAACTCCTTACTCTGTCTGCATTTGTAACCAATCACTGACTTGCCCTCCCTTATAGGCATGTGACACATATCATCTACTATTAAATCTGCTGGATCATTCACAATAGTATCATACTCGATCACGTATCTCTGCCATATTATTCTAAACACGCCCAACACCTCTAGTAAATATGACCACAAAGAAAAGTGAATTGTTGTTTTCTGAGATATTCAGAAACGCTTTAACAAGATGCCAGATATGAGGCTCCAACGAGCATGGTATTACCAGAGCGCTCCCGACCCGACCGTCAGTTTGAGCACCCACGCGATACAGCAGAACTTTTGGTTCATTTATCATCTCAGGCACATTCACAGCTTTCGATTTCCACTCACCCGTAACCGCCCGGAGCTCTTATTAATGCAGATATGGAGCGTTCGCCGTGCCTGTGGGGAAAATAGAAATAGTTATATAGAAACATAGAAACATAGAAAATAGGTGCAGGAGTAGGCCATTCGGCCCTTCGAGCCTGCACCGCCATTTATTATGATCATGGCTGATCATCCAACTCAGAACCCCGCCCCAGCCTTCCCTCCATACCCCCTGACCACCGTAGCCACAAGGGGCATATCCAACTCCCTCTTAAACATAGCCAATAAACTGGCCTCAACAGTTTTCTGTGGCAGAGAATTCCACAGATTCACCACTCTCTGTGTGAAGAAGTTTTTCCTAATCTCGGTCCTAAAAGGCTTCCCCTCTATCCTCAAACTGTGACCCCTCGTTCTGGACTTCCCCAACATCGGGAACAATATTCCTGCATCTAGCCTGTCCAATCCCTTTAGATCTTATACGTTTCAATCAGATCCCCCCTCAATCTTCTAAATTCCAACGAGTACAAGCCCAGTTCATCCAGTCTTTCTTCATATGAAAGTCCTGCCACCCCAGGAATCAATCTGGTGAACCTTCTTTGTACTCCCTCTATGGCAAAGATGTCTTTCCTCAGATTAGGGGACCACAACTGCACACAATACTCCAGGTGTGGTCTCACCAAGGCCTTGTACAACTGCAGTAGTACCTCCCTGCTCCTGTACTCGAATCCTCTCGCTATAAATGCCAGCATACCATTCGCCTTTTTCACCGCCTGCTGTACCTGCATGCCCACTTTCAATGACAGGTGTATAATGACACCCAGGTCTCGTTGCACCTCCCCTTTTCCTAATCGGCCACCATTCAGATAATAATCTGTTTTCCTATTTTTGCCACCAAAGTGGATAACTTCACATTTATCCACATTACATTGCATCTGCCATGAGTTTGCCCACTCACCCAACCTATCCAAGTCACCCTGCATCCTCTTAGCATCCTCCTCACTGCTAACACTGCCACCCAGCTTCGTGTCATCCGCAAACTTGGAGATGCTGCATTTAATTCCCTCATCCAAGTCATTAATATATATTGTAAACAACTGGGGTACCAGCACTGAGCCTTGCGGTACCCCACTAGTCACCGCCTGCCATTCTGAAAAGGTCCCGTTTATTCCCACTCTTTGCTTCCTGTCTGCTAACCAATTCTCCACCCACACCAATACCTTACCCCCAATACCGTGTGCTTTAAGTTTGCACACTAATCTCCTGTGTGGGACCTTGTCAAAAGCCTTTTGAAAATCCAAATATACCACATCCACTGGTTCTCTCCTATCCACTCTACTAGTTACATCCTCAAAAAATTCTATGAGATTCGTCAGACATGATTTTCCTTTCACAAATCCATGCTGACTTTGTCTGATGATTTCACCGCTTTCCAAATGTGCTGTTATCACATCCTTGATAACTGACTCCAGCAGTTTCCCCACTACCGACGTTAGGCTAACCGGTCTATAATTCCCTGGTTTCTCTCTCCCTCCTTTTTTAAAAAGTGGGGTTACATTAGCCACCCTCCAATCCTCAGGAACTAGTCCAGAATCTAACGAGTTTTGAAAAATTATCACTAACGCATCCACTATATCTTGGGCTACTTTCTTAAGCACTCTAGGATGCAGACCATCTGGCCCTGGGGATTTATCTGCCTTCAATCCCTTCAATTTACCTAACACCACTTCCCTACTAACATGTATTTCACTCAGTTCCTCCATCTCACTGGACCCTCTGTCCCTTACTATTTCTGGAAGATTATTTATGTCCTCCTTAGTGAAGACAGAACCAAAGTAATTATTCAATTGGTCTGCCATGTCCTTGCTCCCCATAATCAATTCACCTGTTTCTGTCTGCAGGGGACCTACATTTGTCTTTACCAGTCTTTTCCTTTTTACATATCTATAAAAGCTTTTAGAGTCCGTTTTTATGTTCTCTGCCAGTTTTCTCTCATAATCTTTTTTCCCCTTCCTAATTAAGCCCTTTGTCCTCCTCTGCTGAACTCTGAATTTCTCCCAGTCCTCAGGTGAGCCACTTTCTCTGGCTAATTTGTATGCTACTTCTTTGGAATTGATACTATCCCTAATTTCTCTTGTCAGCCACGGGTGCACTACCATATATCCATAATCTGGAATCCATCTGCTTCCCGGTTCATTAAACCATCCACTGAAGGAGTTCCCGGTCCTGTCACTGCGTCTCACTGTACTGACTCGCTCTCAGAACATTCGAGCAAGTCAGTGCGAAAACGGATGAGTTTCAAGAATGTGAAAAAAAAAGAAAGAAATCGTGGACCTGCCAGCAAAGCGGGATGCTCAGCGGCGCAGAATTGCGACGGGCAGGGTGCAGAGAGGGGAGATCAAAGCTGGGCCAGATGTTGGGTGAGTTATTAAACAGGGCAAAAGGCTGAGCACATAAACTGAGTTGACGATCTGGCTGTGGTGATCACGTGAACACTCAGCAGTGCACTTTGTGCGATTAAGACGGACAACAAGTGGACCCTAGAAGAAATATTTAATTTTCAGATATGGAGACAATAAGCGATAGGACAAAAGCACAAAGGCAAATTGAAAATGATACTGGAGAGGTATGAAGGGGGTTCGGGGAAGTAATGGTTGAGTGCAATAGGTAATTTGCATGGATGTTCACTGTGAAAGCCACCAGTAACTTGACCAACATTGAAGTGGAAATCAAATTCATTGTTGTGCGGCGGCAAATCTACAAACAGCGATTCGATAGAAAAATGCGCAAAATTCAAGTGCAGGAGTAGTGACAATGTTTTTAGTGTGCCAGGCTTTAGAGTGTTCAATCTAAGATCTTCATGCTTAGAAGAGGGAAAAGTGTCTCTTAACTTTATCATTGTGTTCATATTTCTCCATTCTTTGTCAGCAATAATTGCTCCAGTGGTTGTGTTTTGTACCCTGTTTGCGATGTGGGAGGTCTAGAAAACTCCACCCTCCCAGAAAAAAAGAGCAATTCTACGACTGGTGCAGCGAGCTGCAGCTCCTGAGAATGCGTATTAAGGAATTAGAGCGGCGGCTGATGATCCCTAACTCATAAGGGAGAATGAAGAGATGACAGATCGGAGTTATAGGGAGTTAGTCGATATAGGTTTGCAGGAGACTGTAGCTCTCTGACTGTCAGGAAAAGTAACGGAAATGTAACAGCCAGGGCAGAGTACAATTGTTGCAATTGTTTTCACTAATAAGAACAACAGTAGAAACTGTTGCGTGGGACCGCCATCCACGAGGAAGAAACAGTCATCGGGCCTCTGGTACGATGTCTAGTGCTGTAGCTCAGAGGAGCAGAGAGATATTGACTGGAGCTTCCACAGGCAGGGGAACGCAGACGCCATTATGTGGGCGCGATCGAGGTACCGGGATCGGATGTTGTCTGCCTCCATCCAGGATCAGGACTGCTTCAGATTGCGTCGAAATGATCCCCAAGGACAAGGGTGAGCAACTACGTCTTGGTGCTGACTGTTGCATGGGTTTGTCAAAGGCCGTTCGTGCCATAAGAGCCTGTTTGAATTTTTTGAAGATGTAACTGAACACTTTGATGAAAGTATAGCTGTGGATGTAATGCATATAGATTGTAGCAAGGCATTTGATATGGTACCCCATGCTAGCCTTATTGAGAAAGTAAGGAGGCATGGGATCCAAAGGGACCTTGCTTTGTGGATACAGAACTGACTTGCCCACAGACAACAAAGAGTGGTTGTAGATGGGTCATATTCTGCGTGAGGCCGGTGACTGGTGGGGTGCCTCAGGGATATGTTCTGGGACACCTACTCATTGTTATTTTTATAAATAACATAGAAACATAGAAATAGGTGCAGGAGTAGGGCATTCGGCCCATCGAGCCTGCACCGCCATTGAATACGATAATGACTGATCATCCAACTCAGAACCCTATACCTGCCTTCTCTCCATACCCCCGATCCCTTTAGCCACAAGGGCCTTCTCTAGCTCCCTCTTAAATATAGCCAATGAACTGGCCTCAACTGTTTCCTGTGGCAGAGAATTCCACAGATTCACCACTCTCTGTGTGAAGAAGTTTTTCTTCATCTCGGTCCTAAAAGGCCTCCCCTTTATCCTCAAACTGTGACCCCTCGTTCTGGACTTCCCCAACATCGGGAACAATCTTTCTGCATCTGGGATATCCAATCCCTTTAGAATTTTATATGTTTCATTCAGATCCCCCCTCAATCTTCTAAATTCCAGAGAGTATAAGCCTAGTCAATCCAATCATTCATCATATGAATGTCCTGCCATCCCAGGAGTCAATCAGGTGAACCTTCTTTGTATACCCTCTATGGCAAGAATGTCTTTCCTCAGATTAGGGGACCACAACTGCACACAATACTGTAGGTGTGGTCTCACCAAGGCCTTGTACAACTGCAGGAGTACCTCCCTGCTCCTGTACTCGAATCCTCTTGCTATGAATGCCAGAATACCATTCGCCTTTTTCACCACCTGCTGTACCTGCATGCCCACTTTCAATGACTGGTGTATAATGACACCCAGGTCTCGTTTCACCTCCCATTTTCCTAATCGGCCACCATTCAGATAATAATCTGTTTTCCTGTTCTTGCCACCAAAGTGGATAACCTCACATTTATCCACATTATATTGCATCTGCCATGAATTTGCCCACTCACCTAACCTATCCAAGTCACCCTGTATCCTCTTAGCATCCTTCTCACAGCTAACACTGCCGCGCAGCTTCGTGTCATCCACAAACTTGGAGATGCTGCATTCAATTCCCTCTTCTAAGTCATTAATATATATTGTAAGCAACTGGGGTGCCAGCACTGAACCTTGCGGTACCCCACTAGTCACTGCGGTTGGCTTATTCAGAAAGTCAGAAGGCATGGGATACAGGGATGTTTGGCCAGGTGGATTCAGAATTGGCTTTTCTGCAGAAGGCAGGCAGGCGTGGTGGAGGGAGTACATTCAGATTGGAGTATTGTGGCTAGTGGTGTCCCAGAAGGATCTGTTCTGGGACCTCTACATATCGTGATTTTTATTAACGACCTAGATGTGGGAGTAGCAGGGTGGGTTGGCAAGTTTGCAGACGACACAAAGTTTGGTGGTGTTGTCGATAGTGTAGAGGATTGTCGAAGACTGCAGAGAGATATTGATAGGATGCAGAAGTGGGTTGAGAAGAGGCAGATGGATTTCAACCCGAAGAAGTGTGAGGTGGTACACTTCGGAAGGACAAACTTCAAGGCAGAGTACAAAGTAAATAGCAGGATACTTTGTAGTGTGGAGGAGCAGAGGGATCTCGTGGTACATGTCCACGGATCCCTGAAAGTTGTCTCACAGGTAGATAGGGTAGTTAATAAAGCTTATGGGGTGTTAGCTTTCATAAATCGAGGGATAGAGTTTAAGAGTCAGAGATTAAGGGAGACAAGGCTTTACTCTTTGGAGAGAAGGAGGATGAGAGGAGACATGATAGAGGTGTACAAGATAATAAGAGGAAAAGATAGAGTGGATAGCCAGCCCCTCTTCCCCAGGGCACAACTGCTCAATACAAGAGGACATGAGTTTAAGGTAAGGGGTGGGAAGTTCAAGGGGGATATTAGAGGAAGCCTTTTTACTCAGAGAGTGGTTGGTGTGTAGAATGCACTGCCTGAGTCAGTGGTGGATGCAGATATACTCGTGAAGTTTAAGAGACTACTAGAGAAATATATCGAGGAATTTAAGGTGGGGCGTAAATGGGAGGCAGGGTTTCAGGGTCGGCACAACATTGTGTGCCGAAGGGCCTGTAATCTGTCGTACTATCCTATGTTCTAAATAATCTGAATGCGGAAGTGGAGGGATGAGTTCGGAAGTTTGCCGAGGACACAAAGTTTGGGGTGTTCAGGATATCGTGGAGAGTTGTCAGATGTTACAGCGGGACATCGATAGGGTGCAAAACTGGGCTGTGAGGTGGCAGATGGAGTGTGAAGTCAAATATGACGGCATAATATTGCATTAACGGCCAGGCTCTTGGCAGTCTGGACGATCAGAGGGATCTTGGGGTCCAAGTCCATAGGACACTCAACGCTGTGGTTAAGAAGGCATAGGGTGATTGGCCTTTTTCAATCGTGGAATTGAGTTTAAGAGCCGAGAGGTACTGTTACAGCTATATAGGACCTTGGTCAGACCTCACTTGGAGTACTGTGCTCAATTCTGGTCCCCTCACTACAGGAAGGACGTGGAAACCATAGGCAGGGTGCAGAGGAGATTTGCAAGGTTGTTGCCTGGATTGGGGACCATGACTTATGATATTAGGTTGAATTTACAGGGACTTTTTCTCCTTAGAGTGATGGAGGACGAGAGGTGACATGATAGGGACATGCAAGATAATGAGAGGCATTGATCTTGTGGATAGTCCGTTCTTTTTCCCAGGGCTGAAATGGCTAGCACGAGAGGGCGTAGTTTTAAGGTGCTTGAAATTAGGTACAGAGGAGAATTCAGGGGTATCTGTTTTACTCAGTGAGCGGTGAGTGCGTGGAATGGGCTGCCGGTGGTGGTGGTGGAGGCGGAAACGATAGAGTCTTTTACGAGAGTCCTGGATGGGTATATGGTGCTTAGAAAAATAGAGGGATATTGGTAAGCCTAGGTAGTTCTAAGTTAAGGGCATGCTCGGCACAGCTTTGTGGGCCGAAGTGCCTGTATTGTGCTGCAGCTTTTTCTGTGTTTCTACGTTTCTATACTGGCACCTATGGCATGGATAGAAAAAGTGAGAAGATCCTGCAGAGAGATTTTAGGGAGCTGGACAGAAAGCTGACAAACTGGACCTCCAGAAAGTAATCTCCGGATTGCTGTACCACGTGAACATCCCGCTCCAGAGATGCGTGAAAACAGCTAGTTCATAAGCAGGACGTTTCCGATCTTGAATGTAGAGTTTCGCGGCAGACTTTCTGATTTATCGAGTGACCAATCAGCAAGCAGAGATACCTTTCAGTCAGCACCGCAAATAAGTTTAAGAACAGCGCTTCTGGCGAGTTTTCACTGAATTAGACATTCCACATCAGGGGTGCATTAAAAAAGCTCGTTTTCAATCAGAAGTGATCCAAATTTTGACGGAATGATTGTATTTTTTTGAAATTTTGGCCGTTATTTTCTTATTTGAGAAGCGACCATTAAGAAAGTTTGATTCAGTAGAAAAGATCCAAAGGTGATTCTACCAGTATCTGTAGAGGGTTCGGGTCATCAGACTTTGGTGAGCTTAATTGTCTTCTTAGCCAATATCACTCTCTGTACTTATTTGTCCATTTCTCATTCATTAGGGCATAGTGTTTGAATGAAAATCGTTTCAGGAGCAGTGCTCTGTAAAGTATGTGTGATGTGAGAAGACTGGCTGACATCCAGCACATCTACACCAGGGCCAGAAGCTGCGCCCCCTCAGAGAACATTTTTCAGTACAAGAGCTGCTGCTCAGTTACCTTCGTCTGATAGGGGAGAAGGAGCACGTCACCAATCGGGGCTACCGGTTTGGATCTCTAACCGTGTCAACAAGTTTGTGTCTACAACAACAAGTATATTGTTTGTTCCCGCTCCACTTTTAGATGATGGCACTATTGTTCATTTAACCTAAATGCATTATCATACATTTTCCTGCAGTGCATTCCATCTTCAATGTCTTTGCACATTCTTGAATTTGCGTAAATTCTACTGCAAACTCAGAGCTTCGTCAGATTTACCTATCCTTTTACCTATCTTCCTATCATTCGCAAACAATGTCCTCAGAATTATCTATCATTCCCCCTAACTTCGTTTCACCTGCAAGCATTGCCACAAAGCCATCAGTTCCTTTATCTAAGTCATGGACAACAATGTGAAGAGCAACAATTCCAATACTGACCACTGAGGTACAACACTAGTCTCCGAAGCCAGTCAGAAAATGGACCTTTTAATTCTACTCTCTGCATTCTTCTTGTGAGCCAATCCGCTATCCATGCTTGTATTTTTCATGTCAAGGTATAGCATGGTGTCCGGTTAAGCAGCCTCATTGTGGCACCTCCTCAAACGCCTCCGAAATAAATGACATCCACCGCCTCTGCCTTATTTACGCTGCTGTTTGCTTCATCGATTTTCCAGGCAGGAATTCCCTTCATATACAACATGCTGATTTGAGTTATTTCATTATTTGTCTCCAAATACCTCGAAACGTCCCTGATAATAAATCCAACACTTTCCCAACCACGGAGCAGGAAAAACTGGCCTATAAATTACCCTCATTTTGCCTTCCTCTTTTCTTAAAGGGTGAGGTGAGATTTACTATCTTCCAGATCATCCGGTACCATGCTAGAATCAAACGATTCTAGAAAGGTCATGAACAAGTTATCTCTTCATCAGCAACTTTCAGGACTCTGGCATTTAGTATATCTGGCAAAGTTGACGTATCCATGTTGAGCCTTCAATTTCCCTGGCACCTGTTCCTTTCTGATAGCAACAGCACTCACACCTGCTCCCTGATATTAACGGACCTCTGGCACATTGCCCACAGCTTCCTAAAGCCTACGGACTCTCACAGCTACTTGCACTATTGCTCTTCTAACCCTATCTCTTGCAAAAATGCCATCCCCTTCTCGCAATTCCTCCGTCTCCGCCGCATCTGCTCTCAGGATGAGGCTTTTCATTCCAGGACGAAGGAGATGTCCTCCTTTTTTAAAGAAAGGGGCTTCCATTACTCCACCATTCAACTCTGCTCTCAAACGCATCTCTCCCATCTCACGCACATCTGCTCTCACCCAATCCTCCCGCCACCCCACTAGGAATAGGTTTCCTCTTGTCCTCACCTACCACCCCACCATCCTCCAGGTCCAACATATAATTCTGCGTAACTTTCGCCACTTCCAACGGGATCCCACCACCAAGCACATCCTTCCCTCCCTCTTCTCTGCTTTCCGCAGGGATCGGTCCCTACGAGACTTCCTTGTCCATTCGTTCCCCCGCGCAACCCCCATCCCTTCCCACCGATCTCCCTCCAGGCACTTATCCTTGCAAGCGGAACAAGAGCTACACATGCCCTTACACTTCCTCTCTGACCACCATTCAGGGCCCCAGTCAGTCCTTCCAGGTGAGGCGATACTTCACTTGTGAGTCGGCAGGGGTGATATACTGCGTCTGGTGCTCCCGATGTGCCCTTCTTTATATTGGCGAGACCCGACGCAGGCTGGGAGATCGTTTTGCTGAATAGCTACGCTCTGCCCGCCAGAGAAAGCAGGATCTCCCAATGGCTACACATTTTAATTCCACGTCTCATTCCCATTCTGATATATCTATCCACGGCCTCCTCTACTGTAAATGCGAAGCCACATTCAAATTGGATGAACAACACCTTACATTCCGTCTGGGTAGCCTCCAAACTGATGGCATGAACATTGACTTCTCTAACTTCCGTTAATGCCCCGCCTCCCCTTCGTACCCATCCCCTACTTATGCATTTTTAAAATTATTATTACTATTATTATTCTCTCACCTTTTTCTCCCTCTGTCACTCTCACTGTACTCCTTGCCCCTCACCTGGGCTTCCCCCTCCCCCTTTCTTTCTCCCTAGGCCTCCCGTCCCATGATACTCTCATAATCCTTTTGCCAATCAACTTTCCAGAGCCCTCCCCCTCCTGTCTTCTCCTATCATTTCGGAACTACCCCTCCCCCCCCCACTTTCAAATCTCTTACTATCTCTTCCGTCAGTTAGTCCTGACGAAGAGTCTCGGCCCGAAACGTCGACTGTACCTCTTCCTAGAGATGCTGCCTAGCCTGCTGCGTTCACCAGCAATTTTTAAGTGTGTTGCTTGAAATTCCAGCATATGCAGATTTCCTCGTGTTTGCGTTTTCAAAGTTCATATTGTTCATCTCTGCGATTTCTGGGGCTTCCATTACTACCACAACAGCTCCATGTTCCAGCGGTCCGATCTCAACTCTCAGCTCCCTTTTACGCTTTATCTAACTGAAACTGTAATAACTTCATCGTATTTGCGTGGCTGCTCTGATATTTCACGTTCTTTTTTCTTTCTTACAGCCTTTTTAGATGCCTTTTTACTGGATATTGAGAGCCTCCTAAAACGTACGACTCACTCTTGTTACTTTAAATTCCATTTCTTTGGCTTATATGCAGTCCTCATCGTCCACTGCCAGCCACATGCGAACTTCTGCCTCTGTGGTACATACGTGTCGTGCTCCTTCTAAGTTATTCACAGAATATTCAGCCATATCGCTCTGCGATTAACCGCGCTAATATTCTCCTTAAGTCCACCTGGGCAAGCACCTCCCTCAAGCCCCTTGAATTATCTTCATAATATTTCAATACTGATACATGTGAATTATACGCCGCCCTCTCCAAATGCAACATGAATTCAATCATATTATCATCACTGCCCCCTAAGGGTCCTTTTACGTTCAGCTCCCGATTAGCAGCTGGGTTATAATAGAACATCGAGTCCAAGATAGCTTTGCGGAGTAGGCTCGAGAACAATCCGCTCTAAAAATCCATCTGTAATTCCTCTCTTGCAATTTCCCAATTGCCTTGCATTTTGAAGTCCTCATTTCACAGAAACATGGAAAACCTACAGCACAATACACGCCGTTTGGCTCACAACGCTTTGACGACCATGTACTTACAATACCCAGGGTTACCCATAGCCCTCTACTTTTCTTAGCTCCATGTACCTATCAACACGGGGCTGCAGAAGATGGAAATTTTTTCTATAGAGCATTAACAAAGAAGTTAGTGAGTATTTGTTATAGAAAGTGCAATGAAGATTCACTAGACTGATCCCTGGAGTGGTGGGGACATCATACGAAGAAAGATCAAATGCGATAACCCTTTCAATTGGAGAATCGAGGACTGAAAGGTGGACACATTGAAACGCACAACATCCTTACCGGTTGAACCAAGGTTCCCAGTCTCTGGAAAAGGGGGTGGACTGTCCGGGACTGAGATGAGGGGAGATGTCTCCAATCCGAGGGTGGTGAATGTCTGTAAATCCCCATCACAGAGGCCAGTGAAGACTGAGTGATCGTCCTCACATATAACAGCGGTCGGTAGGTGTGCGGAGACCGAAGGGATCGAGGAAATGAGGATCGGAGAGAAACATGTGGCTGAGATGGGAGAGCAGATGCAATCTTGTTGATGGTTTGTCGTCGGGGGGCGGGGAGTGGTGGCGGCTGCTTCTCACTTGATGTTTCAGTGTTTCTGTCCAGTGAGGCCGGAGGAATGTGTATAGAAATTAGAAACATAGAAAAACTACAGCAGAATAGAGGTCCTTCCTCCCACAAAGTTGTGCCAAACATGTTCTTACCTTAGAAATTACCTCGGGTTACCCATAGCCCTCTATTTTTCTGAGCTCCATGTCCATGTCCAGGAGTCTCTTAAAAGACCCTATCGTATCGGCATCCACACCGTTGCCGGCAGCACATTTCACGCACTCACAACTCTCTGCGTAAAAAACGTATCCCTGACATCTCCTCTGTATCTACTTCCACGCACCTTGACCGATATATACTGTGCGGGTCAAATTTGACCCGTTCCGACATTTGACAGTGGTAAAAACACCTTAAATGCCATTTTTAACCAAAATTTCTGACTTTTCCTAAAGTGACCCAAAATGCGCAAAAATGAAAATATTCAAAAATTTTATACTTTTGTACAGGTGCTACAATTTTTGATACATTGAGGCTGTTCTGGGTCAAATTCAACCTGTATCTATTGAAATGGATTGCAGATCCACCAGTGTGGGTCAAATCAAGGAAAATGGTGGTTTTAGGGAATCTTGAAACTGTGAAACTCTACATGCCATGTCTGATTATATTTTCTATGGGGCAGTAGTGACAGATTTCAAGGGGGACCTTGACACTGTCACGAGAACTGCCTGCGTTCCCACCATATTTGACCAGGTTCCCACCCAGACAGGCACCTGTTGGTCTTTGAAGTGTCATGGGGGAATCTCAAAACAGTGAAGGAGTAAAACAAGAAAATGCTGAGGTCTGATTTGTAACTCAGTGGTCACTGAGCCGAACATCAAACCACTGGTCACTGGTCCCTAGATTAATACACTGGTCACTGGTCCATACTTACCCCACTGGTCACTACAGTATCCCACTGGTCACTACAGTAACTCACTAGTCACTGGTCGCTACAGTAACCCACTGGTCACTAAGTCCGACATAACCCCACTGGTCACTAAGTCCGACATAACCCCACTGGTCACTGAGTCCGGACAGTAACTCACTGGTCACTGAATCCGGACAGTAACCCACTGGTCACTGAGTCCGGACAGTAAGCCACTGGTCACTGAGTCCGGACAGTATCCCACTGGTCTCAAATTTGACAACCGTGAGACAAGACCTGCGCGGCGTGTCACTGATAAACTGGCAGCAATCAGGGATGTCTGGGACATTACATTCGTCTGCAGAGGTCGGCGCACAGGAGGGCAGAAAACCAGCCATCATCCTTGACTACAACGGCAACAAAGGAGGAGTGGAGAACCTTGACAAAGTAACAGGCACATACAGCTGCAAGAGGAGAACAACCCGCAGCCTCTCGCCATATTCCATAACATCATTGACATGTCGACCTACAATGGCCTTGTCATATGAAGTGAGCTGAACCCTACCCGGAGGGCAAGCAAGAGGAACTGGAGGAGATTATTTTTGCAGGAGCTTGAAAGGCCCTGGTGACTCCTTTTATGCAAAGGCGACACCACCTTCCCCGTATAGCAGCCTCTGCAGCAGTGGTAAGGGTAGTGTAGCAATCTGAACCTGGCTCCGATCAACAACAAGTCCCACAAGAAGCGAACACAAGAGGACAGAAGAGAAGTAGATGGAACTTTTGCTCTGCAAAAGAGGACTGCAGAACAGGGACAACTTGCTGCAAATGTGGGAAACACATGACAGGGCCACAGACGCAAGGTTTCCTATCACTGCTTGAATGAAAAGTCAAGTTTGCAAATAGCATTTTTTTTTGTTTTGTTTGTTGGTTAAATGTTAGTTAATGTTCAATTAATAATTAATAGTTAGAAATTTTGAGAGTGCAGAGCTTGTATGTTTCTGTCAGGATGAAAGGCAAAGTGAATAGGAAAAAGGAACCTTGGTTCTCAAGGGATATTGCAACTCTGATAAAGAAGAATGGAGCGTTGTATGACGTGTTAAGGAAACGGAGTAAATAAGGTGCTTGAGGAGTATAAGAAGTGCAAGAAAATGCTTAAGAAAGAAATCAAGAGGGCTAAAAGAAGACATGAGGTTGCCTTGGCAGTCAAAGTGATGGATAATCCAAAAAGCTTTTACAGGTATATTAAGAGTAAAAGGATTCTAAGGGATAAAATTGGTACTCTTGAAGTTCAGAGTGGTCGGCTATGTGCGGAACCAAAAGACATGGGGGAGATCTTAAATGAGTTTATTTGCGTCTGTATTTAATAAGTTAACTGGCATGAAGTCTATGGAGTTAAGGCAAACAAGTATTGAGATCATGGACACTGTACAGATTGAAAAGGAGGAGGTGATTGCTATCTTGAGGCAAATTAAAGTGGATAAATCCTCAGGTCCTGACAGGGTATTCTCTCGGACCTTGAAGAAGACCAATGTTGAAATTGCAGGGGCTCTGGCAGAAATATTTAAAATGTCAGTGTCTATGGGTGAGGTGCCGGAGGATTGGAGAGTAGCTCATGTTGTTCCGTTGTTTAAAAAAGGATCGAAAAGTAATCTGGGAAATTATAGGCCGAAAATTTGACGTCGGTGGTGGGTAAGTTACTGGAGGGAATACTAAGAGACAGAATCTGCAAGCACTTGGATAGACAGGGACTTATTAGGGAGAGTCAGCATGGCTTTGTGAGCTGTAGGTCATGTTTGACCAATCAATTGGAGTTCTTCGAGGAGGTTACCAGGAAAGTGGATGAAGGGAAGGCAGTGGATGTTGCTTACATGGACTTCAGTAAGGCCTTTGACAAGGTCTCGCATGGGAGGTTAGTTAGGAAAATTCAGTTGCTAGGTATACATGGAGAGGTAGTTAAATTGTATTAGACATTAGGTCAATAGAAGAAGCCAAAGAGTGGTAGGAGAGAACTGCTTCTCCGAGTGGAGGCCTGTGACTAGTGGTGTGCCACAGGGATCAGTGCTGGGTCCATTGTTATTTGTCATCTATATCAATGATCTGGATGATATTGCGGTAAACTGGATCAGCAAATTTGCTGATCATACAAAGATTAGAGGTGTAGTGGACAGTGAGGAAGGTTTTCAGTACCTGCCGAGAGACTTGGACCAGCTGGAAAAATGGGCTGGAAAATGGCAAATGGAGATTAATACAGACAAGTATGAGGTATTGCACTTTGGAAGGACAAGCCAAGGTAGAACATATAGGGTAAACGGTAAGGCTCTGGGTAGTGCAGTAGAACAGAGGGATCTGGCAATATAGAGGCCAAATTCCCTAAAAGTGGCGTCACAGGTAGATAGGGTCGTTAAGAGAGTTTTTGGTACATTGGCCTTTATTAATCAAAGTATTGAGTATAAGAGCTGGAATGTTATGATGAGGTTGTATAAGGCATTGGTCAGGCCGGATCTGGAGTATTGTGTTCAGTCTTGGTCACCAAATTACAGGAAGGATATTAATAAGGTTGAAAGAGTAGAGAGAAGGTTTACAAGGATGTTGCCGGGACTTGAGAAACTCAGTTACATAGAAAGGTTGAATAGGTTAGGACTTTATTCCCTAGAGAGTAGAAGAATGAGGGGAGATTTGATAGAGGTATATAAAATTATGATGGGTATAGATAGAGTGAATGCAAGCAGGCTTTTTCCACTGAGGAAAGGGGAGAAAAAAAAAACAGAGGACATGGGTTAAGGGTGACGGGGGGAAAGTTTAAAGGGAATATTTGAGTCGGGGGGGCTTCTTCACACAGAGAGTGGTGAGAGTATGGAATGAGCTGCCAGACGAGGTGGTAAATGCGGGTTGTTTTTAACATTTAAGATTAAATTGGACAGATACATTGAAGAGAGGTTTATGGAGGGATATGGTCCGTGTGCAGGTTAGTGGGACTAGGCAGAAAATAGTTCGGCACAGACAAGAAGGACCAAAAGGTCTGTTTCTGTGCTGCAGTTTTTCTATGGTTTCCATGGTTTTCTAATAGATAGTAGTTCTGCGGATTTTTTTAAATGATATAGCAGTGAGGGCAGTGTTTGATGGTTGTAATGGTTATAAATGGTTATATAATAAACCCTACAGTTCCAGAATGTTCTTGCCATTTTTCATTTCATAAACTATAATTAAATCATTGTGGCAGTTACGTTTTCATGTCTTAGGTAAAACAGGACATGATATTGTGTGATAGTAGATTTTTTTTCTCTATAAACGAGTGGTGTAAAACCCAAAAAACACACTCTCCCTGCTCTCTGAAACATTAATTAAGGATAAATTACCCATTTATTAATTTCAGATCGGGTATTTATACATTCAAAATAAATCTGTGGTTCAAAATTCTGTATAGACACTTGTTCTGTGGGGAGTCTTGGGCCGGGTCAAAATTGACCCGGGCCATACTGTGAAGGTATAGAATCTGAACAATGTGTAAGGATTAAATCAGTGCCTTTTCGTACCAGCCATTTCAGTCCTGGGAATAAGCCTCTGACTATCCACATGATCAATGCCTCTCATAGAAGCATAGAAACATAGAAAATAGGTGCAGGAGTAGGCCATTCGGCCCTTCGAGCCTGCACCGCCATTTATTATGATCATGGCTGATCATCCAACTCAGAACCCAGCCCCAGCCTTCCGTCCATACCCCCTGACCCCCGTAGCCACAAGGGCCATATCTAACTCCCTCTTAAATATAGCCAATGAACTGGCCTCAACAGTTTCCAATGGCAGAGAATTCCACAGATTCACCACTCTCTGTGTGAAGAAGTTTTTCCTAATCTCGGTCCTAAAAGGCTTCCCCTCTATCCTCAAACTGTGACCCCTCGTTCTGGACTTCCCCAACATCGGGAACAATCTTCCTGCATCTAGCCTGTCCAATCCCTTTAGGATCTTTTACGTTTCAATCAGATTCCCCCTCAATCTTCTAAATTCCAACGAGTACAAGCCCAATTCATCCAGTCTTTCTTCATATGAAAGTCCTGCCATCCCAGGAATCAATCTGGTGAACCTTCTTTGTACTCCCTCTATGGCAAAGATGTCTTTCCTCAGATTAGGGGACCAAAACTGCACACAATACTCCAGGTGTGGTCTCACTTGTAAGCCTTGTACGAAAGCCTTGTACAACTGCAGTAGTACCTCCCTGCTCCTGTACTCGAATCCTCTCGCTATAAATGCCAGCATACCATTCGCCTTTTTCACCGCCTGCTGTACCTGCATGCCCACTTTCAATGACTGGTGTATGATGACACCCAGGTCTCGTTGCACCTCCCCTTTTCCTAATCGGCCACCATTCAGATAATAATCTGTTTTCCTATTTTTGCCACCAAAGTGGATAACTTCACATTTATCCACATTACATTGCATCTGCCATGAATTTGCCCACTCACCCAACCTATCCAAGTCACCCTGCATCCTCTTAGCATCCTTCTCACTGCTAACACTGCCACCCAGCTTCGTGTCATCCGCAAACTTGGAGATGCTGCATTTAATTCTCTCATCCAAGTCATTAATATATATTGTAAACAACTGGGGTCCCAGCACTGAGCCTTGCGGTATCCCACTAGTCACCGTCTGCCATTCTGAAAAGGTCCCGTTTATTCCCACTCTTTGCTTCCTGTCTGCTAACCAATTCTCCACCCACACCAATACCTTACCCCCAATACCGTGTGCTTTAAGTTTTCACACTAATCTCCTGTGTGGGACCTTGTCAAAAGCTTTTTGAAAATCCAAATATACCACATCCACTGGTTCTCCCCTATCCACTCTACTAGTTACATCCTCAAAAAATTCTATGAGATTCGTCAGACATGATTTTCCTTTCACAAATCCATGCTGACTTTGTCCGATCATTTCACCGCTCTGCAAATGTGCTGTTATCACATCCTTGATAACTGACTCCAGCAGTTTCCCTACCACCGACGTTAGGCTAACCGGTCTATAATTCCCCGGTTTCTCTCTCCCTCCTTTTTTAAAAAGTGGGGTTACATTAGCCACCCTCCAATCCTCAGGAACTAGTCCAGAATCTAACGAGTTTTGAAAAATTATCACTAATGCATCCACTATTTCTTGGGCTACTTCTTTAAGCACTCTACGATGCAGACCATCTGGCCCTGGGGATTTATCTGCCTTCAATCCCTTCAATTTACCTAACACCACTTCCCTACTAACATGTATTTCGCTCAGTTCCTCCATCTCACTGGACCCTCTGTCCCTTCCTATTTCTGGAAGATTATTTATGTCCTCCTTAGTGAAGACAGAACCAAAGTAATTATTCAATTGGTCTGCCATGTCCTTGCTCCCCATAATCAATTCACCTGTTTCTGTCTGCAGGGGACCTACATTTGTCTTTACCAGTCTTTTCCTTTTTACATATCTATAAAAGCTTTTACAGTCTGTTTTTATGTTCCCTGCCAGTTTTCTCTCATAATCTTTTTTCCCAATCCTAATTAAGCCCTTTGTCCTCCTCTGCTGAACTCTGAATTTCTCCCAGTCCTCAGGTGAGCCACTTTCTCTGGCTAATTTGTATGCTTCTTCTTTGGAATTGACACTATCCCTAATTTCTCTTGTCAGCCACGGGTGCACTACCTTCCTTGATTTATTCTTTTGCCAAACTGGGATGAAGAATTGTTGTAGTTCATCCATGCAACCTTTAAATGCTTCCCATTGCATATCCACCGTCAATCCTTTAAGTGTCATTTGCCAGTCTATCTTAGCTAATTCACGTCTCATACCTTCAATGTTACCCCTCTTTAAGTTCAGAACGTTTGTTTCTGAATTAACTATGTCACTCTCCATCTTAATGAAGAATTCCACCATATTATGGTCACTCTTACCCAAGGGGCCTCTCACGACAAGATCGCTAATTAACCCTTCCTCATTGCTCAAAACCCAGTCCAGAATAGCCTGGTCTCTGGTTGGCTCTCTCATCACCTTATGCAGCGCAATTAGGTCACCTCTCATAACTATTCTCGTTAAGACATGCTCCCGAATACATCCAAAATCCTTGTAAATCTCATCTGCACCCTTTCCATAGATACCACATCCTTCCTGTAGTGAGGGGACCAGAAATGAGCACAGTACTCCAGGTGGGGTCTGACTAGGTCCTATATAGCTGCGACATTTCCTGTCGGCTCTTAAACTCAGTCCCACGATCGATGAAAGAAAATGCACCGTCTGCCTTCTTAATCAAGGAGCCAATCTGCTCAGCAGCTTTGAACGTCCAAGGGACTCGGACACCAAGATCTCTCTGATCCTCCACACTGCCAAGAGTTTTACAATCAATACTATAGACTGCCATCACAATTGACCTACCAAAATGAACCACCTCACACTTACATGGGTTTGAATTCCCTCTGTAGCCTCTGACAGCCTGCCACACTTTCACAACACCCTCAATATTTTTGTCATCAGCAAAGTTACTAACCCATCGTCCACTTCTTCATCCAGATCATTAATAAAAATCAGGAAGAGAAGGGGTCCCAGAGCAGGTCCCTGGGTCACTCAATTGGTCACCGACGTCCTTGCAGAATATGACCCGGCTACAACCCCACTTTGTCTTCTGCGGGAAAGGAAATTCTGTACGGAGGAAGCAGGCTCCCCTTGGATCGCATGCCTCCTTACATTCTGAATAAGCCTTGCATAGGGTACCTTATCATGGTAAATGGTAGGGCGTTGAAGAATGCTGTAGAACAGAGGGATATAGGAATATATGGTGCATTGTTCCCTGAAGGTGGAATCTCATGTGGATAGGGAGGTGAAGAAAGCTTTTGGTATGCTGGCCCTTATTAATCAGAGCATTGAGTATAAGAGTTGGGGTGTAATGTTGAAATTGTATAAGGTATTGGTAAGGCCAAATTTGGAGTATTATGTACCGTTCTGGTCACCAAATTATAGGAAAGATGTCAATAAAATTGAGAGAGTACAGAGGAGATTTACTAAAATGTTGCCTGGGTTTCATCTCCTAAGTTACAGAGAAAGGTTGAACAAGTTAAGTCTTTATTCTTTGGAGCGTAGAAGGATCGGGGGGATAGAGGTGTTTAAAGTTATGAGAAGGACTGATAGAGTTGACGTGGATAGGCTTTTTCCATTGGGAATGGGGGGCGGATTCAAACAAGAGGACATGTGTTGAGAGTTAATGGGCAAAAATTTAGGGGTAACATGAGGGGAAACTTCTTTACTCAGAGAGTGGTGGCTGTGTGAAATGAGCTTCCAGCAGAAGTGGTTGAGGCAGGTTCGATGCTGTCGTTTAAAGTTAAATTGGATAGAGATATGGAGAGGAAAGGAATGGAGGGTTATGGACCGAGTGCAGGTCGGTGGGACTAGGTGAGAGTAGGAGTTCGGCACGAACTAGAAGGGCCGAGATGGCCTGTTTTCGTGCTGTAACTGTTATAATGGTTATATCAAATGCCTTGCTGAAATCCATATACACTACATCTACTGCTCTACGTTCATCAATGTGTTTAGTCATATCCTCAAAAAAATCAATTAGGCTCGTAAGGCACGATCTGCCTTTGACAAAGCCATGCTGATTATTGCTAATCATATTATGTCTCTGTAAAAGTTCTCGACCATTGAGGTAAGAGTCATAGGCCTATAATTTTCTGGGCTCTCTCTACTTCCTTTCTTATATCCTTTCAATATCTGCAACTCTCCATCTTCCGAAACATCTCTCGCCGCATTGCTGATGCAAATATCATTGCTAGATGTTCAGCCATCTCCCTCCTCGCCTCTCACAATAGCCTAGTGTACACTTCGTCCAGTCCCGGAGACTTAGACAACTTTATTCCTTCCAAAACCTCCAGAACTTCTCTTTCTTAATGTCTGTATGATCAAGGTTTTTAATCCTCTGTATGTCATCCCTAGAGTCGCCAAGATTATTTTGCGTAGTGAATACTGAAGCAAAGTATTAATTAAGTCCTTAAGTACATTAGCTATCTTGTTCGGTTCCATACACACTTCTTCCACTTTTACACTTGATTGGTCCTATTCTCTCACGTCCAATTCTCTTACTCTTCACATACTGGACAATGCCTTGGGTTTTTTTTTAATCCTGCTCGCCAAGACCTTCTCATGGCCCCTTCTGGCTCTACTAATTTCACTCTTAAGCGCCTTCCTGCTAGCATTATAATCTTCTAGATCTCTATCATGGCCTACTTTTAGAACTTACAGACTTTTCTTTACTTCTTGATCAGATTATCAACAGCCTTTCTACACCACGGTTCCTGTATCCTGTCTCATTAAAACGTAATTATAAAGAACGCCACGCAAATATCCCCTGAACATTCGCCACATTTCTTCCGTTTATTTCCCTGATAACATATGTTCCCAATTTATGGTTCCAAGTTTCTGCCAATAGCGTCATATTTCCCCTTACGCCAAGTAAACGCTTTCCTAACGTGTCTGTTCCTATTTCCCCCAATGCTATGGTAAAGGAGATGGAATTATGATCTCTGTCTCCAAAATGCACTCCCACTGCGAGACCTGATATATAACCAGTTCCATTTCCCAATACCAAATCAAGTACAGCCTCTCCTCCTCTAGGCTTATCTACATATTGTGTCAGGACACCTTTCCTGACCATACCTAACAAACTCCACCCTGTTTAAACACCTTGCCCTTGGAGATGCCAATCGATATTTGGGAAATTAAAATCTCCACCACGGCAACCCTGTTATTATTACACCTTTCCTGAATCAGTCTCCTACCTGCTCCTCGATGTCCCTGTTACTATTGGGTAGTCTATAAAAAACACCCAGTAGAGTTATTGATCCCTTCCTGTTTCTAACTTCTACCCAGGGAGACACAGTAGAAGATTCCTCCATGACTTCCTTCTTTTCTG
The DNA here is from genome assembly GCF_963921235.1 of Mobula hypostoma. Lineage (NCBI taxonomy): Eukaryota > Metazoa > Chordata > Chondrichthyes > Myliobatiformes > Myliobatidae > Mobula > Mobula hypostoma. Next base: position 882,998 of record NC_086099.1, read on the forward strand.
GAGCCGTGACATTGTCACTGATCATAAGTGCCACGCCCCCACCTCTTTTCCTTCCCTCCCTGTCCTTTCTAAAACATGTTAAGTCTGTCCCTCAAAGTAACCTTTCCTGCCCGTGAGTCTTCCAAGTCCCTGTCATGGCCACAATATCATAGCTCCAAGTACTCATCCACGCTCTAAGCTCATCCGCTTTGTTCAGAATGCCTCTTGCTTTAAAATAAACACATCTCAAACCATCAGTCTCTGTGTATTCACTCTCCAATACCTGCCTATCCTCCCTCCCGCACTGTCTCCAAGCGTTCTCTATATGTGAACAGATCACCTTTTCCTCCGTCTCTTCAGTTCTGTTCCCACCCCCCGCCCCCACCGCTTCCAGTTTCATCTCTCCCCAATAACCTTAGTAAACCTCTCTGCCACGATGTTGGTTCCCCTCGGCTTTAAGTGCAAACCGTCCTTTGTACAGGTCGTGCCTGCCCCAAAAGAGGTTTTTGGTCCCAATGATCCATAAATCTGAATCCCTGCCCCCTACTCCAATCACGCAGCCAGTCATTTATCATCCACCTTAATCTATTCCTATTCTCAATGTCACGTGACCCAGGCTGTAATCCCGAGATTACTACATCGAAACATTGAAACATAGAAAACATACATCACAGTACAGGTCATTCGGCCCACAAAGCTGTGCCGAACACGTCCCTACCTTAGAACTACATAGGTTTTACCATAGCCCTCTATTTTTCGAACCTCCACGTAACCATCCTGGAGTCCTTTAAAAGACCCAATCGTTTCCACCTCCACCACCGACGCCGGCCGCCCATTCCACGCACTCATCGCTCTCTGAGTAAAAAAAAACTTACCCCTGATTTCTCCTCTGTATCCAGTCCCTGTCACCTTAAACCTGTGTCGTGTTGTGGTAACCACTTAAGCCCTGGGGAAATGCCTCTGACTATCCGCACCACTCGCACCACTCGTTCGTCCATATCATTCTAAATGCTCTACGCAACTGAATGCGGCAGCGTCTCTCCTGCATTCTTCACCATTTGAATTTTACCTCTGCGGTAGAATTGATCTGTTTGCTTTGGTGCCCTTGTCCTCTCTTACAGGTATGTTACCCACGTCATCATAAACAGGCTGGATCATCATCAACTGTATCATACTGGATCCCTTATCTCTGCCGTATTATCTTAACCATGCCCAACAGCTCTAGTAAATCTGACCGCAAAGAAAAATCAATTGTTGTTTTATTCAATTTTCTAGAAGGATTTCACAAAGTGCCACAGATGAGGCGGCTTAACGAGCTACGATCACATTGTGTTACCGGAGCACTTTCACCTTACTGTCAGTTTCAGCACCCACTCTATACAACAAAATTTTGGTCCATTTATCTCTCCGCGCACATTCACAGTCTTCGATCTCCACTTACCCGTCAGATTCAGAAGGTTTCTCTATTGCAAGTGGATAGTTGAAGCCAAACCTGTGAACAAAATAGAAATAATTATATCTACGTAATCTGGAAACTATCTGCTTCGCGGCTTATTAAAATATCATGACTTGTTCCCGGCCCAGTCAGTGAGTATCACTGTTCTGATTCTCTGTCAGAAAGTTCCAGCAGGTCATTTCGAAAAGAGATGAGTTTGAAGAATGTGAAGAAAGCAACGAGTAAGAGGGCCTGCTAGAAAAGCGGGGTGCTCAGCGACGCAGACCTGCGACCTGCAGGGTGCTCAGAGGGAGCTCAGAGCTGGGACAGATCTCGGCTGAGTTATTAAATACGGTAAAAGGCTGAGCACCTGAACTGTGTTGAAGAGCCGGCTGTAGGTGAGCACGTGAAATCGCAACAGCGCACTTTGTACGATTAAGACGGATAACAATAGAACCCTGGAAGAGCAGTTTTGAAAATATGGAAAGAATAAGCTTCTGGCTAAAGGGCAGAATTACAAATTGAGCATGATGCAAGTGCAAGTGCAGGTGTCGGGGCCATGGCTTTGAGTGTGCTAGGCTTCAGAGTGCGCCACTCTAAGATACTCAATGGTAGGCGGTGGGAACGTATCGGGCAACTCTATCATTGTGATCTTATTTCTCCAATCCTCGGCGTATAGTGAGAAGTGGTACAGGGGCAATGTTTTGTCGTGTGTTTGCAATGCGGGAGGTCTGGACGTCGTCCACTCTCCCGGATAAACCAATCTGCACCTGATGCACCGAGCTGCAGCTTCTGAGAAAACTTACTAAGGAACTGAAGCAACCGTAGGCTTTGGTGCATATTGGCACCAATGATGTAGATAGACAAGAGGAGGAGGTCCAGAAGAGAGTTTTTAGGAAGCTAGATGGAAAGCAGAAACACCGGAACCTCCAATGCAGTAGCCTCTTGATTCCTGCGCCACGTGGATAAACTGTTTTTTGAAGTCACCCTTACATGGTTTCTAAAGATTCATGGCTCAAATTGAAGGTTATGCCCTCGACAGGAGACATCCTCTCCACATCCACCCTGTCTATTCGGTAAGTCTCTATGATTTCACCACGTATTATTTCAAATTCCAGAGAGTACATCCCAAAGCTGCCAAACGCTCTTCATATGTTAACTCCTTCAGTCCTGGAATTGCCCTCATGAACTTCCTCTGGCCCAAATCTGTTGTCAATACTCCGACTGCGGCCTTACTGGTGTCTTATAAAGGCTTATCATTACCTCCTTGCTTTTACATTTTACTCCTCTTTAAATAAATAGCACCATTGCATTTGATTTCTTTACGACAGACTCAACCTATAAGTCAACACTTTGAGAGACTTGCACGAGGACTCCCAGGTGTCTTTGCACGTCTGATAACGGAACTTCCTCCCCACTTAGATAATAATCTGCTCTATTGTTACTTCAAGCATGGGACATTATAATACATTTCCCAACACCGTTATGGATCTGCCAATTTTATGATTTATATGTATTCCGCTCTATTTGAATTATACCCAGAATCATTCGCTTTGTCTTTTCTGCCATGAACCTCGCCCGTATCCTACCCAATCCACCTGGACATCTCCACCCTCATGCTCCTGCAACGCCCTTTATTCCAGTACAATACTGAGGCTGTCACCACCACAGATTCGGCAGCGCAGCAGATTCGGAAATTGCGCCTGTGAATATGCACGTGCCTGCTAATTATTATTTCACTGTTACTTAACTCCATTCGGTCCGTCGGAGTATTTGTCGAGACATGGGCACAGAACAGCAAAGCTCCACTGGATGTTTGTATTCCACGTTGCTTGAGAAATTGGACTGTCGAGTCAAACTACTTTGAAATCCAGCGGTATTGGTTTTATTCTCAGTTGTTCTTTTCAGCCGCAGTGTAGGCTTCGTTTTCCATTTAAGGTTTTCTTTTGTTTCCTGTTTAGCTTAGCATTTATCGTTTTATTTTCCCTTTCACAGTGTTCGGATTAACGTCTGTGAACTATCGACCCCTTCAGCGTCTCTAACTCCGCACTTCATCGAATTGCAACCTGGTGACTGATACATGCAAGTTATGCTGCTCTCTCAAATTGAAGTATGAATCCTTTATGCACTATAGCATCATTGCCTCCTTAGGGTTAAATTATGTTAAATTCCTGAGGAAGAGATGGGTTATTACAGAGCATCCATCCCAGGAAAGTTTTTCCCGAGTAGCCTCGAGCACAAGCTTGATCATGGACAAGGATAGATCTGGTCCTAGCGTTGAGGTTCTTAACTGGAAGAAGGCCAAATTTGAAGAAACGAGAAAGGATCTAAAAAGCGTGGATTGGGACAGGTTGTTCTCCGGCATGGATGTGATCGGTAGGTGGGAAGCCTTCATAGCAGAAATTTTGGAGAGTGCAGGATTTGTATGTTCCTGTCAGGATTAAAAGCGAGGTGAATAGGAATAAGGAACCTTGGTTCTCAAGCGATATTGCAACTCTGATAAAGAAAAAGAGGGAGTTGTATGACATGTATAGGAAGCAGGGAGTAAATAAGGTGCTTGAGGAGCATAAGAAGTGCAAGAAAATATTTAAGAAAGAAATCAGGAGGGCTAAAAGAAGACATGAGGTTGCCTTGGCAGTCAAAGTGAAGAATAATCCGAAGAGCTTTTACAGGTATATTAAGAGCAAAAGGGAAAAAATTGGTCCTCTTGAAGATCAGAGTGGGCGGCTATGTGCCGAACCAAAGGAAATGGGGGAGATCTTAAATAGGTTTTTTGCGTCTGTGTTTACTAAAGAAACTGGCATGAAGTCTATGGAATTAAGGGAAACAAGTAGTGAGATCATGGAAACTGTACAGATCGAAAAGGAGGAGGTCCTTGCTGTCTTGAGGAAAATTAAAGTGGATAAATCCCCGGGACCTGACAAGGTGTTCCCTCGGACCTTGAAGGAGACTAGTGTTGAAATTGCAGGGGCCCTGGCTGAAACATTTAAAATGTCGCTGTCTACAGGTGAGGTGCCGGAGGATTGGAGAGTGGCTCATGTTGTTCCGTTGTTTAAAAAAGGATCGAAAAGTAATCCGGGAAATTATAGGCCAGTAAATTTAACGTCGGTAGTAGGTAAATTTTCCCCCCTCACCCTAAACCCATGTCTTCTGTTTTTTTTCCTCCCCTTGCCTCAGTGGAAAAAGCCTGCTTGCATTCACTCTATCTACACCCATCATAAATTTACTAAGTACTAAGAGACAGAATCTACAAGCATTTGGATAGACAGGGACTTATTAGGGAGAGTCAACATGGCTTTGTGCGTGGTAGGTCATGTTTGACCAATCTATTGGAGTTTTTCGAGGAGGTTACCAGGAAAGTGGATGAAGGGAAGGCAGTGGATATTGTCTACATGGATTTCAGTAAGGCCTTTGACAAGGTCCCGCTTGGGAGGTTAGTTAGGAAAATTCAGTCGCTAGGTATACATGGAAAGGTAGTAAATTGGATTAGACATTGGCTCAATGGAAGAAGCTAAAGAGTGGTGGTAGAGAATTGCTTCTCTGAGTGGACGCCTGTGACTAGTGGTGTGCCACAGGGATCAGTGCTGGGTCCATTGTTATTTGTCATCTATATCAATGACCTGGATGATAATGTGGTAAATTGCATCAGCAAGTTTGCTGATTATACGAAGACTGGAGGTGTAGTAGACAGTGAGGAAGGTTTTCAGAGCCTGCAGAGGGACCTGGACCAGCTGGAAAAATGGGCTAAAAAATGGCAGATGGAGTTTAATACTGACAAGTGTGAGGTATTGCACGTTGGAAGGACAAACCAATGTAGAACATACAGGGTTAATGGTAAGGCACTGAGGAGTGCAGTGGAACAGAGGGATCTGGGAATACAGATACAAAATTCCCTAAAAGTGGCGTCACAGGTAGATAGGGTCGTAAAGAGAGCTTTTGGTACATTGGCCTTTATTAATCAAAGTATTGAGTATAAGAGCTGGAATGTTATGATGAGGTTGTATAAGACATTGGTGAGGCCGAATCTGGAGTATTGTGTTCAGTTTTGGTCAGCAAATTACAGGAAGGATATAAAGATGGTTGAAAGAGTGCAGAGAAGGTTTACAAGGATGTTGCTGGGACTTGAGAAACTCAGTTACAGAGAAAGGTTGAATAGATTAGGACTTCATTCCCTGGAGCGTAGAAGAATGAGAGGAGATTTCATAGAGGTATATAAAATTTATGATGGGTATAGATAGAGTGAATGCAAGCAGGCTTTTTCCACTGAGGCAAGGGGAGAAAAAAAAAACAGAAGACATTGGTTTAGGGTGAGGGGGGGAAAGTTTAAAGGGAACATTAGTGGGGGCTTCTTCACACAGAGAGTGGTGGGAGTATGGAATGAGCTGCCAGACGAGGTGGTAAATGCGGGTTCTTTTTTAACATTTAAGAATAAATTGGACAGATACATGGATGGGAGGTGAATGGAGGGATATGGTCCGTGTGCAGGTCAGTGGGACTAGGCAGAAAATGGTTCGGCACAGCCAAGAAGGGCCAAAAGGCCTGTTTCTGTGCTGTAGTTTCTATGGTTTCTATGGTTTAAGCTGCTCTAAAAAGCCATCTCGTAGGCATTCACCAAATTAATCTCTTAACATCCGACACCGCCTTGACTGAACTTGTCGGAATCGACCTGCTGGTGAAGTCTCCATTACAATTGAGTCATTTTCCTCCATACATGTCTCTTCGAGCTGCCTTTGCAATTTAAAATCGCACGTACTGTCTGCGATTTTGAGATCTATGTAAGATTCCCACAACGTTTTAACCCTTGCAATTTTGTAACTCCACTAACAACGCTTCCACATTCTCTGACTAAAAAATGTACCTCTTTCTAAAAACGTAATACCATCTGGTAGCAACAAAACCGCCCACTGCCTTCCTGCCGGCTTGTTTGATACATAGTATACTGTATCCTTAGATGATAACTTCCCCACTACGGCCTTCATCAACTACTACTCAGTGACGCTCACGACGTCATAGCGAAAAAACCTCTAATTGCGCCAGGAGTTCGGCCACTCTATTCTGAATGCTAAGGTCATTTAAATATAGCAGCTTCAGTCCCGCATTCTTTGCTCCTACTGAATTTTACCTCTGTGGTAGAATTTAACTCTTTGCTCTGTTTAGATATGTACCCAATCCCTGACATCTCCTCCGTTACATGCATATCACGCACATCATCTACATATAAATCAGCTGGCTCATCCTCAGCTGTATCGAAATGATTCCAGTTCTGCTGCATCTCCAGTAAATATGACTGCACAGAAAAGCAATTTTTTGTTGTTTCCTTAGATTTTCTGAAAGGCTTTGACAATGTGCCGCATGCAGCTGCTTAACGAGCTCGGATCGCAAGTTGTTACCGAAGCGTTCCCGACCCGTCCGCAGATAGAGCAGTCATTCGATACGGCATCACTTTAATCGCCCCGCGCACAGACCTAGACTTCGAGTTCTACTTTCAAGCGATGTCTACAACGTCGCGAAGTTGGATATTTTCTGCATCTGCGTTTCCTGTGGGGAAAAATAGAAAAAAATATCTCTGGAATCAGTAACCTGTAATCAGCTTCCTGGATCATTAAACCATCCTTTGGTCCATTTCCCAGTCCTGTCAGAGCGTCCCGCATTTCTCATTCACTGTCAAAACGTTCGAGCAGGTCAATTTGAAAAGGGATAAGTTTGAGAAATGTGAAGTAAACAAATCATTAGACGACCTGCCAGCAAAGCGGAATGCTCAGCGACGTAGAACTGCGACGGGAAGCGTGCAGAGAGCAGAGCTGAAAGTCGGGCCATAGCTCGGGTAAGTTATTAAACAGGGCTAAAGGCTGAGCACATGAAATGAGATGAAGAGCTGGCTGTGGGTGACGACGTGAAAATCATGAGCGCACTTTGTACAATTAATACGGACAGCACAAGGACCCTAGAAGAACAGATGTTAAGATAGGGAAACAATAAACAATAGGCTAGATGGAACAATTATAAATTGAAGGTGATTCTGCAGAGGTTTGCATGGGATTCAGGGAAATCGGGGATGAGCGCAATCGCTGATACTTTGCATCGGTCATCGCTGTGGAAGACACCAGTAATTTGGCCAGCATTCAAGGGGGAGGTGGTGTGCGGCGACCAATCCACAGAGAGGGTTCGTTAGAAAAGGCGGAAAATTCAGTTGCAAGTGTACAGGCAATGCCTTTGAGTAGGCCAGGCAGTCTAAGATCCTCCGGCTTAGGCGAGGGTAAAGTAGCTGGCTATGTATCATTGAGTTTCTCCATTCCACGTCTGCTAGCGAGAACTGTTCCAGAGTCAAGTTTCTATAACCTATTTGCGATGCGGGATGTCTAGAAGACGTCCTCCTCTTCGATAAACAAATCTGCAATTACTGCAGCGAGCTGCATCTTCTGAAAGAAAGTATGAAAAAACTCAAAAAGCAGTTGATGATCTACCACGAATTCGGGACAATGAAAAAGCTGATAGATAGGAACAGTAGGGAGCTAGTTTACATTAGACCGTAGCTGTGTGATTGCCAAGTAAAGCAAAGGAAATGCACAGCAAGGACAGAGTGCGCCCGTGGCAATTTCGCCAGAGTAATGAGTACAAATTCAGAAACTGTTGTGGAGGACGGCCAACCACGGGGAGACACAGACACCCGGTCTTTTGCACAGAGACTAGCGACGTGGCAGAACAGAGCAGAGAGATAAATCTAACAGCTGTGTAGATAGGAGACTCTATAGATCGAGGAACATAGACGAGATTCTGTGGGGGCGACTGAGATAAAGGGCTGGTATGCTGTCTGCCTTTTGCCAGGGTCAGGAGTGTCTCAGATCGGGTCCGAAAGATCACCAAGGGCAAGGGTGAGCAGACATGTCTTGCAGTATATTCGTACCAATGGTATCGATAGATAAGGTGAGGGAGACCTGCAGAGTGATTTTACGAGCTCGATAGAAAGCGGACAAACTGGACCTCCAGGCAGTTATCTGTAGATTGCTGTACTACGTGGACAATCCACATCCGGAGGTGCGAGAAAGGAGCTAATTCATAAGCAGGACGATCGAGATTTTGAATGTAGAAGTTTGCGGCAGATTTTCTGAAATCATGGAGTGACCAATCAGCAAGTGACTATGCGTAAACAGAGATACATTTCAGTCAGCAACGCGCAGAAGATTAAAAAAAAGGAACAGAGTTTCGAGTGAGTTTTCGCTGAGCTGGTCATTCCACATCGGGGTGCAGGAAAAGTTGCTTTTTTCATTAGGCAGCGATCCAGATTTTGAAAAAGTTTTTGCTTTTTTTGTCTGTTTTTGTTAAATTTCTGAATTCAGGAGCGACCATTTAGAAAGTGGAATTTATTAGAAAGGGTCCAACGAGACCTGTTTTGGAAGATGGTTCTGCTCATCAGGCTTAGGCGAGATCAGGCTTTGGTGAGGTAGATTGTCTTGTAAGTTGCTCTCTCTCTCTCTCTGTGTACTTATTTCTCAATTCCTCATTTACTAGGGCATAGTGTTTAGGTGAGAATCGCTCCGGAAGTAGTGTTCTGTACGCGGATGTGAAGTGGGAAGTCTGGCAGACGGCCGGCATCCCAGATGAACACATCTGCAGCAGGGGCACAAAGATACAGTTCCTGCGAAAACTTGTCAAGTATCAAGAGCTATAGATCGACGACCTTCGTCTCATACAGGAGAATGAGGACGCGATCGATCGCAACTACCTGTTTGGAGCTCTAAAGGTGTCAAAAGCATCTGATAAGTTAACTCCATCAGTCCCGGAATCATTCTCATGTACATCCACTGAACTCTCTCCAAAGACAACACATCCTTTCTGAGAAAAGTGGCCTAAAACCGTTGAAAAATCTGCAAGTGCGGCTTACTAGTGTCTGAAACAGGGTCAGCATTTTGTCATTGCTTTTATATTCTATTCCTTATAAAATAAACGGCACCACTGAATTTGTTTTTCTTATCCCAGACTCAGCCTGTAAATTAACCTTTTGGGAAACTTGCACGAGGTCTCCCAAGTCTTTCGGCATGATTGTTCCCATTCCCTATTTAGATAAGTCCACATTATTGATCCTTTAAGCAAAATGCGTTATCATACATTTCCCAACACCGTTTCCCAACTGCCACATTTTTGCAGATTCGTCCAATTTGTATGTTCTGGTATAATCTCTAAACCTCCTCAGAACTACCCACCCCTCCACCCATCTTCGTATCATCCGCAAACATTACCACAAAGGCATCAGTTCCTTTATCTGAGTCATGGGCAGACAATATGAAAAGACAGAGTTTCGAGCCAGTTTTCGCCTCGTCTGACAATACACGGCAGGGCTGCATCAAAAGAGCTAGGTTTTTAATCGGGCGGCTATCAAAATTTAAAGGCAGCAATTATTTCAAAGTTTTGTTTTCTGATTTAAGAGGCGACCAATCATCATCTGGGATTCATTAACGGAAGGTGCCAGTTTTTAACAGTGAGTCTGGTTCATCAGGCTTTCGGGAGATCAGATTTAGTGAGATAAATTGTCTTGTAACTCTCCCTCTCTCCCTCCCTCTACTTGTTTGTCCATTCCACATTGATTAGAGCGGAGTGTTTGTATAAGAATCGTTCCTGGGGCAGTGTAGGAATGTGGGAAGTCCGGCTGACGTTCAGCTTCCCGAATAAACACATTTGCACCAGCGGCAGCAAGCTGCAGCTCCGGAGAAAACGTATTAAGAAACAAGAGTTGCAGCTCGATGAGCTTCGTCTCATGTGGAAGAATGATGACCTGATCGATAGGAACAATCGGTTTGGTGATCAAACCGTGTCAATGTGTTTCCATATAGCAGAACTATTGTTTGCTTTATCAAGAACGATGTCGAGAGGGAGTAGAGAGGAAACAGAGCGCCTGGGGGATTGGTGTAAGACAAACAACCGAAGCCTAATCGTGGAGAAGACAAAGGACATTATTGTGGACTTCAGGAAGGCGCCGTGAAACATTAAGCCCCTGCGAAAAATATGGCTCCGCGGTAGAGAGGATTAAATGAACGAAGGTTCATAGGCCATAAGAACATAAGACATAGGTACAAAATCGGGCCATTCAGCCCATCGAGCTCTCGATGACATAATGGCTGATCCCGGATCACACTCAAACCTACGCAGCTGCCTTCTCGCCATAGACTTTTGTGTCGAGACCGATCCGAAAAAAAAAAACTTGCACCTTAATTATACGCAAGGACTTTGGCTCCACCGCAGTCTGTAGCTGTCACAATGGCGGGGCATTGGGAGCAAGGGTGGACCCAATGCAAGACACATCTTGTTTGTTACTTACATTTAGTTTATGGTTCGATTCCAAGAGAGCAAAGCAGAAGCAGGAGTAGCGAACAGGATAAGGACTCAGGACTATGACTAGGCTGGGACCAAGGGTCTGGACTTGGACTAGGAATCGGCTCCCAGACCTAGAGGAGACATGAAGAGGCTAGGGTATGGACTCCGAGCCCGAGACTGGGCAAGGACCCAGTACATGGGTCTTGCCTCGGGCTTGGACCCCAGAACTAGGCATGGACATGACATGGGCTAGGGAGAGGAGGAACATGGGAACTCAGAGCCTCGGTCTCGGGAGAGCAGGTACATGCAACCATGGACACATACTCAGAACAGAGAGCCGGGACTCCTCCTTGGGTACAGGACATGGGGCCGGGACTCATGACGTTCCGCGGGGCAACGGTAAGACGGCCTGACTTACCCCAGAGGGAGGACAGGACAAGACAAGACATGACTCCCCACGGGGCAACGGCAAGACGGCCTGACTTACCCCACGGAGGCGAGGACAAGACAAGACAAGACCAGACCAAGACGAATGAACACTAGACAGTACCTGTCTCGCTCCGGTGATGGAACTAGACTGAAGTGCAGGCAGGGGCTGCAAACGAGGTCTAGAGGCGAGAGGGGCAGAGAAGGGATTCAGACAAGGGGGTAGGACAGGAATCACAGACCGCTAGGGCAAGGACTAGCCTCTGAACTGGGAAACCGCCAGGACCGGGACGTGGACGTGGCACTCGGACGCCGCCGGAGCCAGGACGTGGTGCTTGGAACCGCCGGGTAGTGCCGAGTTCTAGACTTGGCCCGGGAACAGAAGACAGCGGCTGTTGGTTCTCTCCGGCGGGTTAACTGACGGACCCACCTTGATGAGGAAACTTTGCAGGCTCACTTCGGCGAGGTAACTGGACAGGGTCGCTCCGGTGAGGAAAGGCGAATTACCGGCATTCGCTTCGGGCGGAGACAATGCTTGCTCCGGCCAGATGACATTGATATACAGTAACTTTGCAGACACTCCCACACCGGACAGCTGAAAGCCGGAGACGATAAACTACCGGTTCAGCCGACTGTTAATTGCTTCTAATCACCAAAGCCGAAGGACACGGGAAAACAGGGAATCAACGGTCCGGATCGGAACATAAACAAGGTAAATTTAAAGGGACCCCTAATCGGACCATGACAGTAGGAGAGCAACTATAGATTCACTACTCCTTTTTTTAAAAAAAAATAGAAAACCCTCCTTACCTCTATTCTAAGCAATCGCGCCTGGATTTGGAAGTAATACCCTCTAGTTCTGGATTCCTCACGCAGGAAACATCCTGTCCGCATCCACCTGACCTACTCCTTTCAATATTCGGTAGGTCTCCATGAGATCCCCACGCATTCTTTTTAATTGCAGAGATTACTGACCAAAACTGCCAAACACTTCTCATATGCTCCTCTTCAGTCCCTGAATTATGCGTGAACTCCGGAAAGTTATTAAGGGCGCCAAGAGGCAATATCGAGCCAAGTTGGAAGCCCAGACGAAGCAGAGAGATGCCGATAGACTATGGCAGGGTCTAATTAAGATCATTGGGCGCAAGGAAAAGGCTGGGAATATCAATAACTGTAGCGCTTTTCTTCCTGACGAACTTAATGTATTCTACGCAAGATTCGAACAGATGAGGACTGTCCCGCTCCCACCAGATGAACCAGACCTGGTGGAATCGAGATTCCTCGTCACCGAGGAGGACGTTATAAGGTTTTCCTGAAGATAAATCCAAGGAAGGCGACGGGCCCAGATGGCGCCCCGGGACGGGTCCTCCGGGCCTGTGCAAGCGAGCTAGCTGGAGTGTTGGCTGACATCTTCAACTGCTCCCTGCTTCAGTCTAAGATTCCCTCGTGCTTTAAGAAGGCAACGATAAACCCGGTGCTGAAGAAGAGCAAGGTGGCATGCCTGACTGACTATCGACCTAGGGCTCTGACATCAATTGGTATGAAGTGCTTCGAGCGATTAGTTATGGCACACATCAACCACAGCCAACCGGTCAACCTCGACGCTTAGCAATTCGCCTACCGGAGCAAAAGGTCAACGGCAGATGCAATATCTCTGGCCCTATATTCCTCTTTAGAACACGTGGAGAATAAAGACGCATACGTAAGGCTCCTTTTCATTGACTACCGCTCTGCTTTAATACCGTCATTCCATATAAACTGATTCCTAAGCTCCAGAACCTGGGCCTTAACCCTCCGATATACAGCTGGATCTTCAACTGCCTCACAGACAGGACCCAGGCTGTAAAAATAGGGGACAAGCTCTCCTCTACAATCACTCTGAGCACCGGTGCCCCACAAGGCTGTGTACTCAGTCCCCAGCTATACTCACTGTACACCCATGATTGTGTAGCCAAGTTTCCATCGAACTCAATATATAAGTTTGCTGATGACCCAAGAATTGTAGGCGTACCTTGGGTAAAGATGAATTTGTTTACAGAGAGGAAATTAAGACTTTGGTGGCATGGTGCGAAGACAATAACCTATCCCTCAACCTCAGCAAGACGAAGGAATTGGTTGTTGACTTCAGAAGGAATAGCGGACCGCACGACCCCATTTACATCGGTGGTGCGCAAGTGGAACAGGTCAGAAGCTTTAAGTTCCTCGGGGTCAGTATCACAAATGACCTGACTTGGTTCAACCAAGCAGAGACCATTCCCAAGAAGGCCCACCAGCGCCTCTACTTCCTGAGAAAACCAAAGAAATTTGCCCTGTCCCCTAAAACCCTCACTAATTTTTATAGAAGCACCGTAGAAAGCATTCTTCTAGGGTACATCACAACCTGGTATGAAAGTTGTCCTGTCCAAGACTGGAAGAAGCTGAAGAAGATCGTGAACACAGCCCAGCACATCACAGAAACCAATTTTCCGTCCTTGGACTCACTTTACACCGCACGCTGTCGGTGCAGTGCTGCCAGGATAATCAAGGACATGACCCACCCAGCCAGCACACTTTTCGTCCCTCTTCCCTCCGGGAGAAGGCTCAGGAGCTTGAAGACTCGTACGGCCAGATTTGAGAGCAGCTTCTTCCCAACTGTGATAAGACTGTTGAACGGATTCTGACCCGGATCTGAGCCGTACCCTCCAAATATCCGGACCTGCCTCTCGGTTTTTCTTGCACTACCTTACTTTCCCTTTGTAAACCAGGGAGCGCGAAGCGCGGAATCAAATATCGCTGAGATTATTGCACGCTCTGGTATCAATTGTTTGGCGACAATAAAGTAAAGTAAATTATTCTCATGAGTTTTCTCTGCCCAAAACTATCGAAACTACGCCAAGTGCGGCCTGACTAGTGTTTAATAAAGGATCAGCATTATCTTCTTACTTTTACAGTCTGTTCCTCTTGAGATAAATGGCACCATTGCATTAGTTTTCTTTACCATAGACTCAGTCTCTAAGTTAACATTTTCGGAGATTTGCTCGAGCACTCCTTTGTCTCTCTGACCCTCGCATGATTGAATCTCCTCCCCATTTAGATAATAGTCCGCACTATAGTCCGTATAACCAAAATGCGTTTTCCTATATTACCCAATACTGTATTCCATCTGCCATATTTCTGTACATTCGTCCAATTTTGTATGTTCTGCTACAATCGCTTAATTTCCTCAGCACTGCGTACCCATCCACCGTATTATCCGCAAACATTGCTACAAGCCATCAGTTCTATTATCTAAGTCATCGAAAATGTGGAAAGTAGCAGTTCCGATACTGACCCGTGAGGGAAAGCACTAGTGATTCGAAGTCAATCAACAGCCACATTTCAGGTACCTAATCAAACACATTCTGAAAATCCAAGTACATAACACCCACTGCCTCTCTGTCATTCACTGTAATGGTTGTTTCTTCGAAGAAAAATATCAGGGTTTTCAGGCAAGATTTCCCTTCATAGAAACCATACTTATTTCGAATTATTTCATTATTTATCTCCAAATACCTCGAAACATCTTTCATAATGGACCCCACACGATCCCAACAACTGACGCCAGGCAAACGCCCTGTAATTTTGCTTATTTTGCCTTCCTCGCTTCTAAAAGACCTTAGGTTCATCCGGGAAAACGAGAGTTTTCTGGACAGGACGTACAGTGAGGTCGTTACACCGAGGATACCGGAAGAGAGTAGGAGGGCGACGATGAGCAAGGAAAGGGTGCTTGAAGTACAGGAGACCCCGGGGGATGTGCCTCTCGTAAACAGGTTCACCCTCTCGGAAGCTATCGGGACAGAAGATGATGCCAGCCTGAGAGGCGGTCAGGTCTGCGAGTCAACAATTAACGCTGAAGCAAAGCCGAGGAGACAGACGTCAGGCATAGCCGTGGTAGTAGGGGACTCCATAGTGAGAGGTACAGAAAGGGGTTTCTGTGGCAACAGGAGAGATTTAAGGATGGTGTGTTGCCTCCCTGGTGCCGGGATCCAGGAAGTCACGGACCGAAAGCAGGGAATCCTCAAGAGTGAAGGTGAACATCCGGAAATGGTGCTGCATGTCGGCACAAATGACGTGGGGAAGAAGAGGAAAGACATTCTACAGCGTGACTTCAGAGAACTCGGAAGAAGGCTGAAAAGCAGGACTTCCAGGGTAGTTATCTCGGGTTTGCTTCCAGTTCCTCGTGCTGGAGTGGGCAGGAACAGGGAGATAATGGATCCGAATGTGTCACTGAGGAACCGGTGCAGGAAGCAAGGATTTACATTCTTGAACGACTGGGGTATGTTTCGGGGTAAGGATGAATTGTACAAAAGGGATGGTTTGCACCTTAATAAGCGGCGCACCAGCATCCTGGCAGGCAGGTTTGCCTCTGCAACACGGGTGTGTTTAAATTAAGTAGTGGGGGGGAGGGGACGAACTGGAAATATAAGGATGGAGATAAAGGGAAAGTGAGAAGAAGAAAAGTTAAGAAAGACAGCAGAATGAACAGAGCAGAAAGCTCAAGAAGGGATCATACTGTATTGGGATGTAAAATAGGAATTGATATGGGAGTTGAGGGGAGTAATGCATTAAAAGTATTATATATGAATGCACGGAGTATAAGAAATAAAGTAAATAAGCTTGAGGCTCAGTTGGAAATTGGTAAGTATGATGTTGTGGGAATAACAGAGACATGGCTTCAAGTGGACAGGGCCTGGGAAATGAATATTCAATGATAATACGTCCTATCGAAAGGACAGACTGATGGGCAGAGGGGGTGGGGTGGCTCTGTTGGTGAGGAATGATATTCAGTCCCTTGCGAGGGGGGACATAGAATCCGGAGACGTAGAGTCAGTATGGATAGAACTGAGAAATTCTAATGGTAGAAAAACCCTACTGGGAGTTATCTACAGGCCCCCAAACAGTCGTCTGGATGTAGGTTGTAAGTTGAATCGAGAGTTAAAATTGGCATGTCACAAAGGTAATGCTTCAGTTCTTATGGGGGATTTCAACATGCAGGTAGACTGGAGGAATCAGTTTGGTACTGGACCCCAAGAAAGGGAGTTTGTGGAGTCCCTCCGAGATGGATTCTTAGAACAGCTTGTACTGGAGCCTACCAGAGAGAACGCAATTCTAGATTTAGTGTTGTGCAATGAACCGGATTTGATCAGAGACCTCGAGGTAAAGGAGCCATTAGAAGGTAGTGACCATAATATGATAAGTTTTAATCTACAAATTGAGAGGGAGCAGGGAAACTCGGAAGTGTCAGTAGTACAGTTGAACAAAGGGAACTATGGTGCTATGAGGGAGGAGCTGGCCAAAGTTCAATGGAACAATACCCTAGCAGGGATGACAGTGGAACAGCAATGGCAAGTGTTTCTGGGAATAATACGGAAGGTGCAGGATCAGTTCATTCCAAAGAGGAAGAAAGATCCTAAGTAGAGTAAGGGGAGGCCGTGGCTGACAAGGGAAGTGAGGGACAGTGTAAAAATAAAAGGGAAGAAGTATAAAATAGCAAGGACAAGTGGGAAGCCGGAGCATTGGGAAACTTTTAAAGAGCAAGAGAAGGTAATTAAAAAGGCAATACGCGGAGAAAAAATGAGGTACGAAGGTAAACTAGCCAAGAATATAAAGGAGGATAGTAAAAGCTTCTTTAGGAATGTGAAAAGGAAAAAAAAAGTTAAGACCATAACTGGGCCCTTGAAGACAGAAGCGGGTAAATTTATTATGGGTAACAAGGAAATGGCAGAGGACTTGAACAGGTACTTTGGATCTGTCTCCACTAGGGAAGACCCAAACAATCTCCCAGATATAATAGTGGCCAAAGGACCTAGAATAGTGGATGAACTGAAGGAAATTTATATTATGCAGGAAATTTATATTAGGCAGGAAATAGTGTTGGATAGGCTGTTGGGTCTGAAGGCTGATAAGTCCCCGGGACCTGATGGTCTGCATCCCAGTGTACTAAAGGAGGTGGCTTTAGAAATCGTGGACGCATTGGTAATCATTTTCCAATGTTCTATAGATTCTGTGGATTGGAGGGTGGCTATTGGTGCCCCTCTCTTCAAGAACGAAGGAAGAGAGAAAACAGGGAATTATAGACCGGTTAGCCTGACGTTGCTGGTGGGAAAGATGCTGGAGTCAATTATAAAAGATGAAATTGCGATACATCTGGATAGCAGTAGCATGATCGGTCCGAGTCAGCATGGATTTACGAAGGAGAAATCGTGCCTGACTAATCTTCTGGAATTTTTTTTGGGATGCAACTATGAAAATGGACAAAGGAGAGCCAGTGGATGTAATGTACCTGAACTTTCAGAAAGCCTTTGATAGAATACCACATAGGAGATGAGTGGGCAAAATTAGCGCACATGGTATTGGGGGCAGAGTACTGGCATGGATTGAAAATTGGCTGGCTGACAGAAAACAAAGAGTAGCGATTAACGGGTCCCTTTCGGAATGGCAGGCGGTGACTAGTGGGGTACCGCAGGGTTCAGTGCTGGGACCGCAGCTGTTTATAATGTATATTTATGATTTGGGTGAGGTAATTAAAAGCAAAATTAGCAAATTTGCCGATGACAGAAAGCTGGGTGGCAGTGTGAAATGTGAGGACGATGTTAAAAGAATGCAGGGTGACTTGGACAGGCTGGGTGAGTGGGCAGATGCAGTTTAATGTGGATAAATGTGAGGTTATCGTCTTTGGTGATAAGAACACGAAGGCAGATTATTATCTAAATCGATAATAGGAGATTTTGTGGACGTGAGAAGGACACCCGCATGGTTTGTTGCCTCCCGGGTGCCAGGGTCCGGGATGTCTCTGACCGGGTGCACGACATTCTTGGACGTGAGGGAAAGCAACCAGAAGTCGTGATACATGTTGGGCCCAACGACATAGGCAGGAAGAGGGATGAGGTCCTGAAGTGTGAGCTTCGGGAACTAGGCAGAAGGCTGAAAAACAGGACCTCACGGGTGACGTCCTCAGGATTGCTGCCAGTGCTACGTGACAGAGATGGTAAGAATTGGAGGAGATAGCAGTTGAATGCGTGGCTGAGGAGTTGGTGCAGGGAGCAGGGTTTTAGATTTTTAGATCATTGGGATCTCTTCTGGGGAAGGTGGGACTGGTACAGATTGGATGGGTTGCACCTGAACTCGAGGGGGAGAAATATCCTTGCAGGTAGGTATGCTAGCATGGTTCGGGAGGGTTTGAACTAATTTGCGAGGGGGATGTGCCCCAGAGCGATACAGCAGTGAAAGAAGTGCATGGAGTAAAGACAGATCTAACATACAGAGAGGCTTTGAGGAAAGAGAAGCAGAATAAACGGTGTAAAGACAGTAAGGTAGAAGGGCTGAAATGTGTGTACCTCAATGCAAGAAACTTCAGGAACAAAGGTGATGAACTGAGAGCTTGGATACATACATGGAATTATGATGTAGTGGCCATTACAGAGACTTGGCTGGCACCAGGTCAGGAATGGATTCTCAATATTCCTGGATTTCAGTGCTTTAAAAGGGATAGAGAGGGCGGTAAAAGGGGAGGAGGGGTGGCATTAATGGTAAGGGATACTATTACAGCTACAGAAAGGGTGGGTAATGTGGCAGGATCCTCTTTTGAGTCAATGTGGATGGAAGTCAGGAACAGGAAGAGAGCAGTTACTCTACTGGGGGTATTCTATAGGCCCCCTGGTAGCAGCAGAGTTACAGAGCAGCAGATTGGGAGGCAGATTTTGAAAAGGTGCAAAAATAACAGGGTTGTTATCATGGGTGTCTTTAACTTCCCTAATATTGATTGGCACCTGATTAGTTCCAAGGGTTTAGATGGGGCAGAATTTGTTAAGTGTGTCCAGGATGGATTCCTGTCGCAGTATGTGGACAGGCCGACCCGGGGAAATGCCATACTAGATCTAGTACTAGGTAATGAACCGGGTCAGGTCACAGATCTCTCAGTGGGTGAGCATCTGGGGGACAGTGACCACCGCTCCCTGGCCTTTATAATTATCATTGAAAAGGATAGAATCAAAGAGGACAGGAAAATGTTTAATTGGGGAAAGGCAAATTATGAGGCTATAAGGCTAGAACTTGCGGGTGTGAATTGGGATGATGTTTTTGCAGGGAAATGTACTATGGACATGTGGTCGATGTTTAGAGATCTCTTGCGGGATGTAAGGGATAAATTTGTCCCGGTGAGGAAGATAAAGAATGTTAGGGTGAAGGAACCATGGGTGACAAGTGAGGTGGAAAATCTAGTCAGAAGGAAGAAGGTAGCATACATGAGGTTTAGGAGGCAAGGATCAGATAGGTCTATTGAGGAACATAGGGAAGAAAGAAAGGAGCTTAAGAAGGGGCTGAGAAGAGCATGAAGGGGGCATGAGAAGGCCTTGACGAGTAGGGTAAAGGAAAACCCCAAGGCATTCTTCAATTATGTGAAGGAAAAAAGTATGACAGGAGTGAAGGTAGGACCGATTAGAGATAAAGGTGGGAAGATGTGCCTGGAGGCTGTGGAAGTGAGTGAGGTCCTCAATGAATACTTCTCTTCGGTATTCACCAATGAGAGAGAACTTGATGATGGTGAGGACAATATGAGTGAGGTTGATGTTCTGCAGCATGCTGATAATAAGGGAGAGGAGGTGTTGGAGTTGTTAAAATACATTAGGACAGATAAGTCCCCGGGGCATGAAGGAATATTCCCCAGTCTGCTCCACGAGGCGAGAGAAGAGATTGCTGAGCCTCTGGCTAGGATCTTTATGTCCTCGTTGTCCACGGGAATGGTACCGGAGGATTGGAGGGAGGCGAATGTTGTTCCCTTGTTCAGAAAAGGTACTAGGGATAACCCGGGTAATTATAGACCATGAGCCTTACGTCTGTGGTGGGAAAGCTGTTGGAAAAGATTCATAGAAATAGGATTTATAGGCATTTAGAGAATCATGGTTTGATCAGGTACAGTCAGCATGGCTTTATGAAGGGAAGATCGTGACTAACAAGCCTGATAGTGTTCTCTGAGGAGGTGACCAGGCATATAGATGAGGGTAGTGCAGTGGATGTGATCTATGTGGATTTTAGTAAGGCATTTGACAAGGTTCCACACGGTAGGCTTATTCAGAAAGTTAGAAGGCATGGGATCCAGGGAAGTTTGACCAGGTGGATTCAGAATTGGCTTGCCTGCAGAAGGCAGAGGGTGTGGTGGAGGGAGTACATTCAGATTGGAGGATTGTGACTAGTGGTGTCCCACAAGGATCTGTTCTGGGACCTCTACTTCTCGTGATTTTTATTAACGACCTGGATGTGGGGGTAGAAGGATGGGTTGGCAAGTTTGCAGACGGCACAAAGGTTGGTGGTGTTGTAGATAGTGTAGAGGATTGTCAAATATTGCACAGAGACATTGATAGGATGCAGAAATGGGCTGAGAAGTGGCAGATGGAGTTCAACCCGGAGAAGTGTGAGGTGGTACACTTTGGAAGGACAAACTCCAAGGCAGAGTACAAAGTAAATGACAGGATACTTGGTAGTGTGGAGTAGCAGAGGTATCTCGGGGTACATGTCCACAGATCCCTGAAAGTTGCCGCACAGGTGGATAGGGTAGTTAAGAAAGCTTATGGGGTGTTAGCGTTCATAAGTCGAGGGATAGAGTTTAAGAGTCGCGATGTAATGATGCAGCTCTATAAAACTCTGGTTAGGCCACACTTAGAGTATTGTGTCCAGTCCTGGTCATCTCACTATAGGAAGGATGTGGAAGCATTGGAAAGGGTACAGAGGAGATTTACCAGGATGCTGCCTGGTTTAGAAAGTAAGGATTATGATCAGAGATTAAGAGAGTTAGGGCTTTACTCTTTGGAGAGAAGGAGGATGAGAGGAGACATGATCGAGGTGTACAAGATAATAAGAGGAATAGACAGAGTGGATAGCCAGCGCCTCTTCCCCAGGGTACCACTGCTCATACAAGAGAACATGGCTTTAAGGTAAGGGGTGGGAAGTTCAAAGGGGATATCAGAGGAAGGTTTTTTACTCAGAGAGTGGTTGGTGCGTGGAATGCACTGCCTGAGTCAGTGGTGGAGCCAGATACACAAGTGAAGTTTAAGAGACTACTAGACAGGTATATGGAGGAATCTAAGGTGGGGGCTTATATGGGAGGCAGGGTTTGAGGGTCGGCAAAACATTGTGCGCCGAAGGGCCTGTACTGTGCTGTACTATTCTATGTTCTATGTTCTATGTTCTATGAGTCAAGTTAGGAAAAGGGGAAGTACAACGAGATCTAGGTGTTCTTGTTGATCAGTCATTGAAAGCAAGCATGCAAGTACAGCAGGCAGTGATGAAAGCTAATGGCATGCTGGCCTTCATAACAAGGGAAATTGAGTATAAGAGCAAAGAGGTTTTTCTGCAGCTGCACAGGGCCCTGGTGAGACCACACCTGGAGTACTGTGTGGGTCTCCAAATTTGAGGAAGGACATTTTTGCTATTGTTAAGGTTAATTCCCGGGATGGCGGGACTGTCATATGTCGAAAAATTGGAGCGATTGGGCTTGTATACTCTGGAATTTAGAAGGCTGAGAGGGAATCTTATTGAAACGTGTAAGATTATTCAGGGATTGGACACGCTGCAGGCAGGAAGCATGTTCCCGCTGATGGGTGAGTCCAGAACCAGAGGCCATAGTTTAAGAATAAGGAGTAGGCCATTTAGAACGGAGTTGGGGAAAAACTTTTTCACCCAGAGAGTGGTGGATATATGGAATTCTCTGCCTTAAAAGGCTGTGGAGGCCAAGTCTCTGGATGCGTTCAAGAAAGATATGGATCGAGCTCTTAAAGATAGCGCAATCAAAGGTTATGGGGATAAGGCAGGAACTGGATACTGATTGCGGATGATCAGCCAGGATCACAATGAATGGCGGTGGTGGCTCGAAGGGCCGAATGGCCTACTCCTGCCACTATTGTCTATTAAAACAGTCGGGTGACATTTGCAATTTTCCACTCCTCCGGTAGCATGCCAGAAACAAGTCATTCCGGAAAGATCATGAACAATGCGACCTCTGTCAGGACTCTGGCATATAGTCCATCTGGCCAAGGTGACTTGTTCAGTTAAGGTCCTTCAAGTTTGTGATAGATACGGCAATCACGCCAGCTCTCTGACATTTAGGGACCTCGGGCACACTGCTAGTGTCTTTTACGTTGAAGGCAGATGCAATCTGCCAATTCTTCATCTGCGATTTCATTATCCCCCATTACTACCTCGACACCATCAATTTCCAGTGGTCCAATATCAGCTCTCAACACCATTTTATTCTTTATATAACTAAATAAATGTGTCATTTCTTTATCTTATTGGCTAGCCTGTTCTCGTATTTCATATTTTCCTTTCTTATAGCTCTTTTAGTTGCCCTTTATTTTTGGATTTTAAATTCTTTCTAAGAGACCATTTATTTTAAGCTCCCGAGTAAGACATTGGTTATTACACTACATCCAGGCCTAGATAGCTTTCCCGAGTTGGCTCGAGCACAGGCTGCTCGAAAAAGCTACCTTGTAGGCATTAACCAAGTTTCTCTCTTGCGATCCGGCACTAACCTGAATTTCCCAATCGCCTTAAATATTCAGGTGCACATGAGAATTGTGTCATTACCTTTCTTACATGCCTTTTCGAACTCCCTTTGCAATCTAAACCACACTGCATCTATTATTTTGAGGTCTATATTTGATCCCACATTGAATTTTGTTGTTAAACTCGCAATTTCCTAACTCCACCTGCCAAGATCCTATGTCACCTCCTTCAGAAGATGTAATCCCATCTGTTACCAACAGACCTACCCCACCGACTCTGATTTCCCGCCTATCCTTCTGAACAAAGTATATCCTGAGATGTTAAGCTGAGTATTTTGGCCTTCCTTCAGCCACTACTCAAAAATGGCCACGGCGTCATATCTACCAACCTTATCCGGCACCTCCAGTCCTATATTCTTCACAATTTTGATTTTGACTCTGTGCTGGAATTTAATCCTTTGTTCTGTCTGCATTTGTACCCAGTCAATGATTTCTCCTTCCTTACATACGTGTTACATATAGCATCTACTTGTAAACCAGGATGTAACTAGTAGAGTGGATAGGGGAGAACCAGTGGATATGGTATATTTGGATTTTCAAAAGGCTTTTGACAAGGTCCCACACAGGAGATTAGTGTGCAAACTTAAAGCACACGGTATTAGGGGTAAGGTATTGGTGTGGGTGGAGAATTGGTTAGCAGACAGGAAGCAAAGAGTGGGAATAAACGGGACCTTTTCAGAATGGCAGGCGGTGACTAGTGGGGTACCGCAAGGCGCAGTGCTGGGACCCCAGTTGTTTACAATATATATTAATGACTTGGATGAGGGAATTAAATGCAACATCTCCAAGTTTGCGGATGACACGAAGCTGGGTGGCAGTGTTAGCAGTGAGGAGGATGCTAAGAGGATGCAGGGTGACTTGGATAGGTTGGGTGAGTGGGCAAATTCATGGCAGATGCAATTTAATGTGGATAAATGTGAAGTTATCCACTTTGGTGGCAAAAATAGGAAAACAGATTATTATCTGAATGGTGGCCGATTAGGAAAAGGGGAGGTGCAACGAGACCTGGGTGTCATTATACACCAGTCATTGAAAGTGGGCATGCAGGTACAGCAGGCGGTGAAAAAGGCGAATGGTATGCTGGCATTTATAGCGAGAGGATTCGAGTACAGGAGCAGGGAGGTACTACTGCAGTTGTACAAGGCCTTGGTGAGACCACACCTGGAGTATTGTGTGCAGTTTTGGTCCCCTAATCTGAGGAAAGACATCTTTGCCATAGAGGGAGTACAAAGAAGGTTCACCAGATTGATTCCTGGGACGGAAGGACTTTCATATGAAGAAAGACTGGATGAATTGGGCTTGTACTCGTTGGAATTTAGAAGATTGAGGGGGGATCTGATTGAAACGTATAAGATCCTAAAGGGATTGGACAGGCTAGATGCTGGAAGATTGTTCCCGATGTTGGGGAAGTCCAGAACGAGGGGTCACAGTTTGAGGATAGAGGGGAAGCCTTTTAGGATCGAGATTAGGAAAAACTTCTTCACACAGAGAGTGGTGAATCTGTGGAATTGTCTGCCGCAGGAAACTGTTGAGGCCAGTTCATTGGCTATATTTAAGAATGATTTAGATATGGCCCTTGTGGCTACGGGGGTCAGGGGGTATGGAGGGAAGGCAGGGGCGGGGTTCTGAGTTGGATGATGAGCCATGATCATAATAAATGGCGGTGCAGGCTCGAAGGGCCGAATGGTCTACTCCTGCACCTATCTTCTATGTTTCTATGTTTCTATGTTTCTTATTCAGCTGTATCATACTGGTTCCTGTTCCCCAGATGTATTAGCTGAAACCACTGCCAATAACTCTGGTAAATCTGTGAAAGTTATTTCATATTAATTTCTTAGATTTACAGAAAGACTTCAATAAGGTAGCGAACGTGATGTTAGGTTCCAAGAACGTTTTGTTCAGTCATTTCCCCGCTCACACCCTCAGTCTTTGATTTCCACCTACCTCACATTGTCATCATCTCCTGAAGGTAGAAGTATGCTGCGTTTGGCGTACCTGTGGGGAAATAATAATAATAATAATAATAATTTCCGTAATCTGGAACCTATCTGCTTTAAGGCTCATTAAGTCATTCTTTGAAACATTTCCACCGCCTGTCTCAGACACAGCATCCCACTTTTCAGACTTAGGGAGGATTGAATAGCATTCAGGTATACGATGGATGAGCGCAATAAATACTTTGCATTTGTCTTCATTGTTGAAGGAATCAGTAATCTGACCAAGACTCGACGGGAACGTGTTGTTCGGCGACCAATCAACAGAGAGACAGTCATTAAAACAGGCATAGAAAACAACAAAGGCAGTTGTCGCGGCAATGACTTTGAGTCTGCTAGGCTTTAGAGTGTGCAGTCTAAGATCCTCATGTTTAGACGACGGAAGAGTATCTGTCAACATTTTTTTGTTTTTGTTTTCCTATTTTTCAATTCCTTATCTGTCAGTGAGAATTGCTCCTGAGCAATTCTTTGTTGTTTGTTTGTGATGCAGATGTCTGGAACTCGTCCACCCTGCCGGATAAACAAATCTGCCCCTGGCACACCGAGCTGCAGCTTCTGGGACAACGTATTAGGGAACCAGAGCTGCTGATCGATGACCTTCGCATCATACGGGAGAATGAGGGTGTGATCAATAGAGGTTACCGGTTTAGAGCTCTAACGGTATCAACCAAGTTTGTGTATAATAGAACAGTGGTCGGCCTTATCAAGAACGACGACGAAACGTAGTATAGAGAATAAGCGAAGCGGCTGGGGAATTAGGATGAGAAGAACAACCTGAGCCTGAACGTGGGGAAAACAAAGTATCATTGTGGATTTCGGAAATGTGCGATCAAACCATAACTCTCTACGAGAAAAAATCGTCACCGCGGTACCGTGAACTAAATGCACCAAGGTTCCATATGATATAAACAGACTTAGGCCATTGAGCGCTTCGAAGCTGTGCCATTCCTTAATGGCTGATCTCGGATCCCAGTCAACCCCATATAGCTGCGTCCTCGCCATACCCTTTGGTGACCTGACCGATCAGAGAACGATCGTCTTTCACTTAAATATACGTGCGGCCTTTGCATCCGCCGCAGTCTGTAGCAGAGCAACCCACAAATTCACTGCTCTCGGTTAAAATTAAATTCCTTAATTCTAATGAATTATGCGTCAAATTGGATACAGTACCCTCCAGTTCTGGATTCCCTCACCACATGAAACATCCTCTACAAATCCACCCTATCCAGTCCTTTCCCCACGCATTCGTTTATATTACAGAGAGCACAACCCAAAGCTGCGAAACGCCCTTCACATGTTAATCCTTCAGACCCGGAATTAGCATCATGAACTTCCTCTGGACCAAAACTGTTAAAAATACACCCAGCGCGCCCTGACTAGTGTCTTTTGAAGCTCATCATTACTTCCTTGCTTTTATATTCTATTTCTCCTGTAATAAATGGACCGCAGGAGAAATACAGAGACCGCAGAGAATACCGGAGAAAGCATACGCTTTCTTTTTCACAGACTCAACCTATTTTTAACGTTTTGCGAGACAAGCACAAGGACTCCTAAAGTCTCTCTGAATCTCTGATAACTGAACGCATTCCCCATTTATATAATAGTCCGCATTATGGTTCCTTTAAGATGCATTACCATCCCATGTCAGAATTAAGTTATTTTGGAAAGATCATAAAGAATGGATCCGTTATCTCTTCAGCAACTTCTCTCAGGTCTCGGTCACGTTGACCATTGGACCAAAGGACATCTAACTTGATTCCTTTTATATTGACTGGTATTTGTTCCTTTGTTATAAGAAGGACACTCACGCCTGCTTGCCGAGCTCTGGCACACTGGTGGTGCATATGTATCGTGCATCTTCTGAATTATTCCCAAATTTTTCATCAATCTAAGCTCTGCTATCAGCACCGCAGGTACCACTCTCCTATCCATCAGGGCAAATCCATTATTCCATTGCAATACTGATACATCTGTGTTATGTTTCTATCTCTCACTTTGCGGTATGAATTCTATCATATTATGATCACTGCCTCCTATGGCTTCCTTTACGTGAGGCATCCAAGTAAGATCTAGGTTATTACACAGCATCCAGCCACGCGACAGTGAGAGTAGGAATGCGATGAGGTGGAGGATAAATGCGTGGCCGAGGGATTGGAGCAGGGGGCAGGGATTCAAGTTTTTGGATCATTGGGACCTCTTTTGGCACCGGCGTGACCTGTACCAAAAGGACGGGTTACACTTGAATCCTAGGAGGACCAATATCCTGGCAGGGAGATTGGCGAGGGCTACTGAGGTGACTTTAAACTAGAATGGTTGGGGGGTGGGAATCAAATTAAAGAGGCTAGGCGTGAGGAGGTTAGTTCACAACAGGGGGATGGGAACCAGTGCAGAGAGACAGAGGGGTGTAAAGTGAGGGTAGAAGCAAAAAGTACTAAGGAGAAAAGTAAAGGTGGCAGGCCGACAAATCCAGGGCAAGCATTAAAAATGACCACTTTTCAACATAATTGTATAAGGGCTAAGAGAGTTGTAAAAGAGCGCCTGAAAGCTTTGTGTGTCAATGCAAGGAGCATTCGTAATAAGGTGGATGAATTGAAAGTGCAGATTGTTATTAATGATTATGATATAGTTGGGAACACAGAGACATGGCTCCAGGGTGACCAAGGATGGGAGCTCAACGTTCAGGGATATTCAATATTCAGGAGGGATAGACATGAAGGAAGGGGAGGTGGGGTGGCGTTGCTGGTTAAAGAGATTAACGCAATAGAAAGGAAGGACATAAGCCGGGAAGATGTGGAATCTATATGGGTAGAGCTGCGTAACACTAAGGGGCAGAAGACGCTGGTGGGAGTTGTGTACAGGCCACCTAACAGTAGTAGTGAGGTCGGAGATGGTATTAAACAGGAAATTAGAAATGTGTGCAATAAAGGAACAGCAGTTATAATGGGTAACTTCAATCTACATGTAGATTGGGTGAACCAAATTGGTAAAGGTGCTGAGGAAGCTGATTTCTTGGAATGTATGCGGGATGGTTTTTTGAACCAACATGTCGAGGAACCAACCAGAGAGCAGGCTATTCTGGACTGGGTTTTGAGCAATGAAGAAGGGTTAATTAGCAATCTTGTCGTGAGAGGCCCCTTGGGTAAGAGTGACCATAATATGGTAGAATTCTTCATTACGATGGAGAGTGACATAGTTAATTCAGAAACAAAGGTTCTGAACTAAAAGAGGGGTAACTTTGAAGGTATGAGACGTGAATTAGCTAAGATAGACTGGCAAATGATACTTAAAGGATTGACGGTGGATATGCAACGGCAAGCATTTAAAGGTTGCATGGATGAACTACAACAATTGTTCATCCCAGTTTGGCAAAAGAATAAATCAAGGAAGTTAGTGCACCTGTGGCTGACAAGAAAAATTAGGGATAGTATCAATCCAAAGAAGAAGCATACAAATTAGCCAGAGAAAGTGGCTCACCTGAGGACTGGGAGAAATTCAGAGTTCAGCAGAGGAGGACAAAGGGCTTAATTAGGAAGGGGAAAAAAGATTATGAGAGAAAACTGGCAGGGAACATAAAAACTGACTGTAAAAGCTTTTATAGATATGTAAAAAAAAAGACTGGTAAAGACAAATGTAGGTCCCCTACAGACAGAAACAGGTGAATTGATTATGGGGAGCAAGGACATGGCAGATCAATTGAATAATTACTTTGGTTCTGTCTTTACTAAGGAGGACATAAATAATCTTCCAGAAATAGTAGGGGACAGAGGGTCCAGTGAGATGGAGGAACTGAACTAAATACATGTTAGTAGGGAAGTGGTGTTAGGTAAATTGAAGGGATTGAAGGCAGATGAGCCAGATGGTCTGCATCCTAGAGTGCGTAGGGAGGTAGCCCAAGAAATAGTGGATGCATTAGTGATAATTTTTCAAACCTCGTTAGATTCTGGACTAGTTCCTGAGGATTGGAGGGTGGCTAATGTAACCCCACTTTTTAAAAAAGGAGGGAGAGAGAAACCGGGGAATTATAGACCAGTCAGCCTAACGTCGGTGGTGGGGAAACTGCTGGAGTCAGTTATCAAAGATGTGATAACAGCACATTTGGAAAGCGGTGAAATCATCGGACAAAGTCAGCATGGATTTGTAAAAGGAAAATCATGTCTGACGAATCTCATAGAATTTTTTGAGGATGTAACTAGCAGAGTGGATAGGGGAGAACCAGTGGATGTGGTATATTTGGATTTTCAAAAGGCTTTTGACAAGGTCCCACACAGGTGATTAGTGTGCAAACTTAAAGCACACGGTATTCGGGGTAAGCTATTGATGTGGATGGAGAATTGGTTGGCAGACAGGAAGCAAAGAGTGGGAATAAACGGGACCTTTACAGAATGGCAGGCAGTGACTAGTGGGGTACCGCAAGGCTGAGTGCTGGGACCCCAGTTGTTTACAATATATATTAATGACTTGGACCAAGTTTACGGATGACACGAAGCTGGGTGGCAGTGTTAGCTGTGCGGAGGATGCTAAGAGGATGCAGAGTGACTTGGATAGGTTGGGTGAGTGGGCAAATTCATGGCAGATGCAATTTAATGTGGATAAATGTGAAGTTATCCACTTTGGTGGCAAAAATAGGAAAACTGTTTATTATCTGAATGGTGGCCGATTAGGAAAAGGGGAGGTGCAACGAGACCTGTGTGTCATTCTACACCAGTCATTGAAAGTGGGCATGTAGGTACAGCAGGCGGTGAAAAAGGCGAGAGGATTCGAGTACAGGAGCAGGGAGGTACTACTGCAGTTGTACAAGGCCTTGATGAGACCACAACTGGAGTATTGTATGCAGTTTTGTTCCCCTAATCTGAGGAAAGACATCCTTGCCATAGAGGGAGTACAAAGAAGGTTCACCAGATTGATTCCTGGGAGGGCAGGACTTTCATATGAAGAAAGACTGGATGAACTGGGCTTGTACTCGTTGGAATTTAGAAGATTGAGGGGGGATCTGATTGAAACGTATAAAATCCTAAAGGGATTGGACAGGCTAGATGCAGGACGATTGTTCCCGATGTTGGGGAAGTCCAGAACGAGGGGTCACAGTTTGAGGATAGAGGGGAAGCCTTTCAGCACCGAGATTAGGAAAAACTTCTTCACACAGAGAGTGGTGAATCTGTGGAATTCTCTGCCACAGGAAAGAGTTGAGGCCAGTTCATTGGCTATATTTAAGAGGGAGTTAGATATGGCCCTTGTGGCTACGGGGATCAGGGGGTATGGAGGGAAGGCTGGGGCGGGGTTCTGAGTTGGATGATCAGCCATGATCATAATAAATGGCAGTGCAGGCTCGATGGGCCGAATGGCCTACTCCTGCACCTATTTTCTATGTTTCTAAGATAGATTTTCCCCAGTCAGCTCGAGCACAGGCTGCTCTAAAAAGGCATTCAATAAATTCCTCTCTGGCGGTCCGACACAACCTGATTTTGTCAATTGCTTTACGTGTTGAATTCCCCATTACGATTCTGTCATTTTCCTTCTTGCACGCCTTTCCGAGCTCCCATTGCAATCCAAACCACATATCTTGTCTATTATTTGTATATGATTCCCACAATTTTTTTTACACTTGCAATTTCCTAACTCCACCTGGAAAGAATCCACATTCTCTAAACCTATATCACCGCTTCTTAAAGATGTAATACCATCTGTTACCAATAGAGCAACCCACCGCATATTCCATCCTGCCTGTCATTTTGATAAAATTATATCCTTCGAAGTTAAACTCTCAACTTTGTTTCAACCACAACGTCACAGCGACCAAAGTCTAATTGCAACACGACTTCGTCCACCTTATTATGAATGCTGCGCGCATTTAAATACAACACCTTCAGTGGTATTCTTCGTCATTTTGAATTTTGCCTCTGTAGTCGTATTTAACTTTTTGCTCTGTCTGTATTTGTTCTCAATCATTTATCTATCCTCCCTTACATGCATCTTTTTACACACATCATCTACTTGTGAAAGGACTGGCTCGCCCCGCTGACAGCAAATAAAGTCCATTGTTCTTGTTTCCTTAGTGTTTCAGCAAGGCTATCGCAAAGCGCCGCAAATCAGGCGGATTAACGAGCTAAGGTTGCATGGTGTTACCTGAGCGCACCCGAGCTGTCCGTCAGTTTGAGCACCCAACGGGTACAGCAACACTTTTGGCTAACTACTAGCCCGCGCACAGACTCAGTCTTCAATTAGAGCCAAGCAAAATCTATTCAGGTGGACGTATGCTGCGTCTGACTTTCCAATGGGTAAAATAAATAATAATAATTATTATTATTATTTTAATAGGTGCAGGAGTAGGCCATTCGGCCCTTCGAGCCTGCACCGCCATTTATTATGATCATGGCTGATCATCCAACTCAGAACCCCGCCCCAGCCTTCCCTCCATAGCCCCTGACCCCTGTAGCCACAAGGGCCACATCTAACTCCCTCTTAAACATAGCCAATGAACTGTCCTCAACAGTTTGCTGTGGCAGAGAATTCCACAGATTCACCACTCTCTGTGTGAAGAAGTTTTTCCTAATCTCGGTCCTAAAAGGCTTCCCCTCTATCCTCAAACTGTGACCCCTCGTTCTGGACTTCCCCAACATCGGGAACAATCTTCCTGCATCTCGCCTGTCCAAACCCTTTAGGATCTTATACGTTTCAATCAGATCCCCCCTCAATCTTCTAAATTCCAACGAGTACAAGCCCAGTTCATCCAGTCTTTCTTCATATGAAAGTCCTGCCATCCCAGGAATCAATCTGGTGAACCTTCTTTGTACTCCCTCTATGGCAAAGATGTCTTTCCTCAGATTAGGGGACCAAAACTGCACACAATACTCCAGGTGTGGTCTCACCAAGGCCTTGTACAACTGCAGTAGTACCTCCCTGCTCCTGTACTCGAATCCTCTCGCTATAAATGCCAGCATACCATTCGCCTTTTTCACCGCCTGCTGTACCTGCATGCCCACTTTCAATGACTGGTGTATAATGACACCCAGGTCTCGTTGCACCTCCCCTTTTCCTAATCGGCCACCATTCAGATAATATTCTGTTTTCCTATTTTTGCCACCAAAGTGGATAACTTCACATTTATCCACATTACATTGCATCTGCCATGAGTTTGCCCACTCACCCAACCTATCCAAGTCACCCTGCATCCTCTTGGCATCCTCCACACTGCTAACACTGCCACCCAGCTTCGTGTCATCCGCAAACTTGGAGATGCTGCATTTAATTCCCTCATCCAAGTCATTAATATATATTGTAAACAACTGGGGTACCAGCACTGAGCCTTGCGGTACCCCACTAGTCACCGCCTGCCATTCTGAAAAGGTCCCGTTTATTCCCACTCTTTGCTTCCTGTCTGCTAACCAATTCTCCAGCCACACCAATACCTTACCCCCAATACCGTGTGCTTTAAGTTTGCACACTAATCTCCTGTGTGGGACCTTGTCAAAAGCCTTTTGAAAATCCAAATATACCACATCCACTGGTCCTCCCCTATCCACTCTACTAGTTACATCCTCAAAAAATTCTATGAGATTCGTCAGACATGATTTTCCTTTCACAAATCCATGCTGACTTTGTCCGATCATTTCACCGCTTTCCAAATGTGCTGTTATCACATCCTTGATAACTGACTCCAGCAGTTTCCCCACCACCGACGTTAGGCTAACCGGTCTATAATTCTCCGGTTTCTCTCTCCCTCCTTTTTGAAAAAGTGGGGTTACATTAGCCACCCTCCAATCCTCAGGAACTAGTCCAGAATCTAATGAGTTTTGAAAAATTATCACTAATGCATCCACTATTTCTTGGGCTACTTCCTTAAGCACTCTAGGATGCAGACCATCTGGCCCTGGGGATTTATCTGCCTTCAATCCCTTCAATTTACCTAACACCACTTCCCTACTAACATGTATTTCACTCAGTTCCTCCATCTCACTGGACCCTCTGTCCCTTACTATTTCTGGAAGATTATATATGTCCTCCTTAGTGAAGACAGAACCAAAGTAATTATTCAATTGGTCTGCCATGTCCTTGCTCCCCATAATCAATTCACCTGTATCTGTCTGCAGGGGACCTACATTTGTCTTTACCAGTCTTTTCCTTTTTCCTTTTTATATTTCCGTAATCTGGAATGCATCTGGTACCCGGCTCATTATTCCATCCTTTGAACCATTTCCCGATCCTGACAGAGCGTCCTTCTGTTCTGACTGGTTGTCAGAACTTTAAATCAGGTCAGTTTGAAAAACGATGAGTTTGAAGAATATGAAGATAACAAAGAAGTAGAGGACCTGCCAGAAAAGCGGGATGCTGAGCGACGCAGAACTACGACGGTCAGTGTGCAGAGAGGGGAGTTCAGAGCTAGGCCAGATTTCGGATGAGTGATGAAACATGGAAGAAGGCTGAGTACATGAACTGGATTAAAGAACTAGCTGTGGACGATCACGTGAGATCTCAGCAACGTACTTAGTGCGATTAAGACGGACGAGAAATGGACACTGGAAGAAAAGTCTTTAAGA
Organism: Mobula hypostoma; assembly: GCF_963921235.1. Lineage (NCBI taxonomy): Eukaryota > Metazoa > Chordata > Chondrichthyes > Myliobatiformes > Myliobatidae > Mobula > Mobula hypostoma. Next base: position 916,251 of record NC_086099.1, read on the forward strand.
TATGGAGTCATTAAAAGATAGGCTGGAAAGAACAATTACAAAATTTAAAGATCTGCGGTCAAAGCATAATCCTGTGCGAATTAAATGGACCAAGGTCTCAGAAGACCAGAATGCCACAAGACGTAGGAGCAGCATCAGGACATTTAGTCCATCGATTCTCCGACATGCCATAATGGCTGTTTCCCGATCCCACTGAACCCCATACATAGTAGTCATAGTCATATTTTATTGATCCCGGGGGAAATTGGTTTTCGTTACAGTTGCACCATAAATAATAAATAGTAATGAAACCATAAATAGTTAAATAGTAATATGTAAATTATGCCAGGAAATAAGTCCAGGACTAGCCTATCGGCTCAGGGTGTCTGACCCTCCAAGGGAGGAGTTGCAAAATTTGATGGCCACAGGCAGGAATGACTTCTTAAGACGCTCTGTGTTGTATCTCCGTGGAATGAGTCTCTGGCTGAATGTACCCCTGTGCCCACCCAGTACATTATGTAGTGGATGGGAGACATTGTCCAAGATGACATGCAACTTGGACAGCATCCTCTTTTCCGACACCACCGTCAGAGAGTCTAGTTCCATCCCCACAACATTACTGGTCTTACGAATGAGTTTGTTGATTCTGTTGGTGTCTGGTACCCTCAGCCTGCTGCCCCAGCACACAACAGCAAACATGATAGCACTGGCCACGACAGACTCGTAGAACATTCTCAGCATCGTTCGGCAGATGTTAAAGGACCTCAGTCTCCTCAGGAAATAGAGATGGCTCTGACCCTTCTTGTAGACAGCATCAGTGTTCTTTGACCAGTCCAGTTAATTGTCAATTCGTATCCCCAGGTATTTCTAATCCTCCACCATGTCCACACTGACCTCTTGGATGGAAACAGGTGTCTCCAGTACATTATCTCTCCTCAGGTCTACCACCAGCTCCTTAGTCTTTTTCACATTAAGCTGCAGATAATTCTGCTCACACCATGTGACAAAGCTTCCTACCGTAGCCCTGTACTCAGCCTCATCTCCCTTGCTGATGCATCCAACTATAGCAGAGTCATCCGAAAACTTCTGAAGATGACAAGACTCTGTGCAATAGTTGAAATCACAGCTTCCTTCTCCCCATACCCTTTAGTGTCCTGCCTGATCAGGAAACGTTCAACTTCCACCTTAATTCTACGCAAGGATTAAAAAAAATGGATTATCAAGCATTAGCCAACACTGTATTCCATCTGTCATATTGTTTTCACATTATTCCAATCTGCATACGTCGTGCTGCAACCGTCTTGCTTCCACAGCGCTACCTACCCCTCCACCTGTCTTCGTATCATCTTCAGACTTTGACACAAATCCATCAATTCAATGACTGAAGTCATGGACAACAGCGTGAAAAGCAGCAGTGAAATGCCCCCTTTTATTCCTAGTCGCTGTCTCCTGTCATTCAGCTATTCATGCCAGTAGGTTATTTTGTCTTGTTAAGCAGCTTCATTTGTGGCATTTTATCCAGTTAATGACATCCATTATTTCTCCTTTGCCCACCCTGCTCGTTACTTCCTCTTGGAGTTCTGCCAGAATTATCAGTTAATATTTGCTTTCATAGATTCCATGCTGACTTTAATTATTTTATCATTGGTCTCCAAGTAACTCGAAATCGTACCCTTAATAATGGATTCCAAACTTTATCCCAACCACCGACGGCAGTTTACCTTGCGTATAATTTCCCTTGTTTAGCCTTCCTCCCTCCTTAAAGAGTGGAGTGACATTTGCACTCTTCCAGTCTTCCGGCACCATGCCAGAATAAAGTGATTCGAGAATTATCATGACCAACGCATCCGTTATCTCTTTAGCACCTTCTCTCAGGACTGGCATTTGGTCCATCTGGCCCATTTGACTTATGCAGCTGAAGTCCTTTAAGTTTCCCTAGCCTTGTTCCTCTGTAATACCTGTCGCAATCACGCCTGCTGTCTAATCCTGATGGACCTCTGACATACAGGTTGTGTCTTCCACAGAAACGGCAAATGCAAAAGTAATCATTAAGTTCATCTGCGATATCTTTTCCCCCGAGTGCTACCAGACTCGCATTATTTCCAGTGGTGCAATGTTAACTCTCAACTCTTTATATAACTGAAGAAAAAAAACTTCTAGTATCCCAGCTTCATATTATGCTATAATATTCAATTTTCCCTCTTTATAGCTTTTTTTTTGCAATTTATTTGGATTTTATACACTTTCAAATCACCAAACTTCTCATTTATGCAGTGCTTACCATCTTTTGCCAGACACTTTTGCCTACCTTTGCCACTTGAGAACTTCTTCCTCTGTGGGACATGACTATCCTGCGCCTTATACACTATTCCTAGAAACTTCCGCTATCTGTGCTCTACCGGATCACCACCAGTATACCGCTCTAACCCACCTGAGCAAGCTCGAGCATCATGCCTCCGTAACTAACTTTATTCCGTTACGATACTGATACATGTGAGTTATGCTTCTCCCTTTCACATTGCAGTCCGAATTCAATCATATTATCATCGCAGCCTGCTTAGGATTCCTATACGCTAAGCTCCTGTATCAGCTGTTCGCTATTACACAACATGCGATCTAAGATAGACTTCGCCTAATTGGACCGAGAACAAGCTGCTCTAAAAAACCGTCTCATAGGCGTTCAACAAATGCCACCACTTGCCATTCGACACCAACTAATTTCGCCAATCCACTTGCATATTAAATTCCTCCATTACAATTATATCATTGCCATTATTGTCTGCATTTTTCAGCTCTTTTTGGCCAGTTGCATTCAGAAATAGCTTGCCTGCAGAAGGCAAAGGGTGGTGGTGGAGGGAGTGCATTCAGATTGGAGGATTGTGACTAGTGGTGTCCCACAAGGATCAGTTCTGGGACCTCTACTTTTCCTGATTTTTATTAACGACCCGGATGTGGGGGTATAAAGGTCGGTTGGCAAGTTTTCAGAAGACACAAATGTTGGCGGTGTTGTACATAGTGTAAAGGATTGTCGAAGATTGCAGAGAGACATTGATAGAATGCAGGAGTGGGCTGAGAAGTGGCAGATGGAGTTCAACCCGGAGAAGTGTGCGGTAGTACACTTTGGAAGGACAAACTCCAAGGCAGAGTAGAAAGTAAATGGCAGGATACTTGGTAGTGTGGAGGAACAGAGGGATCGGGGGTACATGTCCACCGATCCCTCAGAGTTGCCTCACAGATGGATAGGGTAGTTAAGAAAGCTTATCTGGTGTTCGCTTTCATAAGTCGAGGGATAGAGTTTAAGAGTCGCGAGGTAATGATGCAGCTCTATAAAACTCCAGCTAGGCCACACTTGGAGTATTCTGTCCAGTTCTGGTCGCCTCACTATATGAAGGATGTGGAAGCATTGGAAAGGGTACAGAGGAGATTTACCATGATGCTGCCTGGTTTAGAGAGTATGGATGATGATCAGAGATTAAGGGAGCTAGGGGTTTACTGTTTGGAGAGAAGGAGGATGAGAGGAGACATGATAGAGGTATAACAGATAATAAGAGGAATAGATAGAGTGGATAGCCAGCGCCTCTTCCCCAGGGCACCACTGCTCAATTCAAGAGGACATGGCTTTAAGGTAAGGGGTGGGAAGTTCAAGGGGATATTAGAGGAAGCTTTTTTACTTAGAGAGTGGTTGGTGCGTGGAGGCACATATACTAGTGAAATCTATGAGACTACTATACAGGTATATGGAGGAATTTAAGGTGGGGGATTATATGAGAGGCAGGGTTTGAGGGTCGGCAGAACATTGTGGGCCGAAGGGCCTTACTGTGCTGTACTATTCTATGTTCTATATGTTTACAATCTTATCCCCACTCCTTGGCTACTATTATGAAGTCTGTATATGATTCCCATAGTTGTCTGTTTTGTTTGTTTATTTGTTTGTTTTTTTCTTGTATTTCGCTAACTCCACCCACAAAGATTCAAAATTTTCCGTCGCTATTCTCTTCCTAGAGATGTAATTCCATCTCATACCAATAGAACTACACCACCGTCTATGCCTTCATGTTTGCACTTTGATGCAAAGAGTATCCTTTGATGTTAATCTCTCCACTCCGGCATTCTTTTAGCCATGACTCAGCGGTGCCCACAATATTATACCGACTAATTTCTAATTGCCCCATGAGTGCGTCTACCTTGTTCAAAATGCTATCCCCTGTTAATTACATCAACTCCAGTCCTGCTTTATTTGCTGTTTTGAATTTTCTCTCTGTGGTACAATTTAACTCTTTGGTCTGTCTGCATTTGTTCGCAATCATTGGCTTGTCTTTCCTTACGTTCATGTGACACACTCATCATCTACTCCTAAACCTCCTGACTCGTCTTCAGCTCTCTTATACTCGTTCCCATGTTAGTTAAAAACACTCGCAAAAGTTCCAGCAAATCTTGCGACAAGGATATTGACCCCACTCCCCAACCTCGTAAACTGTGCTACCCGTCGGATTTGTAGAGAACATGTCCAATTATACAGAAAGCAGAACCCCTTCCCACTGATGTTAATCTTCAGCCATAGATGTCTCTGATAGATTGCATGACATTCTGAAGTGGGAGGGTGATCAGCCAGATGTCGTGGTGCACATCGGTACCAATGACATAGCAAGGAAGAGTGAGGAGGTCCTGGACAGTGAGTATAGACAGCTTGGTAGGAAGTTGAAAAGCAGGACCTCAAGGGTGGTAATCTCAGGATTGCTGCCTGTGCTAGGTGCCAGTGAGGGTAGGAATAGGATGCTCTAGAGGAGGAACAAGTGGCTGAGGAACTGGTGTAGGGGGCAGGGTTTCAGATTTCAGGATCATTGGGACCTCTTCTGGGGCAGGTGGGACCTGTACAAGAGAGATGGGTTACACTTGAACTACAGGGGGACCAATATCCTTTCAGGGAGGTTTGTTAGTGCTATTGGGGAGGCTTTAAACTGGATTTGCAGCAGGATGGGAACCAGAGTGCCAGAGCTGACAGTGTGGCTGGGGTGAAAATAAATTATGTTGAGAGTTCAAGCAAATCCGCTTATAGAAAGGTTGTGAGTGGTGGTAAAAATCTTCTGAGGTGTATATATTTCAATGCTAGGAGTATTGCGGGGAAGGCGGATGAGTTGAGGGCGTGGATTGACACGAATTATGAGATTATAACGATTAGTGAAACTTGGCTACAGGAGGGGCAGGACTGCCAGCTTAATATTCCAGGGTTCCGATGTTTCAGATGTGATCGAGGCAGAGGAATGAAAGGTGGGGGAGTAGCATTGCTTGTTAGGGAAAATATTACAGCAGTGCTCAGGCAGGACATATTAGAGAGCTTGTCCACTGAGTCCTTATGGGTGGAGCTGAGAAACAGGAACGGTATGGCCACATTAGTGGGATTGTATTACAGACTATCCAATAGTCAACGAGACTTGGAAGAGCAAATCTGCAGAGAGATAGCAGGCAACTGCAGGAAGCATAAAGTTGTGGTGGTAGGGGATTTTAATTTTCCATACATTGATTGGGACTCCCATATTGTTAGGGGTCTAGATGGTTTAGAGTTTGTAAAATGTGTTCAGGAAAGTTTTCTAAATCAATTTATAGAGGGACCAACTAGAGGGGATGCAATATTGGATCTCCTGTTAGGAAACGAGTTAGGGCAAGTGACAGAAGTCTGTGTAGGGGAGCACTTTGGTTCTAGTGATCATAACACCATTAGTTTCAATTTGATCATGGACAAGGATAGATCTGGTCCTAGGGTTGAGGTTCTGAACTGGAAGAAGGCCAAATTTGAAGAAATGAGAAAGGATCTAAAAAGCATGGATTGGGACAGGTTGTTCTCTGGCAAAGATGTGATTGGTAGGTGGGAAGCCTTCAAAGGGGAAATTTTGAGAGTGCAGAGTTTGTATGTTCTTGTCAGGATTAAAGGCAAATTGAATAGGAATAAGGAACCTTGGTTCTGAAGGGATATTGCAACTCTGATAAAGGAGAAGAGGGGGTTGTATGAAATATATAGGAAACAGGGAGTAAATCAGGTGCTTGAGGAGTACAAGAAGTGCAAGAAAATACTTAAGAAAGTAATCAGGAGGGCTAAAAGAAGACATGAGTTTGCCTTGGCAGTCAAAGTGAAAGATAATCCAAAGAGCTTTTACAGGTATATTAAGAGCAAAAGGATTGTAAGGGATAAAATTGGTCCTCTTGAAGATCAGAGTTGTCGGCTATGTGCGGAACCACAGGAAATGGGGGAGATCTTAAATAGGTTTTTTGCATCTGTATTTACTAAGGAAACTGGCATGAAGTCGATGGAATTGAGGGAAACAAGTAGTGAGATCATGGAAACTGTACAGATTAAAAAGGAGGAGGTGCTTGCTGTCTTGAGGAAAATTAAAGTGGATAAATCCCCGGGACCTGATAGAGTGTTCCCTCGGACCTTGAAGGAGACTAGTGTTGAAATTGCTGGGGCCCTGGCAGAAATATTTTAAATGTCGCTGTCTACGGGTGAGGTGCCTGAGGATTGGAGAGTGGTTCATGTTGTTCCGTTGTTTAAAAAAGGATCGAAAAGTAATCCGGGAAATTATAGGCCGGTGAGTTTCACGTCGCTAGTAAGTAAGTTATTGGAGGGAGTACTAAGAGACAGAATCTACAAGCATTTGTAGAGACAGGGACTTATTAGGGAGAGTCAACATGGCTTTGTGCGTGGTAGGTCATGTTTCACCAATCTACTAGAGTTTTTCGAGGAAGTTACCAGGAAAGTGGATGAAGGGAAGGCAGTGGATATTGTCTACATGGATTTCAGGAAGGCCTTTGACAAGGTCCCGCATAGGAGGTTAGTTAGGAAAATTCAGTCGCTAGGTATACATGGAGAGGTGGTAAATTGGATTAGACATTGGCTCAATGGAAGAAGCCAAAGAGTGGTAGTAGAGGATTGCTTCTCCGAGTGGAGGCAATTGACTAGTGGTGTGCCACAGGGATCAGTGCTGGGTCCATTGTTATTTGTCATCTATATCAATGATCTGGATGATAATGTTTAAATTGGATCAGCAAATTTGCTGATGATACAAAGATTGGAGGTGTAGTAGATAGTGAGGAAGGTTTTCAGAGCCTGCAGAGGGACTTGGACCAGCTGGAAAAATGGGCTGAAAAATGGCAAATGGAGTTTAATACAGACAAGTGTGAGGTACTGCACGTTGGAAGGCAAACCAATGTAGAACATACAGGGTTAATGGTAAGGCACTGAGGAGTGCAGTAGAACAGAGGGATCTGAGAATACAGATACAAAATTCCCGAAAAGTGGCGTCACAAGTAGATAGGGTCGCAAAGAGAGCTTTTGGTACATTGGCCTTTATTAATCAAAGTATTGAGTATAAGGGCTGGAATGTTATGATGAGGTTGTATAAGGCATTGGTGAGGCCGAATCTGGAGTATTGTGTTCACTTTTGGTCACCAAATTACAGGAAGGATATAAATAAGGTTGAGGAAGGAAATAAATAAGGTTGAAAGAGTGCAGAGAAGGTTTACAAGGATGTTGCCAGGACTTGAGAAACTCAGTTACAGAGAAAGGTTGAATAGGTTAGCACTTTATTTCCTGGAGCGTAGAAGAATGAGGGGTGATTTGATAGAGGTATATAGAATTTTGATGGGTATAGATAGAGTGAATACAAGCAGACTTTTTCCACTGAGGCAAGGGGAGAAAAAACCAGAGGACATGGGTTAAGGGTGAGGGGGGGGGGAAGTTTAAAGGGAACATTAGGGGGGACTTTTTCACACAGAGAGTGGTGGGAGTATGGAATTAGCTGCCAGATGAGGTGGTAAATGCGGGTTCTTTTTTAACAGTTAAGAATAAATTGGACAGATACATGGATGGGAGGTGTATGGAGGAATATGGTCCGTGTGCAGGTCAGTGGGACTAGACAGAAAATGGTTCGGCAGAGCCAAGAAGGGCCAAAAGGCCTGTTTCAGTGCTGTAGTTTCTATGGTTTCTATACATTTATCAGCTACCGTATTCAATTCCCATCCTCACCGTTGTGTGGTAAATACAGCAATCCGGAGATTACTCCCCTGGATGTCCTCCTTTCTTTCTATCTTCCTGTATTATTTTTTTCAGGACATCTCCATTCTTTCCTATGCCATTGGTACCAACATGTCCCACGACTTCTGGCTTCTCCCCGCTGCATTTGATTCTATTGTGCACGCGTCCAAGCCCCTGGGAGGAAATTTAACATTCTTTTTCTTTTTTTCCGTTCACAGAATCGCTGATTTGTCCCCCTGACTATGGCGCTCCTGAGTATTGATGCCATCCTCTTTACTTCCGGAGCCTTCTGAGCCACGCGGAAAGAATCAGTGGGAGAGGCAAGGACGCTTTTGCTGTACCCCGGTAGCAACCCCCGCCGCCCCCCCTCGCACCAAGAATACTGAAATTGAGTACACTTTTGTTTATTATTATGAGTACTTATTACTGATGTTTCTTGAAGTTCACATCAGCGATGACCTCACCTGGTGACTTAATAACACCTGAACAAGAAAGCAGAGCTGCAACTTCACTTCCTAAGTAGACTAAGGCAAGCCAAGCTCCCAAACCCAACTGAAATGCAATTCAGAGGAATATGACTGCGAGCATCTTGGCAATTTGTATCTCCACCTGGCATAGGAGCAGCAGAGCATTGGTCTTGAAGACACTACAAATGACAGTGAGAACGGCTGAGACGAATATCGGATATCCCTAACATTCATCTGGGGAATTTATCAGGAGCGATGCATATGCAGGGCCCTTAGTATTACTAGGGATCCCACCCATCCATCTCGCTTCTTTCTTGACGTTCTACCATCAGGAGTGAGAGTACAATGTATCAAAGTAAGAATAGTTCGGATGAGAACGTTACCTCCCCCAGGCCATTAGGCATCTGAACTGCATTGCATTCGAAGTTTCAGTGTTAATCTGTTCGGTACTTTAATTTATCTATTAATAAAGCACTTCAGCTTGATATTCATAAGTAAGTCATCTGTAAATTTACTCCTTACCAACTTAAATTATCGTCTGTTTTGTGCGTTATGTGATTCATAGCCTGGTTCAAAGAAACTTTGTCTCATTGCTATGTGCACTATATTCATATGTGTACGTGAATTACAATAAACATCACCTGGCTTGACTTGACTACAGGGAGGTAGGTTGCAGGAGACCAGCAACTGGGTGACTACGGGGAGGTAGGTTGCAGGAGGCGGACAATTGGGTGACTACGGGGAGGTAGTTTGCAGGAGACGCGTAACTGCGTGACTGTCATGAAAAAAAGAAGAAATGTACAGACGGTACAACATACAATTGTGGACATTTCCTTCATTGTTGGGTAGATAACTTCGGATGCTATTGAGGGCGTCAAAATACTGTGGGGAACTGAAGTAACAGGGTCTTTAAAACTGAGTCTGGTACTAGGCTCAGGGGAGCAGAGAGGTGCAGAGGGTTGCAACGTGGATTGATTCTTGGTGGAATGGAGACGAGTTTTTGTCGGCGACATAGAGACATCAGGGTGAAATTTTCCCTCGCTGGTGCCAGGATCAAGGATGCTGGTGTTGACTCCAAGGTATTCCCAAGGGCAAGGATATACCGCAGGCTACTGTGGGAAGCGAGGGAGAAGATTTCTGTGGATCTGGCAATTATCTTTACATCATCTGTGGGGACGAGAGAGATCCGGAGGATTGGAAGTTTGCAGATGTTCTTCCATTATTAGAGAAAGGAGGTAGGGATAACCCGGAAAATTATAGTCTTACTTCAGTTATTGTTAAATTGATGGAAGAGGTCCTGAGAGGCAGGATTTCTGAACATTTGGGGTCTCATAGTATGATTAGGATTGGTCAGCATGGCTTTGTCAAAGGCAGGTCGTGGCTTCCCAGCCTGATTGAATGTTTTCCGGATGTTACTGAACACATTGATGAAGGTAAAGCCGCGGATGTAGCGTATATGGAAAGCGGAAAGGCATTTGATAAGGTACGCCATGCAAGGCTTATTGAGAAAGTAAGGAGGCATGAGATCCAAGGGGACATTGCTTTATGAATCCAGAACTGGCTTGCCCACAAAAGAGAAAGAGTGCTTGTAGACGGGTCATATTCCACATGGATTTCGTTGAAGAGTAGTGTGCCTCAGGGATTTGTTCCGGGACCCATTCTGTTCCTGAGTTTTATAAATGTCCTGGAAGAGGAAGCGGAGGGATGGGTTAGTAAATTGCTGATGACACAAAAGTTCGGGCTGTGATGAATAGTGTGGAGGGTTGACAGAGGTTACAGCGAGACATCGATAGGATGCAAAACTGGGCTGAGAGGTAGCAGATGAGTGGCAGATCAGCGTGAAGTTGTTCGTTTTGGTAGATCAAATATGATGGAAAAATACAGTATTCATGGTAAGACTCTTAGGAATGTGGAGGATCAGAGGAATCATCTTGGGGTCCGAGTCCACAGGACACTGAAAGCTGCTGCTCAGGTTGACGCCATGGTTAACAAGGCATACGGTGCATTCACTTTCATAACCCGTAGGATTGAGTTCAAGAGCCGAGAGGTAATGTTACAGCTATTTAGGACACTGGACAGACCCTCTTTGAGGGCTGTGCTCAGTTCTGATCACTTCACGACTGGAGGGATGTGGAATCTATAGAAAGGGTGCAGAGGAGATTTAGAAGGATGTTGCCTGGATTCGGGAGCATGCCTTATGAGAATAGATAGAGAATAGGCATGTTCTCTTTGAAGCGACGAAGGATGAGAGGTGACCTGATAGAGGAGTATAAGATGATGAGAAGCATTAATCATGTGCGTTGTCGGAGGCTTCTCTTTTTCTAAAGTCTGAACTGTCTAACACGAGAGAGTGCAGTTTTAAGGTGCTTGGAAGTAGGTACAGAGAAATACCGGGGTTACATTTTTTTACGCAGAGAGTGATGAGTGCGTGGAACGGGCTGCCGGCGGCGGTAGTGGAGGCAGAAACGATAGGGTCTTTTACGAGTCTCCTGGATCGGTACATGGAGTTCAGCAAAATAGACGACTATGTGTTAGTCTTGGTAGTTCTCAGGTAAGGACATGTTCGGCAGAGCATTGTGGGTCGAAGGGCTGGTGTCGTGCTGTAGGTTTTCAATGTTTCTAAGGGCAATGATTAGCAGCCAGAAGTCTTGCTGCATATTGGCACCAATGACATAGGTAGACAAAGTGAGGAGGTCATAAAGAGAAGTTTTAGGGAATTAGTTAGAAATCCGATTGGAGGACATCAAGGGTAATAATCGCCGATTACTCCCTATTCTACGTACCAATGAAGGTAAGAATAGAATGAATTGACAGGTCGATGCCTGACTGACTATCTGGTGCAGGGGGCAGGGATAAGAGTTATGGATCATTGGGATCTCTTCCGGGGAAGACATGACCTGTACAACATGGACGGTTACACACGCAGACCGAAGAAATCGAAAGTGCTTGTGGATACATGTATGTTTAAATTAATTCAGCAGCGTGATGAGAGCCGCTTGATAGCGCCAAACATGAGGCAGTTGGTATAAAGACAGAGGCGGTGTGTAGTCAGGCGGCTAGCAAGGAGAGTCTGATAATAGAAAAAATTTGCAGTCCTACATGAGACCGATGACAGGAGGGAAAGAGCTGGACCAAACGGAGACTTAGCTGATTAGCTGGCCGCTAACAGTGTTGTTCCTCAGGAATCAGTGTTGCCATCGGGACTTTTCACGTAATATGTAAATGATCTGGATGACGGAATTTGTGTCCGCCTTTGCATACGATATCAAGGGGAGCGGGGTGGTGTCGATGTTTGAGTAAGTCGGAAAAATTCACAAGTACGAAAGCGCATTTGGAAATGAGGCAAGGATTTGTCAGTTGGAATACAGTGCAGGAAGTTGATTGCCATGCACTTTGGTAGAATGAATAAAGGCGTAAACAACTTCCTCAACGGTGCGAAAATCCATGAATAAGTTGTGCAAACTAATGGTTAAGATGCAGGTTGTGTTGATAGCAAGGATGGAAAATGCAGTGTTAGCATTCAATTCGAGAGGATTAAAATGTAAAAGCAAAGAGGTAATGCCGAGGACTTATGAATCACTGCACAAAATACATTCACTGTATAGCTAGGAGTGGTGGACCCCATATACAGCACAGTGTGCGCTGGCGTTGGCGAGGGTGAGGAGGATAATCACGAGAATGTTATCGGAAATGCAAGGGTTATCCTCAGAGGAACGTTGGATGGGACTGCCCCTGTACTCGCAGGAGGTTAGAACAATGAGCAGGGATCTATTGAACTGCCGAGATAGCGAGGACTAGAGTGCAAACTTAAGAATAGAAGGTCGTCCCATTAGTCTAGAGATGATGAAGCATTTCTTCAGCCGGAAGATGGTGAATCCAAGCAATTAACTACCATAGATGAACGTGGATTCCATGTTCTTGTGGACATTTAAAGTAAAGGTTGATAGGCTCTTGATTGGCATACGCTGGCAAAAATTGGCAGAATGTGTCTAACAAGCCAGATAGAGTTCTTTGAGCAGGTGACCAGGCATATAGATGAAGGTAGTGCAGTGGATGTGATCTATATGGATTTTAGTAAGGCATTTGACAAGCTTCCACACGGTAGGCTTATTCATAAAGTCAGAAGGCATGGGATCCAGGGAAGATTGGCCAGTTTGATTCAGAAATGGCTTGCCTGCAGAAGGCAGAGGGTCGTGGTGGAGGGAGTACATTCAGTTTGGAGGATTGTGACTAGTGGTGTCCCACAAGGATCTGTTCTGGGACCTCTACTTTTCGTGAATTTTATTAACGACCTGGATGTGGGGGTAGAAGGGTGAATTGGCAAATTTTCAGACTGTACAAATGTTGGTGGTGTTGTAGATAGTGTAGAGGATTGTCAAAGATTGCAGAAAGACATTGATAGGATGCAGAAGTGGGCTGAAAAGTGGCAGATGGAGTTCAACCCGGAGAAATGTGAGGTGGTACACTTTGGAAGCACAAGCACCAAGGCAGAATACAAAGTAAATAGCAGGACACTTGGTAGTGTGGAGGAGCAAAGGGTTCTCAGGGTACATGCCCACAGATCCCTGAAAGTTGTCTTACAGGTGGATAGGGTAGTTAAGAAAGCTAATGAGGTGTTAGCTTTCATAAGTCGAGGGATAGAGTTTAAGAGTCGCGATGTAATGATGCAGATCTATAAAATTCTAGTTAGGCCACACTTGGAGTATTGTGTCCAGTTCTGGTCGCCTCACGATTGGAAGGATGTGGAAGCATTGGAAAGGGTACAGAGGCGATTTACCAGGATGCTGCCTGGTTTAGAGAGTATGGATTATGATTAGAGATTAAGGGAACTAGGGCTTTACTCTTTGGAGAGAAGGAGGATGAGAGGAGACGTGATAGAGGTGTACAAGGTAATAAGAGGAATAGGTAGAGTGGACAGCCAGCACCTCTACCCCAGGGCACCAGTGCTCAATACAAGAGGACATGGCTTTAAGGTAAGGGGTGGGAAGTTCAAGGGGGATATTAGAGGAAGGTTTTATACTCAGAGAGTGGTTGGTGCGTGGAATGCACTGCCTGATCAGTGGTGGAGGCAGATTAGTGAAGTTTAAGAGACTACTAGACAGGTATATGGAAGAATTTAAAGTGAGGGGGTTATATGGGAGGCAGGGTTTGAGGGTCGGCACAACATTGTGGGCCGAAGGGCCTGTACTGTGCAGTACTATTCTATGTTCCATGTATCAAAGTTTACAGGGAGAATACAGTGAAATGGGAATGAGAGAGATAGCCAATCAGCCATTATTAACTGGTCGATAGAACCGATCAGCCAATTGGCCTAAAACCTCCTTCATCTTTTTTTATGGAAAGCATTTCAGAGTCATTTCATTTACCTTAGTTGCTGGCAAGATTTTACTGAGGATGACGTTTAGAAGTACTTTGAAGTATCGAATAAAAAGATTGAAGTCCACCCGCTTTTGTTCAGAGGTCTGCCAGGAAAATTTCAGAAGCACAAGGATTGAGTACAATGCTTTATGACCACAACCAATCCACAAGGATTCGCCATCAGAGCCGTAGACTGTGACCAGAATGCAGGTACTCTCCCTCCTAGCAAACGGTGAGGAGAGAAATTTTTATGCCCCGTTCGGCACTGCCTGCACAGCAGACTCAACTACACGCCTCGGTGTGTGACCTACCCTTTGCAGAAAGACACGAAGAAGAAGGAGTTGTTGAATTTGACATTCTGCTCAATGAGCGTGCGATTGAAGTCCTTTGCCTGGGACATGGCATCCCATTGAATCCTCCTGGAGAACACGTCCATTGTCCGGAAACGAGTTATAAACGTCTGCAGGATACAAACGCCGTAGAAATTGGAAAAGGAAAAATCCGATACTCGACCCTTTATCGGCCCTAGGTCTATTCAGTCAGGTGTAAGGTCATATCTGAGGTGCCCTCCCGCTTTTGCTCACATTCACGCTGCTCTCCTGATGGGCGACACTTTCCTTTGCAGTCCCATCCTGATCCCGAGACATCCCAGATTGAACTTGCTTTCACCTTTATCCCGCACATCCCCCAATGCCTCCACCTTCCTGATTTACTACAACACTGACCATAGTGTGGCCTCAGATTCTGATCCAGGTACTTTTATTTATCAACGACTGGCTCGCCTTTGTCAATCCTGTCTGTTGTATCTTCAAAGAATTCTAACTAATTTATCGGGCGTAATTTCCCCCTGAGGAAACTGCTGAGTTCGGCGTACTTTATAATTTGCATTTAGTACACCAAAACCCTCTCCCTTAATAATGAACACCAAAAGCATCGCGAGGAGCAGAGTTTCCCAGGTCCTGGAAAACATCGACCAGACTCGGTTCCTGAACATCCCACATACGGGCCAAAGCCAGCTTTCCTCCCTCCACAGCACGTCCCTAGCTTCAATGGGTGAAACGCAGACAAGGATGTAACTATCATCCCAATCTGCAGGCCTCCCCAACTAGTTCCCGACCACATATCGCCCTCGATCTGCGCGTTAGACAAAATATGATGTCCGGTCTGGTTGCATCTGGTACTCACTTGTGGGCTCGTTGGTGTTGGAGGGTTTTCCCAAAGTTCTTCGGGAAGCAACAAATACATTGCAATCTCTCCATCTCCGGTGAATGAAATGAGAAATTGTCCATTGCTTTGGATCAACAATCCTGGGGGTGATGAAGAAAGTTGTCAAGATTTATACTTCTCACCGGAAACAGAACCATAAGTTTCAATATAAAGCGGTAGAACATTATAGCACAGGCCAGGAACTCCATCCTACCATGTTCTGATGACATTATGACCTACTTTAAGATCAACTTAACTCTCCACTCCCACATAGATCACCGCGTTATCTGCCATTCATGTGCTTTTTCCAATAATTGCTTTAAAATAGAAGTCCTGTTGTAACTTTATGCCACGACGCCAGACAATGAAGACCAACACAACATAGACATTCTTAACAAACCTGGTAAGTTCTACAGAGGTTTTGATGAACCTATGGGCACATTCATATGAAGTGCCCTTACACTGTGCATTTAAAATCTTGTAACATTTTAATCTTTTGTGCTTGACTTTTCTGGACTCAATTCTTAATTTTCTCTTTTTTTATCCTTTGCATTTCATTATTTTTATCCACACTTTTCTTTTTCACTATATACTTACTTATCCAAACTCTCGAACCCACCCTCCTACAACTTAGTTTAAACCGATGTCCACATCCCTAGTAACGTGATTCGCTACGATTCAGGTCCCACCACAGTTCAGGTGGAGCTCGTCCCATTGGTACAGCTCCCTCCTTCCCCAGCACTGTTGCCAAATGAATTCAACCGTACTACTCCCACACTAAAAATTCAGTAAGCATTTAACTCCTTAATCTTCTTGACGCTATGCCAATATGCATAAATAATTTAAAAAATAATATGCAGTATAGACAAAGGAGAATCCGATGATCCAACCGGAGTAAATCCTCTGTATCCCGAGTCTCTGCTTTCTCTGAGTTGACCAATCCTCTACCCATCCTAATATATCACAACCAACTATCTTCATCCTTGTCCCATGTATGCAATTTATGCTGCACCTTATCAAACGCCTTCTGCAACTCCTAGAAAATAATACCTATCTGCTCTCCTCTACCGACCAGGCTCGTTATATCCTCAAATAACTCCAGTAAATTTGTTGGGCAGGACCTGGCTTTGCTGAATGCAAACTGCATTTGCCAGTTGGATCCATTTATTTCCAGCAGTCTTGTTATTTCTTCTTTAATGAGAGCTTCAAGCATATTCCCAACTAAGGGTGTTAATCTGATTGGCCTTACATTGATAATGCCTTGTGCCTCCATCCTTTTTTTGAACGGTGGCGTGACAATCGCCGTCTTTCAATTCGCCAGGACCTGATCAGAGTACAGAATATTTTGGTAAATTCCCACCAAAGCCTCTACTATAACTTCGTTCATTTCCTTCAGTATCCTGCAATGCATTCCACGAGGGCTTAAGTTCCACAGGTTTTCTCAGCACTACCTCTTTCTAGATATCTATTGTATCGATATCCTCACCTCTCATAGCATCAATAACATCTTTGTTTGGCGTGTTCTCCATTCTAAGCCTCGGGCGTTTGCGCATGATCTGATACCAATTCCTACACTCCAAGTGAACTTCGTTCACTTCAGCTATCCTTTTCCGCTTTATAAACGTACAAGAAAAAAAATCCATTCGTTTTCTTTGTTTCCAAATTCTGCTATTGTGCAAGAACACCACCAAGAGTGCACTCTGTGAAGTCCACCTCGACTGCCTCGCGTAAGCATTCAGGATCTCCATAGTAACTACTGGTCCATTCTTGCATGCCTCTGATAGTTCCCTGTTTTTGTTCTGCCACGACAATGTTTTTGTTTGGTGGCCGATGGACAATTTCCACCAGTGATTTTTCTTTTTTTTTTTCACTTTGCTTTTCCTCTCAGTACCCAGATGGATTCAACATTCTGCTCCTTAAATTTATGCTGTCTTTCACTATCGCCCTAATCTCATATTCAATTCAGAACGCCACACCATCTTCTTTACTTTTCGGCGTACCCTTCCGTATTATCTGATATCCTTGGATATTTAATTCCCTTGCTTCTCCTGCTTCCAACCAAGACTCTCTGACAGACACTAAATCCTGCCCCTTTGTACTGATCTGTGCCACAAGTTTAGTGACCTTCTTTCGAATATTACGGGTATTCAAATAAAGTTCCTGTACACTCTTTGTTCATTTAAAACCTTGTAATCTTTCACTCCTGTGCGCGTGACCTCCCTTCACACCACTCATTTTTTTAATTTTTTAATCTTTTGTCTTTATTTATTTTATCCATACTTTTCATAGAAACATTGAAACATAGAAAACCTACAGCACAATACAGGCCAGTCGGCCCACAAAGCTGTGCTGAACATGTCCTTACTTTAGAAATTACCTAGGGTTACCCATAGGCCTCTATTTTTCTGAGCTCCACGTACCTGCCCAGCAGTCTTTAAGAGACCCTATCGTATCCTCCTCCACACCGTCGCCTGCAGCCCCTTCCACGCTCTCACCACTCTCTGTGTAAAAATTTACCCTTGACACCTCCGCTATACCTACTTCCAATCATTATAAAACTGTGCCCTCTCGTGCTAGCCATTTCAGCCCTGGAAAAAAAATGAATAAACCTCTGACTATGTACACGATCAATGGTTCTCATCATCTCATACATGTCTATCAGGTCACCTCTCATCCTCCGTCGCTCCAAAGTAAAAAAGACGAGTTCACTCAACCTATGCTCATAGGGCATGCTCCCCAATCCAGGCAACATCCTTGTAAACTTCCTCTGCACCCCTTCTATGGTTTCCACATGCTTCATGTGGTGAGGCAACCAGAATTGAGCACAGTACTCCAAGTGGGGTCTGACCACGGTCCTACAGAGCTGCAACATTACCTCTCGGCTCCTAAACTTAGTCCCACGATTGATGAATGACAATGCACCGTACGCTTTCTTTACCACAGAGTTAACCTGCGTAGCAGGTTTGAACGTCCTATGGGCTGAGCTCCTTTGAACGTCCTATGGGCTGAGCTCCATCTGCCACCTCTTAGCCCAGTTCTGCATCCTATCTGTGTCCCGTTATAACCAGCGACAGCCCTCCACACTATCCACAACACTTCCATACTTTGTAACATCAGCAAATTATCTAACCCATCCCTCCACTTCCTCTTCCAACTGATTTGTAAAAATCACGAAAAGTAGGGGTCGCAGAACATATCTCTGAGGCACACCACTGGTCACCGATGTCCATGCAGATTATGACCCGTCTACAACCACTCTTTGCCTTCTGTGGGCAATTCAGTTCTGGATCGTCAAGGCAATGTCCCCTTGGATCCCATGCCTCCTTAATTTCACCATAAGCCTTGCATAGGGTATCTTTTCAAATGCCTTGCTAAAATCCATATACACTACATCTATGTCGCTACCTTCATCAATGTGTTTTGTCACCAAGATCCTTTTTCTTTTCACTTCATCCATATTTCTCGAATCTGTTGAACCCACCTCTCTACAAATTAATTTAAGGTCCTGTCCACAGCCCTAGTTATGTGATTCACTACTGTCCAGGTGCAGCCCCTCCCACTGCAATAGCTCCTTCCATTCCCAATATTTGTGCTAATTTCCCATGATTTCAAACCCACCTCTCTCACTCTAATCCTTGAGCTACAAATGTATCCATCTAATAATCTTGAAACTATGTCAATTTGCATAAAGAATTAAGAAAAGATAATATCCTGGATAGAAAAATGTGAATCCGATGATGCGGTGTACCTGGATTTTCGGAAGCCATTTAACAAGTTGCCACTCACAAGGCTGGTTTTCAAGCTACGAACCCGTGGTGTTACAGGAAAGATTCTAGCATGGATAAAACAGTGACTGCTTGCTAAGACGCAATTAGAGGGAAAAAAGGGAGTCATTTGCGGTAGGAGAAGATGGCGGCGCGACGCAGCGCGCCTGGCCTCTCCGGTGAAATGATATCGTATTTGTTAAATAGGGGCCGTGCACAATTCCGAGTTGATGGAGACAGCCGTGAGAGCACAGAGGAACATCTGGAGTAACTTCTGAAATGCCCCATTCGCTGCCGCTGCTGCTGTGCGATCGAGAATCTCCGGAGAGAAGGCCCCAAAATCCTCGGCTTTGCCTGGTGCTGGCGACCGGGGCTGGGGTCGAGGCGTTCGGCACAGATGGTGCTGAGTGCTCGGTGTCGGAGGGTTGGTCGGAGCTCGAAGTTTTCGCACGACTCAGAAGCGGACTGTGGTCGGGTATGGCAGGGAGAGTTTTCTTCCTTCTCCCGTCTGTGTGAGATGTGGGACTTTCGAGACACTTTGAACTTTTTTACCGTGCTCACGGCCTGTTCTTCATCAGGTTACGGTATTGCTTGCACTGTTGTAACTATACGTTATAATTATGTGTTTTTGTCAGTTTTTCAGTCTTGGTCTGTCCTGGGTTTCTGTGATGTCACACCGGAGGAATATTGCATCATTTCTTAATGCATACATTACTAAATGACAATAAAAGAAGACTGCGTGTCCTCGTAATCTAATCTAATCTAATTTCTTGTGGTCTGCCGATACATGGTGGTGTTCCAATTGGAACTATGTTGGGATCGCTTCTTTTTGCATTATACTCCAATGATTTGGATCATTGAATTAAAGGCGTATTGCCCTTCTGATCCCTATTAATTTTGAGTTAAAGTGACACATCGCACTTTATGGGGGATTACCTCCCAGGAGAATGCACGGAGATCTGGTTACTGGCACTAAACACGGGTCCGTGTGCAGAAGGAAAAGAGGGAGAAAAGGTGAGCAGCTGTGATTAACGATCCAATAGTCAGAGGGACAGGCAGGAGATTCACTGGACGTGAACGAGGCACCCTGATGGTCCGTTGTCTCTCAGGTACAAGGGTCGGGAAAGTCTGGGATTGCGTCGGCGTTATTTTGAAGAAGGAAGGAGAGCAGCGAACTGCCATGGCACTTATG
This sequence comes from Mobula hypostoma, assembly GCF_963921235.1. NCBI lineage: Eukaryota > Metazoa > Chordata > Chondrichthyes > Myliobatiformes > Myliobatidae > Mobula > Mobula hypostoma. Next base: position 936,246 of record NC_086099.1, read on the forward strand.
GGTGCCAATAACGTAGGAAGGCAAAGCAAAGAGGTGTTGAAAAGAGAATGTAGTGAGCTAGGCAGAATGCTGGGACGCAGGATAGTATTTTCTATTTGCCAAATATCCCACGCGCCCGGTAGGATCGATAAAAGATGATTTGCAAGATAATTGCGTGGCTAAGAAGCTGGTGCAGGGGTTTCAGGTTCTTCGATCATTAGAATTTTGTCTGGATAAAGAATGATTTGCCCAAGAGTGACGAGTTGGACATGAAACACAGGGGGAACAATATGCTCGCGGACCTTTTGGATAGAGCTGATCCGGAGGGTTTAAACTATTTTGGCGGCGGGTGAGAAAGTGAATGAACGAGCGCAAGATAGGACGTACAGTTCAAGTCCGATGTTTACATACACCTTGGCCAAATACATTTAAACTAAGTTTTTCACAATTCCTGACACTTAATCCTAGAAAACATCCATGTCTTAGGTCAGTTAGGATCACTACTTAATTTTAAAAACGTGAAATGTCGCAATAGTAGTGGAGGGAATGATTTATTTCAGCTTTTATTTCTTTCATCACCTTCCCAGTGGGTCAGAAGTTTACATACACTGTGTTAGTACACCATTTGGTAGCATTGCTTTAAATTGTTTAACTTGGGTCAAACGTTTTGGGTAGACTTACACAAGCTTCTCACAGTAAGTTGCTGGAATTTTGTTCCATTCTTCCAGACAGAACTGGAGTAACTGAGTCAGGTTTGTAGGCGTCCTTGCTCACACACGCTTTTGCAGTTCTGCCCACAAATTTTCTATCGGATTGAGGTCACGGCTTTGTGATGGCCACTCCAATATCTTGACTTTGTTATCCTTAAGCAATTTTGCTACAACTTTGGAGGTATGCTTGGGGTCATTGTCCATTTGGAAGACCCATTTGCGACTGAGCTTTAACTTCTTGGCTGATGTCTTGAGATGTTGCTTCAATATATCCACATAATTTTCCTTCCTCATGATGCCATCTATTTTGTGAACTGCACCAGTCCCTCCTGCAGCAAAGCACCTCCACAGCATGATGTTGCCACACGATGCTTCTCGGGAGGGACGGTTTTCTTCGGCTTGCAAGCCTCATCCCTTTTCCTCCAAATATAACGATGGTCATTATTGCCAAACAGTTCAAGTTTTGTTTCATCAGACCAAAGGTCATTTCTCCAAAAAGTAAGATCTTTGTCCCCAGGTACACTTGCAAACTGTATTCTGGCTTTTTATGGCGGTTTCGGAGCAGTGGCTTCTTCCTTGCTGAGCAGCCTTTCAGGTTATGTCGATATAGGACTCGTCTTACTGTGGATATAGATACTTATCCACCCGTTTCATCCAGCACCTTCACTAGGTCCTTTGCTGTTGTTTTGGGGTGATTTACACTTTTCGTGCCGAAGTACGTTCATCTCCATCTCCGGGAGACAGAATGCATCTCCTTCCTGAGCGGTATAACAGCTGCGTGGTCCCATGGTGTTTATACTTGCGTAATATTGTTTATACAGATGAACGTGGCACCTTCAGGCGTTTGGAAATTGCTTCCAAGAATAAACCAGACTTGACATCATTTTCTGACCTCAATCCAATATAACATTTGTGGGCAGAACTGAAAACGCGTGTGCGAGCAAGGAGGCTTATAATCCGGACTCAGTTACACCAGCTCTGTCTACAGGAATGGAACAGGATTCCAGCAACTTACTGTGAGAAGGTTGTGGAAGGCTACCCAAAACGTTTGACCCAAGTTAAACAATTTAAAGGCAATGCTACCATATACTAGCAAAGTGTATGTAAACTTATGACCCACTGGAAAAATGATGAAAGAAATAAAAGCTGAAATAAATCATTCTCTCTACTATTATTCTGACATTTCACAATCTTAAAATAAAGTAGTGATCCTAACTGATCTAAGACAGGGAATGTTTTCTAGGATTAAATGTCAGGAATTTTGGAAAACTGAGTTTAAGTGTATTTGGCTGAGGTGGATGTAAATTTCTGACTTCAACTGTACGTTAAAAAAAATGAAAGAAAGCGTGCAGTCAGTCGGTCAGGTGTAGCAGGCAGGTGATAAGACAAAATTAAAATTCCAGCCAGCAGGGTGAGTATCAGCCTGTTACGAATCCACAATTAAAACAAACCTTCGCAAATACAGTACTCAAATGACTGTATCTCAATGCACGGAGTATAAGAAATAAGGTGGATGATGTTGCATTATTACCGATTCTTAAGTATTATGTAGTGGCCATCACTGAATCATGCCTGAAGGATGGTTGTTGTTGGGGGTAAAGGTTCAAGGTTACATTGGAGGGATAAGTGAGCAGAGGGGCTGGCGAGACTCTGCTGGTAAATTTGGCAGCAAATCAGCAGAACGATGTGACATAGGATCGTAGGATTTTGAATCCGTACGAATTAAGATAAGAAACTGCAAGGATAAAATTACCATGACGGCAGTTTAATGTCATGATAGTTATGGTAGATTTTAACATACAGACGATTCGGAAAAAACAGATTGGAAATTAATTTAATCAGAGCGGGTTCGCTGAATTCTACAAGATGTTGAATGCTTTGCGCTTGCCATTGAGCCTACTTGGGGATCAGCTCTACTAGATTGGTTGTCATGTATTGACACACTGGCCGGTAGTCAGATTAGCGTGAAAGAAACTTGACGAGGCAGTGAACTCAATCATTATGATAGAGTTCAACTTGAAATATAGGATCGGAAGGTGCAGAATCTTTATGGGTTGAGCTACGAAGTTGCAGGGGTAAAAGGACCCTGATGGCAGTTATATACAGGCCTCCAAACAGCTGCAGGGATGTGGACTACGAATTACAACAGGAAATAGAAAAGGCTTGTCAGAAGGGCGGTGTTATAATAATTGTGGGGGATTTTAACATGCGATGGATTGGGAAAATCAGGTCGGCACTGTGTTTGTGCGCATGCGCCAGTCGTGCATGCAGCCTGTTACAGTTGCTCCGTAGTTTCTTACTTTTAAACTTTTTAAATTAGTTATTTGTTGTATTATTTCTCACGGTAACACGTTGAAGCTGCACCCTCTCTTCATTGCTGGTGGAGAGAGTGTTACTTGTTTTTTTTTAGCGCTGGAATTAGTTACATTTGGACACATCTCGTTAGCGTGGCAGCAGGATGACCGCATTGTGTATTCCAGGGACCAATTGACTACGCTGATGCCCGCCGGTTTAGCGAACAGAGCAACGGACATACTGGCATAAATCTGGAGGAAAACACACAGAGGATGCAGAGGGGGATCAAAAAGGCGAGAGAAGAGGACCGGGTCGGGACAACAGAGGCTTTTGAAGAAGAGAAGTTATAAGACGTGTCTCTCGTCTCTTATCATGGGAAATGTGAGATCGCTGGGGAATAAAATGGACGAACTGATTGCCTTTGTCAGGAGTCAGAGAATCTTTCGGGAGAGCAGTGTCATGTGCTTCACTGAGACATAGCTGCACGAGGACATACCCGATCAAAGCGTTTCCATAGAGGGCTTCCAGACCGTTCGAGCTGACCGGAATTGCACGGAGAGCGGTAAACGTAAAGGAGGGGGGCTAGCGGTTCTGGTAAATAACAGATGGTGCAATCCTGCGTATATTACGATCAAGGAACGGGTCTGTAGCTCTGGATTTGATGTACGCTAGCGTTAAGGATGCATAAAGCTCCTCTCCCTTCCCCCTATTGGGAAGGTCAGATCACAACCTGGTGCATCTAAAACCCTGATACGTGCCTCTGGTGAAGAGTAAACCAGTAACCTCGAGGAAAGTGAAAAAAATGGTCGGAGGAGGCTTATGAGGCGCTCCAGGGTTGTTTTGAGGTGACAGACTGGCAGGCACTCTGTGAGCCACATGGAGAGGATATTGATGGACTCACACAGTGCATCACTGATTACATCAACTTCTGTGTGGACTGCAATGTTCCGACAAGATCTGTCCTTTGTTATTCAAATAACAAAACATGGGTGACAAAGGACATTAAGGTCATACTGAACGCTAAAATGAGGGCGTTTAGAGATGGAAATAGGGAGGAGCTGACGGCAATACAGAGTGACCTGAAAGCCAGGATCAGCGAGGCTAAAGACAGGTACAGGACGAAGCTTGAGTGGAAACACCAGCAGAACAACACGAGAGAGGTCTGGAGGGGGATGAGGACCATAACTGGGTTCCAGCAAACTAGCAACAGAGCGGCGGAAGGCAGTGTGGACAGGGCCAATAACCTGTTCTTTAGCAGATTTGATAGTGTGGCCCCTGCCCATCCCACACATGAGCCATCTGTTGTCGGCCCCCAACCAATACATATTCCACTCTCCCCTCCTACCCCTCCTCACAGTCCCCCAGCCTGCTCTTATGACTATACCCTTCCCACACGAAACCACCGCGGTGGGCTTCATAGCTCTACAGGTGAGAAGACAGCTGAAACGTCTCAGCCCAAGCAAGGCTGCAAGACCGGATGGTGTCAGTACCAGGGTGCTCAAAGCCTGTGCCCCTCAGCTATGTGGAGTACTTCGCCATGTATTCAACCTGCGCCTGAGGCTCCGGAGGGTTCCTATATTGTGGAAGACGTCCTGCTTTGTCCCTGTACCGAAGACGCCGCGCCCCAGTGGCCTCAATGACTACAGACCAGTGGCATTGACGTCCCACATCATGAAGACCCTGGAGAGACATGTACTGGAGCTTCCCCGGCTTATGGTCAGGCCACACTTAGATCCCCTCCAGTTCGCCTACCAGCCCCGACTAGGAGTTGAGGATGCCAATGTCTATCTGTTGAACCGTGTCTACGCCCACCTGGACAAGCTAGCGAGCACTGTGAAGGTCTTCTTTTTTTTGACTTCTCCAGTGCGTTCAACACCATCCGCCCTGCTCTGCTGGGGGAGAAGCTGACAGCGATGCAGCTGGATTCTTCCCTGGTATCATACATTCTTGATTACCTGACTGGCAGACCACAGTACGTGTGCTTGCAACACTGTGTGTCCGACAGAGTGATCAGCAGCACTGGAGTGCCACAGGAGACTGTCTTGTCTCCCTTTCTCATCACCATTTACACCTTGGACTTCAACTACTGCACGGAGTCTTGTCATCTTCAGAAGTTGTCTGATGACTCTGCCATAGTTAGATGCATCAACAAGGGAGATGAGGCTGAGCACAGGGCTACGGTAGGAAACTTTGTCACATGGAGTGAGCAGAATTATCTGCAGCTTAATGTGAAAAACACTAAGGAGCTGTTGGTAGACCTGAGGAGAGCTAAGGTACCGGCGACCCCTGTTTCCATTCAGGGGGTCAGTGTGGACATGGTGGAGGATTACAAATACCTGGGGATACGAATTGACAATAACCTGGACTTGTCAAAGAACACTGAGGCTGTCTACAAGAAGGGTCAGAGCCCTCTCAATTTCCTCAGGAGACTGAGTTCTTTAACATCTGCTGGACGATGCTGAGAATGTTTTACGAGTCTGTGGTGGCCGGTACTCTCATGTTTGCTGTTGTGCGCTGTCGCAGCAGGCTGAGGGTGGCAGACACCAACAGAATCAACAAACTCATTCGTAAGGCCAGTGATATAGTGAGGATGGAACTGGACTCTCTGACGGTGGTGTCTGAAAAGAGGATGCTGTCTAAGTTGCATGCCATCTTGGTCAATGTCTCCCATCCACTACATAATGTACTGGGTGGGCACAGGAGTACATTCAGCCAGAGACTTATTCCACCGAGATGCAGCGCTGAGCGTAATAGGAAGTCATTCCTGCCTGTGGCCATCAAACCTTACAACCCCTCCCTTGGAGGGTCAGACATCCTGAGCCAATAGGCTGGTCCTGGACTTATTTCATACTTTACTGGCATAAATTACATATTACTATTTAACTATTTATGGTTCAATTACTATTTATTATTTATGGAACAACTGTAACGAAAACCAATTTCCCCCGGGATTAATAAAGTATGACTATGACTATGACTATGACTATGGCTATGATCTCAGGAGAGGGAATTTGTAGAATGTCTGCGAGATGGCTTTTTAGAGCAGATTGTTGTTGAGCCCACTAGGGGATTGGCTGTAATGGATTGGGTATTGTGTAATGAACCGGAGATGATTAGAGAGATTGAGGTGAAGGAACCCTTAGGAGGCAGCAATCATAACATGATTGAGTTCACTGTGAAATTTGAAAAAGAGAAGCCGAAATCTGATGTGTCGCTATTTGTGGAGTAAAGGAAATTACATTGGCATGAGAGAGAAACTGGTCACAGTTGTCCAGAAAGGGACACTGGCGGGAAAGACGGCAGAGCAGCAGTGGCTGGAGTTTATGCGAGAAGTGAGGAAAGTGCAAGACAGATATATTCCAAAAAAGAAAAAAATTTCGAATAGCAAAAGGATGCAACCGTGTTTTACAAGAGAAGTCAAAGCCAAAGTTAAAGCAAAGGAGAGGGCAGACAAGGAAGCAAAAATTAGTGGAAAGACAGAGGATTGGGAAGTTTGTAATACCTTACAAAAGGAAACTAAGAAGGTCATTAAGAGAGAAAAGATTAACTATGAAAGGAAGTTAACAAATAATATCAAAGAGGATACTAAAATCTTTTTCAAGTATATCAAGAGTAAAAGACGGGAGAGACTAGATATAGGACAGATGAAAATGATGCTGGAGAAATTGTAATGGGAGATAAGGAGATGGCAGAGGAATTGAACGAGTATTTTGCATCATTCTTCACTGAGCAAGACATCAGCAGTATACCAGACACTCAAGGTTGGCAGGGAAGAGAAGTGTGCGCAGTCACAATAACGACAGAGAAAGTACTCAGGAAGCTGAATAGTCTAAAGGTAGATAAAGCTCGCGGACCAGATGGAATGCACCCTCGTGTTCTGAAGGAAGTAGCTGTGGAGATTGCGAAGGCATTAGCGATGATCTTTCAAATGTCGATAGATTCTGGCATGGTTCCGGAGGACTGGAAGATTGGAAGTGTCACTCCGCTATTTAAGAAGGGGGTAAGGAAGCAACCTGTTAGCTTGACATCGGTGGCTGGGAAGTTGTTGGAGTCGATTGTCAAGGATCTGGTTACAGAGTACCTGGAGACATATGACAAGATAGGCAGAACTCAGCATGGATTCCTTAAAGGAAAATCCTGCCTGACAAACCTATTACAATTCTTTGAGGAAATAACCAGTAGGCTAGACAAGGGAGATGCAGTAGATGTTGTATATTTGGATTTTCAGAAGGCATTTGACAAGGTGCCACACATGAGGCTACTTAACAAGATAAGAGCCCATGGAATAACGGGAAAGTTACGTACGTGGATAGAACGTTGGGTGATTGGTAGGGAACAGAAAGTGGGAATAAAGGGATCCTATTCTGGTTGGCTGCCGGTTACCAGTGGTGTTCCACAGGGGTCAGTGTTGGGGCCGCTTCTTTTTATATTGTACATCAACGATTTGGATTATGGAATAGATGGCTTTGTGGCTAAGTTTGCTGACGATATGAAGATAGTTGGAGGGGCCGGTAATGCTGAGAAAACGGAGAGTCTGCAGAGAGACTTGAATAGATTGGAAGAATGGGCAAAGAAGTGGCAAATGAAGTACAATGTTGGAATGTGTATGGTTATGCACTTTGGCAGACATAATAAACGGGCAGACTATTATTTAAATGGGGAAAGAATTCAAAGTTCTGAGATGCAACGGGACTTGGGAGTCCACGAACAGGATACCCTTAAAATTAGCCTCCAGGTTGAGTCGGTAGGGAAGAAGGAGAATGCAATGTTGACATTCATTTCTAGAGGAATAGAGTATAGGAGAAGGGATGTGATGTTGAGGCTCTATAAGGCGCTGGTGAGACCTCACTTCGAGTACTGTGTGCAGTTTTGGTCTCCTTATTTCAGAAAGGATGTGCTGACTTTGGAGAGGGTACAGAGAAGTTTCACTAGAAAGATTCCGGGAATGAGAGGGTTAACATATGAGGAACGTTTGTCCGCTCTTGGACTGTATTCCTTGGAGTTTAGAAGAATGAGGGGAGACCTCATAGAAACATTTCGAATGTTGAAAGGCATGGACAGAGTGGATGTGGCAAAGTTGTTTCCCATGATGGGGGAGTCTAGTACGAGAGGGCATGACTTAAGTGTTGAAGGGTGCCCATTCAGAACAGAAATGGGAAGAAATATTTTTAATCAGAGGGTGGTGAATCTATGGAATTTGATGTCACGGGCAGCAGTGGAGGCAAGTCTTTGGGTGTATTTAAGGCAGAGATTGATAGGTACCTGAGTAGACAGGGCATCAAAGGTTATGGTGGGAAGGCGAGGGAGTGGGACTAAATGAGAGAATGGATCAGCTAATGATAAAATGGTAGATCAGACTTGATGGGACGAATGGCCGACTTCTGCTCCTTTGTCTTATGGTCTTATGGTATTATGGAAATTTGATAAGGCGAATGTAAATTTGATGCAGCAGTATTACAGTGGGGTAAAGGAAATTACAGTGGCATGAGGGAGGAATTGAACCAAGTAAATTGCAAAGAGATGCTGGCAGGGAAGAGCGCGGATCATCAATATCTTGAGATTCTTGGAAAATAAGGAAGATGCAGGATTGGTTTGTTCCAGAAAAAAAAGAAATACTCAAAATCCCAAGTGGTACAACAGTGGCTGACTAGGTAAGTCAAAGCTAATGTAAGAGCAAAAGAGAGCGCAAATGCCAAGGCAGATATGAGCGGAAGATAAAGGATTGGTTAGCTTCGTGAGGTAAAAGATGAAAGTGAAATCAAGCTGGCAAACAATATCAAAGTAAAAGCTTATTCAAGTATGGAAAAAAATAAAAGAGACGTGAGAGTGGACATAAGACAGCTGGAAAATTAGCCCGAGGAAATACTAACCGGCGACACAGAGATGACAGATAAACTAAAGTGTGTATTTTGCATATATCTAATGTAAGGCAGTAGCACAGTGCCAGGTTTTGAAGGATTTGGGAGAAAATAAATGAGTGCAGTTGCTATTGCAAGGAGATACTCAGAAAGCTGAACGACCTAAGGACTGATGCAGTTTAGGAGAATGAGTAAGCAAGCGGCAGATAAAATGTTGCATAGGGAAGTGCATGTTCATGCACTTTACCAGAAAGAATAAATCGGAAGAATATTTTCAGAAAGGGTGTAATTTCAAAACTCAGAGGTGGAGAACGACTTTGGAGTCCGAGTGTTTTCATTTCAAAAGGACGAGAAAACAGTTTTCGAGGCTGTAGAAGGCATTGGTCATGCCTCACTTGGAGTAGTTAGAGCAGTTCGGAGCTCCGTATCTCAGAAATTGTGTACTGGTACTGGAGTGGGTACAAGGGAGCTTCACAATAATAATTCAGGGAATGAAGGGCTTATCGAATGACCAGAATTTGATTGATCTACGCCTGTACTCGCTGGAGTTCAGAAAAATAAGGGGTTATCTCATTGAACTATAATCGAATATTGAAAGGATTTGAAAGAGTGGATGAGACGATGATGTTTCCTGTAGAAGGAATCCGAGTCATTGAGTATATTCAAAGTGGAAGTTGGTAGATTTTTGAATAGTCAATGCGTCAAAAAGCAGAAGAATGGGTTTGCGATTTATAATAAATCATCCACCTTATCGGGAACACCTGAAAGTCTGGTCAAGGCTTAGGAACTCTCCGTGCTCCTGTTATTGGCCTGTGTCCCAGTATGGGCGACTGGGCTCAAGTAGAAGAAAAATCTTGGACTTTTACCCAGCCTAGTAAGGACTAACGAGGGAACAGAACTCCATTGAGATTGGAGGAACAAATATTTTGGATGCAGAGTTAGCCCGTTACGTATAGAGGGTGGTGGGTACGTGGAACGCGATACCGAAGGCTTAGCGAGTGACAGATACTTGAGGGACATTGAAGAAACTCTGGGATGGGCACACAGATGATAAAGTAAACGGAGTGTTGTGTAGGAGGAAAGGGTTAAATTGATCTCAGTGTCGGTAAAAAGTCGGCACAACATCGTGCGCCGAAGGGTCTGTACTGTTCTGTACTTTTCAGGCCGATGATAGTGTAATTTTCACTTCATTAAACTGAACGTTACCCTCGGCTTTGTTTTAGATCTTGTCCACTTGTCTGATCTACCATATCCGTTCCACATTCACAAACCCTACCTTGGAATGTGATGCTACCAGTAAACCTGAATTCACCATGGATTGTGGATCAGCCCTCTGAACTGCAAACACTCTGTTCCTCCTGAAAAATCCTCTGCAGTTTTCAACTGATCGATCAACTGTCTGTTACCATTCTGTTCATCTTGATAAAGATTTTCACAGGACTGGCCGGGCTCTTCGCGAGGGGAAGAGGCATGCAGCCGCTCGCTCTCGCATAGACTTGGTGGCTCTGCAAAGTTGAAGTCGCAGAACGGAGGGCTGCCCTACAACAGGGCTGTGACACTCAGCACTTCTTTCCTGACATCCCACCCCACCCGCACTCCCCACCTACCTGCGGAGTTTTCCCCTCTTGTGTAGCGGATTAGGAGCTGCATGAAGTCGTTAACTTTGGGACTGATGCTGACATGCACGTGTGTTCCAACCCAGACCGAGTCTTTGTAACGACGGACCTGTTGATAGATGATGGTGTTGTTACACTGCTGAGTTGGAAGAGGTGGGCGTTGATGTGAGGTACGGAGAGGGCCGGGGAGAGTGGAAGCAAGGTTAATTCGGAATTAGTTGGCTAAGTGAACAAATTCCCACTCACTAAACAATGTGCTTATCCTCCTATTCTCATCTTATCCAGTGAACATCCTAGTACAGCTCTTCTGTACCCTTTCCAAAGACTGGACACACTTCCTATACTTTTTACTTAGCACTTCACACCTTCCCTCCCAGGCTAAAGTTGGAGGTAATCGCCTGTAGTCCTTACCCTTCTGCTTCTGCTGAAACCACTGTTGGGGTAAGGAGTATCAGGTTTCAGACCCAGTGGCAAAGGATCGGATGCTGTTCACCCTAGGTCCTGATGCTGCGTGACAAGAAGGAACCTGCTCATGGCTATTCCTGAAGAATGTGATTTGTGCCAGGCACTGACTGGGAATTGGAGGCACAAATGAAGGCGCTGAGCCATGATACACGACTGAGAGGTTGCCTGGAGGCGGGTAATGCAATAAGTGAATTGATGCGGCTGAAGGAAAGAGGGTGGCTCGGTCTGAAGGAGGGAGGATGCAATGATGTTCGTGATCTCATTACCTGATAATCCGCCATGCTACACAGGATATCAGATCGCAGGCAATGACTGAAAGCAGAAACAGATTGAGAGAAATAAACAGCTCAGTTCCAAAATTGCAATCAGACATCCCACACACTTCAGACTATCGTAGATCAGCAGAAGTGACCCGGCGCAGGACATCGGCTCGACCAACAAAAACCAAGAGTGTAAAAGGGATAGGCACTGTCAGTGGGGTGAATTGGACAAGTGGGGGTTGGTTGTTACGAAGGAGGCTGCATTGGTGAACGATGCCGTGCTGAAGAGCAAAGGAGGGCAAGGGTAAGATACAAGGCTGTGTCCGGCTGCGGTGGGAAGTGGAGCTGGGCAAGTTATCGGGACAGAGTGGCAGATGTAGGGTTGCGGAATAAAATGGAACTTGGCTCAGTCCTTACCTTTCACTCAAGTCAGCCCCGATGACAAGCGAGGCAACCAACAGAAAAACAGGTACCATCTTCACCCTGTAGGAAACAGGATCTGTCACTACTTAACATTTGCCAATGGATTAGGACCATTTACAGGGTTGTACAGCCGTCAACTCTTCGTCCAGCAATACAGCTGGTTGAAAGTGATCACTCTACAATCCTGCTCAACCTCCAACTCCGCATCTTACATCTATATTATGTTCTATTGAAAAGTCTGATACATCAGATACGATTCCCAGTGCGTACGTTGTCCATTCTCCCCATCAGGCAGAACACCTTATTCAATCTCCTCCGCACTAGGAAAATAAAGCCAATCTGTACAGCGGGGAAAGGTAAGGAACAACAGCGAGAGAGAAGGCGGAGATAAATAAGAAAAGGATGGGGGAGGGGAAGGGAGGGCTGGTGGGGAGAAACTGTGGGATGTAGGAGAGACTTTCTATGGTGTTCATAACAGGGTTTTCATTGAATCCCCGTATATGAGATAAAATCATGCGGTAATAGAATTTCACCGGAAATTAGAAATCTATTTTCTTCCTACCATGGTGTCCCACATTCTGTAATGCCCAAACTAACTGCTTTTCCATCTCGCCTCAGGACCAGTGAAGGTAACTGGAATGGAAATGTCACCACTTCTGCTTTCCACAAATAGAGTCCGGCCGAAATATTTATTTATTCCAATTTACAGAGTTCCAGTCTTCAGACAGCACTGTTGCAACAAAGCAAAACGCATCGCTTCAAATATCAGTGGTAATATAACTCACTCGGAGTCTGCTGTACAACAGCACCTGCAGATGACAGAGCAGAAGCATGATCCAAAACACTTGAGCGGGAAAAGCATTGTCCAGTCTGTTGAGTCCCTGACAATTGGATAACTTTTGATCTATCTATCTATCCATCTATTCATTTATGTATGTATGTATGTATGTATCTATATATATGTATTCATGTATCTATCAATCTATCCACCCATCTCTATTTATTCATTTATTGCAATTCTTCTGTCTTTGCACTGTACTGCTGCCACAAATACCCACATTTCACCGCATACTGTATATAAAGCTTCGGTGGTATCTGCAAAAACGCCGAGCATAATTGGAATAAACCTTCCTCACTTCAGTAATCAGACTGCCTGGGAATAAAAACCAAAAACCATTTTGGCAGCGAGTTTGCGATTTGTTACCCCAGGATTTTCTTCAGTCTCTGGTGTGGTTGCACAGCTCCGCAATCTGGACATCACCATCGGCAGATCTCTCTTCGGTTAGTAATGATTCTGTCGTCGGCACCAGAGCAGACGGTCTTACAGTTATCCATCTGCCATGTTGTCAACCATTCACTCACAGCTACACCCTGTTGTTAGTGTGAGCAGAAACCTCGAAAATCGGACTTGTGACGACATGCCAGGACCCTCTGCGACCTGAGCACAACTCAGCGTGATTTACGACGACTCGTAGTCTGCCAACACACCAGAGATTAATTGATCCGCACTCTTTGTTGTCTGATCATCAACCAAGCCTCAGTGTTTAACCTCTCCAAGATGTCCAGCACAGTATTCTGCCTGATCCTGTCTTCGTTTGTGTGGGATACAGGCGATATGGTTCTGTTCTTCTATTTTCACAAATAACAAAGACCACATCCCCATCCCCCAGGCACATTCGGAGAGAAATACCACTAGTAATGGGAAGACATCTCCTTCGTTACACTGTGCACGGAGCCGGACTCTGCAGGGACGTATCTAGGGAAAATAGCGCCTATGGCAAGTACTGAAATTGCGCCCCAGTCCAAACATCTGACACCCATCTTTTTAGATAACTTTACCATAATATCAACTCAAAAATATAAGTCAAGCTCATTAATCTTTTAATTAACAAATTACGGTACTACGAAAATTGTAACTGCATCTTCCTTGCTTTCACTGATGCAAATTGGTCTATGATGTGATCAAAGTCAATTTTTTTCAGCTTCTTCTCTTTCTACACTCAGCAGAGCAAGTTCACAGAGTCTGCCTTGACCCAGGGAGGCTCTCAAATACGTAAGTATTAGTTTGAACTTGCTGAATGATCTCTCACAGCTGGAGATGGAAGCAGCCAGTGAGGGAAACTCAGAGCAGACGTAAATTAGGAACATACAGACAACTGTGTGTGGATGGGGAAGGAGAAGGAGAGACGGGCGGAGTGCAGTGCAGGCTCCATTGTTGCTTATCAGCTAATCAACAATTTTGCTGATTTGCTTAGTACAATATTTGATTTTGTTTCATCGACAGGTTATTTGCAAATGCTTTGGTCCGTACTCATTAAATTGGTTTACAGTTCCTACAATCAAAGTCTTTCTTGTGAACATATTGCCAAGAAACTAGTTTTCGCTCTGCATGCCGCCTACCACTTTTGTAACTGGTCAACCCCACGCATTGTTGTTTGTTATGTATCGAGGCCCTGAAAAGAATCAAAGTATTCTACAGGACATTGAGCAGATCAGTTCGACACACCAACTAGCACAAGAGAAAACAACATGCATTCCTGTGAAATGACATGTTTTGGAGACGGAACACATGTTGGCTACACAGCTTGTCACACGATGGCTTTGAAACTGTAACCACTAATTGGAGATTTGTTTTTAATCTTGGCATAAATTGTGGAAACTCTCAACCGTGCAGGTAGGATACTCTAGGAAAACAAACGCCAGCACCGTCACAAGTGTGTTGCAGGAGATCAATGACTTCTTGATCACTGACCAGAAACACATACCATGGGCTTGTTGGAAATAAAGACCCATTTAAGAGACTACTGGACAAGTATATGGGGAAATCTAAGGTGGGGGCTTATATGGGAGGCAGAGTTTGAGGGCCGGCACAACATTGTGGGCCGAAGGGCCTGTACTGTGCTGTACTATTCTATGTTCTATGTTCTATGTAAACGCTGGAAATATCAGATGCTCACCTATTATCACCTTAATTCACCAAGAATGTTTTATCAACATGTGGATATATTTTCAAGCGTTTATACTAAATTCATGCCATACAAACAGCCGAGGGATATTTAGTAGATATGAAGGACGGGGCAGTTTACCTGTTCTCTGAGACTCAGAGCACGCTTTCTGTGTGCAAGCTGCTGTCTGTCTGCAGGGCGGATTCCGACATGCAGATATTCCTCAGAGCAGCGAAGAGAAATCCAAACGGTGCGACATTCCGCGCTCAACTTCAACCATGAACAAAGCTAGTTTAATATTCTATTTAAATACTTCTGTTACAGAAAAAAACACGATGGGTGAAATCTGAATGTCTCTATGTATATATCAGTGAAGTTTAGTGAAATAACTCAATCGGCGGCACTTTCAACTGCGACGTTCCAACAGTGAAATCTCACGGTCGCTGTTATTTTGAGTGGTCCGTTTGTGTGAGTGTGTGTGAGTGAGTGAGGCAGAGAGAGAAATAAAGAGAGAGAGGGGGAGGGAATTGAGAGAGAGAGAGAGAGAGAGAGAAAGAGAGAGAGAGAGAGGGAGGGAGAGAGATGGCAACACAAAATGATCATCGAGAGATCGAGAGAAATGGGAGACCGGACCCTGATACCTGGGACATTTCGAATATCACTATCGGTTAGGGAAGTTCTTCTTCAGTGAGTCAGTAGAAACCAACGGGAGAGTGTGATTGAAGGTAAACACATCGCTTCTATTAATCCATTTGTTCAATAATAAATTCATTAATGAATAGTTCAGAGCTCCCGTCGCTATTAAATTCTCCCGATCGTGGAATAAGCTGTAAACGGTCACTGATTCTCAGATTCTGGAGAATCGGAGACAACACTTACCACGGTTGTTGAAACCGGTCGGAGTGCAGTGTGGACCCGGGTGACCGGTATGTTCTCTATACACAAAGATTTCAGTCTGAGCTGCTGCTTCTAAGGCTATTCGGTTATATGGTATCCGTCGGTCGTTCAAATTACACAGGTTCGAATGAACCGGGCTAAATGTAAATGGCCGCCGTTCAGGTCCAACACACCCTCACAGACAGACGAACGAGAGGGGACTGGAGAAAATGGAGAAATCACATACAGGAATATCAAAAGCTGCGTTAACTTTCCAACCCAATCGCGCAGGGTTTGTCTGGATTTCCGTGTAGATCTCACACTTCTCCTCCTTGCTCTTCCATCAGAACCAATAGGGTGGGGGCTCTCTGCTCACCGAATCCCAGGCTGCTGATTTGATCTGGTTCTGGAAGGTTCTGGGCTCCACCTGTGTGGGAACGGGACCTCACTGCGTTGGAACAAATTGACCTCAAACATCGCACACCTGTCCCGGTACCGGGATTCTCCTTTCTGCTGAAATCAAAACAAACACTTTCCACAATTTACCCCCACAGCAAATGTGAAAAACTTTGGTCAAAGATTTTCCAAGAGCTTCACGATTCAGGACAGTTTATTTGCATTCGTTAATAGGGAGAGAAAGTTCTAATAGGGGAGTTGAAGGGAAACGTTTGCACCCAGAGGCTGCTACGTTCAATCAAACAAAAAAAAACAAACGTTTAATTTAGCAAGCAATCGTTAGATCGATGTACTTTAATTCAATTGTGAGAGACATTTTTGTGAACATACTGATGCACAGTAAACTACTCGGCCCCTCATGCCTGCTACTCCAGATAATAACCTGAATTAAGCTTAGCTTGAAACATGGTCAAAATTTCTGTTACTGTGAATAGCTAAGTGACTAAAAGATGGCCTGATTTCCAAAAGGCGTAAAGTTAAAGATGACATTTTTTTAAATATATTTCAAGCAAGATTACTTCGTTATTTCCATCTTTTACAGTTTCAAAATAACAAAAAGGGAAAAAAGCCTGAAGCAAAAGTTTGCGGACCCTGCATCGTTAATACTTAGTAACACCACCTTTAGCAAGTATCACAGCTTGTAAACGCTATCTGTAGCCAACTAAGGGTCTTTCAATTCTTGTTTGCGGGATTTTCGACCATTCTTCCTTGAAAAAGTCTTCTAGTCGTGTGAGATTATTGGGCCGTCTTGCATGCACTGCCCTTTTGAAGTCTATGCACAGAACGGGACCTTTTCAGAATGGCAGGCATTGACTAGTGGGGTACCGCAAGGCTCAGTGCTGGGACCCCAGTTGTTTACAATATATATTAATGACTTGGATGAGGGAAATAAATGCAGCATCTCCAAGTTTGCGGATGACACGAAGCTGGGCGGAACTGTTAGCTGTGAGGAGGATGCTAAGAGGATGCGGGGTGACTTGGATAGGTTAGGTGAGTGGGCAAATTCATGGCAGATGCAATTCAATGTGGATAAATGTGAAGTTATCCACTCTGGTGGCAAAAATAGGAAAACAGATTATTATCTGAATGGTGGCCGATTAGGAAAAGGAGAGGTGCAACGAGACCAGGGTGTCATTATACACCAGTCATTGAAAGTGGGCATGCAGGTACAGCAGGCGGTGAAAAAGGTGAATGGTATGCTGGCATTTATAGCAAGAGGATTCGAGTACAGGAGCAGGGAGGAACTACTGCAGTTGTACATGGCCTTGGTGAGACCACACCAAGAGTATTGTGTGCAGATTTGGTCCCTTAATCTGAGGAAAGACATCCTTGCCATAGAGGGAGTACAAAGAAGGTTCACCAGATTGATTCCTGGGATGGCAGGAGTTTCATATGATGAAAGACTGGATGAACTAAGCTTATACTCGTTGGAATTTAGAAGATTGAGGGGGGATCTGATTGAAACGTATAAAATCCTAAAGGGATTGGGCAGGCTATATGCAGGAAGATTGTTCCCGATGTTAGGGAAGTCCAGAACGAGGAGTCACAGCTTGAGGATAAAGGGGAAGCCTTTTAGGACCGAGATTAGAAAAAACTTCTTCACACAGAGAGTGGTGAATCTGTGGAATTCTCTGCCACAGGAAACAGTTGAGGCCAGTTCATTGGCTATATTTAAGAGGGAGTTAGATATGGCCTTTGTGGCTAAAGGGATCAGGGGGTATGGAG
Source organism: Mobula hypostoma (assembly GCF_963921235.1). Taxonomy (NCBI): domain Eukaryota; kingdom Metazoa; phylum Chordata; class Chondrichthyes; order Myliobatiformes; family Myliobatidae; genus Mobula; species Mobula hypostoma. The sequence continues at coordinate 953,854 of NC_086099.1, forward strand.
GGAAGGCTGGTGCAGGGTTCTGAGTTGGATGATCAGCCATGATCATACTGAATGGCGGTGCAGGCTCGAAGGGCCGAACGACCTATTTTCTATGTTTCTATGTATTTTCGATCATGTTTCGGTCGGGGGACTGTGTGGACCGTGGCAAAACCTTCAGCTTGTGCCTCTTCGGGTAGTACATTGTGGATTTTGAGGTGTGTTTAGGATGATTATCCTGTTGTAGAAGCCATCCTCTTGTTCATCTTCAGCTTATTTACAGACGGTGTGATGTTTGCTTCCAGAGTTTTCTGGTATTTAATTGATTTCTTTCTTCCCTCTACCAGTGAAATGTTCCCCGTGCCACTGTCTGCAACACAAGTCCAAACATATTCGATCCACCCCCATGCTTAACAGTTGGAGAGGTGTTCTTTTCATGAAATTCTTCACCCTATTTCCTCCAAACATATCTTTGCTCATTGCAGCCAAAAAGTTCTATTTTAAATTCATCAGTACAAAGGACTTGTTTCCAAAACGCATCAGGCTTGTTCAGATGTTCCTTTGCAAACTTCTGGCGCTGAATTTTGTGGTGAGGGCGCAGGAAAGGTTTTCATCTGATGACTCTTCCATGAAGGTCATATTTGTGCAGGTGTCACTGCACAGTAGAATTGTGCACCACCACTCCAGTGTCTGCTAAATCTTCCTGAAGGTCTTCTGCAGTCAAACGGGGGTTTTGATTTGCCTTTCTAGCAGTCCCAGGACCAGTTCTCTCGGAAAGTTTTGTTGGTCTTCCAGACCTGAACTTGACCTCCACCGTTCTTGTTAACTGCCATTTCTAAATTGCATTACGAACTGAAGAAACGGTTACCTGAAAACGCTTTGCTATCTTCTAATAGCCCTCTCCTGCTTTGTGGGCATCCTTTAATTTAATTTTCAGAGTGATAGGCAGCTGCTTAGAGGAGCCCATTGCTGCTGAATGCTGTGACAAGGTCTGAAGAGTCAGGGCATTTATAAAGCTTTCAAATTTTCTTCACCTGGCCTTTCCTAACGAGAACTGTGAAAAAGCCTTAGCCCTGACAAGGTAATTAATGTCTGAGAACTTGGTAAAAGTTAAGTGGGAGCTCAAATGTCTTCGGGTGCCCAAACTTTTGCATGGTGCTCCTTCCTTTCTTTCACTCTAAAATTGTATAAAACAAATATTATAGACTAATCATGCTTAATTTGTTGAAAATAATGTTTCATCTTTAACTTCATGACTTTTGGAGATCAGTGCATCGTCTACTCACTTAACCATTCACAGTAACAGAAATTTTGACCAGGGGTGCCCAAACCTTTGCATGTATATATGTGGGGTGATTGATATGTTCGTGGCCTAAGGTAGAAGGGGTCAATTTTATAAAACCTATCACATTTATTTTTCAACATAGTCCCATCTTACATTTACACACTTAGTACAGCTGTAGTGGAGCAGATGAATCTTGGACCTCCAGAAAGTGTCCACAGCAAGGGTGATTGATAGGTTCGTGATCTAAGGCAGAAGGAGCTGAGTGATACAGCTCTCTATACATACACATACTTTTCAACTCTTTGAGTGTTTATGCAGAAAATTTAAAGTTAATAACACATCAGGAGTGATTGATAAGTTCGTGGTCTAATGTAGAAGGAGATGTTATTAACTTTAAGCTTTCTCTTTAAACTTTCCAAATCTCTCTCTGCAGTTATCTGACTCCGCCTGGCCCTCTCCTACCGTTCCCATGCTATGTCCTACCATCTCATTCTCAACAGCGCTACCTTCGTCGCTCACCCGCCCCCTTCCTGCAGAGAACTTCAGAGAATCGTGACTGGAATCAGAGTGATTGTGCTTGTAAACAGTCTGCCGCCTTTATGCTGTTTATCCTCACTCTTACCGCCAGCTGCAGAAACACTGCGTGCTGCACCGCACAGGTTCTGGAGGTGATAGTGATCTTTCTGTAAACGATAATGCAGGTGGAGAGGGATGGAAGATAGAGAGGAGATACGGTAGAGATAGATCAGAGAGAGTGAGCCAGATCGGTGGGTGGGTGGGTGGGAGGGATAGAGGTGGCGAATGTGCAGGGAAATGGAAGATTGAGTGAGATCGGTGAAGGGAACATAAGTGAAAAAGGAAGTAAATGGTATACACGGTAGCCTGCGAGATAAAGAGGGGAACAGGGTTGTGGGGAGGGGGGGGGGCGGAGGGAGAATGAGGATGGGAGATGGGTGAGGGAAATGTATGACAGTGAGGTGCGGGCAGTGGGGAGAGAGATGTTTGGGGATAGATGGAGAGACGGGGTAGAGAGGGAGGGTGGGGTGGGGAAGGGGAGAGGGATATAGTGGCGGAGGGGAAGAGTGAAATAGAGGGGAGGTGAGAAGGAGAGGGGTTAGAGTAGGGGATTTGGATGAAGAGAGGGTTTAGAGCAGTGGAGTTGAGAAGAGAGAGGTATAAAAGTAGGAGGAAAAGGGGAGGAGGGAATAGGAGAGGGATGGAGAAAGGGGAGTAAAGAGGAAGAGAGAAGGAGGGAGACAGGTGGAGAGAAGGGGGCAGAGAAGGGGGGAGAGACGGTGGAGGAGGGAGACGGGACAGAGAGAGACTGGGTGTGGGGGAGGGACCGAGATGGAGAGAGACAGGAAGGGTGATAGACGGGGTGAGCAATAGGGAATAAAAGATGAGAGAGGGGTGTACAGTGAGAAGTCGGTTCGAGGACCTAGAGCGACGGCATAGTGAGAAGGGGAGAACGAGAGAGATACATGGGTGAATAATTTTACTGATTCGTCCGATTGCCTCCATCTTCATGTTTGTGACATGAAGTGTCAAACTCACGTTCCCGTTCTCCACTGGTGAGGGATTTACACCATATCCTCACGGTCCTTGCACGTGCTTCCCGTCCCATCGGTGGCAACTGTCTTCTAGCTCCGCTATCACTACAAGGAGCACCCCAACCCCATAATTGTAACCTTACTGCTATGAACCTTATACCTGGTGTTACGTACCCCGTAACTGGGTTGCCAAACCAGCAGAAATGGATCACTCAGTTGGAGTCTGGATTACTAGAACTAAGAAAGTTTTATTAAAGAAACAAGCAACACAGTAATCGAAAGGATAATAAATGCAACAGTTCAGCGATGATAAACATAGAAACATAGAAAATAGGTGCAGGAGTAGGCCATTCGGCCCTTCGAGCCTGCACCGCCATTTATTATGATCATGGCTGATCATCCAACTCAGAACCCAGCCTTCCCTCCATACCCCCTGACCCCTGTAGCCACAAGGGCCATATCTAACTTCCTTTTAAACATAGCTAATGAACTGGCCTCAACAGTTTGCTGTGGCAGAGAATTCCACAGATTCACCACTCTCTGTGTGAAGAAGTTTTTCCTAATCTCTGTCCTAAAAGGCTTCCCCTCTATCCTCAAACTGTGACCCCTCGTTCTGGACCTCCCCAACATCGGGAACAATCTTCCCGCATCTAGCCTGTCCAATCCCTTTAGGATCTTATACGTTTCAATCAGATCCCCCCTCAATCTTCTAAATTCCAACGAGTACAAGCCCAGTTCATCCAGTCTTTCTTCATATGAAAGACCTGCCATCCCAGGAATCAATCTGGTGAACCTTCTTTGTACTCCCTCTATGGCAAAGATGTCTTTCCTCAGATTAGGGGACCAAAACTGCACACAATACTCCAGGTGTGGTCTCACCAAGGCCTTGTACAACTGCAGTAGTACCTCCCTGCTCCTGTACTCGAATCCTCTCGCTATAAATGCCAGCATACCGTTCGCCTTTTTCACCGCCTGCTGTACCTGCATGCCCACTTTCAATGACTGGTGTATAATGACACCCAGGTCTCGTTGCACCTCTCCTTTTCCTAATCGGCCACCATTCAGATAATAATCTGTTTTCCTATTTTTGCCACCAAAGTGGATAACTTCACATTTATCCACATTAAATTGCATCTGCCATGAGTTTGCCCACTCACCCAACCTATCCAAGTCACCCTGCATCCTCTTAGCATCCTCCTCACTGCTAACACTGAAGGTTCACCAGATTGATTCCTGGGATGGCAGGAGTTTCATATGATGAAAGACTGGATGAACTAAGCTTATACTCGTTGGAATTTAGAAGATTGAGGGGGGATCTGATTGAAACGTATAAAATCCTAAAGGGATTGGGCAGGCTATATGCAGGAAGATTGTTCCCGATGTTAGGGAAGTCCAGAACGAGGAGTCACAGCTTGAGGATAAAGGGGAAGCCTTTTAGGACCGAGATTAGAAAAAACTTCTTCACACAGAGAGTGGTGAATCTGTGGAATTCTCTGCCACAGGAAACAGTTGAGGCCAGTTCATTGGCTATATTTAAGAGGGAGTTAGATATGGCCTTTGTGGCTAAAGGGATCAGGGGGTATGGAGGGAAGGCTGGTGCAGGGTTCTGAGTTGGATGATCAGCCATGATCATACTGAATGGCGGTGCAGGCTCGAAGGGCCGAACGACCTATTTTCTATGTTTCTATGTATTTTCGATCATGTTTCGGTCGGGGGACTGTGTGGACCGTGGCAAAACCTTCAGCTTGTGCCTCTTCGGGTAGTACATTGTGGATTTTGAGGTGTGTTTAGGATGATTATCCTGTTGTAGAAGCCATCCTCTTGTTCATCTTCAGCTTATTTACAGACGGTGTGATGTTTGCTTCCAGAGTTTTCTGGTATTTAATTGATTTCTTTCTTCCCTCTACCAGTGAAATGTTCCCCGTGCCACTGTCTGCAACACAAGTCCAAACATATTCGATCCACCCCCATGCCTAACAGTTGGAGAGGTGTTCTTTTCATGAAATTCTTCACCCTATTTCCTCCAAACATATCTTTGCTCATTGCAGCCAAAAAGTTCTATTTTAAATTCATCAGTACAAAGGACTTGTTTCCAAAACGCATCAGGCTTGTTCAGATGTTCCTTTGCAAACTTCTGGCGCTGAATTTTGTGGTGAGGGCGCAGGAAAGGTTTTCATCTGATGACTCTTCCATGAAGGTCATATTTGTGCAGGTGTCACTGCACAGTAGAATTGTGCACCACCACTCCAGTGTCTGCTAAATCTTCCTGAAGGTCTTCTGCAGTCAAACGGGGGTTTTGATTTGCCTTTCTAGCAGTCCCAGGACCAGTTCTCTCGGAAAGTTTTGTTGGTCTTCCAGACCTGAACTTGACCTCCACCGTTCTTGTTAACTGCCATTTCTAAATTGCATTACGAACTGAAGAAACGGTTACCTGAAAACACTTTGCTATCTTCTAATAGCCCTCTCCTGCTTTGTGGGCATCCTTTAATTTAATTTTCAGAGTGATAGGCAGCTGCTTAGAGGAGCCCATTGCTGCTGAATGCTGTGACAAGGTCTGAAGAGTCAGGGCATTTATAAAACTTTCAAATTTTCTTCACCTGGCCTTTCCTAACGAGAACTGTGAAAAAGCCTTAGCCCTGACAAGGTAATTAATGTCTGAGAACTTGGTAAAAGTTAAGTGGGAGCTCAAATGTCTTCGGGTGCCCAAACTTTTGCATGGTGCTCCTTCCTTTCTTTCACTCTAAAATTGTATAAAACAAATATTATAGACTAATCATGCTTAATTTGTTGAAAATAATGTTTCATCTTTAACTTCATGACTTTTGGAGATCAGTGCATCTTCTACTCACTTAACCATTCACAGTAACAGAAATTTTGACCAGGGGTGCCCAAACCTTTGCATGTATATATGTGGGGTGATTGATATGTTCGTGGCCTAAGGTAGAAGGGGTCAATTTTATAAAACCTATCACATTTATTTTTCAACATAGTCCCATCTTACATTTACACACTTAGTACAGCTGTAGTGGAGCAGATGAATCTTGGACCTCCAGAAAGTGTCCACAGCAAGGGTGATTGATAGGTTCGTGATCTAAGGCAGAAGGAGCTGAGTGATACAGCTCTCTATACATACACATACTTTTCAACTCTTTGAGTGTTTATGCAGAAAATTTAAAGTTAATAACACATCAGGAGTGATTGATAAGTTCGTGGTCTAATGTAGAAGGAGATGTTATTAACTTTAAGCTTTCTCTTTAAACTTTCCAAATCTCTCTCTGCAGTTATCTGACTCCGCCTGGCCCTCTCCTACCGTTCCCATGCTATGTCCTACCATCTCATTCTCAACAGCGCTACCTTCGTCGCTCACCCGCCCCCTTCCTGCAGAGAACTTCAGAGAATCGTGACTGGAATCAGAGTAATTGTGCTCGTAAACAGTCTGCCGCCTTTATGCTGTTTATCCTCACTCTTACCGCCAGCTGCAGAAACATTGCGTGCTGCACCGCACAGGTTCTGGAGGTGATAGTGATCTTTCTGTAAACGATAATGCAGGTGGAGAGGGATGGAAGATAGAGAGGAGATACGGTAGAGATAGATCAGAGAGAGTGAGCCAGATCGGTGGGTGGGTGGGTGGGAGGGATAGAGGTGGCGAATGTGCAGGGAAATGGAAGATTGAGTGAGATCGGTGAAGGGAACATAAGTGAAAAAGGAAGTAAATGGTATACACGGTAGCCTGCGAGATAAAGAGGGGAACAGGGTTGTGGGGAGGGGGGGCGGAGGGAGAATGAGGATGGGAGATGGGTGGGGGAAATGTATGACAGTGAGGTGCGGGCAGTGGGGAGAGAGATGTTTGGGGATAGATGGAGAGACGGGGTAGAGAGGGAGGGTGGGGTGGGGAAGGGGAGAGGGATATAGTGGCGGAGGGGAAGAGTGAAATAGAGGGGAGGTGAGAAGGAGAGGGGTTAGAGTAGGGGATTTGGATGAAGAGAGGGTTTAGAGCAGTGGAGTTGAGAAGATAGAGGTATAAAAGTAGGAGGAAAAGGGAAGGAGGGAATAGGAGAGGGATGGAGAAAGGGGAGTAAAGAGGAAGAGAGAAGGAGGGAGACAGGTGGAGAGAAGGGGGCAGAGAAGGGGGGAGAGACGGTGGAGGAGGGAGACGGGACAGAGAGAGACTGGGTGTGGGGGAGGGACCGAGATGGAGAGAGACAGGAAGGGTGATAGACGGGGTGAGCAATAGGGAATAAAAGATGAGAGAGGGGTGTACAGTGAGAAGTCGGTTCGAGGACCTAGAGCGACGGCATAGTGAGAAGGGGAGAACGAGAGAGATACATGGGTGAATAATTTTACTGATTCGTCCGATTGCCTCCATCTTCATGTTTGTGACATGAAGTGTCAAACTCACGTTCCCGTTCTCCACTGGTGAGGGATTTACACCATATCCTCACGGTCCTTGCACGTGCTTCCCGTCCCATCGGTGGCAACTGTCTTCTAGCTCCACTATCACTACAAGGAGCACCCCAACCCCATAATTGTAACCTTACTGCGATGAACCTTATACCTGGTGTTACGTACCCCGTAACTGGGTTGCCAAACTAGCAGAAATGGATCACTCAGTTGGAGTCTGGATTACTAGAACTAAGAAAGTTTTATTAAAGAAACAAGCAACACAGTAATCGAAAGGATAATAAATGCAACAGTTCAGCGATGATAAACACACATGTGCACAGAATTAAGATAACAGCATCAATCAAGCTCTATCGTTGTCTAGGGGTAAATGACCAAATTTCAAAGTGACTCAAAGTTCAGTCCAGTTTAGTAGTTCAGTTCGCAGTAATCGTTGCCATGGCGATGGACAACGTGGGGGAAGAGAGAGAGGGAACAGGAACAACTGATCATTCAGACACGGCTTCACTCACAGACCGGCGAGCGGCGCACAAGCAGCTTTTGGGCGGGTCCTTGGTGATGTCACCTGAGGTCACCGACTGTGACCCCTCCTCCAGATGCGGTCGATCCTCTGCAGTGAACCCGGCACCCAGGCGAGGGCGGACACACACCGGGTTCCCGCTGATCGTACCTTTCCACCCTGGCCGTTGTCTGGTACTTCCCACCGACTCGTGAGAAGCGTACCGCTTCCAGGGTCTCGTTACCTCGGGTGGCGTGTGTGTCCTGCCTTAGCGAACCTGTCCCTTTTTATTCCCCTGCTGGGGCATTGCCTGTCCACCACTTCAAACAGTTCAGGGTTCAAAGGGGGAGCCGCTCCAGACAGCTCTCTCTCCCCCGTTCCTTCATTACACATCTCCAGACGCTGCTCCATTGTTCCTTATCTCTCCTTCCCCTGAGGGCAGGTGGCAGACCACTTGCTGATGTCACTGATGCTAACCCAGGCCAGCAAACATCTTAACTTTATGTGTATTCTCGTCACACTGGTGATCGCCATTTCGTCTTCTCCCTCAGCGAGTCAACGGCTTACCCATCCCATTATTCCTGACAGCTTCCTCTGCCTTCACTGCCGCCCATCTTATGCTCGGCAGTAATCATTTTGCGAAGTAACTGTCATCACTCACCTCAGCACCATACACTGAATCACTTCACCTCTTCGTCCCATCAATGCTCCCCTCATTTCACTCCTTCTTACTCTGCCTCCCTCTTATCCCTGTCAGCGCCATTTGGTGACAAGTCCCTCACCGCCCATTCTATCAACGGGCGTATCCCTACTGCGGTCTTCCTTTTTACCAAGAGACCATAAGACAAAGGAGCAGAAGTCGGCCATTCGGCCCATCAAGTTGCTCTACCATTTTATCATTAGCTGATCCATTCTCTCATTTAGTCCCACTCCCTCGTCTTCCCACCATAACCTTTGATGCCCTGTCTACTCAGGTACCTATAAATCTGTGCATTAAATACACCCAATGACTTGGCCCCCACTGCCGCCTGTGGCATCAAATTCCATAGATTCACCACACACTGGCTAAAAAAAAATTCTTCGCACCTCTGTGCTGAATGGGCGCCCTTCAATCCTTAAGTCATGCTCTCTCGCACTAGAGTCCCCCATCATAGCCATAGTCATACTTTATTGATCCCGGGGGAAATTGGTTAAGCAACTTTGGGAAACAACTTTGCCACATCCACTCTGTCCATGCCTTTCAATATTCGAAATGTTTCTATGAGGTCTCCCCTCATTCTTCTAAACTCCAAGTAATACTGTCCAAGAGCGGACAAACGTTCCTCATATGTTAACCCTCTCATTCCCGGAATCATTCTAGTGAATATTCTCTGCACCCTCTCCAATGTCAGCACATCCTTTCTTAATTAAGGAGACCAAAACTGCCCACTGTACTCCAAGTGAGGTCTCATCAGCGCCTTATAGAGCCTCAACATCACATCGCAGCTCCTATACTCTATTCGTCTAAAAATGAATGCCAACATTGCATTCGCCTTCTTCACCACCGACTCAATCTGAAGAATAACCTTAAGGGTATCCTGTAAGAGGACTCCCAAGTCCCGCTGCATCTCAGAACTTTGAATTTTCTCCCTATTTAAATACTAGTCTGCCTGTTTATTTCTTCTGCCAAAGTGCATAACCATACACTTTCCAACATTGTATTTTATTTGCCACTTCTTTGCCCATTCTCCCAATCTATCCAAGTTTCTCTGCAGACTCTTTGTTTCCGCAGCACAAAGCCACAAAGCCATCTATTCCATACTCCAAATCGTTGATATACATGGTAAAAAGAAGCGGCCCCAACACGGACCCCTGTGGAACACCACTGGTAACCGGCAACCAACCAGAATAGGATCCCTTTATTCCCACTCTCTGTTTCCTGCCAATCAGCTAACGCTCTATCCACGTATGTAACTTTCCCGTAATTCCATGGGCTCTTATCTCGTTAAGCAGCCTCATGTGTGGCACCTTGTTAAAGACCTTTTGAAAATTCACATATACAACATCCACTGTATCTCCTTTGTCTAGCTTACTTGTAATTTCCTGAAAAAAATGTAATAGGTTTGGCAGGCAGGACTTGCCTTTAAGGAAACTAAGCCGAGTTCTGGCTATCTTGTCATACGCCTCCAGGTACTCCGTAACCTCATCCTTGACAATCGACTCCAACAACTTCCCAACGCCAATGTCAAGCTGAAAGGTCTATATTTTTCTTTTGCTTCCTTGTCCCCTTCTTAAATAGCGGAGTGATATTTGCAATCTGCAGTCCTCCGGAACCATGCCAGAATATATCGACTGTTGAAAGATCATCTCTAATGCCTCCGCAATCTCCACAGCTACTTCCTACAGAACACGAGGGTGCATTCCATCTGGTCCGGGAGATTTATCTACCTTTAGACTGTTCATCTTCCTGAGTACTTTCTCTGTCGTAGTTGTGACTGCGCACACTTCTCTTCCCTGCCACCCTTGAGTATCCGGTATACCGCTGATGTCTTCCTCAGTGAAGACTAATGTGAAATACTTTTTCAGTTCCTCCGCCATCTCCTTATCTCCCAATGCAATTTCTCCAGCATTATTTTGTATTGGTCCTATTTTTCACCTTCTTTTACTCTTTATATACTTGAAAAAGCTTTTAGTGTGCTCTTTGGTATTATTTGCTAGCTGCCTTTCATAGTTCATCTTTTCCCTATTAATAACCTACTTAGTTTCCTTTTTTAAGCTTTTAAAAACTTCCCAATCCTCTGTCTTCCCACTAATTTTTGCTTCCTTTTATGCCCTCCCCTTTGCTTTAACTTTGGCTTTGAGTTCTCTTGTCAGCCACGGTTGCATATTTTTTCCATTCGAAAATTTCTTCTATTTTGGAATATACCTGTCTTGCACCTTCCTCACTTCTCGCATGAACTCCAGCCACTGCTGCTCTGCCGTCATTCCCACCAGTGTCCCATTCCAGTCAACTTTGGCCAGTTCCTCTCTCATGCCACAGTAATTTCCTTTACTCCACTGAAATACCGACACATCGGATTTCGGCTTCTCTTTTTCAGATTTCACAGTGAACTCAATCATGTTATGATCAGTCTCCTGAGGGTTCCCTCACCTCAATCTCTCTAATCACCTCCGGTTCATTACACAATACCCAATCTAGTACAGCAGAGGTATATCTTGTATACCTCTATCATGTCTCCTCTCATCCTCCTCTCCAAAGAGTAAAGCCCCAGCTCGCTTAATCACTGATCAAAATGCATACTCTCTAAAACAGGCAGCATCCTGGTAAATATCCACTGTACCCTTTGCAATGCTTCCACATCCTTCCTAATGTGAGGCGGGAAATCTATCCATCCCCGGCTTCCATTTTCAAACAGCATCCTACTCACGCCCAAGTGATCATTATCAACTCGAACGACATTTTCTCCCTGTCGGCCATTTTCACTTCAGTGACAATTTTCAGTCAATTCATCTGTCTTTCACTGGGAGCCTTTTTAACATCTTAAGTACTTGCCCTTGATGGAGCCCATTATCAATCAGCCAATCACTCCCTCCCTCGGGAAACCTTCTGCGAAATGGAATAGACGACTTTTAGAGGAGAATTCCACATATTTTTCCGGTGGGGTGTGCATTAGTAAACGTTGCTTATGAATTGAAGCCCGCTGTTAACCACAGCCTAGGGGGATTCTTCTGTCAACAGCTGCCCAGAGGGAATTTCAATAACCTGTTAATGTCAGTGATAACAACGGAATGCTAATACTCTCTCCTGAATCGTAAAGCTCTTGTAAAATCGTTGACCAAAGTTGATCACATCTACTGTGGGGTAAATTATGGAACGTGTTTGGTCTAATTTCAGCAAAAAAGCGACTCCCAGTACCGGGAAAGGTGAGCCACGTTTCAGCTGAAATTCGTTCTTATCCCGAGGATCCCGTTCGCACACAGTGTGGACACCAGAACCTTTCAGAACACAGGCTGGATCAAATCAGCAAACAGACAACAAAACTGACAACATCCGCCCCTTCGGTTGTGATGGAAGAGCAAGGAAGAAAATTGTGAGATCTACATGGAAATTGATGATGGTGAGGACAATCTTAGTAAGGTTGATGTTCTGGAGCATGTTGATATTAACGGAGAGGAGGTATTGGAGTTGTTAAAATACATTAGGACGGATCAGTCCCCGAGCCCTGACGGAATATTCCCCAGGCTCCTCCACGAGGCGAGAGAAGAGATTGCTGAGCATCTGGCTAGGATCTTTACGTTCTCGCTGTCCACAGGAATGGTACCGGAGGATTGGAGGGAGGCAAATATTGTCCCCTTGTTCAAAAAGGTAGTAGGGATACTCCGGGTAATTATAGACCAGTGAGCCTTACATCTGTGGTGGGAAAGCTGTTGAAAAGATTCTGAGAGATCGGATCTATGGGCATTTAGAGAATCATGGTCTGATCAGGGACAGTCAGCATGGCTTTGTCAAGGGAAGATCGTGTCTAACAAGCCTGATAGGGTTTTTTTTTCAGCAATTGCCGAGGCATATAGATGAGGGTAGTGCAGTGGATGGGATCTATTTGGATTTTAGTAAGGCATTTAACAAGGTTCCACAAGGTAGGCTTATTCAGAAAGTCAGAAGGCATGGGATCCAGGGAAGTTTGGCCAGGTGGATTCAGAATTGGCTTTCCTGCAGAAGGCAGAGAATCGTGGTGCAGGGAGTACATTCAGACTGGAGGATTGTGACTAGTGGTGTCCCTCAAGGATCTGTTCTGAGACCTCTACTATTCGTGAATTTTATTAACGACGTGAATGTTGGGGTGGAAGGCTGGGTTGGCAAGCTTGCACACGACGCAACGGTTGGTGGTGTTGTAGATAGTGTAGCGGATTGTCAAAGATTGCAGAGAGACATTGATAGGATGCAGAAGTGGGCTGAGAAGTGGCAGATGGAGTTCAACCCGGAGAAGTGTGAGGTGGTACACTTTGGAAGAACAAGCTCCAAGGCAGAGTACAAAGTAAATGGCAGGATACCACGTGGAGGAGCAGAGGGATCTAGGGGTACATGTCCTCAGATCCCTGAAAGTTGCCTCACAGGTGGATAGGGTAGTTAAGAAAGCTTATGGGGTGTTAACTTTCATAAGTTGTGATGTAATGATGCAGCTCTATAAAACTCTGGTTAGGCCACACTTGGAGTACTGCGTCCAGTTCTGGTCGCCTCACTATAGGAAGGATGTGGAAGCATTGGAAAGGGTACAGAGGAGATTTACCAGGATGCTGCCTGGTTCTGAGAGTATGCATTATGATCAGAGATTAAGGGAGCTAGGTCTTTACTCTTCGGAGAGAAGGAGGATGACAGGAGACATGATAGAGGTGTACAAAATATAAGAGCAATAGATAAGAGTGGATAGCCAGCGCCTCTTCCCCATGGCACCATTGCTCAATACAAGAGGACATGGCTTTAAGGTAAGGGGTGGGAAGTTCAAGGGGGATATTAGAACCCTAGAAACATATAAAATAGGTGCAGGAGTAGGCCATTCGGCCATTCGAGCCTGCACCGCCATTTATTATGATCATGGCTGATCATCCAAATCAGAACCCTGCCCCATTCTTCCCTCCATACCCTCTGATCCCCGTAGCCACAAGGGCCATATCCAAGTCACTCTGCATCCTCTTAGCATCGTCCTCACAGATAACACTGCCACCCAGCTTCGTGTCATCCGCAAACTTGGAGATGCTGCATTTAATTCCCTCATTCAAGTCATGAATATATATTGTAAACAACTGGGGTCCCAGCACTGAGCCTTGCGGTACCCCAGTATTTCACCGCCTGCCATTCTGAAAAGGTCCCGTTTATTCTCACTCTTTGCTTCCTGTCTGCTAACCAATTCTCTATCCAGATCAATACCTTACGCCCAATACCGTGTGCTTTAAGTTTGCACACTAATCTCCTATGTGGGACCTTGTCAAAAGCCTTTTGAAAATCCAAATATATCACATCCACTGGTTCTCCCCTATCCACTCCACTAGTTACATCCTCAAAAAATTCTATGAGATTCGTCAGACATGATTTTCCTTTCACAAATCCATGCTGACTTTGTCCGATGATTTCACCGCTTTCCAAATGTGCTGTTATCACATCTTTGATAACTGACTCCAGCAGTTTCCCCACCACCGACGTTAGGCTAACCGGTCTTTAATTCCCCGGCTTCTTTCTCCCTCGTTTTTTAAAAAGTGGGGTTACATTAGCCACCCTCCAATCCTCAGGAACCAGTCCAGAATCTAACGAGTTTTGAAAAATTATCACTAATGCATCCACTATTTCTTGGGCTACTTCCTTAAGCACTCTGGGATGCAGACCATCTGGCCCTGGGGATTTATCTGCCTTTGATCCCTTCAATTTACCTAACACCACTTCCCTACTAACATGTATTTTGCTCAGTTCCTCCATCTCACTGGACCCTCTGTCCCCTACTATTTCCAGAAGATTATTTATGTCCTCCTTAGTGAAGACAGAACCAAAGTAATTATTCAATTGGTCTGCCATGTCCTTTCTCCCCATAATCAATTCACCTGTTTCTGTCTGTTCTGTCTGTAGGGGACCTACATTTGTCTTTACCAGTCTTTTCATTTCACATATCTATAAAAGCTTTTACAGTCAGTTTTTATGTTCCCTGCCAGTTTTCTCTCATAATCTTTTTTCCCTTTCCTAATTAAGCCCTTTGTCCTCCTCTGCTGAACTCTGAATTTCTCCCAGTCCTCAGGTGAGCCACTTTTTCTGGCTAATTTGTATGCTTCTTCTTTGGAATTGATACTATCCCTAATTTTCCTTGTCAGCTTAGCTAATTTACGTCTCATACCTTCAAAGTTACCCCTCTTTAGGTTCAGAACCTTTGTTTCTGAATTAATTATGTCACTCTCCATCTTAATAAAGAATTCCACCATATTATGGTCACTCTTACCCAAGGGGCCTCTCACGACACGATTGCTAATTAACCCTTCCTCATTGCTCAAAACCCAGTCCAGAATAGCCTGCTCTCTAGATGGTTCCTCGACATGTTGGTTCAAAAAACCATCCCGCATACATTCCAAGAAATCCTCTTCCTCAGCACCTTTACCAATTTGGTTCACCCAATCTACATGTAGATTGAAGTCACCCATTATAACTGCTGTTCCTTTATTGCACACATTTCTAATTTCCTGTTTAATACCATCTCACTACTACTGTTAGGTGGTCTGTACACAATTCCCACCAGCGTTTTCTGCTCCTTAGTGTTACGCAGCTCTACCCATATCGATTCCACATCTTCCCGGCTTATGTCCTTCCTTTCTATTGCGTTAATCTCCGCTTTAAACAGCAACGCCACCCCACCTCCTTTTCTTTCATGTCTATTCCTCCTGAATATTGAATATCCCTGAACGTTGAGCTCCCATCCTTGGTCACCCTGGAGCCATGACTCTGTGATCCCAACTATATCATAATCATTAATAAAAATCTGCACTTTCAATTCATCCACCTTGTTACGAATTATACAATTAATATACAATTAATATAGAATACATATACAATTATGTTGAAAAGTCGCCCTTTTTAATGCTTGCCCCGGATTTGTCGGCCTGTCACTTTTACTTTTCTCCTTACTACTTTTTGCTTCTACCCTCACTTTACACCCCTCTGCATCTCTGCAGTCGTTCCCATCCCCCTGTTGTGAACTAACCTCCTCTCGGCTAGCCTCTTTAATTTGATTCCCACCCCCCAACCATTCTAGTTTAAAGTCACCTCAGTAGCCCTCGCTAATCTCCCTGCCAGGATATTGGTCCCCCAAGGATTCAAGTGTAACCCGTCCTTTTTGTACAGGTCACGTCTGCGCCAAAAGAGGTCCCAATGATCCAAAAACTTGAATCCCTGCCCCCTGTTCCAATCCCTCAGCCACGCATTATCCTCCACCTCATCGCATTCCTACTCTCACTGTCGCGCGGCACAGGCAGTAATCCCGAGATTACTACCTTTGCGGTCCTTTTTCTCAACTCCCTTCCTAGCTCCCTATATTTTCCTTTCAGGACCTCATCCCTTTTCCTACCTATGTCATTGGTACCTATATGTACCACGACACCTGGCTCCTCACCCTCCCACTTCAGGATATCTTGAACACGATCACCAATATCCCGGACCCTGGCACCAGGGAGGCAAACTACCATCCGAGTCTCTGGACTGCATCCACAGAATCGCGTATCTGACCCCCTTACTATCGAGTCCCCTATCACAACTGCCCTCCTCTTCCTTGCCCTACCCTTCTGAGCTACAGGGCCAGACTCTGTGCCGGAGGCACGGCCACTGTCGCTTCCCCCGGGTAAGCTGTCCTCCCCAACAGCACTCAAACAGGAGTACCTATTGTTAAGGGGCACAGCCACCGCGGTACTCTCTATTACCTGACTCTTCCCCTTCCCCCTCCTAACCGTGACCCACTTGTCTGTCTCCCGTGGCCCCGGTGTGACCACCTGCCTGCAACTCCTCTCTATCAACTCCTCACTCTCCCTGACCAGACGAAGGTCATCGAGCTGCAGCTCCAGTTCCGTAACGCGGTCCCTTAGGAGCTGCATCTCGATGCACTTGGCGCAGATGTAGACGTCCGGGAGGCTTGGAGACTCCAGGGCCTCCTACATCCGACACCGAGAACAGCAACCTGCCCTCACACTCATACTGCCCCTCTCCTCAAATAACAACAGAAAATGAATACCAAACCTTACTCGCCTCGCCCGTTTCCGCCTAAGCCCGTTAAGCCGAAGCCCTTAAGTCTTCACTCTGCTCCCGGCTCACTCCGCCGCCCACAAACTACGCTGCCCGTTCTATGAGGATCTGTTCCTTTTAAATCTGCCGCGCTGCTCTGCCCGACGTCACACGCCTGCGCAGTCCCGCCTCTATGAACGCCGTTGGAGATAAAATTAGAGGAAGGTTTTTTATTCAGAGAGTGGTTGGTGCGTGGAATGCACTGCCTGAGTCAGTGGTGGAGGCAGATACACTAGTGGAGTTTAAGAAAGTACTAGACAGGTATATGGAGGAATTGAAGGTGCGGGGGTAGTTCTATGGGAGGCAGGGTTTGAGGGTCGGCACAACATTGTGGGCCGAAGGGCCTGTATTGTGCTGTATTATTCTATGTTCTATGTTCTATGTTCTTTGAAATCCACACGGAACCTACTTGCGACCTCGAGGGAAGGTTAACGCAGCGTTTGATGTTCCTGTTTGCGTTTCCTGCATTTACTCCAGCACACTCTCCTTCCTCTGTCGGACAGGTCCCAGTGAGGGTGGGTTAGACGTGAACAGCGGCCATCTGCATTTCCCACTGCTCATTCGGACCTGTGTATCTGCAGTGAGTGACCGACGCGATATAACGGAACAGGCTCGGCAGTAGGAGCTCAGACTGTTATCTGAGAGCAGAGAGAGCGCGCCGACTACTCAGGACGTCACTGAACTCGGTCCGCTTGAATATCCGAGTTAACTGTGTCTCCAATTCTCCAAAATCAGAAAGCGTTTACAGCGGGGATCGGCTATTTTTTGGGGGATCGGGAGGAGTGTCCATGGTTTAAAGGAATTCTGAAATGTTCCAATTAACCAATGAACCACTGGATAAAGGAAAACGACGTCGTTACCTTCAAACATTAATATTCTCCGGTTGGTTTCTATCGTGTACATGCAGAAGAACCCTTCGCAACGATAGTGATATCCGAAATGTTTCAAGAGGTACGGTCGTCTCTCAACTCTCCGTCGCTACACGCACGCACGCACACACACACACACAAACACACACACACTCACATACACACACACAGTAACTAACTACTGAGAAGAACAGAACCACCATGATATTTTAGTGTTTGTACCGTCCCAGTGGAGATTGCCTCAGTGCGAATTATATTATTAAATGACAAAAAAAATATTAAAACTTCAGAAGTAAGGAGTTTGACATATAAATAAAATACTGCAAACTCGCAAAATCTGCATGCATTTAAGTATAACACCTTAAGACCAATATTTAGTATTTTTCCTTTGATTGCACTGCAACTTTATCGCTCTGCAACTGATCCCAACAGCTACAAATTTGCCCCATCACCTGCCTGTCTTTCGTGACATCTATACTGCTCACTATCTTAGATTTATTTCTGTTTTCCCTTCCTCCGCTCGAACATTCCGGTTCCCATCCCCCTGCCAAATTAGTTTAAACCCTCCCTAACAGCTTTATTAAACCTTTCCGCCAGGATATTGGTCCCCTTCGGGTTTGGGTGTAACCTGTCCATTTTGAACAGGTCATACTTCCCCCAGAAGAGGTCCCAATGATCGAAGGATCTGAAGCCTTGCCCCATGCGCCAGCCTCTCAGCCACGCATTCATCTGCCTGATCCTACTATTCTTGATCTCGCTAGCACGTGGCACAGGTAGCAATCCCGAGATTACTACCCTGGAGTCCTGTTTCTCAGCTTCCTTCCTAACTCCTGGAAATCTCTCTTCTGGGCCTCCTCTTTTGTCCTACCTATGTCATTGGTACCTACATTTACCAAGACAACCGGCTGCTCGCCCTCTCCCTTCAGAATATTCTGGACCCGATCCGAGACATCCCGTATCCTGGCAGCTGGGAGGTAACACAATATGCGGGTATCTCTATCAGGCTCACAGAATCTCCTGTCTGTTCCCCTGTCTATGGAATCCCCTATGACTACCACAGTCCGCTTCTCCCTCCTTCCGTCCTGCACAATAGCAACAGACCATTAACTCCAACCCGCCCTTCAGCAGTTTTACACAAAACAGGGGTCAGTTCACATCAGTGCCTCAGACCCTCCATCTCCATTTTCAGAAGGTGCGTCTGTCGGTCATTTTATGTTGGCCATCAGTCTCTCTCTCTCTCTCTCTTACCCGGTTAAACATTTTGAGTCAGAGTGTCATACCCTCTTTTGCTCAAGGTGAAGGATCAATTTTAAGTTCTGCGTCACCCCTACCTTGGCGCCGATTTCTGTGAGTACATCATTTCATCCTGGGTGACCATTTTCAATAAGGTCACATTCCATCCCTGAAAACAAATTTCATCATTTGTTACTCCCACCTTTGCGATCAATTTGCATAGAACATAGAACATAGAACAGTACAGGCGCATCGGCCCACAATGTTGTGCTGACCCTTAAACCCTACCTCTCATATAACCCCGCACATGAAATTCCTCCAAATACCTGTCTATAGTCTCTTAAATTTCACTAGTGTATCGGCCACCGCCACTGACTCAGGCAGTGTATTCCACGCACCAACCACTCTCTGAGTAAAATATCTTCCTCTAATATCCCCCTTGAACTCCCACCCCTTAACTTAAAACCATGTGCTCTTGTATTGAGCAGTGGTGCCCTGGGGAAGAGGCGCTGGCTATCCATTGTATTTATTCCTTTTAATATGTTGTATACCTCTATCATGTCTCCTCTCATCCTCCTTCTCTGCAAAGAGTAAAGCCCCAGCTCCCTTAATCTCTGATCATAATGCATACTTTCTAAACCAGGCAGCATCCTGGTAAATCTCCTCTGTACCCTTTCCAATGCTTCCACATCCTTCCTAATGTGAGGCGGGAAATCAATCCATCCCCGGCTTCCATTTTTAAACAGCATCCGACTCATGCCCAAGTTATCATTATCAACTCGAAGGACATTTTGGCCCTGTCAGCCATTTTCACTTCAGTGACAATTTTCAGTCAATTCATCTCTCTTTCACTGGGAGCCTTTTTAACATCTTAACAACTTGCCCTTGATGGCGCCCATTTTCAACCAGCCAATCACTCCCTCCTCGGGAAACCTTCTGCAAAATGGAATAGATGACATTTAGAGGAGAATTCCACATATTTTTTTCCGGTGGAGTGTGCATCAGCAAACGTTGCTTATGAATTGAAGCCCGCTGTTAACCACAACCTAGGGGGCTTCTTGTGTCAACAGCTGCCCAGAGGGAATTTCCATAACCTGTTAATGTCAGTGATAACAACGGAATGTTAATACTCTCTCCTGAATAGTAAAGCTCTTGAAAAATCGTGAACAAAGTTGATCACATTTGCTGTGGGGTAAATTGTGGAACGTGTTTGGTTTAATTTCAGCAAAAAAGCGACTCCCAGTACCGGGAAAAATGGGCCACGTTTCGGTTGGAATTCGTTCTTATCCCGAGGATCCCGTTCGCACACTCTGTGGACACCAGAACCTTTCAGAACACAGGCTGGATCAAATCAGCAAACAGGGATTCGCTGAATTAAACAGAGAACATCTGCCCCTTGGGTAGTGATGGAAGAGCAAGGAGAGAAATTGTCAGATCTACTTGGAAATTTATGATGATGAGGACAATATTAGTGAGGTTAATGTTCTGGACAACGTTGATATTAAGGGAGAGAAGGTGTTGGAGTTCTTAAAATACATTAGGACGGATAAATCCCAGGGGCCTGACGGAATATTCCCCAGGCTGCTCCACGAGTCGAGGGAAGAGATTGCTGAGCCTTTGGCTAGGATCTTTATGTCCTCGTTATCCACGGGTATGGTACCGGAAGATTGGATTTGGAACGTAGAATAGCAAAGTACAGTACAGTACAGGCCCTTCGGCCCTTCAGCAATGTTGTGCTGACCCTCAAACACTGCCTCCTATATAAGCCCCCACCTTAGATTCCTCCATATACTTCACTAGTAGTCTCTTAAACTTCACCAGTGTATCTGCCTCCACCACTGACTCAAGCAGTGCATTCCACGCACCAACCACTCTCTGAGTAAAAAACCTTCCTCTAATATCCCCCTTGAACTTCCCACCCCTTACCTGAAAGCCATGTCCTCTTGTATTGAGCAGAGGTGCCCTGGGGAAGAGGCGCTGGCTATACACTCAATCTATTCCTCTTATTGGAGGGAGGCGAATGTGGTCCACTTGTTCAAAAAAGGTAGTAGGGATAGTCCGGTTAATTATAGACCAGTGAGTCTTACGTCTGTTTGGGAAAGCTGTTGGAAAAGATTCTTGGAGATAGGATCTATGGGCATTGAGAGAATTATGGTCTGATCAGGGACAGTCAGCATGGCTTTGTCAAGGTAGATTGTGTCTAACAAGCCTGATAGAGTTTTGTGAGGAGGTGAGCAGGCATATAGATGAGAGGATGTGATCTATATGGATTTTAGTAAGGCATTTGACAAGGTTCCACACGGTAGACTTATTCAGAAAGTCAGAAGGCATGGGATCCAGGGAAGTTTGGCCTGGTGGATTCAGAACTGGCTTGTCTGCAAAAGGTATAGGGTGGTGGTGGAGGGAATACATTCAGATTGGAGGATTGTTAGTAGTGGTGCCCCACAAGGTTATGTTCTGGGACCTCTACTTTTCATGATTTTTATAAATGACCTGGATATGGGGGTAGAAGGTGGGTTGGCAAGTTTGCAGACGACACAACGGTTGGTGGAGTGTAGATAGTGTAGAGGATTGTCAAATATTGCAGAGACACATTGATAGGATGCAGACGTGGGCTGAGAAGTGGCAGATGGGATTCAACCCGGAGAAGTGTGAGGTGGTACACTTTGGAAGGACAAGCTCCAAGGCAGAGTACAAAGTAAATGGCAGGATACTTGTTAGTCTGGAGGAGCAGAGGGATCTGGGGGTACATGTCCTCAGATCCCTCAAAGTTGCCTCACAGGTGCATAGGGTAGTTAAGAAAGCTTATGGGGTGTTAGCTTTCATAAGTCGAGGGATAGATTTTAAGAGTCGCGATGTAATGATGCAGCTCTATAAAACTCTGGTTAGGCCACACTTGGAGTCCTGTGTCCAGTTCTGGTCGCCTCACTATAGGAAGGATGTGGAAGCATTGGAAAGGGTACAGAGGAGATTTACCAGGATGCTGCCTGGATTAGAGAGTATGCATTATGATCAGAGAGTAAGGGAGCTAGGTCTTTACTCATTGGAGAGAAGGAAGATGAGAAGAGACCTGATAGAGGTGTACAAGATAATAAGAGGAATAGATAGAGTGGATAGCCAGCGCCTCTTCCCTAGGGCAGCACTACTCAATACAAGAGGACATGGCTTTAAGGTAATGGGTGGGAAGTTCAAGGGGGATATTAGAGGAAGGTTATTTATTCACAGAGTGGTTGGTGTGTGGAATGCACTGCCTGAGTCAGTGATGGAGGCAGATATACTAGTAATGTTATAAGTCTACTAGACAGGTATATGGACGAATTTAATTTGCGGGCTTATATGGAAGGCAGGTTTGAGGGTCAGCACAACATTGTGGGCTGAAGGGCCTGTATTGTGCTGTACTATTCTATGTTCTATGTTCTATGTCCCATGAAATCCAGAGGGAACCTACTTGCGACCTCGAGGGCAGGTTAACGCAGCGCTTGATGTTCCTGTCTTCTCCTATCATTTTGCATCTCCCCCTCCCCCTCCAGCTTTCAAATCCCTTACTCACTCTTCCTTCAGTTAGTCCTGACGAAGGGTCTCGGCCTGAAACGTCGACTGCGCCTCTTCCTATAGATGCTGCCTGGCCTGCTGCGTTCACCAGCAACTTTGATGTATGTTGCTTGAATTTCCAGCATCTGCAGAATTCCTGTTGTTTATATTCCATCTTGATAGCCTAAACCTGATGGCATGAACATTGACTTCTCTAACTTCTGCTAATGCCCCACCTCCCCCTCGTACCCC
Organism: Mobula hypostoma; assembly: GCF_963921235.1. Lineage (NCBI taxonomy): Eukaryota > Metazoa > Chordata > Chondrichthyes > Myliobatiformes > Myliobatidae > Mobula > Mobula hypostoma. The sequence continues at coordinate 976,235 of NC_086099.1, forward strand.
ATCCGTTATTTATTTATATACACACATTCTTTCTCTCTCTCTCCTTTTTCTCCCTCTGTCCCTCTGACTATACCCCTTGCCCATCCTCTGGGTTTTTTCCCCCTCCCCCTTTTCCTTCTCCCTGGGCCTCCTGTCCCATGATCCTCTCATATCCCTTTTGCCAATCATCTATCCAGCTCTTGGCTCCATCCTGTCTTATCCTATCATTTTGGATCCCCCCCTCCCCCTCCCACTTTCAAATCTCTTACTAGCTCTTCCTTCAGTTAGTCCTGATGAAGGGTCTCGGCCTGAAACGTCGACTGCGCCTCTTCCTATAGATGCTGCCTGGCCTGCTGCGTTCACCAGCAACTTTGATGTATGTTGCTTGATGTTCCTGTTTGCGTTTCCTCCATTTACTCCAGAACACTCTCCTTCCGCTGTCGGACAGGTACCGGTGAGGGTGGGTTGGACATGAACTGCGGCCATCTGCATTTCCCACTGCTCATTCGGACCTGTGTATCTGCAGTGAGTGACCGACGCTATATAACGGAACAGCTCGGCAGTAGCAGCTCAGACCGTTTTCTGCGAGCAGACAGAGCGCGCCGGCTACCCAGGACGTCACTGAACTCGGTCCGCTTGAATATCCGAGTTAAGTGTGTCTCCAGTTCTCCAAAATCAGAAAGCGTTTACAGCGGGAATCGGCTATTCTTGGGGGGATCGGGAGGAGAGTCCATGGGTTAAAGGAGCTCTGAAAAGTTCCAATTAACCAATGAACCACTGGATAAAGAAAAACGACGTCGTTACCTTCAAACATAAATATTCTCCGCTTGGTTTCTATTGTGTACATGCAGAAGAACCCTTCGCAGTGATAGTGATATCCGAAATGTTTCAAGGGGTACGGTCGTCTGTCAACTCTCCCTCGCTACTCACACACAAACAAACACACACACACACACACACACACACACGCACACACCCGCATACATACACACACACACACACACACAGTAACTAACTACTCAGAAGAACAGAACGACCATGATATTTTAGTGTTTGTATCGTCCCAGTTGAGATTGCCGCAGTGCGAATTATTTTATTAAATCACAAAAAATAGATATTAAATCTTCAGAGGTGAGGAGTTCGATATAAAATAAAAGACTGTAAACTCGCAAAATCTGATAACAATTGTAACAAGTGGACATTGAGATTGCAGACACTGAGAACTTTATATTTATATCCTCGTGCTTTTTTGTGCGGGTCATTTTTTTTTGTAAAGGAAATATTTAAATACAATATTGAACCAGCTGTTTTACGGTTGAAGGTGAGCGAGGAATGTCGAACTGTCTGGACTTGCCTTCAGCAGTGAAGCTGCTCGCTGCTCTGAGGAATATCTGCGTATTGCAATCCAGCCTGCAGAAAGGCAGCAGCCTGCACACAGAAAGTATGCTGTGAGTCTCACGTAGCAGCAAGACCGTCCCCTCCCTCATATCTATTAACTACCCCTGGCCTGCTGTTTGGAATGACGTTTGAATAAACGTTTGAAAATATATCCACACGAAGATAAAATATTCTTGATGGATTAAAGTGATAATAGTTCAGCATCTGATATTTAGCCCATGGTATGCGTTTCGAATCAGTGTTCAAGAAGTCATTTCTCTCTTGTAACCCACTTCTGGCGGTCCTGGCGTTTGTGTCCCTGTGGTTTCCTACCTGTATGGTTGAGAGTTTGGACAATTTATGTCAAGATTAAGGATGATCTCTACCTAGTGGTGACGGTTTCTAAGCAATTGTGCGACAAACTGTTTAGCCAACATGTGTTCCGTCTCCAAAACTTGTCATTTCGCAGGAATGCATGTTGTTTTTACTTTGTGACAGAAAGCCTCTGACTCCAGAATTATTGTAACCAATTTAATGAGTACAAACCACAGCAATTGCAAATAACCTGTTGATGAAACAAAACCAAATATTGACCAAGGAAAAAAAGTCCTGATTGTTGATATTGGTAATAGGTAACAAGGATCCCGGCACCGAACCCTGCACCGCGCTGGTCACTGATCTCCAGTCAGAGGGCCAAACTATTTTCTACAACTTGCTAGCTTTTCCCGCAAAGCCAATATCGATGCCAATTTACCACCTCATCCAAAATGTTAACATAGAAACATAGAAGCATAGAAAATAGGTGCAGGAGTAGGCCATTCGGCCCTTCGAGCCTGCACCGCCATTTATTATGATCATGGCTGATCATCCAACTCAGAACCCACCTTCCCTCCATACCCCCTGACCCCTGTAGCCACAAGGGCCGTATCTAACTCCCTCTTAAACATAGCCAATGAACTGGCCTCAACAGTTTGCTGTGGCAGAGAATTCCACAGATTCACCACTCTCTGTGTGAAGAAGTTTTTCCTAATCTCGGTCCTAAAAGGCTTCCCCTCTATCCTCAAACTGTGACCCCTCGTTCTGGACCTCCCCAACATCGGGAACAATCTTCCCGCATCTAGCCTGTCCAATCCCTTTAGGATCTTATACGTTTCAATCAGATCCTCCCTCAATCTTCTAAATTCCAACGAGTACAAGCCCAGTTCATCCAGTCTTTCTTCATATGAAAGACCTGCCATCCCAGGAATCAATCTGGTGAACCTTCTTTGTACTCCCTCTATGGCAAAGATGTCTTTCCTCAGATTAGGAGACCAAAAGTGCACACAATACTCCAGGTGTGGTCTCACCAAGGCCTTGTACAACTGCAGTAGTACCTCCCTGCTCCTGTACTCGAATCCTCTCGCTATAAATGCAGCATACCGTTCGCCTTTTTCACCGCCTGCTGTACCTGCATGCCCACTTTCAATGACTGGTGTATAATGACACCCAGGTCTCGTTGCACCTCCCCTTTTCCTAATCGGCCACCATTCAGATAATAATCTGTTTTCCTATTTTTGCCACCAAAGTGGATAACTTCACATTTATCCACATTAAATTGCATCTGCCATGAGTTTGCCCACTCATCCAACCTATCCAAGTCACCCTGCATCCTCTTAGCATCCTCCTCACTGCTAACACTGCCACCCAGCTTCGTGTCATCCGCAAACTTGGAGATGCTGCATTTAATTCCCTCATCCAAGTCATTAATATATATTGTAAACAACTGGGGTCCCAGCACTGAGCCTTGCGGTACCCCACTAGTCACCGCCTGCCATTCTGAAAAGGTCCCGTTTATTCCCACTCTTTGCTTCCTGTCTGCTAACCAATTCTCCACCCACACCAATACCTTACCCCCAATACCGTGTGCTTAAAGTTTGCACACTAATCTCCTGTGTGGGACCTTGTCAAAAGCCTTTTGAAAATCCAAATATACCACATCCACTGGTTCTCCCCTATCCACTCTACTCGTTACATCCTCAGAAAATTCTATGAGATTCGTCAGACATGATTTTCCTTTCACAAATCCATGCTGACTTTGTCCGATCATTTCACCGCTTTCCAAATGTGCTGTTATCACATCCTTGATAACTGACTCCAGCAGTTTCCCCACCACCGACGTTAGGCTAACCGGCCTATAATTCCCCGGTTTCTCTCTCCCTCCTTTTTTAAAAAGTGGGGTTACATTAGCCACCCTCCAATCCTCAGGAACTAGTCCAGAATCTAACGAGTTTTGAAAAATTATCACTAATGCATCCACTATTTCTTGGGCTACTTCCTTAAGCACTCTGGGATGCAGACCATCTGGCCCTGGGGATTTATCTGCCTTCAATCCCTTCAATTTACCTAACACCACTTCCCGACTAACATGTATTTCACTTAGTTCCTCCATCTCACTGGACCCTCTGTCCCTTACTATTTCTGGAAGATTATTTATGTCCTCCTTAGTGAAGACAGAACCAAAGTAATTATTCAATTGGTCTGCCATGTCCTTGCTCCCCATAATCAATTCACCTGTTTCTGTCTGCAGGGGACCTACATTTGTCTTTATCAGTCTTTTCCTTTTTACATATCTATAAAAGCTTTTAGAGTCCGTTTTTATGTTCTCTGCCAGTTTTCTCTCATAATCTTTTTTCCCCTTCCTAGTTAAGTCCATGAACTCATCTTACTGACCGCCCTTGTGGGAATCCGACAAATGCTTTGCTAATTTTATCTAAATTATGGGACCCGGAGCGAAAGAGCAGTGAAAGAAGTCCATGTAGTAAAGCCAGATCTAACATATAGAGAGGCTTTGAGGAAAGAGAAGCAAAATAAACGGTGTAAAGACAGTAAGGTAGAAGGGCTGAAATGTGTGTACCGCAATGCAAGAAGCATCAGGAACAAAGGTGATGAACTGAGAGCTTGGATACATACATGGTATTATGATGTAGTGGCCATTACAGAGACTTGGCTGGCACCAGGGCATGAATGGATTCTCAATATTCCTGGATTTCAGTGCTTTAAAAGGGATGGGGCGGGGGGAAGGGGGAGGAGGGGTGGCATTACTGGTCAGGGATACTATTACAGCTGCAGAAAAGGTGGGTAATGTAGCAGGATGCTCTTTTGAGTCAATATGGGTGGAAGCCAGGAACAGGAAGGGAGCAGTTACTCTACTGGGGGTATTCTCTATGCCCCCTGGTAGCAGCAGAGATACCCCCTGATCCCTTTAGCCACCAGGGACATCTCTCACTCCTTCTTAAATATAGCCAATGAACTGGCCTCAACGGTTTCCTGTGGCAGAGAATTCCACAGATTCACCACTCTCTGTGTGAAGAAGTTTTTCCTAATCTTGGTCCTAAAAGGATTCCCCTTTATCCTCAAACTGTGACCCCTCGTTCTGGAGTTCCCCAACATCGGGAACAATCTTCCTGCATCTAGCCTGTCCATTCCCTTTAGGATTTTACTTCACATTTATCCACATTAAATTGCATCTGCAATGAATTTGCCCACGCACTTAACCTATCCAAGTCACCTTGCATCCTCTTAGCATCCTCCTCACAGCTAACACTGCCGCCCAGCTTCGTGTCATCCGCAAACTTGGAGATTCTACATTTAATTCCCTCATCCAAGTCATTAATATATATTGTAAACAACTGGGGTCCCAGCACTGAGCCTTGCGGTACCCCACTAGTCACTGCCTGCCATTCTGAAAAGGTCCCGTTTATTCCCATTCTTTGCTTCCTTTCTGCCAAGCAATTCTCTATCCACATCAATACCTTACCCCCAATACCGTGTGCTTTAAGTTTGCACACTAATCTCCTGTGTGGGACCTTGACAAAAGCCTTTTGAAAATCCAAATATACTACATCCACTGGTTCTCCCCTATCCACTCTACTAGTTACATCCTCAAAAAATTCTATGAGATTCGTCAGACATGATTCTCCTTTCACAAATCCATGCTGACTTTGTCCGATGATTTCACCGCTTTCCAAATGTGCTGTTATCGCATCTTTGATAACTGACTCCAGCAGTTTCCCCACCACCGATATTAGGCTAACCGGTCTATAATTCCCTGGTTTCTCTCTCTCTCCCTTTTTAAAAGTGGGGTTACATTCGCCACCCTCCAATTCTCAGGAACTAGTGCAGAATCTTAAGAGTTTTGAAAAATTATCACTAATGCATCCACTATTTCTTGGGCTACTTCCTTAAGCACTCTGGGATGCATACCATCTTGCCCTGGGGATTTATCTGTCTTTAATCCCTTCAATTTACCTAACAGCACTTCCCTACTAACACGTATTTCCCTCAGTTTCTCCATCTCACTGGACCCTCTGTCCCCTACTATTTCCGGAAGATTATTTGTGTCCACCTTAGTGAAGACAGAACCACAGTAGCTATTCAATTGGTCTGCCATGTCCATGCTCCCCATAATCAATTCACCTGTTTCTGTCTGCAGGGGACCTACATTTGTCTTAATCAATCTTTTTCTTTTCACATATCTATAAAACCTTTTACAGCCAGTTTTTATGTTCCCTGCCAGTTTTCTGTCATAATCTTTTTTCCGCTTCCTAATTAAGCCCTTTGTCCCCCTCTGCTAGATTCTGAATTTCTCCCAGTCCTCAGGTGAGCCACTTTTTCTGGCTAATTTGTATGCTTCTTCTATGGAATTGATACTATCCCTAATTTCCCTTGTCAGCCACGGGTGCACTAGCTTCCTTGATTTATTCTTTTGCCAAACTGGGATGAACAATTGTTGTAGTTCATTCATGCGATATTTAAATGCTTGCCATTTCATATCCACCGTCAACCATTTAAGTGTCATTTGCCAGTCTATCTTAGCTAATTTACGTGTCATACCTTCAAAGTTACCCTTCTTTAAGTTCAGAACCTTTGTTTCTGAATTAACTATGTCACTCTCATCTTAATGAAGAATTCTACCATATTATGGTCACTCTTACCCAACGGGCCTCTCACGACAGGATTGCTAATTAACCCTTCCTCATTGCTCAAAACCCAGTCTAGAATAGCCTGCTCTCCAGTTGGTTCCTCGACATGTTGGTTCAAAAAACCATCCCGCATACATTCCAAGAAATCCTCTTCCTCAGCACCCTTACCAATTTGGTTCACCTAATCTACATGTAGATTGAAGTCACCCATTATAACTGCTGTTCCTTATTTGGACACATTTCTAATTTCCTGTTTAATACCATCCCCAACCTCACTACTACTGTTAGCTGGCCTGTACACAATTCCCACCAGCGTTTCCTGCCCCTTAGTGTTATGCAGCTCTACCCATATCGATTCCACATCTTCCCGGCTTATGTCTTTCCTTTCTAATGTGTTATTCTCCTCTCTAACCAGCAACGCTACCCCACCTCCTTTTCTTTCATGTCTATCCCTCCTGAATATTGAATATCCCTGAATGTTGAGCTCCCATCCTTGGTCACCCTGGAGCCAAGTCTCTGTCATCCCAACTATATCATATTCATTCATAACAATCTGCACTTTTAATTCATCCACCTTGTTACAAATGCTCCTTGCATTGACACACAAAGCCTTCAGGAGCACTTTAACAACTCTCTTAGCCCTTATACAATTATGTTGAAAAGTGGCCCTTTTTGATGCTTGCCCTGGATTTGTCTGCCTGCCACTTTTTCTTTTCACCTTACTACTTTTTGCTTCTACCCTCATTTTACACCCCTCTGTCTCTCTGCACTGGTTCCCATCCCCCTGTTGTGAACTAACCTCTTCTCGCCTAGCCGCTTTGATTTGATTCCCACCCCCTAACCATTCTAGTTTAAAGTCACCTCAGTAGCCCTGGCTAATCTCCCCGCCAGGACATTGGTCCCCCTAGGATTCAAGTGTAACCCGTCCTTTTTGTACAGGTCACGCCTGCGCCAAAAGAGGTTCCAATGATCCAAAAACTTGAATCCCTGCCCCCTGCTCCAATCTTTCAGCCACGCATTTATCCTCCACCTCATCGCATTCCTACTCTCACTGTCGCGTGACACAGGCAGTAATCCCGAGATTACTACCTTTGCGGTCCCTTTTCTCACCTCCCTTCCTAGCTCCCTATATTCTCCTTTCAGGACCTCTTCCCTTTTCCTACCTATGTCATTGGTACCTATATGTACCACGACCTCTGGCTCCTCACTCTCCCACTTCAGGATATCTTGGACACGATCACAAATATCCCGGACCCTGGCACCAGGGAGGCAAACTACCATCCGGGTCTCTGGACTGCGTCCACAGAATCGCCTATCTGACCCTCTTACTATCGTGTCCCCTATTACAACTGCCCTCCTCTTCCTTTCCCTACCCTTCTGAACTACAGGGCCGGACTCTGTGCCGGAGGCACGGTCACTGTCGCTTCCCCCAGGTAAGATGACCCTCAACAGTACTCAAACAGGAGTACTTATTGTCAAGGGGGCACAGCCACAGGGGTATTCTCTATTACCTGACTCTACCCCTTCCCCCTCCTAACCGTGACCCACTGGTCTGCCTCCCGTGGCCCCGGTGTGACCACCTGCCTGTAACTCCTCTCTATCAATTCCTCACTCTCCCTGACCAGACGAAGGTCATCGAGCTGCAGCTCCAGTTCACTATCGCGGTTCCTGAGGAGCTGCATCCCGGCGCACCTGGCGCAGATGCGGACGTCCAGGAGGCTTGGAGACTCCAGGACCTCCCACATCTGGCACCGAGAACAACAAACTGCCCTCACACTCGTATTGCCCCTCAAATAACAACAAAAAAAGTGAATACTAAACCTCCCTCGCCTCGCCCGTTTCCGCCTAATCCCGTTGAGCCGAAGCCCTTAAGCCTTCACTCTGCTCCCGGCTCACTCCGCAGCCCGCAAACTACGCTGCCCGCTGTATGAGGCTCTGTTCCTTTTCAATCTTCCGCGCTTCACTGCCCGACGTCACACGCCTGCGCAGTCCCGCCTCTCTGAACGCCGATGGAAAACAAAAACCGAAAAATTCAAAATGTCTTCCTCCGCACTCCCGCTCCGATTCTCAGACTTCCTGCTTCGAATCAAACCCGAAGCAGGATTTCTGTCCTTTAAAATCTTCCGCGCTTCACGGCCCGATCTCACACGGCTGCGCAGTCCTGCCTCTCTGAACGCCGATGGAAAAAAAAAACCATTGGAGATAGGATCTATAGGCATTTAGAGAATCATGGTCGGATCAGGCACAGTCAGCATGGCTTTGTGAAGGGCAGGTCGTGTCTAACAAGCCTGATAGCATTCTTTGAGTATGTGACCAGGCATATAGATGAGTGTGCAGTGGATGTGATATATGGATTTTAGTAAGGCATTTGACAAGCTTCCACACGGTAGGCTTATTCAGAAAGTGTGATCCAGGGAAGTTTGGCCAGGATTCAGATTTGGCTTGCCTGCAGAAGGCAGAGGGTGGTGGTGGAGGGAGTACATTCAGATTGGAGGATTGTGACTACTGGTGTTCCACAAAGATCTGTTCTGGGACCTTTACTTTTCGTGATTTTTATTAACAACCTGGATGTGGAGGTAGAAGGGTGGTTTGGCAGGTTTGCAGACGTCACAAAGTTTAGTGCTGTTGTAGATAGTGTAGAGGATTGTCAAAGATTGCAAAGAGACATTGATAGGATGCAGAAGTGGGCTGAGAAGTGGCAGATGGAGTTCAACCCGGAGAAGTGTGAGGTGGTACACTTCGGAAGAACAAACTCCAAGGCAGAATACAAAGTAAATGGCAGTTTAATTGGTAATGTGGAGGGGCAGAGGGATCTGTGGGTACATGTCCACAGATCCCTGAAGGTTGCCTCACAGGTAGATAAGGTAGTTATGAAAGCTTATGGGTTGTTACTTTCATAAGACGAGGGACAGAGTTTAAGAGTCGCGATGTAATGATGCAGCTCTATAAAACTGTGGTTAGGCCACGCTTGGAGTACAGTGTCCACTTTTGGTCGCCTCACTGTAGGAAGGATGTGGACGGATTGGAAAGGGTACAGAGGAGATTTACCAGGATGCTGCCTGGTTTTGAGAGTATGCATTATCATCAGAGATTAAGGGAGCTAGGGCTTTACTCTTTGGAGAGAAGGAGGATGAGAGGAGACATGATAGAGGCGTACAAGATAGTAAGAGGAATAGATAGAGTGGATAGCCAGCGCCTCTTCCCCAGGGCATCACTGCTCAATACGAGAGACAATGGCTTTAAGGTAAGGGGTGGGAAGTTCAAGGGGGATATTAGAGGTAGATGTTTTATTCAGAGAGTGGTTGGTGCGTGGAATGCACTGCCTGAGTCACTGGTGGAAGCAGATACACCAGTGAACTTTAAGAGACTACTAGACAGGTATATGGAGGAATTTAAGGTGGGGAGTTATATGGGAGGCAGGGTTTGAGGGCCGGCACAACATTGTGGGCCGAAGGGCCTGTAATGTACTGTACTATTCTATGTTCTATGTTCTATGTTAAATTATTCCGGAAGCTTTCTTTTTCTAATTCCATAAATTAATTGTTCTTATTCCCAACAATTTTCTTGCATACTCCGAAGTCTCTTGCTTAATGTGTCTACAGAGTTCGCGATTAAATATCCTACTACTAAACCTCCACTGGTTTGAGAATTGTTGGAATTGTCTCTGCTCTCTGTACCCTACCCCATCCAGGCACTACTTTCTCTTTTCTCCCAATTTAAGTCTTCTCGGCATTTCCCTCAGCTACTGAAGGTTTTTATTCTTCTTCCCAGAGTCAGCTCGATGATTGGCTAAACTTTGTTGTCTAGCTCATCTGGGTATCCATATGAAAGCCTGACTGCTTTTATTTTTCTCTATTCGAATGCGTCATATTTGAGTCCGGCCGAATAGTGGTTACGGAGGTGGGGCTGTAGATGACCCGGTCTGCGTGCTCATTATTACAGGCTACGCGGTGTCTAAATCAACAGGTCAAAAGGAATGGGGCAGTGTAGATGTAGGGAATCCAAATGTTCTTCAACCTCGATAGAGATTAATATAGTAATGCAGAATGGATGTGACTGTAAATCATTTATCGCAGGGAAAATTATGCAGTGGATATAGTAAACGGAAGAGCAAATGCGGGAAACCCTAAGCAACGGACACGAAATTCTGGAGGAACCCAGAAGGTCAGACACCATCGCCTGTTTATTCCTCTGCACAGATGCTACATGATGCTACATGATTTTCTGCAGCATTTTGTGATTGTTATGGCTACAGTGTCATTTAGATTAGATTAGATTAGATTCCACGTTATTATCATTGTGCCGAGTACAGACACAAATCCAATGAAATGCAGTTGGCATCTGAACAGAAACGCAGAAAATAATGTTATTTACAAAATAACTGCGAAGAAAATGTAGGTGCTGCAGAACACAAATGTAAGAGTACTGAGGCAATACAATATGGATGCAATACCGCTTAGCGCTGTGATCTGAGGTTTAGCAGTATCCCAGCCTCAGGGAAGAATCTCTTCCTGCGCCTGCTAGTGCTGGAGCAGAGACTCCTGTAGCGCCTACAGTATTGGAAGAGGGTAAAAAGTCCGTGTTTAGGGTGAGTTACATCCTTGATAATGCTTTTCGCCCTGCCCAGACAGCGTTTGTGGTAGATGTTCTCAATGGTGGGCAACTTCAATATAAGGTATCTTGTTAGGGAAACGTAAATACCGATTGAAATTTTGCATCGACATGTTGACAGATGAGCCAATTGCCGAATTTATTATAACCTGTGAAATTTGGCACATTACTTCTGAGAAAATGTGTTGCAAACCTACCTGGATAGAGCAGAGATCCATTCTGCCAGATGTTTTGAGATGTGTCTATTTTAATGTAAACAGTCTCATAATCAAAGCAGATGAACTTAGAGTGTGGATCAATCAGTGGAACTATGATGTTCTGGCTCTTACAGACACTTGGGTGTCTCAGGGGCAGGAATTGCTGCTGAGTGAGTGTGCACGGCTTTAGAAGTTTCAAAACGAACAGGGAGGGAGGCAAAAGGGGTAGGGGAGGGGATTGTTGATCAGCGAACGCATCACAAGTGCAGAACAGGGGAAGTCGTGGGGGAATTTTCCATTAAGTCATTGTGGGTGGAAGTGAGAAACAGGAAGGGACAATTACTCTACTGGTTGACATTCGCATCAATAATACTGACTGGCATCTCCTTAGAACAAAAGGTTTAGATGGAGCGGAGTTTGTAAGGTGTGCCAACTGGCAGAATGGCTGTACTTGATCTGCAATTGGGTAGAAAACTAAGTCAGGTATCTGATCTCTCAGTGGGAAAGCATTTCAGAGGTTTTGATCACAACTCTACCTCATTTACCATAATACTGGAGCGGGAGAGGAGCAGACAATTTGAGAAAACATTTAATTCCCGTCTGGGGGAATTTGATGCCATTGGGCAGGACCTTGTGTGCATAAATTGGGAACAAATGTTCTGAGGGAAGTGCAGGGGAGAAATGTGGCAAATGTTCAAGGAACATCTGCATGGCGTTCAGCATAGATATGTTCCATTGAGGCAGGAAAAGAATGGTAGGATAAAAGAACTATGGACTACAAAGAATATAGAACATCTAGTTAAGAAGAAAAGACAAGCATAGGCCTTCTCAAGCAGGATTAAGGAAAACACCAAGGCATTCTACAAATATGTGAAGACCAAGTGTATTAGCGGTGTGATAATAGGACCACACTGGAGCAATAGTGGAAACGTGCATCGAGCCGAAGGATTTCGCATAGCTTCTTGATGAATATCTTGCTTCAGTATCCACCAGTGAAAAGCGCCATAGCAATTGAGGCGAAAACTTACCGCCGATTAAAACGATTGAGTGAATAACATTCTGAAAGCGGATGTGCTGGAACATTTGAATTGTTTTAAGTTAGATAAGTCGCCGGGACCGGAGGAGATATAGTCCAGGCTACACGGGGAAGTGATAGGGGAGCTTGTTGAGTCTCCGGCGATGATGTTTGCATCATCAATAAGGACGTGACAAGTACCAAACGATTGGAAGGTAACAGACGTTGATCCCTTGAAGAAGAAATGGAGTAAAACAACACAGGAAATTATAGACCAGTGTTCCTGACTTCAGTGGTGGGCATGTTGTTGCAGAAGCTTCTGTGTGGCAGCAATAATGAGCATTTGGAGAAACATAATCTGATTACGGATAGTCAGCATGGCTTTGCAAGAGCAGGTCATGCCTTAAGGCCATGATTGACTTCTTTGAGGATGTAAGAAAACACATGATGAAGGTAGAGCAGTGGATGCAGTGTATATGGATTTCGAGTAGGGCATTCATAAGGTTCCCCATGCCAGGTTCCTCCAGAAAATAGAATCCAAGGAAATATTCATTTGTGGATCTAGAATTGGGTTGACCACAGAAGGCAAATAGTTGTTGTAGATGTTTGGTATTCTGCATGGAAATTGGTGAACAGTTGTGTTCCGCAGGGATCTCTTCTGGAAACTCTCCTCTTTGTGATTTTTTTTAATAAGTGATCTGGATAAAGAAGTAGAAGTGTGGGTTAGTAAGTTGGTTGACAAAACACAAAGTTTAGAAATGCTATGGATAGTCTAGACGGAGATCAGAGTTTACAGCGGGTCAGTGATAGGGTGCAGAACTGGGTTGAGATGTGGCAGATAGACTTCAACCCAGATAATAGTGAATTGGTTCATTTTGGTAGTTTGTAGACGGAACATAATATAAGTAGTAAGACTCTAGGCAGTGTTGAGCATCGGAGAGATTTTGGGGTCCGTGTTAGTACCTCCAGTTGAACTTTTCTTTTTGTGTTGTTGGCCAGAAGGAACTGCTGTCTGATCAAGGACAGGGGAAGAGGACAAGGCAGTTGGCTTTGTTTCCCGCATTTTGTGGACTCTGAACAGTTTCCTGCTCTTGGATAATCTAATCAAAGCAACTGATTGTGGACGCAGGAAGCTTCAGGTAATGATCTGCAAAGCTGAGACTATTCTCAAATAAATTGCTATTTGTTATGTAAGGGTTGTGGGCTGTGAATTGATTCTTGCTTTGGGACAATCTAATCAGAGCAATATACCTGAGACCATTCTCAGAAGAGTAGCTACTTGTTATGTAAAAGGACAGACCTGCAATCGGTGATCTCGTTAGACTGTCGGGGTTGCATCATTTAACAGGTTTGGACCAGTCAGAGAGTAGAGACACAAGTACACAAGGCTGGGGTGGGCAGAGACATAAAACAATGTTGGCTGTAGCCCTGTACAATGACCAGCACGAAGGTGACCCAGGTAGGTCAAGCGACCGGGAACCAATGGGATGGAGATCCAAAGGTTCAATTGATGAGGAACAGTTTTAGACTCAGGAGCTCCAAATACGCAGGGCGATAACTCTCCAGGAGCCAGAGACCAACCAACGCGGATAAGGAGGAACCTGTGGACACGTGGAGATCGGAACCATGAGGTCTCCTTTCCCGGGTAATATCCTCTTCTCTTCATGGACTGTCAGGGAATTCCAGTAGAGTGCACACAGAGACAGTCCGTGAACCCACGTGCTTTTAGTTAAAACAATAAAAGTTACTTGTCGGAAACTACTGATTATCTGCGCCTCACTGATCATTTTTACGAGGGGTGATTCTTGGAACAGTGTTTTCCCCCTAGCTGTCAGTCTGTGGTTTTGTATTGCTATGTGCTCCTGTTCTTGCTCCTGCTCCACTCTGGCCTTTGCATTACTGAGTACTCCGTACCTTATCTGTTTCTCATTGTTACCTGTATTGCTGCCACCTGTGTCTCATTGTGCTCCACCTATCATCTGCCTCTCTGTTTATCGCTCAGTGTATGTCAGTCCTGTGTTTTCACTCGTTTGTTGTCAGACTGTTGCCAGTGAATTTTCCTGAGCCTTTCCAGCATTCTGATCTTTAATCTCTCCGTCTGTATATTGACTCTGCCTTTTTCCCGATTCTGGTTTTTGGCTCTTTCTGGATGTTGTGATCTCTGCATGAACTTTGACACCGACTTTGTTTGCACCTCGGGATTTGTTACTCAATTAATATCACTGTGTATACAATAGTGGGTCTGCGATAGGATCCCTGCTCCAGCGTCCTGACAGGTCCGTGTCGATAGGACACTCAAAGCTGATGCGTCGGTTGGCAGTGTTGCTAATAGTCATAGTCATAGTCATACTGTATTGATCCCGGGGGAAATTGGTTTTCGTTCCAGTTGCACCATAAATGATAAATAGTAATAGAACCATAAATAGTTAAATAGTAATATGTAAATTATGCCAGTAAATTATGAAATAAGTCCAGAACCAGCCTATCGGCTCAGGGTGTCTGACCCTCCTAGGGAGCAGTTGTAAAGTTTGATGGTCACAGGCAGGAATGACTTCCTATGACGCTCTGTGTTGCATTTCAGAGGAATGAGTCTCTGGCTGAATGTACTCCGGTGCCCACTCAGTCCATTATGTAGTGGATGGGAGACATTGACCAAGATGGCATGCAACTTAGACAGCATCCTCTTTTCAGACACCACCGTGAGAGAGTCCAGTTCCATCCCCACAACATCACTGGCCTTACGAATGAGTTTGTTGATTCTGTTGGTGCTGCTACCCTCAGCCTGCTGCCTCAACACACAACAGCAAACATGATAGCACTGGCCACCACAGACACGTAGAATATCCTCAGCAACGTCCGACAGATGTTAAAGGACCTCAGGAGATCCTGAAGAGATAGAGAAGGCTCAAACCCTTCTTGTAGTCAGCCTCAGTATTTTTAGACCAGTCCGGTTCATTGTCAATTCGTATCCTCAGGTATTTGTAATCCTCCACCATGTCCACACTGACCCTCTGGATGGAAACAGGGGTCGCCGGTACCTTAGCTCTCCTCAGCTCTACCACCAACTCCTTAGTCTTTTTCACATTAAGCTGCAGATAATTCTGCTCACACCATGTGACAAAGTTTCCTACCGTAGCCCTGTACTCAACCTCATCTCCCTTGCTGATGCATCCAACTATGGCAGAGTCATCAGAAAACTTCTGAAGATGACAAGGCTCTGTGCAGTAGTTGAAGTCCGAGGTGTAAATGATGAAGAGAAAGGGAGACAAGAGAGTCCCCTGTGGAGCCCCAGTGCTGCTGATCACTCTGTCAGGCACACAGTGTTGCAAGTACACGTACTGTGGTCTGCCAGTCAGGGAATCCAGAATCCACGATACCAGGGAAGCATCCACCTGCATCACTGTCAGCTTCTCCCCCAGAAGAGCAGCGCGGATGGTGTTGAACGCACTGGAGAAGTCAAAAAACATGACCCTCACAGTGCTCGCTGGCTTGTCTAGGTGGGCGTAGACACGGTTCAGCAGGTAGACGATGGCTTCCTCAACTCCTAGTCGGGGCTGGTAGGCGAACTGGAGGGGATCTAAGTGTGGCCTGACCATAGGTCGGAGCAGCTCCAGAACAAGTCTGTCCAGGGTCTTCATAATGTGGGAGGTCAATGCCACCGGTCTCTAGGCATTGAGGCCGCTGGGGCGTGGAGTCGTCGGCACAGCGACGAGGCAGGACGTCTTCCACAGCACAGGAACCCTCCGCAGCCTCAGGCTCAGGTTGAAGACATGGCGATGTACTCCACATAGCTGAGGGGCACAGGCTTTGAGCACCCTGGCACTGACACCATCCGGTCCTGCAGCCTTGCTTGGGTTGAGACGTTTGAGCTGTCTTCTCACCTGTTCAGCCGGGAAGCCCACCGTGGTGGTTTCGTGTTGGGGAGGCATATAGTCATGAGAGCAGGGTAGGGGACTGTGAGGAGGGGTAGTAGGGGAGAGAAGGCCTATAATGTGCTGGTATTCATCAACTGTGGGACTGAGTTCAAGAGCCACGCAGTAACGTTACAGCTATGTAAACCTTTGGTCTGATCCCACTTGGCGCACTGTGTTCTGTTCTAGTCATCTCACTACAGGAAGGATAAGAATACTATAGAGAGAGTGCAGAGGATATTTACAGGGATATTGCCTGGATTGGAGAGCGTACCTTATCAGAATAGATTGAGTGTTCTTGACCATTTCGCCTGAGATCGCTGGATGACGAGAGGTAATCTGATAGATGTGTGGATAGCTAGGGGTTTATTCCCAGGACTGAAATGGCTAACGCGAAGAGTCGTCGTTTTAAGGTGCTTGGAAACAGGTACCGAAGGGATGTCACACACAGAATGGTGGGTGCGTGGAATGCACTGCCGGCAGGTGGTGGAAGCGGATACAATAGGGTCTTGTAATAGCCTCTTAGACAGGAACATGGGACTTAGGAAAAAATAGACGGCTATACACTAGAGAAATTATAGGCATTTTCTAGAGCAGGTTACATGGTCGGCACAACATTATGGCCCCAAGGGCCTGTAATGTGCTGTAGATTTCTATGTTCTATGTTCTAATAAAAGTATTTATATTGCTGTATCCCTTACAACAATGCAAAGCTATATAGATACGCACCTCAGCGTAAGGTTCGTCACTCTGGTGTCTTGAGTGCTTCTTCTACACTAGCCAAGTGTTCTCAGTAGTTCTACACACACACACACACACACACACACACACACACACACACACACACGGACACGGGCACACACACACTCCTACACAAACACACAATCAGACATACAACCACACTGTCTTTTTCGCCTCTTCAGCTCTCTGCTGTTTTCTTTGTCACGTATGCGGTAAGGTGATTGAAACACACTCTCACCTCACTAAACTGGTGAGTTTGATGTCCATGTGTTAGGCTTAGGGGTAGGGCCTGGACAAACACCAAAACGTCTGACGGTGACTAAGTTACTGCACAAATCGGAGTGTTTAGTTGATATGACCGTGTTTATTTATCACCACAATCAGATAATTTCTTGGTGACCCTCTTGGTATAGTCTCCCAACACAAGCTACGTCAAGAGCTTGTACTCTGGAGGAGAGTTGTAACAATAGTTGGTTCAATACAATTTCACCAGCTATAGTGATATAATTTACCTCAATTTTCCGTGTCTGACAAATGGTTAGTATGACGTAAATATTTAGAATGGAATCACATTTAATTGATTATTCGCCTCGGAGAGCTCAGTTACCATTTTAGGGACAAACATACACCCACAAATGATCAAAAATTTAATTCATTAATTACAATCTGTCACAGCGGGATTCATTCTGTCTGTTCGTAATCGCTTTGTAAATAATTTTAACATCTCTATTTTTAAATCTTTTGTGATCTCTCCCTGTGGAGTCGCTATTGGTATTATTTTAAACCCAAAGCATGAGCTGCCTCAACATTTCAATTCGAGATATCAGCTCCAGCAGGGGGAGTAAATCCGAGAACAGTGTAAATGTCTGCAGAGTGGGATAGGTACAAGAGTATGGCGAAAATATTGTACATATTCATCGCCATCATTGGACTTCCTGGTGAGAAAGCAGAACAATTCATGTTTGGTATTTTTGTGTACTAACAGGTGAGAACCTGTTTATGATCATTGTACAAGCTTCCAACTTGATAATCATTGCACAAATAACAGACAGAGAAATTGATCCCGTCAATTCAAAATTCGGATCGTTCATATTTAATGACAGATGAAACATAGAACATAGAAAACATAATAGTACAGCACAGAACAGATCCTTCGGCCCACAATGTTGTACCGACTCTTAAACCCTGCCTCCTGTATAACCCCCCAACTTAAAATCCTCTCCAGTGGTCTCTTAAATTTCACTAGTATATCTGCCTCCACCACTAACTCAGGCAGTGCATTCCACGCACAAAGCACTGTCTGAGTAAAACACCTTCCTCTAATATCGCCCGTGAACTTCCCACCCCTTACGTTAAAGCCATGTCCTCTTGTATTGGGCAGTGGTGCCCTGGGGAAAAAGCGCTGGCTGTCCACTCTATCTATTCCTCTCATTATCTTCAATACCTCTATCATGTCATCTCTTATTCTCCTTCTATTCAAAGAATAAAATCTTTTAGCTCCCTTAATCTCTGATATGCATACTCTCTAAACCAGGCAGCATCCTGGTAAATCTCTTCTGTGCCCTTTCCAATGCTTCCACATCCTTCCTATAGAGATGCGACCAGAACGGGACACAATACTCCAAGTGTGGCCTAACCACAGTTTTATAGAGCTGCATCAGTACCTCGCGACTCTTAAACTCTATTCCTTGACTTGTGAAAGCTAACACCTCATAAGCTTTTTTAGCTACCCTATCAACCTATGAGGCAACTTTCAGTGATCTGTGGACATGTACCACCAGATCCCTCTGCTCTCCCACGCTACCAAGTATCCTGCCAATTACTTTGAACTTTGCCTTTGAGTTTGTCCTTCCAAACTACCACCTCACACTTCTCCGGGATGAACTCCATCTGCCACTTCTGCATCCTATCAATGTCTCTCTGCAACCTTCGACAATCTTTTACACTATCTACAACACCACCAACCTTTGTGTCGTCTGCAAACTTGCCAACCCACCCTTCTACCCCCACATCCAGGTCGTTAATAAAAATCACGAATAATAGAGGTCCCAGAACAGATCCTTGTCGGACATTACTAGTCATAACCCTCCAATCCGAATGTACCCCCTCCACCACGACCCTCTGCGTTCTGCAGGCGAGCCAATTCTGCATCCACATGGGCAAACTTCCCTCGATCCCAAGCCTTCTGACATTATAGGCATGTAGATCAGATCTACTGCACTACCCTCACCTATATGCCTGGTCAGATCCTCAAAGAACTCTATCAGGCTTGTTAGATATGATCTGCCCTTCACAAAGCCATGCTGACTGTCCCTGATCAGACCATGATTCTCTAAATGCCTATAGATCCTATTTCTAAGAATCTTTTCCAACAGCTTTCCTACCACAGATGTAAGGCTCACTGGTCTATAATTACACGGACTGTCCCCACTACCTTTTTTGACAAGGGGACAACATTCGCCTGCCTCCAATCGTCCGGTACCATTCCCGTGGACAACGAGAACGTAAAGGTCCTAGCCAGAGGCTCAGCAAACTCTTGCTTCGCCACTTGGAGCAGCCTGGGGAATATTCCGTCAGGTCCCGGGGACTTATTCGTCCTAATGTATTTTAGCAACTCCAACACCTCCTCTCCCTTAATATCAACATGCTCCAGAACATCAACCTCACTCATATTGTCCTCATCATCATCACGTTCCCTGTCATTGGTGAATACCGAAGAGAAGTATTCATTGAGGAACTCGCTCATTTCCACAGTCTCCAGGCACATCTTCCCACCTTTATCTCTAATCGGTCTTACCTTCACTCCTGTCATTCTTTTGTTGTTCACATAATTGAAGAATGCCTTGGGGTTTTCCTTTACCCTACTCGCCAATGCCTTATCATGCCCCCTTCTTGTTCTTCTGAGCCCCCTATTCAACTGCTGTCTTGCTTCCCTATATTCCTCAATAGACCCATCTAATCCTTGCCTCCTAAACCTCATGCATGCTGTCTTCATCCACCTGATTGTCTACCTCACTTGTCACCCATGGTTCCTTCACCCTACCATTCTTTATCTTCCTCACCGGGTCAAATTTATCCCTAACACCCTGCAAGAGATCTCTAAACATCGACCACATGTCCATAGTACATTTCCCTGCAAAAAAACATCATCCCAATTCACACCAGCAAGGTCTAGCCTTATAGCCTCATAATTTTCCCTTCCTCAATTAAAAATTTTCCTGTCCTCTCTGATTCTATCCTTTTCTATGATAATGCTAAAGGCCAGGGAGCGGTGGTCACTGTCGCCTTGATGCTCACCCACTAAGAGACCCGTGACCTGACCCGGTTCTCTACCTAATACTAGATCTGGTATTGCGTTCCCCCCGAGTCGACCTGTCAACATGCTGAGACAGGAATCCTTCCTGGACACACTTAACAAACTCTGCGCCGTCTAAACCATTAGAACTAATCAGGTGCCAATCAATATTAGGGAAGTTAAATTCACCCATGATAACAACCCTGTTATTTTTGCACCTTTCCAAAATCTGCCTTCCAATCTGATCCTCCGTATCTCTGCTGCTACCAGGGGGGCTATAAAATACTTCCAATAAAGTAACTGCTCCCTTCCTGTTCCTGACTTCCACCCATGCTGACTCAAGAGAGGATCCTGCTACATTAGCCTGTCATGGTCCGGTCGGTGAAGTCCGCATTCCGGTTCACGGTCCTGTTGTTGAACTTAGGATTCCGGGTCTTCCAGCTGTCCCCTATTTGAGTTAATCATAGGCACCTGATTCCCATCTTTGGGCTTGCAATATAAGTAGCTTTGGGATTGAGTGTGTGCTGCTGGTTTGTCTCGTCAGTCCCCCTTGGACCAACCTGCTGATGGAAGGCTAGTTAAACCATTTGTGATGTCTAGGCCTGGTTGGAGGACCACTGCTTCATGGAATCTTGTTGCCACTTGTTGGAGTAGTCTTTGCGGTGTGGATTCGGCTGATTCCCGGGCCAGCTGAGTGGCTGCCAGCCTCTCCAAGCTAAGTAGGGATCCGGCTGTTTCTGTACCCAGCTGAGGTTGCTGGCTGAACTGAGACTTGGAGCTACCCCGGAGCAGAGATGGAACTGTCTATTGTTCTTTGGTGTTTGTCTCCTCTTGTCCTCGCCTCCGTGGGGTAAGTCAGGCCGTCTTACCATTGCCCTGCGTGGGGACATGTCTTGTCTTTGCCTCTGTTGGGTAAGTCTGGCCGTCCTGCCGTTACCCAGCAGGTAGACCTGTCCCACCTTGGTGTGGAGATGAAGTTCAGTCCCGGCTTGTCGTAGTATAAGTCCCGGCTCTACGTCTATGTTCTGTCCTGTCTCATGTTAGTGTTGTGTTAAAGATGTGTCCTGGCTTGTCGAAGGATAAGTCCCGGCTCAATGTTGATGTTCATTCCCCAGTCTGTCTCTCAGCTCCAGCGTCCGCATTTCAAGACGAAGATCCCGCAGCCACGATCCAGGAACCCAAGCCACGGGGATCCCGCAGCCAAGCTCTAAGAACCAAAGCCTCGAGGATCCCGCAGCCAAGCTCCTAGAACCCAAGCCTCGAGGATTCCGCTGCCAAGTTCCTAGAACCCAAGCCAAGCTCCTAGAACCCAATCCTCGAGGATCCTAAGCCAAGCAAAGCCACAACACCCAAGAACCTAGCCTCAAGCCAAGTCTCAAGACCCAAGAACCCAGCCTCAAGCCAAGCCTCAAGACCCAAGACCCCAGCCTCAAGCCAAGCCTCAAGCCTCAAGACCCAAGATTCCAAGCCAAGCAAAGCCTCAAGACCCAAGACCCCAGCCTCTAGCTAAGCCTCAAGACCCAAGAACCCAGACTCAAGCCAAGCCTCAAGACCCAAGTCCCCAGCCTCAAGCCATGTCATGTCCTTGCCTGGTTCTGGGGTCCGAGTCCGAGGCAGGACCCAGGTTCTGGGTCCTTGTCCAGTCTTGGGCTTGGAGTCCAAGCTTGGTCTCCTAGTCCATGGTTCCTAGTCCTGGTCCCGCTTTCCCTAGCCCAAGTTTGCATCCTTGTACCTGCTCCTGGTCTGAATCCTGTCATGTCCCTACTCGAGTCAAGTCCTGTTCCTTGTACTTCAGTATCTGTGTCTTGCATTTGGGTCTGTTCCCAGCACACCCCTGTGACATATCCACCCTTTCTGCAGCTGTAATACTACCAGTTATAACACCCCTCCTCCCCTTTCACCCCTCTCTATCTATTTTAAAACACTGAAATCCAGAAATATTGAAAATCCATTCCTGCTCTGGTGCCAGCCAAGTCTCTGTAATGGCCACTACATCATAATTCCATGTATGTATCCAGGCTCTCAGGTCATCACCTTTGTTGCTGATGCTTCTTGCATTGAAGTACACGCACTTTAGCCCTTCTACCTTACTACCTTTACACTCTTCATTCTGCTTCTCTTTCCTCAAAGCCTCTTTACATGTTAGAGCTGGCTTTACACCATGCACTATACTTGCAGTTCTCGCATGACCTTTATCCTCCTCCATGTCACTATCTGCGCTAACAATCTGGTCCACTTCCCCCTGCAAATTTAGTTTAAACTGCATGTATGTAATGTATCAAAATAGGTAGGAAAACAGAGGGAACACAGAAGGAAAACGGACTTGTCCCGTAGGGGTCGCCCATAAATTACTCTGAGTTTCAAGGTGGGAACCCATTTGGGACCATAAATTGTGTTGTCCTTCAGTGGCGTCCCACTATTAGTTACGTACTGTATTTCCCCCATATCTGGCATACCTGCTCTTAGATTTTTTCTAGTAGGAACTTGCTCGGTTCCCAAGGGGACTGAAAATGTGCGATCCAAGGTTGTCTGTTTAGCTGCTGCATCAGCCGAGCATTACCCTTAAATATCTCATCATTCCCCAGTATGGGCTACACATTTATTCATGGCAAAAACTCGATGTAGCTGTAGAGCGGTTAGTAAGTTGTTTACAAAGGTAGCGTTGCTAATGGGGTGGACAGAGGAAGTCAGGAATCCCCAAAGTTTCAATGTGCATAATGGAATGTGTATAAAAGTTCGCGCTTTAGTCTGTTCCTCGGATACAGGCACGAGTCAGAGCAAACTTCTCAGCCATCTTGGCGGAGACAGCTGCTTCAAAAGAGGCTTGCTGAATTACTTCACTGTCCGTCAATATCGCATAGCCAGAACATCGTTTCTTCACTAGATCCTCAAAAGAGCTTCCATCCTCATAAAACCTTGCTTCGGGCTTGAGCGGGTATTGCGGAATGGATGGGAGAGTCTGTCCTTTTTTTACGGTGATTCGGACATTGGGCAGTTGGTGCGACCAACTTCTTGGGCTGGAATTGTCCAGAGATGGGGTAAAACGTCTTGGATTCAGTGAATATTAAAAGTGTGTCTTACCAGATGTCCCGTCTTCACCTCAGACTCCTTCCAGTATCGGAGTTCGTCCATGGGCAAGTCTTGCCAGTCTCCCTCAGTGCTGGAGGCTTGTTTCATCAAGGTGCAGGCAAGGAACCCTAGGCTCTTTGGCGTGAACCCAGGGCAAACCCTAATGGTGCTATGGGAAACCACCAGTCCTGTCTGTCGCCAAAGAAAATCTGAATATTCGGCCAGTAATGCACTGCCCTCTCTTCCTTTAACCTCTCCAATCACAGTGACTGGGAACTTCCGTCCCTCAAGGGGTGCATAATATTGGCTTTCCTCAGTAGAGCATCCCGTAGGGTCATAGGCAGTGTCACATGAGAGACGGCCGCTGGCAGAAGGGGTTCAAACGAAGTGGAGTCCAGATTAAGTGCCCTACGCAGGGGTCGGAAACAGGGAAAGGTGTTGGTTGTTCGCCAGTCCCAGGGTGATACCCTTGTCCGTGCATAGAATCTCAACTTCACACGGACAGAGCAAGTCTCTCCCTGCTAGATTACACCCCCGACAGGTGGTGACTGTAAATGAAACCTCACACTGGGAATTCCACGTGCTTCGATTCCCCTTTCTGATCCCCAAATATAGCCTGCTCGTGTCTTTCTTTGCCGCTGAACATATTCACTCTTAATATTAGTTTCCTGCGGGGTTGATCCCAATAATACGTCAAAGCTCGTTGCATTCGATTTCAGTTATTGTCCGACCAATCCATATTATTAGTTTTAATCATGTTGGCTAGCTTAATTGGTAAGCATTGGAGCAGTAAGACATTAAACTGCGGTGGGGGGAGGGGGACGGATTCCCATTGTTAGAGGATTGGTCTCCTGCGAAAGTGCCGTAGCAGGTCACAATACTCTCCCGATAGTCTGGTCCCGATTTCCCGCGCTTAGGTTTGCATTCAAGTACTTCAGTAATGTTTACAGGTTGTTGGAGAGCCCTTTCCAAGGCTTGAATAATCTGGTCTGTCTGTTCATTCTCATTATGGGTTCCCACCTGTAACTCCTGATAGGTTTGGTATCTTAAATCTACCTTCCATTTCCGCCCCTCATCAGCAGAGAGAATCATGCAGCAGAGACTGAATAAATCTTGCAGGGTCGCATTAAAAATTTGTATAGTACTGCGGGCATACTAGGCAAACTGTGCTGGTCTTTCTTTTCTATCGGGGAACTCATTCATGATCAATATCTAGAGAGTGGTTGGTGCGTGGAATGCACTGCCAGAGTCAGTGGTGGAGGCAGATACACTAGTGAAGTTTAAGAGACTACTAGACAGGTATATGGAGGAATCTAAGGTGTGGGCTTATATGGGAGGCAGGATTTGAGGGTCGGCACAACATTGTGGGCCGAAGGGCCTGTACTGTGCTGTACTATTCTATGTCTATGTTCTATCATTTCTTGATGCTTCCAGGGTGCATACACAGGAACCACTGAGAGCTGTCCCTCCTCCGCTCCCGTAGATTGGGCAGCATTCGGGTGGGCAATTGTCCCTGTGGAGGCATTATCTCCGGTGTTTTACTGGATTCTTCCCTCGCTGTCTCAGAATAATCCTCAGTACAGTATTCCCTTCCGGAATCTCAGGGTATAGAGAGTCTCCCTTTCCCTTTCGCTGCTGTTTTACCCGAGTGGCCACCTATCTGAGTACTGGGAGGATTGGGGTTCGGGAACACTAGGTGCACTCGGCCTCTGCTAAGGTGGGGTATGCGGTGGGTGCCCAAACCTCATCACGATCACTGTCCTGAAACAGGGTTGGTAAGCCAGACATGAGATCGGGATTCTGTATTGGCCCTGGATCTCGCGCGCGGCACGGTCAATCTAAACCTTCTGGACTGCCAATGCTGCCTTTGCCTGTGTTCTTTGTTTCTCTCGTTCTCTTTTCGCTCTTCCACCCATTCGCACTCCGCCTTCAGTGTTTCCCAACTCTTGGGAATGCCATCACCTGTACTTACCTCCACCCCTTTACCACAAGCATTGTTTCTCCAACTGGCCAGTAAATACTATTCCATTTGGTGTCCGGGAATGAGAGGGTTAACATATGAGGAACGTTTGTCCGCTCTTGGACTGTATTCCTTGCGACAACTGATACCACCCTCTCAGCACTGCTGTTACAGGAGACGCATGGGAATTTAAGACCAGTAGTGTATGCATCACGTATGCTCTGAACAGCTAAACAGGGGGATGTTGTTTATGAAAACCATTTGTTAGCGGTTCTCTGGGTGGTACAACATTTCACGTACAGAGTGGGATTGATTCTACTTACAATACTGACAGGACATGCCTCCACCAATAACCTTCAAATGGAAGGATTCAAAATGCTTCAATGAGCCAAAGGAAAATGACTAGATGGACATTGCTGTTGCAATGAAGAAATAGTAGTGCTGAGGAAGTAATCTCATCGTCAATGTTAGCCGATATCGTGGTGTACCAAGGGAGTGAACATGTGTCAAATGGTCTCAAGGCTCTATTTGTATATATTAAAAAAACTGTGAGGGTGGAAGAAGAAGTACTAGCTGAGAACAAAGACACAAAGGAAAAAGAAATATCTTATTTTAAAATGTTTATATATGGTTGATGATGAAAGAAGAACCGTATGTCGCTCTCTGATATTTTCATGGTTACGAAATCCCGTTGTTTCCTGTAGATTTATCTGCGGTGGAAAACCCGTCAGCAAAGGCCCTGGTGGGCCACTGCAGCAGGAGGGCACGGAGCGCCGTCCGAGATTCTACTGCACATACCTACCGCCTTCGGCGCCAAGCAAGACTGCGGAACTTGTGTGCATTTCCATTAGCTGAATTGTGTACATTGAGGAGAAATTCAAAATATGGATATCTTTGGAATCTGTGCCAGTGAATGGCCAAGCTACACCGGGACGTCACCACTTTGATCAGTTGAGGCTGCAGAAGCAACAACATTATCAGTCGAGTAACGATTGACAGTAGGATTAGTAATGATGCTGTCAGACTGGCCAGCAGGGATATCATTATTTCAGCTCAGTGATGGTTCAAGAGAGGCAGTGATGACACCAACCGGGTCAGTGACGTGTTAGTAGAAGAGCAGACTATTCTGCGTATTGAGCGGAAGTGTGTCTTTGAATAATAAACCAGACTCGTAATAGTTCCGTGGTTCGAACTTTACAGTCAGTATGCCTGCTTCATATCGGCGTCCTCCAATCCAGATCCAGGTATTGGATCTCCAGTAGCTCAGACAGATGACCGTGAGTGCGCCTTGTGGAGAGTTTGCGCACATTCATCCGGCTGTGTTTCACGTTACTGCCCACCTGCAGTGACATCTTCATTCTGTTCCTTGCAAAGTTTTAACTCATTCGTGCAATATTTGTAAATCATTTCAAAATATTTCAGAAAAAAACTGTTTTATTTTTTATTGTACACAAACATATAACTGAGCGTATTCCATAATTCTGCAAGTGCTGAACTACAATGGGTTAACTACATATCACGTGATTGTAATTAATCTGATTAGTGATGTGCAAGAATTATTTCTTGTTGTTCTACTCCGCCTAATTGAAGCAACAAAAACATATACATTGATTCGTAGCATGCAGCAGATAATTTTATAGGTTAAATATACCTAACATATGCTTACATGTATACAGGGTAATTTAACAATTATATTTACGGTATCAGTCCTGGTTTGGGACCTTAGAGTAAAACATTTCGATTGTGTAAAGGTGTTAGTGATGAAGGCCTGGCATACTTATGTTCCCTGGTGGTTTCCTTCAGCTGAACCTATTGAATACAATCTGTACCTATGTTCGCCTTTGATATTCTTTAACCGGGAATCCATCGTACGATGTCTCAATTTATTTTCGAGTGAATTAATAAATCAGAATGTAACAAGACTTGCAAATAAAGAACACCGAATTTCACTTAGACATACGAAAATAAAAATGTGCCGGTGAGTCGAAATATAAACATGGCCCAAATGTGATGACAAAAAAGAGTGGATTTTCTCCTTAACCGTCGGGTCACTCCTGATATCATTGCGCAAAAAAACAACAAAAGCACAGTCTGGGAAATGGTTTGTCATGCTGGAGTAGGTAAATCCCTATCGCACCAGCATTCGAGGTTTCCGGCTATCATCACTGGTTTATCTCGCCTGTCTTAGGGCTGTATCAGGGTGTTGGCACTGTCGCATGCAAACAGTTACTTGGAGCCATAAGTGAGAGCAGGCTGGCCGGTGCTGACCAACATTGGACAAGCTGCCCCTGTGTGGAGCACGACCTGCCCGCCACCAGAGGTGCCAAACAAATTATTCCTTGTGGAACTCCCTACTGGCCTCCATGGCTGCGTAAATCCAGGGAAGTCACTCCCCCGTGAGATTGACCGGCTGTACTACCCCAAACTCCAGTTTTGTGTGAAGGCTGAGTAATTTGCTACCCTGTTACAAATCAGTGCCACGAAATAACAGACAGTACGGTGCATACGATTAAAGAAATTCTATTTTATTAAAGGATATGGGGTGAAGGCAGGGGAGTGGGGATGACTGGAACAATTGGATCAGCCCATGATTGAATGGCGGAGCAGGCTCCATGGGCCGAATGGCCTACATCTGCCGCTATGACTTATGGTCTTATTTATGAATCTTAACTTAAGGGAATGAAAAGAAAACAGAAACAAAAGAGCCCGTTCTAATTAAGCACTCAACTGTGCGCAAGTTGGAGCTGATCTTGAACTTCTCGGCCCCTCGGTCTGCGTGGAATCTCACACTACCTTCTCAAAGTCGCTCGCAATCCTTCACGAACAAACGGGTCGGCCACCTGATTGCATCCTACGACCGATTCTCCCCGGCGTCTTCGCTCTTCTTATCCCGTCTAACAACAGCCCCAAGATCACCCTCAGTGCCCCTCACCAAAAAAAAATCTCCCCCGGTTTCTGGCATCCTATTTGAATGGCCCACTTTACTCATCGTCCCTCATCTTTAACAATAATCCGCAAAGGCAAGAAGAAGAATCCGGAGAAAAACACATTCCAGCACATAAATTAACTTTTAGGCCTCAAGCTCTCGGACATAAACCATTGAAGGACCGGACAAATCACCCTCACACGCTGATGTTTGGCGTATTATCTGTATTTTCAAAGAGTATTTTGCAGGTTACAGTGTTTTAATTTTACACAAAATTTCCCTAGCCTTTGCTTGATCGAGCGAAATTATCACCCAGAAACGGATAAGAATTTCTCAATATCCGTGCCTCAATTTTCTGGAGAATTTTGCCTTCATACTTCCCTCCCGCGTGGCAGCACGGAAGAGGATCATCATGTCGTTACCTAACACCTCGAACATGTCGTCCTCCGGAACTTCCAACGTCTTCTACGGGAAATTCCGACGATTCAAATTCCCTACCCCACCCCGCCGCTTTCTCCCCCTTCTGCAGGTATCACTTTCTGCATTACTGTTTTGTCCACTATCTCTCCCTACTGATCTCCTGCAAGCGTTACCAGTGCCATACCTAAATCTACACCACTTCCCTCACCAAACACCGTGTGCGACAATCTGTTCTTCCAGGTCAGACGGTTTCTTACTGTGTGTCTGCCTCCGTATTGGTGAGAAACATTGTAGATTCGGGTACCGCATTGTAGAACACCATCGCTTTGCAGACACCCTCTGAAATCCATGCCTTTGGCATCCGCGACTGCATGTGTAAACAATTACCAGTATTCCTGTCCAAACGGATCTACCGCCGGACAATAAGGAAGGACGCCCAGTGAATCCCAGTTTGATTGACAAATTGAACTTAAAACTGCCTTCCAACAGAAGGCAAAAATTCACGGTGAAGACTTGCTCTGTGTCTCGCCTCTTAAGATATCCTAATTCCTGTCCACACATGGCAGGGAGCAAGAGTATAATTGAATATTCCCCACTTAACGAGAAAATGTTTTAGCAAGTCACAGGAATATTAATACTATTCAGAAAAGGAACCCCTTTTCATCGTATTGCACCGGCAGTGTGTACCGTGTGTACATCAAGTCCAGGCAGCACTTCCAGCGTCTGGAGTAATAACCACAGCTGCAGGTAAACCTCACCACCTCCGAGATCCCGTGCGAGTCAGAAACCTGTTTCGCCGAGAAATATATCTCCGTCCGTCATTGTACTTATCTACCTCTTTCCATTCGCTACCTGAAGAAGTTGCAATCGTACAGAAGAGAAGTTAATCATTGCTATCTGAGAACAATTGGAGACAGATAATAGGTAATGCCTTGGTAACAACGCATATAATACAGAAATAAACAAAACTAGTGCGAGCGTTGATGTATTAATCAATTAACCGATGTATTGATTAATGGCGCTGTTGACAATAAAACGGCGGAGTAACAGTTGTAAAGAACTGCTATCGCAACAAAAGACAGCTGTTTACGAGTTAGGGATAAAATCAATTCAGAAGAAATGTTGAGTCAAATGCAGAGATGGCGCGGGGAGCCTCACAAATGATATTTAAACGGTGAGGAGGTAAAGTATGTTATCAGTGCTAAGATATTCTCAAATGTGCCGAGGGCCACGCATCGATATCTGCTCCACAATGGATACAGTGGTGAGGCATCCAACAGTGATGGTACGATTTCCGCACAATGCACATCGCACAAGGAGACCAGTTCCACAGTGGATACAATCAGATCATCCACAAGTTAGCCGAGGGCCGCACATCGATACGAAGATATACCACAGATACCGAAGTGGGACTTTTTCAATAGGATGCAGGGTGCACATTGGTTCGAGTTCCGCACCGGATGCAGAGTGGTGAGGCCTTTTTTTTTCAATAAGTCGAGGGCCGCTCGTCGGTAGGAGTTCCACAATAGGCACGGAGTGGTGTACTGCAAGAGCAGAAAGAGATGCTATGGAAAGTTGAGATTGAACGTATCCAGAGTTCGGCACATACTTAGGTTGGTGACGAAAATGAGAAGACACTGAATGGGGAAATGGGATAGAGTTAGTCATGGAGTCATTGATTATTATTACAGGGAAACAGGTTCTTCAGCCCATCTAGATCATCCCTCTGTGATCTTATGCCTCGGCCATTTATCTGCACCCTCTGTCCGTCTCTCATCCACGTACCGACACAGAAATGATAGAATTGAATCCGTCTCTGCCACTTCGGCTGGGAGCTCCTTCCGCACTCGCTCGGCCCTCAGAATGAATAAGACTTCCCACATACCCCTCTTGTGTTTTTCGCTTTTCTCTCTAAACCTATAACATCTAGTTGCAGATTCACGCAGAAGATAGGGAATATCTGAGGGCATTCTTTTTGTCGAAAACTCTCATAATTTGGTGTACTTATGTAAGATCTCCACTCATTTTCCTGCTCTCCAAGGAATAAACTCCTGACCTATTTGATCTTTCACTATAATTCGTGGCCTCAATTCCCGAAAACATCCTTGTAAATCATCACTGCAATCTTTGTAGGATAGTGATATTTTAAAATATTAGATCGGTGACCTGAACGAAACACGATATTCTATCTACGGCGTCAGCAAGGTGTTGTACCGCTTTAACATAACGTCCCAATTCCTGTACTCAGTGAATATGATTAGAGCTCAGTAAGGCCCGATCTGCCTGTGATATCGTTTTGCTGGAATTATGGATCTGTATTCCCAGGTCTCTTCTTAAATGTTGCACAATAATGCCCTGCCGTTCAGTATGCGCGGCGTACTCTGCTGTATGTTTTTCTCACAACGCTCACCACCTCTGTCGTGCCAGTATTCAATTCCATCTGCCATTTTTCAATCCAATCCCCAGCCAGTCAAGATCACGCTAGAAGCCTGGATAACTTTCCTGTTTGTACAGAACGCCCCGATCATGGAGCCGTCCACAGTTTTTCTGACCCAGTTGTTCACATTGACATCTAAATCATAGTTATATATGATATATATCAACGGGCCTAATCGCAATCTCTGCGGCACAATTCTTCACAGTCAAAAAAAAAATCCACCATCCACTCTGCTAATCCAGTGTTGGGTCCACGTTTTTTGAGTTAATGTGTCTGAGTGAAAATTGGATGTCAACGTGCGGTTCTCACGTGGTAAAAAATGTACTGATTCAGCAATGTTTCACGGGGAGATAATCATCAGTTTGGGGTTTTCAGCACCCACTTTCAGAGCGAATATAATGCATATTGCACTTTTAGTTCCAAGGGTTTAGATGGGGCAGAGTTTGTTAAGTGTGTCCAGCACGGATTCCTGTCACAGTATGTGGACAGGCCGACCAGGGGGAATGCGATACTAGATCTCGTACTAGGTGATGAACCGGGTCAGGTCACAGATCTCTCTGTGGGTGAGCATCTGTGGGACAGTG
Organism: Mobula hypostoma; assembly: GCF_963921235.1. Taxonomy (NCBI): domain Eukaryota; kingdom Metazoa; phylum Chordata; class Chondrichthyes; order Myliobatiformes; family Myliobatidae; genus Mobula; species Mobula hypostoma. Next base: position 1,007,718 of record NC_086099.1, read on the forward strand.
ACCACCGCTCCCTGGCCTTTAGCATTATCATGGAAAACGATAGAATCAGAGAGGACAGGAAAGTTTTTAATTCGGAAAGGGCAAATTATGAGGCTATAAGGCTAGAACTTGCGGGTGTGAATTGGGATGATGTTTTTGCAGGGAAATGTACTATGGACATGTGGTCGATGTTTAGAGATCTCTTACGGGATGTAAGGGATAAATTTGTCCCGGTGAGGAAGATAAAGAATGGTAGGGTGAAGGAACCATGGGTGACAAGTGAGGTGGAAAATCTAGTCAGGTGGAAGAAGGCAGCATACATGAGGTTTAGGAAGCAAGGATCAGATGGGTCTATTGAGGAATATAGGGAAGCAAGAAATGAGCTTAAGAAGGGGCTGAGAAGGGCAAGAAGGGGGCATGAGAAGGCCTTAGCGAGTAGGGTAAAGGAAAACCCCAAGGCATTCTTCAATTACGTGAAAAAAAAGGATGACAGGAGTGAAGGTAGGACCGATTGGAGATAAAGGTGGGAAGATGTGCCTGGTGGCTGTGGAAATGAGCGAGGTTCTCATTGAATACTTCTCTTCGCTATTCAGCAATGAGAGGGAACTTGATGATGGTGAGGACAATATGAGTGAAGTTGATGTTCTGGAGCATGTTGATATTAAGGGAGAGGAGGTGCTGGAGTTGTTAAAATACATTAGGACAGATAAGTCTCCGGGGCCTGACGGAATATTCCCCAGGCTTCTCCACGAGGCGAGAGAAGAGATTGCTGACCCTCTGGCTAGGATCTTTATGTCCTCGTTGTCCACGGGAATGGTACCGGAGGACTGGAGGGAAGCGAATGTTGTTCCCTTGTTAAAAAAAGGTAGTAGGGATAGTCCGGGTAATTATAGATCAGTGATCCTTACATCTGTGGTGGGAAAGCTGTTGGAAAAGATTCTTAGAGATAGGATCTATAGGCATTTAGAGAATCATGGTCTGATCAGGGACAGTCAGCATAGCTTTGTGAAGGGCAGATCGTGTCTAACAAGCCTGATAGAGTTCTTTGAGGAGGTGACCAGGCATATAGATAAGGGTAGTGCAGTGGATGTGATCTATATGGATTTTAGTAAGGCATTTGACAAGGTTCCACACGGTAGGCTTATTCAGAAAGTTAGAAGGCATGGGATCCAGGGAAGTTTGGCCAGGTGGATTCAGAATTGGCTTGCCTGCAGAAGGCAGAGGGTGGTGGTGGAGGTAGTACATTCAGATTGGAGGATTGTGACTAGTGGTGTCCCACAAGGATCTGTTCTGGGACCTCTACTTTTCGTGATTTTTATTAACGATCGGGATGTTGGGGTAGAAGGGTGGGTTGGCAAGTTTGCAGACGACACAGAGGTTGGTGTTGTTGTAGATAGTGTAGAGGATTGTCAAAGATTGCAGAGAGACATTGATAGGATGCAGAAGTGGGCTGAGAAGCGGCAGATGGAGTTCAACCCGGAGAAGTGTGAGATGGTACACTTTGGAAGGACAAACTCCAAAGCAGAGTACAAAGTAAATGGCAGGATACTTGGAAGTGTGGAGGAGCAGGGGGATCTCGGGGTACATGTCCACACATCCCTGAAAGTTGCTTCACAGGTGGATAGGGTAGTTAAGAAAGCTTAGGTGGTGTAAGCTTTCATAAGTCGAGGGATAGAGTTTAAGAGTCGCGATGTAATGATGCAGCTCTATAAAACTCTGTTTAGGCCACACTTGGAGTACTGTGTCCAGTTCTGGTCAATTCACTATAGGAAGGATGTGGAAGCATTGGAAATGGTACAGAGGAAATTTACGAGGGTGCTGCCTGCTTTAAAAAGTATGCATTATGATCAGAGATTAAGGGAGCTAGGGCTTTACTCTTTGGAGAGAAGGAGGATGAGAGAAGACATGATAGAGGTGTACAAGATAATAAGAGGAATAGATAGAGTGGATAGCCAGCGCCTCTTCCCCACGGCACCACTGCTCAATACAAGAGGACATGGCTTTAAGGTAAGGGGTGGAAAGTTCAAGGGGGATATTAAAGGAAGGTTTTTTTACTCAGAGAGTGGTTGGTGCGTGGAATGCACTGTCTGAGTCAGTGGTGGAGGCAGATACACTAGTGAAGTTTAAGAGACTACCAGAGAGGTATATGGAGGAATCTAAGGTGGGGCCTTATATGGGAGGCAGGGTTTGAGGGTCCGCAGAACATTGTGGGCCGAAGGGCCTATACTGTGCTGTACTATTCTATGTTCTATGTTCTATGTTCTATTATGGTATTTAATTCAGTCTCGGTGGCAAACATTAGATCAGCCCGGTAACTTGTGAGCAGATCACTGATTTTAGTTTCTACTTCTGTTCAAACGGAGTATTGATGGGTAAATGGTGGTAGAATTGTGGGAGCTCTGGCTCAAGTCTTTAAAGTTAAATAGGCTGCACCACACGTCACGGGTTTGGGGCAAAGTGTTGAAGTCTTTCCCAAGGAACGGGTCAGTGCTTCATACCGAACAGGTCATGTGTGTGTGCAGGAAAAGAACGTTCAGCAATCGGTCTGCAATCTGCAGCTAATGTCGCGTGGGCTCTTAACTTGTTTTTATTATCAAAATCCCTGGAATGTTGCTGTCAATCTTTCTTACATACTTGGACTAACAGATGTACCGTGTGTTTTATTGTCAAACATATCATCAACTGGTACTTTCGTCATTCAAATGATTCGAAACGTCTAGAAAGAGCGAAAGGAAAAATGGTCCTACCTCTCCCTTCAATAACGTGTACTCCATTTCACCTGCCGAGCTAATGTCCCGCTCTCCATGTCGAAAGCGAATGTTCTCGCCCGAATGTGAGAAAATAAATCTGTTTGAAGTTGATTGTCCATGTTGGTTGTTCAGGATGATGGACTATGTTAGACATGACACTGATCAGAACAGGTCCCACTTCTGCAGCAGAAGCCTGGTGTCTTGGAAATCACCTTGGTACCGTTCGGATTATCTTGTGTTTAAAAGTTAATAACTTGTAATATCCGATGGGAAAAGGAATTTATGGCACGCTGACGGAGTGAGAAAACACTTCAATGTAAGTGTTTGTGTAGCTGTTTGTCCCGAATGTGACTGACGTGATAACCATACCAATTGCCGCAGTGGAATTACTCTGAATTGCATATAACTCTGTAAAACCTGCCACCAGTCCATGTGAGCAGTTGGAACGTTCCGTGGAACTGAACGCTGCTTCTGCCGGAGTATGGGATATCCAGCGATTTAACACATCGCTGACATTTTCTATCCTGCAATTGTAGCGATTGGTGCCCCTGGTAAGATACTAGAGCTGGTCACTTTCTTTATGGCACGGTCATCTTATTTTTGTTCCGCTGCACTGTTTGTACTCTTACTGAGCACAGATGCTACCGTCGTCTGAAATGTGTTTGCAGAATTGAGGATTCAAGCAGTTGATACATTTGTTATTCAGTTTCAATATTTTTTAAAAGTGATTTTTTTTTCTTTTGCCAATTACGTTTGTGCCGATATTGCCATAGTTTCATAGTTTCACCTCGCTCGGCTCTCTGTACCAACAGTGGTCGTTTTTCAAGTTCGGAAGCTTTTTCAACTGCCCAGCCAGTCGAATATCGGCACTCGTCTGATCTTCCGTAAGCCACTAAATTATAACTTATGCATTAAATGTCATGATTTCATTACAAATAATTCTTTCAGCTCTTTTACCTCAAATAATAGAAATGGTGTTATTCATGGAGCGATCGACCGTTCACCCGTGCGTAAGTCGTGGAAAATCATATCCCCGCCTCTTAACTGTCGGGAAGTCGCCATGTCACCGCCACTCCTGTCTATTACTGAACAGCCAGAGTGCACGGACACAGACCGCACAAAGTGAATTTCTGTTTTTCACTTCCAAAAACGGATGGGGTACGGCGGGGGGGGGGGGGCATTAACGGAAATTTGAGAAGTTAATGTTCATGCCATCAGGTTAGAGGCTACCCAGACGGAATATAAGGCGTTGCTCCTCCAACCTGAGTGTGGCTTCATCTTGACAGTAGAGGAGGCTGTGGATAGACATATCAAAATGGGAATGGGATGTGGAATTAAAATGTGTGGCCACTGGGAGATCCTGCTTTCTCTGGCGGACAGAGCGTAGGTGTTCAACTGTCCAGCTCTTGGCTCTATCCCTCCCCCTCCTGTCTTCTCCTATCATTTTGGATCTCCCCTCCCCCTCCCACTTTCAGATCTCTTACTCGTTCTTCATTCAGTCAGTCGTGACGCAGGGTCTCAGCCCGAAACGTCGACTGTACCTCTTCCTATAGATGCTGCCTGGCCTGCTGCGTTCATCAGCAACTTTTATGTGTGTTGCTTGAAATTTCAGCATCTGCAGATTTCCTCGTGTTTGCGTAATTCTAGTGTTCAATGTGTTAACGGCAAGACATATCATTGCGGCAAATAGAGTCCGCAGAGGACTTCGGAACAGCAGTGATAATCAGACGGATACCGAGTTGGAAAACCGCAAAAAAAAATCGATGATTTTGTTGTTTGCTATATTAGCTAATTTCATAATATTTTGGTTACCCTATGTTGCTCATTCCCTGAAATGGCAACTGGTAAATTATTTTTATCGGGACAGATATTTGAGTTACCCGGTATACATCCTACAACAATTTGGGCTCATGCTGCAAATTCTGAGTATGTGCACCAATACTTATATCTATACACTGACACAGCGCAAATTCAGAAAAGAGCTGAAGAATGGAATGAAGTATGTGTTTAGGTTAAATGGCCATCTGTGTAGATAACACCCAGGTCCATTTGCAATTCAGAGAAGTTTTAGAATAAAACAGTGTTAAAAATGAACAGGTTTGTCATGCATTCTAACAATCATTTTCCTGGTCATCCTGAAATTGCAAAAAAGACATGGAAGATTGCATACTCGTGCAGTTAAGGTAGGAAACTGGGCAAACATTCAATGAGCTGGCGTGATTGTTACATATGTTTAAGTACACACCAAAATATCACAAAGAATTGACAAGCTCAAGGGCAGGAATGGCTTCTGGACTTTCCCCGGGTTCAGATGTTTCAACATGGAGTCCGATAAAAGACTACTGTTGAAAGACAGGGAGAGTATGATAGCACACAGCAGCAGAAAGGGAAGACACCGATGACAGATTGTCTATTGATAGACTGTGAGCAGATCTCAGAGCAGAAATGGAGCAATCACTGCTTTGCGAGCATTCTGTACAGAGCACAGACCCGCACCCCATCACCAAAAATGAAATATATTGCAATGGCTTCTCTGTACTGTTAACTACTATGGCTAATGTAATGGCTCTCTGCAATGTTAACTGATGAGGTAATGGTTTCTCTGTAGCAGCAATATTTGGGTTATAACTACGGATAACGGGTGGATATCCAATGGAGAAATATTATTCTTTCTTGTGTGTCTGAGAGCCGGTGATTTTCGCGGGGATGTCGTCGCGGAGAGGAGAAGAGGAATGACGCGCGTTAGAGTGCTGGTAGACCACGGACGGCGTATAGTGGAATCCTAACATCCGAGGGTCGGCGAAGCTTTGGCGGAGATTGTTGGTGGAGCTCTGAGTGAGCTCCAACTGCTGAGTTGCTCACCTGCTGAGTGAGCTCCAACTGGTATTGAGACTTTAACGTTTGGCCCTTTTTAAAAAAATGTTCATACAAGCCCTATATTCGGATTAAGATTCATTCAGTCCAGCATTTGATTGCATATGGTGTACTGTCTGATATCTTGCGTTGTGGGTTTGTGATTCGGGGTACACTACACAACATCCACCCAAACTTTAATACCCTGTTTGGCGGGGATGAAAGCTGATTTCCCTAGACGAACGTGAGCGGTCAAGCCTGGTGGGTTACAATATATACGGAAACAATGCGGAGATATATTATCCACACGTGTCAAATTAACATGGTGTTGTCACAGCAACTTAAAGTTCAATAAGAAACATTGCCACTTCCTCGCGTTAAAAGGTTTAGCTATGACTGAATTTCGCAATTGTGTCCAGAAAGGAGTCCTGGCAGAAATATCGGACAGGCGGACTAGAGAACAATCCCTCCTGGATCTAGTACTAGAAAATGAAACGGATCAGGTAACAAATCTCTTCGCGGGTCAACTATTCAAAATGTCCTATAACTACACCGGGATAGAGGCAGACAGTATTTAATTGGTGCTATGCGGTAAGAACTTGGGAGCCGAATTTGCGAAATGTATGCGCCTTGAAATGCGCAACAGGTGACTGTTAATCGACAACTTACATTGGGCTTTAGTATAGACTTGTGTCATTCAGGAGAGGAAAGGCTGGTAGTGTAATGTAAGCGTGGTTGACAAGCGATATTGAACACGTCGATATGAAGATGAGATAAAGATACTTAATTTTCAGGAAGAAAGGAGGGTCGCATTTAGGTACGTGAAGAACAGGAGGGTGATGAGAGAGAGGGTGGGAGAGATGAGAGTTAAAATCTTAACCATGGGTCTGCAGTGCAAGGGGGCAGCGAAGGTCATTAATGATACTTTGTTTCGGTATTCACCAGTGAGCGGGACCTTGATGAATGTGGATTAAGCGTAAAAAAAAACACACACAGGTAGGCCGACGATGACAATTATGCGCTGGAGACTTGTAAAACCTGAAAATAATCTTTCCCCTTTGCTAGAAGGGAGATACTTTGGACAAAGTGGGTGAAGGTATTACTGCGATTTTGGACATGATATTTGCGGTCTCGGTGTCCACACAAGTAGTACCGGAGTCAGTTATCAAGGATGTGATAACAGCACATTTGGAAAGCGGTGAAATCATCGGACAAAGTCAGCATGGATTTGTGAAAGGAAAATCATGTCTGACGAATCTCATAGAATTTTTTAAGGATGTAATTAGCAGAGTGGATAGCGGAGAACCAGTGGATGTGGTATATTTGGATTTTCAAAAGGCTTTTGACAAGATCCCACACAGGAGATTGTTGTGCAAACTTAAAGCACACGGTATTGGGGGTAAGGTATTGATGTGGATAGAGAATTGGTTGGCAGACAGGAAGCAAAGAGTAGGAATAAACGGGACCTTTTCAGAATGGCAGGCAGTGACTAGTGGGGTACCGCAAGGCTCAGTGCTGGGACCCCAGTTGTTTACAATATATATTAATGACTTGGATGAGGGAATTAAATACAGCATCTCCAAGTTTTCAGATGACACGAAGCTGGGCGGCAGTGTTAGCTGTGAGGAGGATGCTAAGAGGATGCAAGGTGACTTGGATAGGTTATGTGAGTGGGCAAATTCATGACAGATGCAATTTAATGTGGATAAATGTGAAGTTATCCACTTTGGTGGCAAAAACAGGAAAACAGATTATTATTTGAATGGTGGCCGATTAGGAAAAGGAGAGGTGCAACGAGACCTGGGTGTTATTATACACCAGTATTGAAAGTGGGCATGCAGGTACAGCAGACAGTGAAAAAGGCAAATGGTATGCTGGCATTTGTAGCAAGAGGATTCGAGTACAGGAGTAGGGAGGTACTACTGCAGTTGTACAAGGCCCTGGTGAGACCACACCTGGAGTATTGTGTGCAGTTTTGGTCCCCTAATCTGAGGAAAGACATCCTTGCCATAGAGGGAGTACAAAGAAGGTTCACCAGATTGATTCCTGGGATGGTAGGACTTTCATGTGATGAAAGACTGGATGAACTAGGCTTATACTCGTTGGAATTTAGAAGATTGAAGGGGGATCTGATTGAAATGTGTAAAATCCTGAAGGGATTGGACAGGCTAGATGCAGGAAGATTGATCCCGATGTTGGGGAAGTCCAGTACGAGGGGTCACAGTTTGAGGATGAAGGGGAAGTCTTTTAGGACCGAGATTAGGAAAAACACAGAGAGTGATGAATCTGTGAAATTCTCTGCCACAGGGAACGGTTGAGGCCAGTTCACTGGCTATATTTAAGAGGGTGTTAGATATGGCCCTTGTGGCTAAATGGATCAGTGGGTATGGAGGGAAAGCTGGCGCAGGGTTCTGAGTTGGATGATCAGCCATGATCATACTGAATGGCGGTGCAGGCTCTAAGGACCGAATGGCCTACTCCTGCGCCTATTTTCTTTGTTTCTATGTTTCCTTGTTCGGTAACGTCTCGTGCGTGTATTTCTTTCTGGTAGCTAATTGTTTGGAACAGTTGCCTAGGATCGTCCTAGAGCATATATGTCCCGATATCTTTAGCAATGAACTTCAACTGCCGTACCTGGTGCGTTGGAGTCTTTTATATTCTGATTTTTTTTTTATTTCTTGCCCTGGCACCTCCCTCTCTATTAGTAATTAGAGGAGACAAGCTTGTCGATCAGCTTCTTTTTGAATGTAAGTCGTCCCTGGTTACCATATCTGCGAATCAATTTGCAAATGATACAAAGATAGGTGGAGGAGCTGGTAGTGTCCACAACCTGCAGAGGTACTTGGCTAGTTTAGGGTAATGGACAAAGAAGTGGCAAGTGAGATACAATGTTGGAAAGTGCACGGTCATGCACTTTGGTGGAAGAAATAAACGGGCCGTCTATTATTTAGAAGGGGAGAGAATTCAAAATGCAGAGACGCAAAGGGACCTGGGAGTCCTTGTGCAAGATACCCCAAACGGTTAACTTCCAGGTTGATCCGGTTGTGAGGAAGGCGAATGCAATGTTGGCATTCATTTCTAGAGGTATAGAATATAAGAGCAGGTATGTGATGTTGAGGCTCTATAAGGCACTCATGAGACCACACTTGGAGTATTGTGTGCAGTTTGGGGCTTATTTTAGAAATAATATACTGATATTGGAGAGGGTTCAGAGAAGATTCACAGAATGATTCCAGCAATGAAAGGGTTACCGTATGAGGAACGTCTGGCAGCACATGCGCTGTATTCCCTGGAGTTCAGGAGAATGAGGGGGGATCTCATAGAAACATTCCAAATGTTAAAAGGCCCAATGTTAAAATGACAAAGTTATTTCCCATGGTAGGGGATTCTAGGAGAAGAGGGCACGACTTCAGGATTGAAGGACGTCCTTTTAGAACTGATGATGAGAAATTACTTTAGTCAGAAGGTAGTAACTGTGTGGAATTTGTTGCAACGAGCAGCAGTGGAGGCCAAGTAATTGGGTATATTTAATCAGGGATAGATAGGTTCTTGATTAGCCAGGGCATCAAAGGATATGGGGTGAAAGCAGGGGAGTGGGGATGACTGGATGAAATAGATCAGCCCATGATTGAGTGGTGGAGCAGACTCGATGGGCCGAATACCCTACTTCTGCTCCTATATCTTAGGGTGTTACGGTCTGACGGCCCGTGTCAGCCCCAAAAGAATCCAACTGTCCCGATCTGTCTCCGCAGCTCTGTGTCACATAGAAACATAGAAACATAGAAAATAGGTGCAGGAATAGGCCATTCGGCCCTTCGAGCCTGCACCGCCATTCAGTATGATCATGGCTGATCATCCAACTCAGAACCCTGCACCAGCCTTCCCTCCATACCACCTGATCCCTTTAGCCACAAGGGCCATATCTAATTCCCTCTTAAGTATAGCCAATGAACTGGCCTCAACCTTTTCCTGTGGCCGGGAATTCCACAGATTCACCGCTCTCTGTGTGAAGAAGTTTTTCCTAATCTCGGTTCTAAAAGGCTTCCCCTTTATCCTCAAACTGTGACCCCCCCGTTCTGGACTTCCCCAACATCGAGAACAATCTTCCTGCATCTAGCCTGTCCAATTCCTTTAGGATTTTATACGTTTCGATCAGATCCCCCCTCAATCTTCTAAATTCCAACGAGTGTAAGCCTAGGTCATCCAGTCTTTCATCACATGAAAGTCCTGCCATCCCAGGAATCAATCTGGTGAACCTTCTTAGTACTCCCTCTATGGCAAGGATGTCTTTCCTCAGATTAGGGGCCCAAAACTGCACACAATACTCCAGGTGTGGTCTCACCAAGGCCTTGTACAGCTGCAGTAGTACCTCCCTGCTCCTTTACTCGAATCCTCTTGCTATAAATGCCAGCATACCATTCGCCTTTTTCACCGCCTGCTGTACCTGCATGCCCACTTTCAATGACTGGTGTATAATGACACCCAGGTCTCGTTGCACCTCCGCTTTTCCTAATCGGCCACCATTCAGATAATAATCTGTTTTCCTGTTTCTGCCACCAAAGTGGATAACTTCACATTTATCCACATTAAATTGCATCTGTCATGAATTTGCCCACTCACCTAACCTACCCAAGTCACCCGGCTCCTCCTCACAGCTAACACTGCCGCCCAGCTTCGTGTCATCTGCAAACTTGGACATGCTGCATTTAATTCCCTCATCCAAGTCATTAATATATATTGTAAACAACTGGGGTCCCGGTATTGAGCCTTGCGGTACCCCACTAGTCACTGCCTGCCATTCTGAAAAGGTCCCGTTTATTCCCACTCTTTGCTTCCTGTCTGCCAACCAATTCTCTATCCACATCAATACCTTACACCCAATACCGTGTGCTTTAAGTTTGCACACCAATTTCCTGTGTGGGACCTTGTCAAAAGCCTTTTGAAAATCCAAATATGCCACATCCACTCGTTCTCCCCTATCCACTTTACTAGTTACATCTTCAAAAAATTCTATGAGATTCGTCAGACATGATTTTCCTTTCACAAATCCATGCTGACTTTGTCAGACCGGAAGTAATTAATTGTGGGAAGTGGAATTAAAATGCTCCCAGGCTGGAACCTCGGAACATAAATCGGGAATGGATGCGCTCTGGGAAATGCACAACGGAAATATGGAAGCATTGTAGGCAGCACTTGCGTGGGGTTCTGGATAGGTTTGTCCGATTGAGGTTGGTAGGGATAAGGAACTATGGCAGCCAAGAAATGTGGAACATCTCGTCAAGAGGCTGATTTAAGGTTTCGGAAGCAAGAGTTACACGGTAGTCAAGGACGAACAGAAGAATGGAATTAGGAGAGATAGAAAGGACGTAGCAGCTAAGATTAAGGGAATGCCCAAGACGTTGTTAATTTATGTGAAGAAGAAAAGGATGACTAGTTTGAAGATAGGAACTGGTCTGGGATAGAAAATTAAACATGCGCTGGGGTCGGGGAAGGTAGGGCAGGTCCTGAATGAAGACTTTACTTCAGTATTTACCAGTGAGCGAGATTGTGACGTTTGTGAAGACAGCGTTAAACGGGCTGATGTGAGACAACATGACGAGGTTCAGAGCCAGGATGTGCTGCAACTTTTGAAAATCATCAGGATAGATAAGTGCTCTGGTGTTGTCGCAATATACCCCAGGTCACCGTGGGAAGCGTGGGTTAGAGATTGCTGCACCCTTGGCTTTATCACTGGCCAGAGAAATAGTGTCAGAGCTTTGGAATGTGGAAAATATTATTTCTTTGTTTAAAAAAAGTAGAGATAACTCTGAAAATTATAGTCTCGTGAGTCTTACCTCTGTATACAAACTATTGGAAAAGGTTCTTCGAGACATTATTTATGAGAATTTGGAGACCTGATTTGAAATAGTCATTATGGCTTTCAGAGGGGCAGGTCATGTATCAGAAGCCGTGTTGTATTTTGTGAGGATATGATAAGGCACATTGATAAAGGTAGAGACGTTGATCTGGTAAAAATTGATTTTAATAAGGCATTTTATAGGTTTCACCATGATAGGCTATTTCTGTATCCAGGAAGGTTGTCTGGCGTATTCAAAATTGTTTTGTTTTTATCCAGAGAAGGCAGAAGATAATTATGCAGAGTGTTTTCTCCCTGGAGGTTGGTAACCAGTGGTGACGTGCAGGGATCTGTTCTGTGATCCCCTGTTTTTAGTATTTTCTTCGTAAGTAATTTGTTTGAGGAAGTGGAAGGGTGGAATTTGTGGGATCCCCCCCCCCATGCGCCTGACGTCACACATGGGTTCCCCACACCGGGATCTGCCCTCACGTGCGTGGCGTCTTACGTCACCCACGCGCTGGTAAACTAGTGTTTGGTCGATTTAACGGCTGGGCAGCTAATCACGTGACCAGCACCTCCCCCCACCACAGACAACCAACGGTTCAGGAGCCGCGCTATTGCCATTGGTGGGCAGGAATGTCAATCACTGCTTACACCCAAAAGGAGAGGCAGACCAGCGAAGAGAACGTTACTCCCGCCGAGGCCGTATCCCGTGCCGCCGTCGCCTCCCCATCAGAGCGGAACAAATCCCAGTGTAAATTTCCTGTTTTCTGATTTATTTCCATTTCCCTTCGAGGGAAGCTGGGGCGTTTATGAAGCGTCTACTGCGGCCAGAGTCTGAAGTATCGCTGAGAGGTAGGAGGAGACCGCTCGGCCGTCGGCTTGATGCCAGTTCCCCGGGGTGGGAGGGGGATTTTATTGAAAGGATGAAGATGGTGAGAGAGGGAACGGAGAGAATTTTTGTCCCGGAGGGTCTCGTCTGTGGAAATGTCTGAACCCACGGTGGTGTCGAACAGGGGGATTCACCCCATTGTGGAGCAAAACCGACAGACTGCTGCCCTGCAAGCGGGGCCCATGGTCCGGGAAAAGTGACAATTATCTGTGCTTTGAACATAGAACATAGAATACTACAGCACATTACAAGACCTTCGGCCCACAATGTTGTGCCGACCCTAAAACCCTGCCTCCCATATAATGCCACACCTTAAATTCCTCCATATACCTCTCTTGTAGTCTCTTAAACTTCACTAGTGTATCTGCCTCCACCACTGACTCAGGCACTGTATTCCACGCACCAACCACTCTCTGAGTAAAAAAAACTTCCTCTAATATCCCCCTTGAACTTCCCACCCCTTACCTTAAAGCCATGTATTGAGCAGTGGTGCCCTGGGAAAGAGGCGCTGGCTATCCACTCTACCTATTCCTCTTATTATCTTGTACACTTCTATCATGTCTCCTCTCATCCTCCTTCTCTCCAAAGAGTAAAGCCCTAGCTCCCTTAATCTCTGATCATAATGCATACTCTCTAAACCAGGCAGCATTCTGGTAAATTTCCAATGCTTCCACATCCTTCCTATAATGAGGCGACCAGAAATGGACACAGTACTCCAAGTGTGGCCTAACCAGAGTTTTATACATCGTGACTCTTAAACTCTATCCTTTGTTGAGATTGTACCTCGAACATGGTGTAAAATCCCTCTCCCTATACTAACACTGGTTACACAGACCAAAGAACAAACTGCCGGAGGAACTCAGTGGGTCGGGCAGCATCTGTGGAGGGAAATGGACCGTCGAAATTTCGGGCCGAGACCCTCCCTCTGGACTGAGAGTGGACGGGAAATAGTCACAGAAAAGAGGTTAGGGGTGGGATGGGGCAAGAGCTGGGGAGTGAGAGGTGGATCCAGGTGAGGGGGAGGTGGGAAGGTGGAAATAGTGACGGAGTGGGAGGTGAGTGGTTGGGGCAACACGGGGCTACAGTAGATGGAAATTAATTCCATAGAGGATTAATAAAGAGGTTAGAGAGTATTTGTTATAGAGAGTGCAATGAAGATTCACCAGACTGATCCCTGGAGTGGTGGGGTCATCATATGAAGAAAGATCAAACGCGATAACCTTTTCATTTAGAGAATCGAGGACTGAGAGATGAACACATTGAAATGCATAACATCATTACCAGTTGAACCAGGGATCCCAGTCTCTGAAAAAGGGGGTGAACTGTCCGGGACTGAGATGAGGGGAAATGTCTCCACTCCGAGGGTGGGGAATGTCTGTAAATCCCCACCACAGAGGGCGGTGAAGACTCAGCGATCATCGTCACATAAAACAGAAGCCCGCAGATGTGTGGAGACTGAAGGGATCGAGGAAATATGGATCGCACAGAAACATGTGACTGAGAGGGGAGAGCAGCCGCCATATTGTTGATGGTTAGAGGGGCTGAATGGCCACCTCCTTCTGTTTCTCACTTGATGTTTCAGTGTTCCTGTCCAGTAAGGCCGGAGGAATGTGAATAGAAATTAGAAACATAGAAAAACTACAGCAGAATAGAGGCCCTTCGTCCCACAAAGTCGTGCCAAACATGTCCTTACCTTAGAAATTACCTAGGGTTACCCCTAGCCCTCTATTTCTCTGAGCACCATATCCATGTCCAGGAGTCTCTTAAAAGACCCTATCGTATCCGCCTCCACCACCATTGCCGGCGGCCTATTCCACGCAACTCACCACTCTCTGAGTAAAAAAAACTTACCAATGACATCTCTTCTATACATACTCCCCAGAACCTTAAACCTGTGTCCTCTTGTTGCGGCCACTTCAGCCGTGGGAAAAAGTCTCTGACTATCCACACGATCAATGCCTCTCATCATCTTATACACCTCTATCAGGTCACCTCTCATCCTCTGTCGCTCCAAGGAGAAAAGGCTGAGTTCACTCAACCTATTCTCAGAAGGCATGCTCCCCAATCCAGGCAACATCCTTGTAAGTCTCCTCTGCGCTCGTTCTATCGTTTCCACATCCTTCCTGTAGCGAGGAGACCAGAACTGAGCACAGTACTCCAAGTGGGGTCTGACCAGAGTCCTATATAGCTGCAACATTACCCTTTGGTTTTTAAATTCAATCCCACGGTTGATTAAGGCCAATGAACCGTATGCCTTCTTACCAGAGTCAACCTGCGTAACAGCTTTGAGTGTCCTATGGACTCGGACCCCAAGGTTCCCTTGGCGGAGAATCTCACCTGGTCCCTCGACACCAGCTCCATAGCAAAGAAAGCCCAGCAGCTTCTTTACTTTCTTCGAAGGCTGAGAAAAGTCCATCTCCCACCCCCCATCCTCACCACATTATACAGAGGTTGTATCGAGAGCATCCTGGGCAGCTGCATCACTGCCTGGTTCAGGAATTGCACCATCTCGGATTGCAAGACCCTGCAGCGGATAGTGAGGTCAGCTGAGATCATCGGGGTGTGTCTTCCCGCCGTTAGAGACATTTACACCACACGCTGCACCCGTAAAGCCAACAGCATTATGAAGGACCCCATGCACCCCTCATACGAACTCTTCTCCCTCCTGCCATCTCGCAAAAGTCACCGAAGTTTTCGAGCTCTCACGACCAGATGGTAACAGTTTCTTCCCCCAAGTCATCAGACTCCTCAATACCCAGAGCCTGGACTGACACCAACCTACTGCCCTCTTCTGTGCATATTGTCTTATTTATTATTTATTGTAATGCCTGCACTGTTTAGTACACTTTATGCACTCCTGGGTGGGTCTGTAGTCTCATGTAATTTTGTGTTGTATTTTATGTAGTTCAGTGCAGTTTATCTATTGTTCATATAGCACCATAGTCCTAAAAAAACGTTGTCTCGTTTTCTCCATCTTAGTTTGGGTGTGTAATAACCCTGATCTTACGGTGAAGGTTCATGTAAAGGAACCATTAGAAGGTGGTGATCATAATATGATTCAATTCCTACTGCCATTTGTGAGGGAGAAGCATAGGTCACATGTGTAGTATCGCAATGGAACAAAGGGAATTGCAGAGGCATGCCAGAGGTGATTCCCCAGGTGGATTGGAGAAGGATACTGGTGGGTATGACGTCAGAGCAGCAATGGCTGACGTTTCTGGGAATATTTCATAATGTACAGGATAGATATGTCCTGCAGAAGTTGTTCTCAAACAGCAGGGTTAGACTACCGAGGCTGACAAAGGAAGTTAAGGACTATATAATTGGAGAGCAAAATGGACAGGAAAGTAATGGAGGGTTATGGGCTGAGTGCAGGTCGGTAGGACTAGGTGAGATTAAGCGTTCGGCATGGATTGGAAGGGCCGAGATGGCCTGCTTCCGTGCTGTAATTGTTATATGTTTGTAATAGCCAAGAAAAGTGCTTATAAGGTAGCAAAAGTGAGTAGGAAGTTAGATAATTGGGTAACTTTTAAAGTCCAACAACTGACAACTAAAAAATAGCTTTCTGAAGGGGAACGGTGAAATATGAGAGCAAACTAGACAATAATAAAAACCATCATAATAATGCAAAAGGGAGGCAAGAGTTTATACTTGACCACTGGAAAATGATGCTCATGTGGTAGAACTGGGGAAGAGATGGTAGATGAACTTGATAGGTACTTTGTGTCCGTCTTCTCTGTGGAAGGCACTAGCAGTGTGTCAGAGATGCGCGAGTGTCAAGAAGCAGGAATGAGTGTCATTGCTATTACAAAGGAAAACGTGCTAGGTTCCCAGGTTCTTAAAGTGGATAAGTCACCTGGACCAGATGGACTAATCCCAGAGTCCTGAGAGAGTTTGCTGACCTGTCAAGAATCACTTGATTCTGGCATGGTCCCGGAGGACAGGAAGGCTGCAAATGTCACTCCACTCTTTGAGAAGGGAGGAAGGCAAAAGAAAGCAAATTACATACAGTCTAGTTAGCATAAACTCAGTGGCTGGGAAAGCGTTTGAGTCTATTATAACAGATGAGGTTTTGGGGTTCTAGGAGACTAATGATAAAATAAGTCAAAGTCAGCATAGCTTCTGTACAGGGAAATCTTGCCTGACAAATCTGTTAAGAGTTCTTCAAGGAAGTCATAGCAGAATGGACAAATGAGAAGCAGTGGATATCATTTACTTGGATTTTCAGAAGGCATCTGATAAGGTGTCACACATGAGACTGCTAAACATGATAAAAATCAGGAGAGATACTGGCATGGATAGAAGAATGTCTGGCAGCTAAGAGGCAGTGAGTGGGAATAAAAGGAGCCTTTTCTGGTTGGCTAGCAGTGACTAGTGGTCTTCAGGGGTGAGTATTCTGTCCGCTACTTTTCACATTACTTGGCAAAGATTTGGATAATTGAATTGATGGCTTTGAGGCAAGGTTTGAGGATGATACAAAGATTGGTGGAGGCCTTGGTAGAGCTGAGGAAGCAACGCGTTTGCAGCAGGACACAGACAAATCTGAAAATGGGCAAAAAGTAGCAGATGGAATACAATATTGGGAAATGTACGATAACACATTTTGGCAAAAGGAAAAATAGTGAACTATTATCTGATTGGGGAGAAGGTTCAAACAACAGAAGTACAGAAGGAAATATGGGTCCTCGGGCAAGACTCCCAGAAGGTTAATTTACAGGTTGAGCCTGTGGTAAAGAAGGCAAATGCAATGCTGTCATTTATTTAAAGTGAAGTGGAATATATAAGCAAGGAGATAATGCTCATACTTTATAAGACACAGCTTAGGCTGCACTTAGAGTAGTTGGGACCCATATCTCAGAAAATGTGTGTTGTCATTGGAGAGAGTCCAGAGGATATTCAAGAATGTGGAAGCATTGGAAAGGGTACAGAGGAGATTTACCAGGATGCTGCCTGGTTTAGAGAGTATTGATTATGATCAGGGGTTAAGGGAGCTAGGGCTTTACTCTTTGGGGAGAAGGAGGATGAGAGGAGACATGATAGAGGTGTACAAGATAGAGTGGATAGCCAGCGCCTCTTCCCCAGGGCACCACTGCTCAATACAAGATAACATGGATTTAAGATAAGGGGTGAAAAGGTCAAGGGGGATATTAGAGGAAGGTTTTTTACTCAGAGAGTGGTTGGTGCGTGGAATGCACTGCCTGAGCCAGTGGTGGAGGCAGATACACTAGTGAAATTTAAGAGCCTACTAGACAGGTATATGGAGGAATTTAAGGTGGGGGGATTATATGGGAGGCAGGGTTTGAGGGTCGGTACAACATTGTGGGCCGAAGGGCCTGTACTGTGCTGTACTATCTTATGTTCTATGAAACTGGGAGAGTGGGAGTAGTGAAGGAAAAAACTTCTTAGGATATAATTTCCTTACCGATTCTCAAACGATCATTGCTAATGCCTCCACATCTCTTCAGCCACCTCTGTCAGATCCCTGGGGTGAACAGCATCTGGTCCAGGTGACCTATTTACCTTCAGACCATCTCTGTTTCCCAAGAATCTTCTCCTGAGTAACTTAACTTTACACATTCTGACCACTGATATCTGGGAATTGAATATTCCTGCCAGTGTTTTCGACAGATAAGAGTGATGTACAATACTTATTCAGATCATCTGCCATCACCTTGCACCCCCATCCCATTACTACTCTCCAGCATCATTTTTCAGTGGTCCGATATCCAGTTCCGCCTCTCTTTTACACTATATGTACCTGAAGAAAAATTTGGTACCCTCTTTAATATTACTGGCTAGCTCACCTATGTATTCCATTTTATCCTTATTATTTTAGTTGCATTCTGTTGGTTTTTAAAAGCTTCCCAATCCTCTAACTTCCAAGTAATTTCTGCTCTATGCCTTCTTTGGTTTTTATGTTGTCTTTGGTTTCTCTTATCGGCCATGGTTTTGTCACCTTACCTTTAGAATACTCCTTCCTCTTTGTGATGTGTATATCCTGTGCCTTCCGAATTGCTTCCAGAAATTCCAGCCTTGCTGCTCTGTTTTCATTCCTGCCCGTATTCTTTTAAAGTTAATTTTGACCAAATATGCTGTCATATGGTGGGGGGAGGGCACGCTGGGAGTGGACCCAAATGCAAGACACAGACACTGAAATGCTAGGAACTGGACTGGACTAGGCTTCGGGACGGGACAGGTCACAGACTAGGAGCTGCGACAGGAACACAGACTTGGGCTTGGACTTTGGCTAGGAAAGCGGGTCCAGGACAAGGAACTGGGAACTGGGAGCCTGGGCATGGAATCCGAGCCAGAGACTGGACCAGGACCCAGAATCTGGATGTAGACTCGGGCTCGGTCCGCGGAACTAGGCTAGGACATGATGTGGTTACAGGACTGGACGTGGCTTGGGTTCGGATACTGAGCCAGAGACTGGGCAAGGACCCAGAACCTGGGTCTTGACTCTGGCTCGGTCTCCGGAGCTAGGCAAAGACATGACGTGGTCTTGGGAGACAGGAACCTCGGAGTCTTGGACGAGGACTGGACGCTCGGAGCCTTGGTCTAGAGCATGGGAACATGGAACCTTGGACTTGAGAGAGACAGGAACACAGGGACATGAAACACAGAGCCGGGACCCTTCCTTGGAAACAGGATGGAGGGCCGGGATTCAAACACAGAGCACAGAGCCCGGACCCCTCTTTGGGAACAGGACACAGGGCCGAGACTCATACACAGAATGATGAACACGACGAGATGGTTCCCAACACAAGATAGCGGCAACCAGTCGGACCTACCTAGCGAAGGCATGGACACAGAGATGGTTCTCAAAACAAGGTAGCAGCAAACGACTAGACCTACCTAGCAAAGGCGTGGACACAGAGGCGGTTCCCTACAACGATAGACAGTTTCTTATCTTGACACAGCAAGGCTCTGTTCTCGCTCCAGCGGTAGAACTTGACAGTGAAACAGGCAAGGCTTCAGAAGGAAGGGAAAGGGAAGGAAAGGAAACTGTCCAGCATTGGTAATGGCAAAGATGGCCTGGCTTACCCAACGGAGGCAAGGACAGGAAGGGACAGATCCAACCGCAGGGTAACGGCAAAGACGGCCTGACTTACCCCTCCGAGGTGAGGACGGGATACTGACGAGACAAACCGGCACCTACACTGGAACCCAGGGCCATTTATATTCCCAGCCCCAAGACGATCATCAGGTGCCTATGATTAAGCCTAACTGAAACAAGGGACAGCTGGAAGACCCGGAGTCCGGAGTCCATGGACCTTACCGTGAACCGGAACGCAGACTTCACGGACTGGACCATGACACATGCCTCTCTAATTCTCTTTATTCCACATCTAACTTTAGCTTCTCCTTCTTTAATGTCAGGGTGAATTTGATCCTATTAAGATCACTTGCCTCTAAGAGTTATTTGAACTGAAGTGACCTAATTAATTCCGGTTCATTACAATACCCAATCCAGAATAGCTGATCTAAAAAAAACATCTTGTAGGAATTCTAGGAATTCCTCCTCTTGAGAACAACACCGTCCTAATTTTCTTAATCACCTGCATGACAATCCCCTATGACTATTGTAACATTGCCCTTTTGGCACGCATTTTCTATCTCCCACTGTAATTTGTGGACCACATACTTACTGCTGTTTGGGGTCTGTATACAAGTCCCATCAGGGATGTCAGGAAGCATCTATGGATTTCGGGCCAAGTTTCTTTGGGAAATCAACAAGCAAAAACAATAGAAGGTAGTGCAAAATCGGGAAAACCTTTGACAAAATTTAGTTCAAGGCTGAAAAAAAACCTGCCAAACAGAGCCCAATAGTTAACAAATACAACAAAGGCAATAAACACTTTCATCAATCCCAACACTGACTTTTTTAATGAAAATATCTTGGTCCCATTTCAATCAGTAAAATTTACAAAGATAAATAAGAACTGAAATGACAACTTTAGAAGTCTATTTATACTCAGATCAACATAAGATGAACACTACCATGGACAGAAGGAGGAAGAGGAATAACAAATGGAAAAAAAATCACACAACAGTCAGATAAAACTTCTGTAATCTTCTCGTAAGCCTCAGGCTCGCTCAGCTCGATTTCACCTAGGGGAGCAGTATTCGGCCCCACCAAACTCGGTAATCAAGTTTGTGTGGATGCTGTGTGATGTACCCCACCATGCCAAATAACAGAGAGTACACCATATGCGATTAAATGATTACACTCTATAAGTACTTCTTGGTGATGGGTTCGTAGAAAGAAATACAATAAAGGCACCAAGTCAGAAACTCCATCAGTTCTGTGCACAAATAATTCCTTGGAGCTCACGAATCAGGTATCCTTTCCTGCAGTCGATGTCCTGCGAACTCCGTCGACCCTCGAATGGGACTACCCTCGGTGGTTGACCAAAGCGTTCCACACGAGTCTGTCCTCGTCTCCTCTCCTCGCCGAAGACCCTGGGCCACGTACACCCGCTCGGGATCCGTTCAGTCGCCCAGCTTACAGCATCTCTCAGCTTAACTATACGGATACAATATTACAGGATAAACAAACAGGAACAACTTCCTCAATGAAGAGAACCATTCGCAACACACACATGTGCCCTGACCAGTGGAGCACCTCACCACAGGCATTGTTTGTGTCGTCAGTCAGACGACCGAATTATTTTCCTTCTCAATCAGCTTCCAAATGTTGCTACTCTGTCATTTGTCGCCACGCCCCGCTGCTGATTCCCTTCTCCTCATCATACGTTCTGACTCCGACCATCGTCCAGATCCCAAACCCTGCTCTGTGCAGACCCGCCTCTGGTTTCCGACCCTGCTCCATTGAATATCCAACTAATGGCTTCCCATTCTGCTTTCAGTCTTTAGAGGACAGTGGTGTTTTCTAACAACCTTTTAGAAGAAGGGAAAATGACCAATAATGTGGAAATGAGTTGTGATTAAGGAGGATAACTGCCAATGTCATTCCCAATGTCAGAGATTAGAGGGGCGAAGAACATCTCAGACAGAACTGCTGTCAGCTCAACTTCTTCAGTCTGCAGAAAATTCAAGGGAAACCTCTTCACCCACAGAGTGATGACTGTTTGGAACCCATCACCATAGGGAGAGCAAGAGATGAACAACAGGGGAGATTTAAAAGGACCTTCGTGGAACAGAATCACTGGCCGGGTCCAGCAGGCCTGAGTATACTTGTTGTGTTATAAATTCACTAAGTACCAAAGACAGAGTTTAAAACAGAGCCTATTCATTTGTCACAGATACAGAACCTTAGAACCATAGAACACTACAGCACAGTAGAGACACTTCACACCTCGATGTTGTGCCAACCCATATAATCCCAAAAAAATGTACTAAACCCACGCTGTCCCGTAACCCTCTATTTTTCTTTCATGCATGTGCCTGTCCAAGAGGCTCTTAAATACCCCTAATGTTTTAGCCTCCACCATCACCCCTGGCAAGTCATTCCAGGCACCCACAATCCTCTGTGTCAAAAACTTACCCCTGATGTCTCCCCTAAACTTCCCTCCCTTAACTTTGTACATATGCCCTCTGGTGTTTGCAATTCGTGTTTTGGGAAACAGGAACTGACTATCTAACTTATTTATGCCTTACATAATCTTGTAGACCTCTATCAAGTCCCCTCTCATTCTTCTACAGTCCAAAGAGAAAAGCCCCAGCTATGCTAACCTTGTCTCATAAGACTTGTTTCCATCCAGGAAACATACTGGTAAATTTCCTCTGCACCCTTTCCATAGCTTCCACGTCCTTCCTATAATGAGGTGACCAGAACTGAACACAATACTCTAAGTGTGGTCTCACCAGAGATTTGTAGAGTTGCAACATGCCTCTCTACTCTTGAACTCAATCCCCCTATTAATGAAGCCTAGCATCCCATAGGACTTCTTAACTACCCTATCAACCTGTGCAGCGACCTTGAGGGATGTGAGGATTTGAACCCCAAGGTCCCTCTGTTCATCCACACTCTTAAGTAACCGACCATTAACCCTGTATTTAGCCTTCTGGGTTGTCCTTCCAAAATGCATCACCTCACACTTACCCGGATTGAACTCTATCTGCCACTTTTCTGCTCAACTCTGCATCCTGTCTATATCCTCTTGTAACCTTCGACAACCTACAGCTCCATCCACAACTCTCCAATCTTCGTGTCATCCACAAACTTAAACACCCATACTTCCACCTCTTCATCCAGGTCAATTATAAAAATCACAAATGGCAGGGGTCCCAGGACAGATCCCTGCGGCACTCCAATAGTCACCGACCTCCAGACAGAATACATTCCTTCCACTACTACCCTCTGCTTTCTTCCTTTAAGCCAATTTTTTATCCAAATAGCCAAGGTTGCACTGATCTCATGCCTTTTGACTTTCTGGATGAGTCTCTCATGAGGGACCTTGTCAAATGCCTTGCTAAAATCCATGTAGACCACATCTACCGCCCTACCCTCATCAATTTCTTTTGTTACCTCTTCAAAAAATTCAACTAGGGTCGTGAAGCACTACCTTCCCTTCACAAAGCCATATCGACTATCCTTGAGTAGACTGTACTTCTCCAAATGCTCGTAGATCCTATCCTTAATAATCCTTTCCAATAGTTTGCAGACCACCGACGTAAGACTCACCGGTCTATAGTTCCCAGGATTCTCCCTATTACCTTTTTTAAACTAGGAAACTACATTTGCCATTCTCTAATCCTGCGGCACCACCCCTGCAGCCAAAGAGGATTCAAAGATCATAGCTACTGCTCCAGCGATCACTTCTCTCACTTCCCACAGCAACCTGGGGTATATCACGTCCGGCCGTGGGGAATTAATCAGTCTTGATGTTTTTAAGAATATCCAACACTTCTTCTTCCTTAATCTCCACATTGTCCAGCACACAGGTATGTCCTATTTCGACCTCACCCTGATCAAGGTCCTTTTCACTCGTGAATACTGAAGCAAAGTATTCACTTAGGACCTCCCCAACCTCCTCCGCCTCCAGGCACATGTTGCTTTCTTTATCCTTTACCAGCCCCACCTTCATTTTTGTCATCCTCTGTTCTTCACATACGCAGAGAACACCTGGGGTTCTCCTTAGTCCTACATGCCAAGGCCTTCTCATGCCCCCTTCGAGCTCTCCTTAAGTCATTTCCTAAGCTCCTTTCTGGCTACCCTATATATCTCAGGAGCCCCTCCTGCTTCCTGCTTCTTATATCTAACATATGCTTCCTTCTTCCTCTTGACAAGTTGCCTCGCGTGTTTCGTCAGCCACGGTTCCCTTTTCCTACCATATTTTTCCTTGTCTCAGTGGGACAAACCTATCCTGAACCCAGTACAAGTGTTCCCTAAACTTCCTCCACATTACTTCTGTGCTTTCACCCTCGAACATCTGTTTCCAATTTACTCTCGCTAGTTCCTGCATTAGCCCTTCCCCAGTTAATCACGTTCCCATTTTGTCTGTTTTTATCCTTTTCCATAGCTGTGCTGAAGCTAAGGGAGTTGTGGTCACTCTAACCAAAATGCTCCCCCACCAAGAGGTCTGCTACCTGACCAGGTTCATTACCCGGAACTAGATCCAGTACGGCCTCTCCTCTCATCGGCCGGTCCACATACTGTGTCAGGAATCCTTCTTGAACACACCTGACAGATTCAGCCCCATCTATCCCCCTTGCAGTCAGGAGGTACCAGTCAATATGAGGGAAGTTGAAATCACCCATAACTACAACCCTGTATTTCCTGCACTATTCTAAAATCTGCCTGCTTATCTGCTCCTCGGTGTCCCGAGGGCTATTTGGAGGCCTATAGACTACTCCCAGCACAGTGATTGATCGTTTCCTATTTCTGACCTCGACCCACACCAACTCAGTGGACACTCCCTCTGCAGCATCCTCCCTATCTGTAGCCGTGATACTATCCTCAACCAGTAATGCTACTCCCTCCCTCTCCTTTTCTACCTCCCATCCTATTCCTTTTAAAACACTTAAACTCCAGTACCTTCAGCAAATCCTGCCCTTCCTCCAGCCAAGTTTCAGTAACGGCCACAACGTCGTAGTTCCACGTACTGATCCATAGTCTAAGTTCACCCCTTTATTTTAATACACCTAGGGTTGAAATAGACACATTTCAACCCCTCTAACTGACTACATTTATGCTTTGTCCCCTGCCTGTCCTTTCACCCCAACTCAGAACACATAGCATCATGCTCTTGTCCTTCTACACTAATCTCTGCACCCACATTTTGATTCCCACCCCCCTGCCAAACTCTTTTAAACACTCTCCAACAGCTCTAACAAACCTGTCTGCCTGGATACTGGTCCCTTTCTAGTTCAGGTGCAGCTCATCCTTTTTGTACAGGTCAGACCTTCCCCAGAAGAGATCCCAATGATCCAGAAATCTGAACCCCTGCCACTTGCACCAACTCTTCAGCCACGCATTCAACTGCCATGACTTCCTGTTCCTACCCTCTCTGTCTCGTGACACAGGCAGCAATCCCAAGATTACCACCCTTGAGGTCCTGCTTTTTAGCTTCTTTCCTAACTCCCTATATTCCTTCTTCAGGACTCATCCCTACACCTATCTATGTCATTGGTCCCCACGTGGACCACAACATCCGGCTGCTCACCCTCTCTCCTGAGAATACCGAGAACTTGATCTGAGATATCGCAGACCCTGGCACCAGGGAGGCAACAGACCATCCAGGATTCTCGATCTTTCCCACAGAACCTCTTATCTGTCGCCCTAACTATTGAATCCCCTATCACTACTGCTCTCCTCTTTTCACTCTTTCCTTTCTGAGCTGAGGGTCCAGTCTCGGTGCCAGAGGCATGACCACTACAACTTGTCTCTGGTAGGTCACCCCCACCAACAGTATCCGAAACAGTATACTTATTATTGATGGGAATGGCCACAGGGGTGCTCTGCTCTTTCTGCCTATTCCCCTTCCCTCTCCTGAGAGTCACCCAGTTACCTACCTCCTGAGCTTTAGGGGTGATTGTCTCCCTGAAACTCCGATCTATTTCTGCCTCTGCCTCACGAATGATCGGAAGTTCATCCAGCTCCAGCTCCAGTTCCCCAACTCGGTTTGTCAGGAGCTGCAGCTGGATGCACCTCTTGCAGGTGTAGTCATCAGGGACAATTGTGCTCTCCCTGACTTCCCACATCCTACAATCGGAGCACTGGACTGCCCTATCTACTGCCTCCATTACCAACACTGTGTCGCCGCGTGGTCAAGTGGTTAAGGCGTTCGTCTAGTAATTTGAAGGTCGCTAGCTTGAGCCTTGGCTGAGGCAGCGTGTGTGTCCTTGAGCAAGGCACTTAACCACACACTGCTCTGCGACAACACCGGTGCCAAGCTGTATCGGCCCTACTGCTCTTCCTTTGGACAACATCGGTGGTGTGGAGAGGGGAGACTTGCAGCATGGGCAACTGCTGGTCTTCCATACAACCTTGCCAGGCCTGCGCCCTGCAAACCTCCCAAGGCACAAATCCATGGTCTCATGAGACTAACGGATGCTAAAAAAGAAATTACCAACGCTTAAGTTAATTTAATTAATTAAAGAAACTTACCCGGCCTTACCTTATTGGGAGCAAGCTCGTCCTCCGCCTCTGCTCGCCGAAACCTCCTGAGCCAAAGCCTCAAAGCTCCACTCCTTCACTGGCCGCTCTCCACTCCAGTCCATATTAAAGTCCAGCCAGTCCCATTAAAGGTGAATATGCAGCAGAAGAAACTCCTCCCATGCCCAGTGACCAGGTTGCAGAACTGCGTGCGGTGAGCAGCAGCAATAATTTCAGAGTTCAGCACCGACAGTCACTCTCGTAATCGCATTCAGCAAATGTGATAAGACAAATATCCAGCATACAGCTTACTGAAACTTTCTCCCCAGTGTGAACCTGGTACTGTGTCACAAGTATAACATTCTGTAAGGTTTCACTGCTAATGTAAAGGCCTCTCTGCAATGTTTCACTGCTGAGGGAATGGTTTCTCTGTAGCAGCAATGTTTAGGTTATGACTGGAGATAACAGGGTTTTGCAGTGCGGTGCTATCCAATAGAGAAATGTTCTTCCTTGTGTGTCTGGAAGAGAGATTTTCGTGGTCTTTTGCTGGGGAGAGAAGACACGAATGGAGAAAGTGGACCCTTTCTCTTTTTTTTTTGCTTTCTTTACTAACCCTATCGTCAAAATAAGAATTATAAAGCTCAATCGTTTAATCACATATAGTGTACTGTTTGTTATTTCAGGGTATTAATTTGTAAAAGGGGACACGTCAAGCAGCAACCACCCAAACGAGATTTCTTAAGCTTGGCCGGGCTGGGGGGCTATCACCCCCTATATTAAGCTGACAGCCGAAGCGAGAGTTACATAAGGTTAGATGACTGAGTGAATCGCTTCCCACATTCTGAGCAGGTGAACAGCCTCTCCCCAGTGTGAACTCAATGATGCATTTGGTTGATTTGGCTAAGAGAAACTCTTCCCAAAGTCTGAGCAGTTGATCGGCCTCTCCCCAGTGTGAACAACACTGGTGTCTCTGTAGATGAGATGACTCAGTGAATCCCACACACTGAGCAGGTGAACGACCCAGTATGAACAGACAGGTGTGCCAGTAGGTCAGATAACCGAGTGAATCCCTTCCCGCAGTCTGAGCAGGTGAACGGCCGTTCCCCACTGTGAACTCGCTGGTGTGCCATTAGGGTGGATGACTGAGTGAATCGCTTCCAGCAGTCTGAGCAGTAAATGGCCTCTCTCCAGTGTGAACTCTCTGATGTACCTTCAGTTGGAATGACCGAGTGAATCCCTTCCCACAGTCTGAGCATGTTGACGGCCGCTCCCCACTGTGAACTTGCTGGTGAGCCATGAGGATGGATGACTCAGTGAATCCCTTCCCACAGTCTGAGCAGGTGAACGGCCTCTCTCCAGTGTGAACTCTCTGATGTACCTTCAGTTTACATGACTGAGTGAATCCTTTCCCACAGTCTGAGCAGGTGAACGGCCTCTTTCCAGTGTGAACTCTCTGATGTACCTTCAGATCAGATGACTGAGCGAATCCCTTCCCGCAGTTTGAGCAGGTGAACGGCCGCTCCCCACTGTGAACTTGCTGGTGAGCCATGAGGATGGATGATCGAGTGAATCCCTTCCCACAGTCTGAGCAGGTGAACGGCCCCTCCACAGTGTGAACTGACTGGTGTGCCAATAAGGTGGATGACTGAGTGAATCCCTTCCCACACACTGAGCAGCTGAACGGCCTCTCCCCATTGTGAACAGACTAGTGTGCTTGTAGGTTGGATGATCAAGTGAATCCCTTCCCACAGACTGAGCAGGTGAACGGCCACTCCCTGGTGTGAACTCGATGATGTACCTTCAGTTGTGATGAGTAAGTGAATCCCTTCCCGCAGTCTGAGCAGGTGAACGGCCACTCTCCAGTGTGAACTTCCTGGTGAGCCATTAGGTCAGATGACTGATTGAATCCTCCCCCACAAATTCAACAGATGACCAGCCTCTGCCCAGAGAGAACTGATTTGTGTGTCCACAGGTGGGATGACCAACTGAATGCCTTCTCACCCACAGAACAGATGAATGGCCTTACCCAGCGTGAATTTGCTGATGTACCTTCAATTGAAATGACTGACTCAATCCATTCCCACTGTCTGAGCAGGTGATGGGCATGCCAGTTGGTCAAATGACTGAGTGAATCCCTCCCCACAGTCTGAGCGGGAAGGATGATCGAGTGAATTCCTTGCTCCTCTTCTTAAATATCTGGACAGAGACAGCAAAACTGGCTTGTTGTGTTCGAGATTTCCATAGACAAATTCCTTGTCATTTTTAACCTGTAAAAGGATTTACAAAATACATCAATGGGTGACGGTCTACATTTCAGATGAAATCACTTGAGTTATCAAGTGTGATCTGGCATCACGCTGTTACAGTGAAGTTCAACCCAAGTTGGAGAGAGAAATTATCTTCTAACTGGGCACAGTGCTGGTATCTGGAATGACCAACAAATTCTCTGATGCTCTTCCCGTCTCTATAAGAATGGGGCATTTCTGCCATCTCCAATCTGTGACCTGGCTCAGTTTGACTCTCTTCATTGGTTTTATTCCCTGTTCCCACTGAGCTGCATGGGTTCCTGGCCCCACAGTAACTGAAACACTCTCACGCAAATAGCCGGCAGTGTATTCCACGCACCCACCACTCTCTGTGTAAAAAAACTTACTCCTGACATCCCCTCGGTATCTATGTCCAAGCAATTTAAAACTGTGCCCCCTCACGTTAGCTATTTCAGTCCTGGGAAAAAAGATTTGCCTATCCACACAATCAATACCTCTCATCATCTTATACATCTAAAAAAGGCTCTAAACATAAACAAGATAATTACACATTGCTCTGAGGATTTGTTCAAAGTCTACAAAATTATGAGGGTCTATATAGGGTAAATGCAAGCAGCTTTTTCCACTGAGGTTGGGAGGGATGACAACCAGGGGTCATGTGTCAATGGGGAAGGTGAAAATTTAACGGGAACACGTGGAAAAGCTCTTTACTGAAATGGTCGTGAGAGTGTGGAATGAGATGTCAGCACAAGTGGTGAATATGAGCTCGGTTTCACCATTTAAAAGAAGTTTGGATAGGAGCCTGGATGGTAGGGATATGGAGGGTGATGGTCCCAGTGCAGGTAGTTGCATTAGACAGCTTAAATGTTTTTTCAGCATCGACTAGATCGTCAGATAGCCTGCTTCCGTACTGAACTTCTCCATGTTTCTATGACAGAGAAGCTGGTCAAATTTGTTTGGAAGGGAAATGGTAGGAGTGATAATGAAGCAGCAATGACTGGAGTTTCTGGGGGCAATTTGGGAGCTGAGTGATCGATGCATCCCAAAGAAGTGGAAGCATTGGAAAGGCAGGAGGACACAACCGTGGCTGAAATGAGAAGCCAAAGCCAACAAAAAAGCCAAAGAAAGGCAAACAAAAGAGCAAAAGCTATTGGGAAGCTTTTAGAAATCAACAGCAGACAGCTGAAAAGAAAGTCAGATGAACTCAGGGCTTGGAATTATCATATTGTAGTCATTAATGAGTCTTGGTAGCACCCAGCAATCTGAAGCATTTAGAGGAACAAAATAGCCGGGGCCTCAAGATCTCTTGAAAACCTCGTTTCCCTGCACAAGTTACCTTTCAACTTTTATTTTGACAGGCACATACAAACTCTACACCCTCAAAATTTCACTTCTGGAAGCTTCCCACTTAGCAAGAACTCGTTTGGCAGAAAACAGCCTGTCCCAAACCACACTTGTCAGATCCTTTCTAACACCATCAAAATTGACATTTTCCCAGTTTAGAATCCGAACCCGTGGTAAAGACCTCTCTTTTTCCATATTTACTTTCAACCTCATGGCATTATGATCACTAATTTCTGTCACCAGCCCTGGATCATTTCCTAACAGTTTATTGCACACTTCTACGTCAGGAATTCTACGTACTGATTAAGGGCACATTTGACAAACTCTACCCCATCTAGTCCTTTTACAGTATGGGAGTCCCAGTCAATATATGGAAAGTTAAAATCACTTGCTGAATCAACATTTGTTTCTTTGCATGGTCTGCGATCTCTCACCAAATTTGTTCCTCTAAATTCGTCAGACTGTTGGGTGCAACCAAGTCTCAATAATGGCTACAGTATCATAATTCCCTGTCCTGAGGTCATTTGGCTTTCCTACGATGCTTCTTGCATTGTGATACACACAGGTCAGCACATCTATCGCACTATGCTCAACCATTTGATTGCTGACTCTATCTGAGGTCTGAACAACATCTGACTGGTGTCAAGAAAACAAACTCTCCCTCATTGTCACAAAAACAAAGGAGCTGATTGTGGACTACAAGAAGAATGGAGACAGGCTAACCCCTATTGACATCAATGGATCTGAGGTTGAGAGGTGAACAGCTCAAAGTTCCTCGGCATAAACATCACCAAGGATCTCACATGGTCTGTACATACCGGCTGTGAGCACAACAGCACCTCTTTCACCTCAGATGGTTGAAGAGCTTTGGGATGGGGCCCAAAATTCTAAGGACTTTCTAGTGTGCAGATAAATCTTGTACTGTGCATTTTTTTTACCCAGTGACAACATGCGCACAGTGAATTTTATATAGAGAGGTATTCATTTTAACAGCTAGCAAATCACTGTCGATAAGAACTTTGATCTCCTCTGGGTCTGATCCAGTTCATCTGCACTCTCACACAACCCATGTAGCAGGCATGTAATGAGTAATGAAGGATTTTCTCACCAGAGCTTTTGCACATTGTCCATATGTGGTTTGTTTGGCAAATAATGCTTTAAAAAGTCAAATTT
This sequence comes from Mobula hypostoma, assembly GCF_963921235.1. Taxonomy (NCBI): domain Eukaryota; kingdom Metazoa; phylum Chordata; class Chondrichthyes; order Myliobatiformes; family Myliobatidae; genus Mobula; species Mobula hypostoma. Next base: position 1,038,373 of record NC_086099.1, read on the forward strand.
CCAAATATCACTCCACTTCTTCCCACTTGTAAATTCTCGAGCATCTTTTGCATTGGCACAACACACACAGGTAGCACAAGTTTCTATATTGGACATAAATATTTCCCCTGAACACTCCTGAGGAATTGAGGATACTTGGGACTGAATAGGAATTTTTGAACTGAAGTAAACTCCCGTCTTCACTGGGTAGCTAAGACAGGCTCATTACCAGTCCTCTGTGGCTTGCAGCGACACACTGAGAGCTGATAACATTATACATTGTACACTCGTTAGTTGATAACATTATACATTGTACACTCGTTTGAGTTAAGGGAGGAGGACCCGCCAAGAAGGACAGGAATGAACATCGGTCTGTAATTATGTCAGGGCCTTGCAAAGGGAATAACTGATAAGGACTGGACAGTACATCCATCTGTAATAAAAACCTTGATTTAGCGAACTCTCTTATCTAAGTGATTAAATTATGCATCAACAGGCTTGGCATGCGTACCAGTTCAAATGACATCTTCCAATAGTAATGTATGGGGCTTACTATGTATAAATGTATGGCTGTCACCTGACTAAGTCAGTCCACTTGACAGACAGTGGCAGAGCTTATGTGCCTTCCCTTCCAAAGCTGGCTCTCAAACTCCTGCAGGAGAATGCGCAATAAACTGTGGTGACAATAACAAGCTGGTCTCTTGAGTTTTATTCAGATTTGGTGTCACGAACAGGATCCCAATAAAGGGAGTGCCAAGCAGACGGGCTGAGTAAGCGGCTGGACCACTCTGGGGACTGCGGAGACGAACTGGGCGCCCAATAGGTATTTTACCTTTCGTTGCTCTCCGTTAGTTCCTTTGGAGGTACGGTCCCTTGCCCAAAGCTGATCACATAACCTTAACAGGATCGGGAAAGAGTCTGTCGGGAGACTTGTATAAGGTAGGCAAAATTTTACTAAGTGGGCAGGAGGCGATACCGGGTAAATTTATCAATTGAGCAGGTGGTGCCGGCTGGGTAAATTTATTAAGTGGGCAGGAGGTGCCAGCCAGGTAAATTACTTAGAGAACATGGGTCAATTGCAGTCGATTGATACAAGTGGGCCAGGAGCAGCCCTACACAATATGTGTGAGAGTTTTCCAGACAAGGAAAAAGATTTGCGAATGTTGAGTAGAGCGCTGAATAAGAAATTGGGGAACAAAATGGTCTGCAATCTCTCAACAAATTTGTACCTCGAAATCCCTCAGACTGTTGGGTGCAACCAAGTCCCAATAACGGCTGCAATATCATAATTGCCTGTCCTGATCTCATCTGGCTTTCCTACAATGATTCTTGCATTGTGAAATACACAGCTCAGCACATTCATTGCACAATGCTCAACCATTTGATTGCTGACTCTATCTGAGGTCTGAACGACATCTGACTGGTGTCAAGAAAACAAACCCTCCCTCATTGTCACAAAAACAAAGGAGTTGATTGTGTACCACAGGAGGAATGGAGACAGGCTAACCCCCATTGACATCAATGGATCTGAGGTTGACAGGTGAACAGCTTTAAGGTCTCTGGCATAAACATCACCAAGGATCTCACATGGTCTGTACATACCGGCTGTGAGCACAACAGCACCTCTTTCACCTCAGATGGTTGAGGAAGTTTGGGATGGGTCCACATATCCTAAGAACTTTCCACAGGTACACAATTCAGAGTGTCCTGACTGACTGCATCACTGCCTGGTATGGGAACTGTACTTTCCTTTATCGCAGGAACCTGCAGAGAGTGCTGCGGACAGCCCAGTGCATCTGTATATGTGAACTTCCCACTATTCTGGACATTTACATAGATAGGTGTGTAAAATGGGCCCAAGGATATTGGGGACACAATTCTCCACAACCACAAACTGTTCCTGCTGCTACCATCCAGGAAATGGTACCACAGCAAAAAGACCAACAGGCTCCGGGACATCATCTTCTACCAGACCATCAGAGTGATTAATTCATTCTGATACAAATGCATTTCTATGTTATACTGACTGTCCTATGTACAAACTATTTATTATAAATTACTATAAATTACACACTGCACATTTAGATGGAGACGTAACATAACGTAAAGATTTCTACTCCTCATGTATATGAAGGATGTATTAAATAAAGTCAATTCAATTCACCCTCTCCACTATCTGTTCTGTCATTGTGCCTCCCATTCCCCCTACAACATATTTTAATCAGCTCACCCCTTTCCCCACACTAGCACTAGCAAGTCTTACCACTAGGATATTAGTCCCCTCTTGTTCTGTTCCCCTAACGAATGAATTCCCTATCACCCCTTTCACTTTCCTCTGCTAGGTAATGCCCCCTAAGTTTCTGAAGTGGTCCTCCTGTTGCTGTGTGGGATGACCACAAGAGTACTCTGTGATGGCTATTTAACCTCATTCCCCTTCCTGACTCTCACACAGTTTCCTGTATCCTCCACCTTGGGTGTAACTCACCTCTCTTCATGTCATATCTATCAACCCCTCCATCTCCTGGATGATCCGGAATTCATCCATTTCAAGTTCCAACTCCTTAAAGTGCAGTGATACCAGCTGCAGCTGGATGTACATCTTGTAGGTGAGGGCATCAGGGACACTGGAGGTCTCCCCACCTTCCCACCAATGTCCTCTCTAATTTGTAATGATCAGTGTGCATATAAATTCTTTTACCCAGTGACAACATGTGCACAGTGAGTTTTATAGAGAGGTATTCATTTCAACAGCTAGGAAATCACCGACAGTACGAACTTTGATCTTCTCCGGGTTCGATCGAGTTCATCTTTACTGTCACACAACCTATGTAGCAGGCCTGTAGCAGGTAATCAAGGATTTCCTTACCAGAGCTTTTGCACATTGTCTATATGTGGTTTGCTTGCTAAATGATGTTTTAAGTCAGATTTCCAAATATCACTCCGCTTCTTCCCATTTGCAATTGCTCCAGCAACTTTTGCTTCGTCACAATACGCACAGGTAACACCAGTTTCTGTATTGTACATAAATATTCCCCCTGAGCCCTCCCCCAGGTGACTGACAGTGGGTGAACTCATTGACGGTAATGCCAATGAATACGAAAGGAAGGGCAGTAGTCTGTCTCATTGGAGTCTGGCACATTTGTGATGTGAAAGCTACTTGTTGCCCAGGGCAAAGGTGTTTGATATCATTATGTACCCAGAGAGAATGGGTCAAAACATGTTCCCACGGGTAGAAAGGTCCAGAACAAGCAACACACACAAAATGCTGGAGGAACTCAGCAGGCCAGGCAGCATCTATAGAAAAGAGTACTAATGCTGAGTTCCTCCAGCAATTTGTGTGTGTTGCTTGGATTTCCAGCATCTGCAGATTTTCTCGTTTGTGATTGGAAGAGAACAAAGGTGATTTTCTCACCTGGTGATGTAAAAGATTTTGTTCCCTTTCTCCGAGTTCCCAATCCTTGCATTCAGACAGCTGTAGCTCAACTCTGTATGAGAGATCCATCGGTTCCCATTCCCTCATCAGCCGGAAGCTCCCCGGGACCCGTGTACTGATCGTGGGGCAGAGAGAGAGGGAAGAGAGGAGGACTGTGCCGGGATTGCGGGTCACGGTATCCGGAGTCACAGCAATTCTCCCTCAGTCAGTGTTGAAAACTCTCGCCCCGAGATACTCGCTTACCCGCGCCCGATACTGCAGCCGCGCCCCACGGTCTTTTGTGTCTCCGCGCATGCGTGATATTCGAGAACGTCATCAACCTTGACGCCTGCGCATTTGTTCGGTGTTGCAGCACCGGCGAAACTTTTAACGCAGAGCTTTATATTGGCGAGACCCGACGCAAACTGGGAGATCGCTTTGCTGAACATCTACGCTCTGTCCGCCAGAGAAAGCAAGATCTCCCAGTGGCCACACATTTTAATTCAATGTTCCATTCCAATTCTGACATGTCTATCCACGGTCTCCTCTACTGTAAAGATGAAGCCACACTCAGGTTGGAGGAACAACACCTTATATTCCGTCTGGGTAGCCTCCAACCTGATGGGATGAACATTGACTTCTCAAACTTCCGCTAATGCCCCACCTTCCCCTCGTAACCCATCCGTTATTTATTTATATACACACATACTTTCTCTCGCTCTCCTTTTTCTCCCTCTGTCCCTCTCACTATACCCCTTGCCCATTATCTGGGTCCCCCCTCCTTTTCCTTCTCCCTGTGCCTCCTGTCCCATGATCCTCTCATATCCCTTTTGCCAATCACCTGTCCAGCTCTTGGCTCCATCCCTCCCCCTCCTGTCTTCTCGTATCACTTTGGATCTCCCCCTCCCCCTCCCACTTTCAAATCTCTTACTAACTCTTCCTTCAGTTAGTCCTGACGAAGGGTCTCGGCCTAAAACGTCGACTGTACCTCTTCCTAGATATGCTGCCTGGCCTGCTGCGTTCACCAGCAACTTTGATGTGTGTTGCTCCCATAAAATATATACTCAATATAGAAGTGTATCTAATGCCAATGTACGATCGTCTTTCGAAGGCAGATATAAAACACAAGAGATTCTACTGTTGCTGGAAATACACAGACACATACACACAAAATGCTGGAGGAACTCTGCAGTTCAGGCAACAATTAAGCAGAGGAGTACACAGTCTAGGCATGCCGAAGGGGCTCGGCCTAAACGTTGTCTATTTATTACTCTCCACATTTGCTGCCTGATCTGTTGATTTCTTCCAGTGTTTTACATTTTTTCAATCAGTTTCCAAATGTTTCTGATCTTTCATCTGTAGGAACATCCTGCTGCTCTGATTCTTCTTCCTCCTCCTCCTCGTAAACTCTAGGCCCCATCTCTCTCTGGAGCTCCAAAGGCCTGACTCAGGCTGGCAACTCTTTGGTTTCTGACCCAGCCCCATCGAAGATTTCACTCGCTAGTCTGCTGTCAGACTTTAGAAGCGCATTGCAACAACCTGAGGCACAGTCCTTTGAAATTAGCAAAAATGATCCAAAACGTTGGAAAGAGCAGGGAAGAAGGAGTTTACCCACTTTAGTCCAGAGCTCTTGACAACGTCAAAACCACAGTGAGTTCATCGTCTTATTCAGCCTGGAGAAAACCACGCAGGGAATTCATGCAAGTGTATAAGATGATGAGAGGCATTTTCTCGTGGAATAGACAGAGGCTTTTTCCCTGGACTGAAATTTCTAACACTCAGGGGCATAGTGTTAAGGTGTTTGGAAGTAGTAGCAACAGAGATGTCAGAGGTAATGCTTTTACTTAAAGAGTGGTGGGTGTATGGAATTCACTGCCGATGACGGTGGTAGAGGCGGATGCAATGAAGTCTTTTAAGAGCTTAGATAGGTACATGGAGCTTACAAAAATAGAGGGCTATCTGCAAAGGTAACAATATCGGCACAACATTGTGGGCCGAACAACCTGTAATGTGCTGCAGATTTCTATGATTCTATGAAATTCAAGGGAAATCTCTTCTCCCATGGAAAAAGAACTGTGGAAAGAAGTGGAAATTGTTGAAAAGGAAATGGAAGGAAAAGGCAAATGTAAAGTGGAACAGTATATAATAAGCAAGTTGGAGGAATAATGCATGTGACAAACGGTTGGAGTTAGGTACTGCAGAAGGAACGCCAAAGGTTGGGAGACAGTAAAAGTGGAGTGTGAATAGGTGGATGGTGCTGAAAACGAGAGCAGGAAAAACAACGTAAGCAAACCAAGGCCAGCCTAGATAGGAGAGAAGGGCAGGAACGTCAGTCTAAAATTCGAACTGATATGGAAACAAGGGATCCCGGACCCATGTCTCGCATACCGACCCTGTTTCAGGACAGTGACCGTGATGAGGATACCACCCCCCCACCTTACCAGGGGCCAAGTGCACCCAGTGCTCCTGAACCCCAAACCTCCCAGTGCGCAGATACAGTGGCCGCTCGCGTAAAACAGCGGCACAGGGAAGGGAAGGCACACTATTCCCTGAGATGCAGAAAGGGAATACCGAGGATTATTCCGAGACAGGGAGGGAAGAATCCAATAAAACTCCAGAGTTAATGGCTCCACTTAGACAATTGCCCACCCGAATGCTGCCCAATTCACGAGCTCTCAGTGATTCCTGTGTATGCACCCTGGAAGCCTCAAGAAATGATAATGATCATAAATCAGCCCCCAGACAGAAAAGGAAAACCAGCACAGTTTGCTCAGTATGTCCGCAGTACTATACAAATGTCTAATGCGACCCCGCAAGATTTATTCAGTCTCTGCTGCATGATTCTCTCAGATGTTTGGGGGGCGGAAATGGAAGGCAGAATTGAGATACCAAACCTATCAGCAGTTACAGGCGGGAAACCATAATGAGAATGAACAGACAGACCAGAGTATTCAAGCCTTGGAAAGGGCTCTCCAGTAACCTGTAAACATCACTGAAGTACTTGAATGCAAACCTAAGCCTGGGAAATCGGGACCAGGCTATTGGGAGTGATTTGTGGCCTGCAGCATCACTTTCACAGGACACCAAGCCTTTAATAATGGGAATCCATCCCCCCATTTTAATGCCTTACTGCTCCAATACTTACCAGTTAAGGTAGCCAACATGATTAAAACAAGTAATATGGATTGGCCTGACAGGCATCGAAATCGAATGCGACGAGCTTTGACATATTATTGGGACCCGACTTTCGAATCCCGATCAAACCCGAAGGGAACTAATATTAAAGATGAATATGTTCAGTGGGAAGAAGGACGCGAGCGGGCTATATCTGGGGATCAGAAACGGGAACAAAAACCTACAAGGGACAGGTGTGGACAGCAACCCGTTTAGAAATTGATAAGCAGGGATGCTTCCTACCATGAGTACCACCCCTCAGGAGGAGCCCAAAGTAATATTGCAAGTTGCTGGAATTCCAATTCCGTTTATGCTTGATATGGGGGAAACCACAACCACTCCCGATCAGGAAATAATATTGGAAAGGGGATTTCAGCTATCAGACACTACAATCACTCTGTCTGGGTATGAAGGCACGGGAAGTACGTATTCACGTACCCAGCCACTGCAGGTGCAATTCCAGGGGCACCTAGTGTGAGGTTTCATTTACAGTCACCACTAGTCGGGCGTGTAATCTAGCAGGGAGAGACTTGCTCTGTCCGTTGGAAGTTGAGATTCTATTCACGGACAAAGGTATCACTCTGGGACGTGCGAACAACCGACATCTTCTCAAGTTTCCAACCCCCAGTGGTGGGTACTTAATCCGGACTCCACTTCGTTTGGACCCCTTCTGCCAGCGTCCAACCCTCTTGTGACTCTGTGCTATGATGTTACGGGGTACTCAACTGAGGAAAGCCAATATTATGCACCGCTCAAGGGGCAGAAGTTCCCATTCACGGTGATTGGAGAGGTTAAGGGAATAGAGGGCAGTGCATTACTGGTCGAAGTTCCGGATTTCCATTGGCGACAGACAGGACTGGTGGTTCCCCATACCACCGTTAGGGTTTGCCCTGGGTTCAAGCCAAACAGCCCAGAGTTCCTTGCCTACACCTTGACGAAACAAGCCTCCAGCATCGAGAGAGACTGATAAAACTTGGCCGCAGGCCAAGTCCGATACTGGAAGAAGTCTGAGGTGAACACGAGACATCTGGTAAGACACCCTTTTACTATTGAGCGAACCCAAGCCGTTGTTCCCCATCTCTGGGCAATTTCAGGCCACGAAGTCGGCCACACCAACTGCCCCCCTGTCCGTATCACTGTGAAAGAAGGACAGGTTCTCCCATCCATTCCACAATACCTCAAGCCCGAGGCAACGTTTTATGAGGATGGAAGCTCTTTTGTGGATCCAGCAGGAAAACGATATTCTAGCTATGCGATAGTGACGGACAGTGAAATAGTTGAGCAGGCCTCTATTGAAGCAGCTGTCTCCGCCCAGAAAGCTAAGCTGTTTGATCTGACTCGTGCCTGTACCCTAGCAATAGACAAAAGTGCGAACATTTACACAGACTTCTGTTATGCATTTGGAATTTTACATCACCACGGGGCTGTCTGGGAACATGGGGATTCCTGATTTCCTCTGGCCACCCCATTAGTAATGCTACCTTTCTAAATAACTTACTCACCGCTCTACAGCTACCTCCAGTTTTGGCTATTATTAAGTGTGCGGCCCACACCCGCATGTCCGATCAGGTCACTGAAGGCAATGATTTAGCAGATAAGACAGCAAAAATTGCAGCACAGTCATCGGTAGTTGTAGTCCCTTCGGGTTCCCGTCAAGCAGCCCTCTGTGACTTAAGCAGAACGGCTTCCCCAGACATGTGGGAGGCACGTACTTTTCAGGGGGACGCCTCTAAGGAGGAGCGCAAACTGTCGTCCTAGATGGGGTGCCAGAAAGACCTTGACCTGGGCCTTTGGACCACCCCAGCGGGACAGGTTTGTGTTCCTACACATTTTTTTTACCAACATTGGTCGATTATATACATAATTGTACACACCTGGAAAAGGTGGGAATGGTTGGTAACCTGTACCCTGCACACCGGGTACGACTCCCTTGCCAGGTGGACCTTTTTCGTGTCTACAAGTTAATTTTATTGAATTGCCTAGAGTACATTGCAAAAGCTACTGCTTCGTTATTATAGATGTGTTTAGTAGATGGATTGAAGCTGTTTCAACTACCAATAATACTGCTATGACTGTTGTGAAGGTATATTACGGGAAATAATTCCCAGGTACGGCCTGCCAGAGATGCTGAGCTCTGACATTGGCCCACCCTTTGTGGCGAAAGTAAACGAAGGGGTATGTAACAAACTAGCTATCAAGCAACAATTCCACTGTGCACACCACCCATGGGCTGCTGGCATTGTGGACAGAGCTAATGGCACTCTGAAGAGGAAATTGGCCAAACTAACAACAGAGACTGGACTCACTTGGTTGAAGGTGCTACTGTTAGCCCTATTCCACATGAGGGTTACCCCACAGGGGAAAATAGGGTTGTCACCAGCTGAAATCATTTATGGACGGCCTATGAGGACACCCTGGGGACAAAGACCATGTATACTATTTCTCCCAGAAAGTCTACCAGCAAAATTGGATATGCATACCCTCGGGGAAGAGATGGGGAAATAAATATGTCAACTAACCAAAATTCTCCAAGCATTACTTTCACAGGTACGACAGGCTTACAAGGAAGAGAACTACCCGGTAGAGAGGAGTGACTATCCCACCACAGAACCTGGGAATTTTGTCCTGATCAAGAACTGGGGTCAAGGGAAACTCTGACCTCGGTGGAGAGGACCACATCAGTTGTTAGTGACCACTCCCGCGGCTGTGAAACTGAAGGGGCAATCGTGATGGATACATCGAACAGACTGCAAACGTGTTACTGAAGGAACTGAGTAGAAAGACTCTCTCGGACTAAAGGAAAATGTATTGGCTGATAGTGGTATGATGAACCCTTAGGTTTCTTGTCGTGGATTGTCCTTTTAAGAGAGAGTGCCTGAGTGACTTCATCCGCCGGCTTTCTCGGCTCCTGTTTGATTCTTACTGAGAGAGAGACAGAGAGAGAGAGAGCGAGGGGGGCGGGCGGAACTATTTGACTATGCAGCGTGTTTACACTTGCTTGCAGCTTGTGTTTGTATAGCTTGCAGTTTGTTTTATTTAAGCAAGGACAGTCACACACAGTCAGACGGAGAGAAAGAAAGATGGAAGGTTTGAAACAAAGGACCTAGTGGCCAAAGGTCACTGTTTGGACTCTCCTATGCCCACAAGGGTGGGTTGATTATTGATCCATTGGATACCAGATGTGTGATTGTCACTTTGTTTGATCCATAAACGTGGGTCTTTTGGTTTGGGAGTATCCTGTGAAGATCACTTGTGCTAACCCTTGCCTGGGTGTGGTAATTGACTTGAAGAGCGTACTCCTGTGACAAATCACTGTTGGTGATAATTCGCATAATCCATTTGTGGATTTTCTTGGGAGTATCCCGTGGCTACCACTTTTGTTAACCCTTAGCTGGATTCGGGTGTGTTATGTGGTAACCACTTGTGAGAAGGGATATTCTGTGGAAATCACTGTCAGTAATACTTTGTGTTGGATCTGGATTGGGACTACCTTGTCGGATTTACCTGTGTGTTAACCCTTGCTTGGGTTGTAGTTCCCTTTGAAGATGTTACCCCTGTGATAAGCTACTTTTGGTGATAATTCGTATGTGGATATGGAGCGACGACGGATAAGACCTACGGTGACTGTTATCCTGTTTTACCACCGTGGAATTTGTGGAATTCGACGTACTTGCCTTTTCTCGACATTCATCTTGGATTACAAATCTCTCTCTCTCGTCACTTATTGCGTGGATGAACTGAACTTTCATACTTTACCATCTCAAGACTTTAAGCTTGGTATTCCCTGAGCTCAATGGCTTGGGAGTTATATTTACACATATGTATTCTCATAACACTGTAAACTTTTGATGATTTTCCTTAAGTTGTTATATTATAAGCAGATACCAACAAAGATAGTGCTTTTAACATCAAAACAAGACTCCATGTGAGGCCTATTCCTGCTGGTTCATTTGTTATGGGTACGTAACAGTGACGTTCGTGTTTATGTCTTTGAGAGGGCTCATCCCAGCATCCGGGGGCCCCCAAGTTAACACCTTTCTGTCTTTCTGTCACACCTATGCCAAACAGGTAGAACTAGGGGCCTGCTGGGTGCCAAAATTCCACAGCATGGTAAAACTATGATCCCAATGTCAGTAATCCTGCTCAACCAGAGTGAAGAACTCTCAGCCTGGGCTTTCTCAAATAATACCCGGGGAAGTGAAGTGAGGAACTGTGGTCCAGTCAGAGCGGACTGTGGCTGTCAGTGTTGTGAGGGATGGCATCTCAGGCCGCCACCAAACGGAACTTCCTATCCAGGGAAACATGCATCCTGTCCATACTTGCAGCTGCCCAGCAGCGGAGATGAATAACTGAGACCGAGCGTTTTTGGTTGATCACTTTTCTCTCCTATGGAGTAGCCAGCAATTCACGAGAGATAATCAATTTGGCTACAGCACTTGAGGGGCTGTCCACAATATTGCAAGGGCCCTGACAGAAACACAGTCCCAAGTAACAGAAATATCCACTGAAATGATTGCAATCTGGCAAACAGTCCTACAGAATCGTATGGCTTTTGATTTTATCCTAGCTGAGAAAGGGGGAACCTGTGCTATTATTGACACAGAATGTTGCACCTATATCCCTAATGAGTCTACTAACATTACATCCCTCTCCAAGCACATTGCCAAGGAGATTGACAGCATCAAGAGAGTAGGGCAGGATTTACACGGGTTCACCGAAGGGTCGAAATGGTCGTCTTTGAAGGCCTGTTCGGTAATATGTGGGGCATGATCTTGCATTATGGCCTAATAGTTGTATATATCATTGTTATAACTACTGATGTACGCTGTTTTTACCCATTGATAAGTCAATGCTGTACTCGTTTACTTTCTTTATAAAAAATTACTGCTTTGTTGATCATATAATGATCAAAAGGAGGTAATGATAAAGTATGTAAAAGGGTTAACACTTCCTTAAACAATAGCAGCCTGTTTTTCTGAAAGAAACTGCTGATGATCAACAGATGTGTTGAGCCATGCTGAACCATATTTCTTCTTCAGGGTCACTAGCTAGGGTTTCAGGATGCTTATCTCCTTGTGCACTCATGAGTAGAGCTAGGACAGCTTCAGTCTATTCTGTATGTGTAAGCCATTATGACTATTTTGGAATTTGTCTTTAGGGGCTGTCAAATAACTAAGTTATTTAGTAAATAACTTTGGCTCCAGCCTGTCTTGTGTGGGGGGTATCTGGACAGAGACAACTGTGGTGTAAGGGGAATTGTTAGTCAGTTAGTGGATTGGGCGGGACAGTCATAGACTGTTCCTGTTTGAGCGTCTAACTCAGTAAGCCCCGGGTGCTTGGAATAAAGAGTTTGTACTTATACGGTCTCCGAGTGACGTTATCCGGATTCGACTTCCACAGAATGGGTGTGGTTTTAAAGGGCTTCGCTGCTGGAAGCACATTACCAGGTCTGGAGCGACTACAACTGGGTCTGACAGAGGTATAACTGGTTCTTCTGGGCACATTCAGTCTCACTCCAACGATTTCCAACCTTCCTCTGTACAGTTATGTGATGTCTAAAGGACCAGTGTTTGAGTAAATGATACTCACCAAACTTTCCCCTGACTGAATCACTGGATTCTCTGAGTCAGATGGGTCCTCTCCAGTTGATTCTCTCAATCCTCTGGCTGTGTTGCTGTTCCCTCGTCTTCAGTCGTGGTTTGCTTCCAGATGGGAGTTTTCTTCCAATAAATCTCTCACTGCAGAGGTAACTTTATCAAGAAAGATAATGAAGCACATTAACAATAAAATGGAGAACCAAACATTTCTGCTTAATGTTTCTAAGAACAAAACTCACTGAAATTTAAACATTGGAAGTAAATATATTGATCTCAGTAAACAATCTTTTTATTGTCCCTCACACGTCACAAAACGATATGGGATAAGAAGGAGCCATCATTAAGTCATGGTAAGACGTAAAACACAGGAACAGAATTAGGTGATTCAATCCATCTGGTCTGCCCCACCACTCAACCATGGCTGAGTTTTATCGCAACATCATATTACTGCCTTCCTCTTGTAACCACGAAGGTACTCATCCTTTCCTCAGATTAGCAGTCATTGGTTCCAAAGGAATTCCGGAAACAAATATCTGATCCCAGACCAGAAACAATCGCTCAACACCTCATAAACCTGGGCAGCTCGATCACCGGGTCCTTTTTACCTGGATCAAAAACTGTGATATCCCAGGACCAAACTCAGAGAGTCACACAGCTGAATCTGCCACTCACCGACCCTGAGAGTCTCACACATCGTCCCCACATCTCAGACTGGGTAGTGCAATTCGGGATTTCCCCACAAACAATGCCCAGCTGATCGAAATTTCCCCTTCATTGCAGAAGAACGACCATCCAGCCCCATCTGTAGAAGCACTAACCAAAGTCAAAGTCAAAACACCGACGATTCCATATGCCTGGAATGTAGATCGCAGGATTATGGCATAAGTACGAACTCTCACTATGCTTTGCTGCCAGTAAAATGCTGCAGTGTGTCAGTCAGTCACAGTTCAAAAACCAGCACCTCCGCACCAAAGCACAACAGAACTGGTACCTGATGACGCTCCTGCATTCCAGCTAACAAAAACCGATTCCAGAAATAACTCAGCGAGGCCAAAGGTACAAAAGAACACTTCACAATGAAGATTAAGGTTAGAAGAAAGATTGCTGACATATAACATTGAGGTGGTGGGATACAGGGTGGACTGAGGTTGACCCAGATGGTTGATGTATATCACTGAAGCGGGGCGACGGGTGGGGCGGTGGTTAGGAGACTGGACGAGTTTGAACAAGGTGGGGAGGGATGAGCAGATGGAACCAGGTGGGAGAAGGGATCAAAGACAATCACTGATGGTCCTCCAGGAATACACAGATACTGAATACCATTGCATAAAAGATTCTAAAATGACAAAGTTAGAACAAACAACAAGAGCTTTGCTATATATACTTTGACCCTCACCAAATTTTTATCAACACACCACAGAAAGTTTCCCATCCGGACACTTCATGCCTTCGCATGGTAACTACTCTGCCCATGACCTCGAGGAACTGCAGAGACCTTTGGATACAGATCAGCACATCACAGAAACCATTCCCCCTTCTGGACTTCCCAGTCCCTCGGTAAAGCAGGCAGTGAAATCAAAGATCCCCACAACCTGGGACGTTCTTCTTTCTCACCCACCCCAATAGGGGAGAAGACACAACAGCCATAAAGCTCAAGGACAAGTATAAGGAGCCACAGGAAGAGAGGCGAGTTGGGGGAAGTTAATGGGACTCAGTGGTCAATATCAGATTCCCCAACACAACATGGAGGAAGCATCACCACGTAATTTTGCGTCACAAAGCGGAGAGCGGGCAGAGCTGCGGTAACCAGCCTCACGTGACCTGTTGGCGGGATTTCCATTTCAATCCTGCGGAAATAGACAGCTTGGGCTCCTGGTTTGGATCGTTCAATGCAGATTAAGTTAAATCTACGCATTTTTGACGAGCCCAGATAACTGGAAAATAAATGAGTAATTGACCCTCAGTTCGGGGCTCTCGGCCAACATCAGATCTCCCCGCTCGGGATCGGTCTCAATACTCAGTGACTGGAAAGTGATATCTTCGGCCCGCAGTGAGTGATCCCGACCCAGGAGGCGAGTTAACCCTTCCTGATCCCGCAGATGAGCGGCTTCAGGACTGCGCGGAAAGGAAAACACTGGCCACCCGGAGAGTGAGAACATGCGCGAAATGAGTGTTACGTCATCCAGAGGGCGGTGCCTCGGAAAAAGACGCGCAGATGCTACCCATCTGCGGTTAAATGGGAGGGGCAAACGGGATCACGTGATCATTGGGGACTACTACCCCAGGCAGGGACTCCAGCTACCAACTACACACCTTAAATGTACTCGACACTTCAACCCCAGGGAAAATATATCATCTGTCAACTCTATCTGTTCCTCTCGTAATCTTATAAACGTCCATCCAATCTCACCCTAGCCAGCGCCGCTCTGGTGAAAACAACCTAAATTTGTCCAGCTTCTTGTTACAGCTCATGCGCTCGAATCCAGGCAGTATCCTGGTAAACTTCTTCTGCATCCTTTCCAAAGCCCTCACATCCTTCCGAGAATGGAGGCGACCAGAACTGTATGAGACACTCCAGATGTGGTCTAACTAGTTTTATAAAGCTGTGTTACGAACTGTAGCGTTTTAGAAACGAACCAGAAGCAACAGAGTTCACACTGGAGATTGGTTTTGATGTTAAAACCATTATTTTTATTAGTATCTACTTACAATAATGTAACGAAATAAAGACCAGTTATCAGTGTTATGTGTATGTGTGTGTAATTATAACTCCCAAACTATCGAGTCCGAGGGAACAAAGCTTCGAGTCTTGAGATGGTAACGTAGGAAAGTTCAGTAATCCACGGAATAAATGATGGGAGAGAGATATTTGTAATCCAGGCTGAAACGCAGAGGAAAGGCCGTTGCATCAAAATAACCGTCGTCGAAGTTCTTATCTGTTGAATCCGTCCACACACGAGTTATCAGCGAAAGTAACGTGTCACAGGAATGCCGTCTTCTAGGGGTTACCACACAACATACAAAGGCAAGGGTGAACGCAAGTTTTGGTCACCGAATTATAGGAAAGATGTCGACAAAATAGAGAGAGTACAGAGAAGATTTACTGAAATGTTACCTGGGTTTCATCACCTGAGTTACAGAGAAAGGTTAAACAAGTTGGGTCTTTATTCTCTGGAACGTAGAAGGTTGAGGGGAGACTTGATAAGCTATTTAAAATTATGAGGGAGATAGATAGAGTTGACGTGGATAGGCTTTTTCCATTGAGAGTGGGGGAGATTCAAACAAGACGACATGAGTTGAGAGTTAAAGGGCAAAAGTTTAGGCGTAGGTAACATGAGGGGGAACTTCTTTACTCAGAGAGTGGTAGCTGTGTGGAATTAGCTTCCAGCAGAAGTGGTTGAGGCAGGTTCGATGTTGTCGTTTAAAGTTAAATTCGACAGCTAGATGGACAGGAACGGAATGGAGGGTTGTGGGCTGAGTGCAGGTCGGTGGGACTAGGTGAGAGTAAGAGGTCGGCACGGACTAGAAGGGCCGAGATGGCCTGTTTCCGTGCTGTAATGGTTATATGTTTATATGGTTATACGTCTCCCATGGAGAGTCGTACTCATTCCAATGGTTAATGTTTTCTGCCATTGTGATGATGGATTTGTCTGAGTTGGCTTCTCAATTAAGTTTTCTGGTCTGTGTTTCTGATCAGACTCGCATATGCACTCACATGGAGTTCTGAATCATGTTCATTTTTGATGAAAATATATATTTTAGAAATTTGATCAGACTGTTAGGTGATTTTTTTAAATTGTCTGTTATACCTCTTCTTCCATCTGCCTTCGGTAGTTTTCATCTAAGTGGAATTGAGTGTAAAGAGTGTTCGCTAAATATTCCATTTCAGTTCCTATTTTTCATTGCAAAGTGTCCAGATCGGAATGGGACCAAGATATTTTGCTGAAAGAATACATTACTATTCCTCCTCCCCCCCCCCACCTCGCTCTTCTCACTCACCTCTCCCTCAAGCTTAACCCTTCGTCCTCACCCCACTCCTACACTCCTTCCGCTTCACGCTCGTCTCCCTCACCCCTACCAAATCGTCACCCTGCCAAATCCGTCACCCTTCCTCCGCTCCCCACATCCCTCTCACCCCTCACTCCTCTCTACCCGTCCTCACTATCCCTCTCTTTGCTTCCCCAAACACTCACCGCTCTACATTGCTGCACACACACCCATCCAAATCCGCCCCCTCGTGCACTCCCCTCATCGCTGTCTCACAGAACTATCCTCTACCCTCTCTTCTCCCTCTCTCCCTCTCTCTGTTGGTATCCCTCACACTGCACCTACACTCATCGTTCCAGACACTTTCTACTATCTCTGCCTTCTCTTCCTCCCCTCTATTTCACCTCTCTTCTCACTCTCTGTCCCATTCTCTCCACGCACTTTCCCTCCAATCCCTGCCATCGTTTTTCCCAATCCCTCCCCATCTCTTTCCCCTCCCCCTCCCCATCTCTCCCTGTCTCCACCTCCATCTCTGCCCTTTAGACCTATCGTACCCCCATTTTCCTTCCTCCCCTCCATCTTCCTTCTTTCCACCCTTCTGACTCCATTTTCCTCCCCCTCCCCCTCTTTCCCAACTCTCCCCCTTTCTGTGAACACCCCCATTGCCCCCACTCACTCTCGGACATGCGCGCTCTCTCTCTCTCCTCTCTCAACCGTTCTCTCCCTCGCCCCCCTCCCTTCGTCTCTTTTCTACTCTCTCTCCTCTGCCTCCTTGTCTTCGCCTATGCATCTCCGTCTCTCTCACACTCAGCCCTATCCCTACTCTCTTTCTCCCAACCTCTATGTCTCCCTTCATCGTTCTGCTCCCCGTACATCACACTCCATCGCAGCCCTATCCCACTTCCCTCATTTTCCCCAACGTTCCCCCGCACCCTCTCTGTACCATTCTTAACATCCCACACATCTTCCTCCACCCTATACACACGCCCTCCTCCACCCTCACACACTGACGCTCCGACTTATTTCCCACCTCTCCATCCCGCTGTACAACACTCTCACCATCCCAATCTCAACCCGTCCCCTATCATCAGACAGACCCTACCCGACACCCACACTGCACTCACCTAACTCGCCGTCTTTTCCCCCACTCTCCACGTCATTACCGGCAACTGCATTGTCAACTTTCCAAACAACCGCCCCATCCACTTCCCCTCATCCCTCCTTTGCCCCTCCCGCTGGTTCTCACCTTCACCCTTCCACTCCCTCACTCTCAAGCTCCCTTTTCACTCCCCGTCAACCTCTCCCCGAGCTCTGAACCTCGAAATAAACCTCTCCCTCTAACTTACCCTCACAATTACTCTCATCATCCCCCACACTCACCCTCAAACTCACTCTCTCACTCCCCTTACAGTCACCCTCATCTTCAGCATTTAAAATGTAAGTAGCAATTGCAAATGGGAAACTTGACGGCTCCATTCTCTATTGTGGTTTTTGATAGGCAATGGGCTGATTTACTTTTAAGGAAAGGTTAAGAATATTTTTGAAGGCTTTGCAAATGATTGGAGTCTAATACAAATTAAACACTCGGTTTTTTTTTTAATTAAGTTAGTTTTTCAAATGGTCGTCCATGCAGCAGAAATGGCTTATGCCAACATTAAAGCGATTTTGTTCACATCTGCATGTTAGTGTTTTGAGAAGCCGATTAAACTTGATTTCAGTTGAAATGCCGCTCCCTGTTCCGGGAAATTTGCTCGGACACGCAGCTGCTTCCACGGAGACCCTGAGCTCCGAGACTCACAGAACAACAACGAGCACCTGAAAAAATCAACAATCATCTGACCTTCCCCACACCCCACCCCGTCCCTTCATTTCCAGTCCACATGAAAGCTATGGGCCTGTTACATCGACTGTTCACTTCTACGCATAGCTGCTGTCTGACCTACTGAATTCTTGCAGAATTCTTTGTATTGCCAAGACTACGAAATATCCGCGAAAGGGCACGTGAGTGGGGCGAGTTGAAAGACACGACTTGAAAACATCAATAATGTCAGAATATTCGAGGGGAATAATTCAACTACTGATATTTATTTCGTCTCTATATGTCCAAGCAACACATTTCTGTTGTTTTATCTCATTGATCAGTAAGTTTATCAACTCGCTTGAAATCTCCTTCGGTGGTGATGATGTTTGTGCTCCTACAGTTTCCTGTTTACACGGTTGAGATTTTCCATTGTTACGTACCCCGTAACTGGGTTGCCAAACCAGCAGAAATGGATCACTCAGTTGGAGTCTGGAGTACTAGAACGAAGAAAGTTTTATTAAAGGAACAAGCAACACAGTAATCGAAAGGATAATAAATGCAACAGTTCAGCGATGCTAAACACACATGTGCACAGAATTAAGATAACAGCATCAATCAAGCTCTATCGTTGTCTAGGGGTAAATGACCAAATTTCAAAGTGACTCAAAGTTCAGTCCAGTTTAGTAGTTCAGTTCGCAGTAATCATTGCCATGGCGATGGACAACGTGGGGGAAGAGAGAGAGAGAACAGGAACAACTATTCATACACGGCTTCACTCACAGACCGGCGATATGGCTCACAAGCAGCTTTTGGGCGGGTCCTTGGTGATGTCACCTGAGGTCACCGACTGTGACCCCTCCTCCAGATGCGGTCGATCCTCTGCAGTGAACCCGACACCCAGGCAAGGGCGGACACACACCGGGTTCCCGCTGATCGTACCTTTCCACCCTGGCCGTTGTCTGGTACTTCCCACCGACTCGTGAGAAGCGTATCCCTTCCAGGGTCTCGTTACCTCGGGTGTCGTGTGTGTCCTGCCTTAGCGAACCGGTCCCTTTTTATCCCCCTGCTGGGGTATCGCCTGTCCATCACTTCAAACAGTGCAAGGTTCAAAGGGGGGAGCCGCTCCAGACAGCTCTCTCTCCCCCGTCCCTTCATTACACATCTCCAGACGCTGCTCCATTGTTCCTTATCTCTCCTTCCCCTGAGGGCAGGTGGCAGACCACTTGCTGATGTCACTGATGCTAACCCAGGCCAGCAAACATCTTAATTTTATGTGTATTCTCGTCACACCATATATTATGCCAAGATCAAATAACAGTACCGCAGAGCGTGTTAAGTGTTTCAAAGCAAAGGCTATATATCAAACCCCTGCTAGGTTTTCAAAATGTCTTATTTCAGATGACGACATCTATTCTGGGTAGATTATGAGTGTTTGCAATCTCTCACATTGGCCAATAAAAGCAAAGTTTTCGATTATATTCAAGGACCAGATGATTGATTAACGCGGGGCTGAAGAGCTGTATGGAGCTGGGCATGATGAATGCCGACGGAAGTGAAAATGTGTCAAGCTAACTTTAAATCAGGTTACTGTCCGGTGTAGCAGGTTTGAGGGGCCGAGTGGCCTACGCTCATGAGTATGTTCACAAAGAAATCTATGGCAACTTACTTAAAGTAATCGAATCTAAGGACTTCGCACGAAAGTACGTGCGATTTTTCGACGGTTGAACAGACAATTAATATTGGACTAATTAAGCTAATTCTATCCAAGTTAGGAACGAATGAGCAGACAGGACGGAGACTGAAAATCTGAGCGGTGCCACAAGAAACACAACTCACTCACCGTCCGCAACGAGCTGATTATTCACTTCAGGAGGAGGAAACCAGAGGTCAATGAGCCAATCCTCCTCGGAGGATCGGAGATGGAGAGGATCAGCAACTTTAAATTCTCCCGGCGTTATTATTCGGAAGACCACTCCTGGGCCCAGCTTGTAAATGCAGTTACCTATGAAGCATGTCAGCGCCTCTACTTCCTTACGTGTTTGTGAAGATTTAGTACGACATCTAAAACTTTGACAAACATTTGTAGATGGGTAGTGGAAGGCGCATTGGCTGGCTACATCACAACCTGGTATGGAAGCACCATTGCCTTTGAACGGAAAGTCACACCACCAGATTCAGGAACAGCTATTGCCGCTGAAACATCCGGCTCTTGACCCAAGGGGAATTACTTCACTTACCCTGGCATTGAACATTTCCTACAACCAATAGACTCACTTTCGAAACATAGAAACATAGAAAATAGGTGCAGGAGTAGGCCATTCGGCCCTTCGAGCCTGCACCGCCATTTATTATGATCATGGCTGATCATCCAACTCAGAACCCAGCCCCAGCCTTCCCTTCATACCCCCTGACCCCTGTAGCCACAAGGGCCATATCTAACTCCCTCTTAAATATAGCCAATGAACTGGCCTCAACAGTTTCCCGTGGCAGAGAATTCCACAGATTCACCACTCTCTTTCAAGAACCCTCGGCCCATGTTCTGAATATTTATTGTTTGTTATTATTATTGTTATTATTATTATTATCGTCATTGCATAGCTTGTCATCTTTCCACACCGTTTGTACGCCCAGGATGTTGCGGTCTTCCGTTGATTCTAGAATTATTACTTGGGGTATATTCCATCACGCACTAGGGCCTTAACCAACTTATTGCTGTTTAAGATACCCAGCACTCCCCCCTCTTATACTTCAAAATGCATGAGCATATTAATACTCTTTGCAATGATCTCCGCATCCTTCACGTCCTTCTCTTTGTTAAATATTGATGCAAAGTACTCGTTATGGACCTCATCCACATCCTTCGCACCCAAGCAAATGCTCCCCAACTCCTCATCCTCCCACTTTATCGTTGTGGGGTCCCACCAACTCCCTCGTTATCCCTTGCCCCTGATGTATGTACAGAATGCCTTGGGGTTCTCTTTAATCCTACTTACCAAGGGCATTCGTGGACCCTGCTGGCTTTCCTAATTCCCCTCCTAAGTTATTTTCTGGCTTCTTTATAATCCTCAAACGATCCGTTTGATTCCAGATTCATCAGCTTTAACAATTTTTTAAAATTTTTATTCGGGACTACATTCATGACCTCCTTCGACATCCACTGTCCTCCTTGTCCTTCCTTCTGACTGGAATATACCTCTCCTGTACTCTGTGTAGTTCGACTTTAAACACTTTCCAAATGTCGGATGTGGACTTGCCCAAAACTGCAACTGATTCCAAATAATTCTCCCTAGTTCCTGCACGATGCTCTCGTAATGTAACCTGCTCCACTTTAATACTCTTTCAGAAGGCCCATGCCTGTAGCTATAGTAAAATTTAAGGAGTTGTAGTAACTGTGTGGTCTGAAATGTTGGTCAACTGGCCAGGTTCATTACCTAACGCCAGATCCAGTACAGCTTCTGCTCTTGTTGGACAATATACATATTAATTTGAGAAACCCACCTGGATGCCCCAATTAAACCACTTGCACTGACAAGGTTTCATCTTATATTCCTTTGTTTGCTCTGATATAGGTGATCATGGTCTTTCCATGACGATGTGTGTTCGGCATTTTTTTCTACAGGGGTGCTTTTCTATTGCCTTCTTCCAGACAGTGTCTTTACAAGACATCTGACTCCAGCCATGATCAATACTCTTCAGATATTGTCTGCCTGCTGTCAGAGATCACATAAGCAGAACCTGTGACATGCATCGGCTGTTCATGATATCGTCCACGACCTTCACAGGACCTGGATTTGATGGTCGTGGTAAAGGGGCGGGCTGATGTGGTTATGTAAGAACTACATCTCTCCCTAGGGTGATCTGCAGGTTAGTGGAGAGAAGAAGAGCCTTACACATCCTTTGGTTGAGATGTTTCTTATACAACTCTATCAAGTCATTTCTCAACCTCCTTTGCTCCAAAGAGAATGTACAGAATATACTATCCAGACAGCGTCATGGTAAACATCCCCTGCACCCCCTATAAAGTTTCCATATCCTTT
The DNA here is from genome assembly GCF_963921235.1 of Mobula hypostoma. Lineage (NCBI taxonomy): Eukaryota > Metazoa > Chordata > Chondrichthyes > Myliobatiformes > Myliobatidae > Mobula > Mobula hypostoma. The sequence goes on from NC_086099.1 coordinate 1,060,360, forward strand.
CTACAGTGAGGTGTTCAGAAATGAAAACAATACTCCAAGTGTGATCGGATCGGTATTTTAGAGTTACGACAATACTTCGCGGCACTTTAACTCAAGCCCTGGACTAATGAAGGCAGCACCTAATATGACCTATCAACTTGCAAAGAACCATTGAGGGATCTTTGGATGTGGACCCCATCATCCCTCTCTTCCACTATATTAATAACAATCCTGCCATTAACCTTGTGTTCCGCCTTCGAATGTGTCCTTCCAAGGTGAATCACTCCTGCGCCCTGTTCTGCATCCTGTCAATGTCCTGTTGTAACCTACGACAATCTATACCACAGTCCACAACTGAACCAACCTCCATATCATCTGCCAACTTACTATTTCCAACCTTCCACATCCTCATTCAAATCAATTGTAAATGCCACAAATAAGGGGGTGGTCCGAGAACAAATCTTTGCAGAAAAACACTGGCCACCAACCTCTAGGGAGATGAGGCCCTGTGCACAGTGATCCCTTGTCTTCTATGTGCTAAAGCTAACTCTGATTCAAACAGCCATCATTCCCAGAAGACCATGCCTACTGACTTTCTGAAGGACACTGCCACGATCAACCTTATCAGATATCTTACTAAATATCAGCATAAACACCATATCAACCTCTCTATTTGTATCATCTGCTTTGTCGCAACGCAGAATTCAAACAGGCCTGTGAAATTTCCAGCACATTCGTTTTCTTCACCTCTAACATGTTCTAGCGTATCAACCCATTTAACGACCTCACAGACATTAAGATCCCACTCACTGGTGAACACTGAAGGAAAGTCTTCATTAAGGACCTGCCCCACCTTCCCGATTCCGGGCGCATGTTTCATCTTTTATCCGTGACCTATCCTACCCTCACTCTAGTCATCCTCTTCTTCTTCACATAAATCTGGAATACCTAGAAACTTTCCTTAATCCTCTTTGCTAAGCCCTTTTAAAGACCTTCCAATTTCTCTTAATTCCATTCGTCAGTTCGTCTCTGGCTAAATTGTAACGTGCGACAGTCCTGTCTGGTCGTTGCGTCCGAAGCCTTAAATCAGCTTCATTTTTCTCTTCACAGGTTGATCCACATTTCTTGTCACCCGTGGTTACTTCACCCTACCAACCTTTCTCTGCCTTAGTGGTGCAAACCTACCCAGAACCCCATGAAAGTACTGCCTAGAATACCTCCACATTTCCGTTGTGTATTTTTCCTTAGCACATCCGTTCCCGATTTAAAGTCCGTTTCCAAACTTAAAGCATCATAATTCCACTTCCCACAAATAATTACTTTAGGAATTCAAACAGAGCAGCGGGGAGATAGTGGGATGGAATGATTCGAGGTCTGACACGGGCTGAGGGGAGGTCGTGGGACAATGTGATTAGTTTGGAGACTGACAAGGGCGGGGATTGGTCAGGAGAGAGGGGCAGTGGAATTAGTTCGGGGACTACCGTGGGCCTGTGGTAAGAGAACGGGGCCGTGGGATTAATCTGCGGTTTGAAACAAGCTGTAGGGAGAGAGTGAGGCAGTTGCATTCGTCTAGGGACTGGCATGTACCGTAGGGAGAGAAAGTGGAACAGTGTGATCAGTTCGCCGGCTGGCATTGACTCTGGGAGAGAGAGTGTGACAGTGTGATTAGCTTTGAGACTGCCGCGGACCGGGGTTAGAGTGTGACAGTGTGATTAGATCAGGGACTGACACGGGCTGTGGGGATAGAGTGGGAGAGAGTGATTAGTTTGCGGACATGGGCTATGAGGAGAGAGTGGGACAGTGTGATTAGTTCGGCTACAGAGAAGGGCTGTGGGGAGAGCAGGATGGTGTGATTAATTTGGGGACTGACACAAGTCAGTGGGTAATGATCAGGGCAGTGGTGTTAGTTTGGAGACCGACGCGAGGCTGTGGGGCAATGGTGGTGCATTGGGAATACTTTAGTCTGACACGTGTCTGTGGGATTATTTTGGGGACTGAAGTAGGGCTGTGGGATTAGTGTGTGTTCCCTGCTTATGAACGGAGGCTGCTGGTACAGAGTGAATCACAATAAAATATTAATATTATCATATTTTACACAAGTTGTCTGTTTGTGCTATTCAATAAATAGTTAAAGTGATCTATCGAGCTAAATTAAGACCACATAGCAACTCCTTCCTCTACATCCTGGAGCTCCCCCTCACGGCCCAAAGCCGCATTACCGCGCTGTCACTCAACCCTCTCTTTGAGGTCAAGACAACGGAATCCCGAGCCCAGGAGCACCGCCAACCCCAAAAGTGTCGAGAATCCGGTATTCTCCACCCCACCCCCCATTTCCCTGCCTCCGATGGCGCCATGCATCAGCCTCCCGGAGATCAGATATATCTCCAAACACCCAATCCCTTCGTTCGACACCGCTGCTCTCAGGACCATATAAATCGGAATGTCTCTGTAGCGGCATTAAGTTCCTCCCTGTCGTCGGGCAGAGGAAGGAAGGGCCTGCCATGACTCCTACGGCTGTCTGGATGGTCACACATCTCCGGTATAAGCCTCCATAACTTCCCGGGAAGCTGAAGCCGAGATGAAACTCGTCGCCTACCCCTTATGGGTCAGAAAGTGTTACGAAGCATTTCTGTACACACTCCCGTGAAGTTCCCCTCCTCCCGCTCCCTCAGGGCCTGAGCCAGAAGCCTGCGGTAGCTCCGGAATTCCACACAGGAGGTTCGGGTGTTCAGAGCCGGGAAATGAGGCTGAGCACCAGCGGGTCTCGCAATTGAAGAGAGGTAGAAGGGAACGGAAGGGGTTGGGTGCTCCAGGGTATGGGCGACCACAACCCGGGCCAGATCCTCGCCAAGAGAAAAGCTGCCTCCAGGACTTTCATAGAGCTCCATTCCGTGCCGCCTCCAGGGTGCATTGAGCAACATCTGCGACTCCAGACCGGACAGGAGGCTGGCTATGTCACAAGATCACAAGATCACAAGACAAGATCGGGTCCTGAATATTCTAAAGGGGGAGGGTGAGCAGCCAGTTGTCTTGGTACATATTGGTACCAATGACATAGATAGGACAAAGGAGGAAGTCCTGAAGAGAGATTTCCAGGAGTTAGGAAGGAAGCTGAGAAGCAGGACTTCCAGGGTAGTAATCTCGGGATTGCTACCTGTGCCACGTGCTAGCGAGGGCAAGAGTAGTCGGATCGGGCAGATGAATGCCTGGCTGAGAGACTGTTGCAGGGGGCAGGGCTTCAGATTCTTGGATAATTGGGATCTCTTCTGGGGAAAGTATGACCTGTTCAAAAAGGACAGGTTACAGCTGAACCCGAAGGGAACCAATATCCTGGCGGGAAAGTTTAATAGAGCTGTTAGGGAGGGTTTAAACTAATTTGGCAGGGGAATGGGAACCGGAATGATAGAGCGGAGGAAGGGGAAAACAGAAATAAATCTAAGATAGTGAGCAGTAAAGATGTCAGGAAAGACAGGCAGGTGATGGGGCAAATGTGTAACCATTGGGATGAGTTGCAGTGCAATAAAGTTGCAGTGAAATCAAAGCAAAAGGTATCAAATACTGGTCTTAAGGTGTTGTACTTAAATGCACGCAGCATAAGGAATAAGGTGGATGATCTTGTTGTACAGCTACAGATTGGCAGGTATGATATTGTGGCCATCACTGAGACCTGGCTAAAGGATGCATGTCTCTGGGAGCTGAACGTCCTAGGATGCACGGTGTATCGGAAGGATAGGAAGGTAGGCAGATGGGGAGGCGTGGCTTTATTGGTAAGAAATGATATTAAATCATTAGAAAGAGGTGATATAGTTTCGGAAGGTGCAGAATCTTTATGGGTTGAGCTGAGGAATAGCAGGGGTAAAAGGACCCTGATGGCAGTTATTTATAGGCCTCCAAACAGCTGCAGGGATGTGGACTACAAATTACAACTGGGAATAGAAAAGGCTTGTCAGAAGGGCAGTGTTATGATAATTGTGGGGGATTTTAACATGCAAGTAGATTGGAAAAATCGGGTCGGCATGGATCTCAAGAGAGAGAATTTGTAGAATGTCTGCGAGATGGCTTTTTAGAACAGCTTGTTGTTGAGCCCACTAGGGGATCGGTGGGACTGGATTGGGTATTGTGTAATGAACCGCAGGTGATTGGAGAAATTGAGGTGAAGGAACCCTTAGGAGGCAGTGATCATAACATGATTGAGTTCACTGTGAAATTAGAAAAAGAGAAGCCGAAATCTGATATGTCGGTGTTTCAGTGGAGTAAAGGAAATTACAGTGGCATGAGAGAGGAACTGGCCAAAGTTGACTGGAAAGAGACACTGGCGGGAAAGACGGCAGAGAAGCAGTGGCTGGAGTTTATGCGAGAAATGAGGAATGTGCAAGACAGGTGTATTCCAAAAAGGAAGAAATTTTCGAGTGGAAAAAGGATGCAACCGTGGTTGACAAGAGAAGTCAAAGCCAAAGTTAAAGCAAAGGAGAGGGCATACAAGGAAGCAAAAATTAGTGGGAAGACAGAGGATTGGGAATTTTTTAAAACCTTACAAAAGGAAACCAAGAAGGTCATTAAGAGAGAAAAGATTAACTATGAAAGGAAACTAGCAAATAATATCAAAGAGGATACTAAAAGCTTTTTCAAGTATATAAAGAGTAAAAGACAGGTGAGAGTAGATATAGAGCCGATAGAAAATGATACTGGAGAAATTGTAATGGGAGATGAGGAGATGACAGAGGAACTGAACAAGTATTTTGCATCACTCTTCACTGAGGAAGACAGCAGGATACCGGACACTCAAGGGTGGCAAGGAAGAGCAGTGTGCACAGTCACAATTACGACAGAGAAAGTACTCAGGAAGCTGAATAGGCTAAAGGTCGATAAGTCTCCTGGACCAGATGGAATACACCCTCGTGCTCTGAAGGAAGTAGCTGTGGAGATTGCGGAGGCATTAGCGATGATCTTTCAAAAGTCGATAGATTCTGGCATGGTTCCGGAAGACTGGAAGATTTCAAATGTCACTCCGCTATTTAAGAAGGGGGCAAGGAAGCAAAAAGGAAATTATAGACCTGTTAGCTTGACGTCGGTGGTTGGAAAGTTGTTGGAGTCGATTGTCAAGGATGAGGTTACAGAGTACCTGGAGGCATATGACAAGATAGGCAGAACTCAGCATGGATTCCTTAAAGGAAAATCCTGCCTGACAAACCTATTACAATTTTTGAGGAAATTACCAGTAGGCTAGACAAGGGAGATGTAGTGGATGTTGTATATTTGGATTTTCAGAAGGCCTTTGACAAGGTGCCACACATGAGGCTACTTAACAAGATAAGAGCCCATGGAATTACAGGAAAGTTACATACGTGGATAGAGCGTTGGCTGATTGGCAGGAATCAGAGACTGGGAATAAAGGGATACTATTCTGGTTGGCTGCCGGTTACAAGTGGTGTTCCACAGGAATCAGTGTTGGGGCCACTTCTGTTTACATTGTATATCAACGATTTGGATTATGGAATAGATGGCTTTGTGGCTAAGTTTGCTGACGATACGAAGATAGGTGGAGGGGCCGGTAGTGCTGAGGAAACGGAGAGTCTGCAGAGAGACTTGGATAGATTCGAAGAATGGGCAGAGAAGTGGCAAATGAAGTATAATGTTGGAAAGTGTATGGTTATGCACTTTGGCAGAAAAAAATAAACGGGCAGACTATTATTTAAATGGGGAAAGAATTCAAAGTTCTGAGATGCAACGGGACTTGGGAGTCCGTGTACAGGATTCCCTTAAAGTTAACCTCCAGGTTGAGTCAGTAGTGAAGAAGGCGAATGCAATGTTGGCATTCATTTCTAGAGGAATAGTGTATAGGAGCAGGGATGTGATGTTGAGGCTCTATAAGGCGCTGGTGAGACCTCACTTGAAGTACCGTGGGCAGTTTTGGTCTCCTTGTTTAAGAAACGATATGCTGACGTTGGAGAGGGTACAGAGAAGATTCACTAGAATGATTCCGGGAATGAGAGAGTTAACATATGAGGAACGTTTGTCCGCTCTTGGACTATATTCCTTGGAGTTTAGAAGAATGAGGGGAGACCTCATAGAAACATTTCGAATATTAAAAGGCATGGACAGAGTGGATGTGGCAAAGTTGTTTCCCATGATGGGGGAGTCTAGTAAGATAGGGCATGACTTCAGGATTGAAGGGCGCCCTTTCAGAACAGAAATGCGAAGAAATTTTTTTAGTCAGAGGGTGGTGAATCTATGGAATTTGTTTCCACGGGCAGCAGTGGAGGCCAAATCATTGGGTGTATTTAAGGCAGAGATTGATAGGTATCTGAGGGGCCAGGGCATCAAAGGTTATGGTGAGAAGGCGGGGCAGTGGGACTAAATAGCATAAAATGGATCAGCTCATGATAAAATGGCGGAGCAGACTCGATGGGCCGAATGACCTACTTCTGCTCCTTTGTCTTATGGTCTTATGGTCAAAGGAGCAGAAGTAGGCCATTCGGCCCATCGAGTCTGCTCCGCAGCTCCCCCATGAGCTAAACTATTCACCCATCTAGTTCAAATTTCCGGCTTTTTCCCCATATCCCTTGATACCCTGACTAATTAGATACCTGTCAATCTCCTCCTTAAACACCCTCAATGATCGGGCCTCCACAGCCATATGTGGCAACGAATTCCACAAATCCACGACCCTCTGGCTAAAAAAAATTCTCCTCATCTCTGTTTTAACTGGGTACCCTCTAATTCCAAGACTATGGCCTCTTGTCCTGGACTCACCCACCAAGGGAAACAACCTTTCCACATCTACACTGTCCAACCCTTTCAACGATATGTCTTACGGTTAACCCGTTAAACACTAGGATTAAGCCGATTGGTAGCAATGGTGTTAAAATGCTCTCCAGTAATTCGCATCCTTTCCACACGGGTGAAGTAGCGTATTTTTATGTGACGCTGCACCGCCACGGCCTGTTGTCAATGATGACGTAAGGTTCAATGGCAAAATAAAACGGGGCACATCTCCCGCAGCTCACTATAACCACGGTCGTGATAACTACCGTTGCTGTTCTCTCAGTGCAGTATCGTTCCCGCAGCTTTCGAGAACATATTGCAATGAGGCGATCGAAGGTAAAACTGACCGCAAACCAAACAGAACCGTCTGGCGTCACAGACAATAATTAAGCCGATTGGTAGCAGTGGGTTTAAAATGTTATCCAGTAATTCGAATCCTTTCCACGCAGGTAAAGTCGCGTATTCATCTGTGAGGGCGCAACGCCACGGTATGCTGTCAATAATGACGCAAGGTTCAACGGCAAAGTAAAACGGGAAATTTCTGCCGCAACTGGCTATAACCACAGTCACCAAAACCGCAGTTGCTGTTCTCTCAGTGCAGTATCGTTCCCCAAGCTTTCGACAACATATTGCGATGAAACGATCGAAAGTAAAACTGACCGTAAACCAAACACAACAGTCCCTTGTCACAGCAAAAAGTACAAGTGTCAGAGCGCATACAGGAGTGATGAGCAGGGATCTAAAATAAATATAGATATTGTTTGTCTGTTCCACTAAAGCGAAAACTATAACCACCATCAGATCCGCTGTTGCCATTCCAACCAGGTTACGGGTGATGCATTTGGAGAGTCCGCATTTTCCCCGAGATAGGATCACAATCGCCGTTAAATTAACATCAAGAAATTTGGAAACAAAATAGAAATGTGGTCAGCAGCAATTCCCTGAGTATCCCTATTCTTCCGTTGCTAGGCAGGGTATGGTCTGTTTGGAAGTGGAAAGCGGGAATCCAGTGTGTGTAGTCTCCATCGCTGCACTCCGGCTGGAGGACAATGACGGATGTGAATGTCAGTGGGTTCGTCACCTTCCGACAGTTTAAAGTGAGACATCCCAGTTCCACGGCTCACGTACGGGAGAGCAGTCGATCGCCACAGTAAACAACATCATTTGCATTATTAGAGGTGAAAGAGCTGACAGGATTATTATAGCGGAGTCAAAGTGGCATCAAGGAGATATAAAGCACGATTTCTCATTTACTGACTTACAGAAGAACAGGCGGGAGTGTCGAAAATAAACTGGATCGTCATTTAAATAAGCTGCCACGTTGTTATAAGGTCGAAGTGTCTGCACTGATAGAGACTCAGACCCAGAAAAGCAGCGACCATGATCACTTCAGAAACTCTAGCGAGGTGAAATTATGAAACAACGACAATATCGACACCAACGTAATTGATAAAAGAAGAAAACACTGCGATCGAGATATGAAAAATGAAAATAAAACCATTGGATACTTGAATCGTCCATTCCGGAAATGCGTTTCAGCCGCTGGTAGCATCTGTGCTTAGTAACAGTGCGGATACCGCAGCAGAGTAACGACGGCACCGTACATAAAGTAACCGGCTCCGGCATCTTACCGGGGACACCAACCGCTACAAATGTGGGATAGAAAATGCCCGCGATGTAGTAAATCGCCGGATATCCCATATGCCTTCAGAAGCAGCGTTCAGCTCTCCGGAGCGTTTTAGCTGCTCAGATGGACTGGGGATCGATTTAGCAGACTTTTATTGGGGTGAGAGCAATTCCACTGAGGCAATTAGCGTGGCTATCACGTCAGGGACATTAGTGATAACCAACTGCACAAACACTTACCTTTAACTATTTATATTCACTCTGTTCCCGCGTCATGAATTTGACTCCTCAAGGGAGGCTATTACTTTAAAACAAAATATGATGTGCTTTTTTTCCATGTTATTTTCCATGATACCTGGCTCCAGCTATTTAAATAGCATATTTTATATCACTGTTGCTTTAAAACAGGCATTCATCTTGAAGTCGATTTATTTTGTAATATTTGAACGTGCACATTCACTTCCGAAATTGAGGGAAGGAGTTTGCTCGGGCAGCTGAAATGGAGAACACTTCTTTATTTAACGGGAGCATTGGTTCATTCTTTTCTTTCGTTGGCTCCAGTCATTTCTGCGGTTTCAGTGATGGAATTGACCATGACAGCTGACATGTATTACAATAACACTGCACTTATGTTACTCCAAACACTGTTAAAGATGTCTATTAATCCATGTGTCCCCGGGCTTTTACTGACTTTTGCAAAATAAACAACAGACAAATATTTTTCTCGAAATGAAATGATTCGCTCTACTGAAATTAGGCATTGCACTGCAAGTGCCACCAATGACATAGTTTCAATGTTGAATTTTATAACGACATTTGATTAAAAGTGCTTGAACTCAGCTATCATTGTGACAAATTTCAACGTTGAGGGATCACTGATGACAAAATACTACTACGTTGAATATATATGTTGTACTTTATATTGGCCACTTTTCAGAAATGCTTATTTCAGGGTAGTGCTATAAAATGCATGACAGCACACATTAGGCTACCGCTGCTGCTATGCTATCACATATTTTCTAACTCTGGACATGTATACATTGCCAAAAATCACTATAAGCATTATTCCCCGCAGATGGTAGCAACCAACCCTACTGGCTCACGGACTATAACAGTATGTTCTGCTCCAAAGAGCAGATTGTGGAATCAAAGGTTATGGGGATAAGGCAGGAACGGGATACAGATAGTGGATGATCAGCCATGATCACAATGAATGGCGGTGCTGGCTCGAAGGGCCGAATGGCCTACCCCTGCACGTATTGTGTATTGTCTATTGTCCACAGTATTTCTGCTGTGTGACGCCGTACTGAAACGTCGTACAACGCTTTCCCCGTACAGGTAGATGACATTAACAGCTGGACATGCAACGTACAAACAAATAAATTTGATGGTACTAGCGGGCTACTTGCTATGAAGGTTAACATAGAAACATAGAAACATAGAAAATAGGTGCAGGAGTAGGCCATTCGGCCCTTCGAGCCTGCACCGCCATTCAGTATGATCATGGCTGATCATTCAACTCAGAACCCTGTACCTGCTTTCTCTCCATACCCCCGATCCCTAAGGGCCATATCTAACTCCCTCTTAAATATAGCCAATGAACTGGCCTCAACTATTTCCTGTGGCCTAGAATTCCACAGATTCACCACTTTCTGTGTGAAGAAGTTTTTCCTAATCTCGGTCCTAAAAGGCTTCCCCTTTATCCTCAAATTATGACCCCTCGTTCTGGACTTCCCCAACATCGGGAACAATCTTCCTGCATCCAGCCTGTCCAATCCCTTTAGAATTTTATACGTTTCGATAAGATCCCCCCTCAATCTTCTAAATTCCAACGAGTATAAGCCTAGTCGATCCAGTCTTTCATCATATGACAGTCCTGCCATCCGAGGAATCAATCTGGTGAACCTTCTTTGTACTCCCTCTATGGCAAGAATGTCTTTCATCAGATTAGGGGACCAAAACTGCATACAAACTAACTGACATAGATTATCCTTTCTACTGCCTCTCTCCCTTCTTGAAGAATGGAGCGATATTTGCAGTTCTCCAGTTTTCTGGAACCCTTCCAGAACCGACTGGTTCCTGAAAGGTCATCACTAATACCTTCTCATCTTTTTAGCCAACAGTTTCAGAACTCTGGAGTGTACACCACCTGGTCCAAATAACTTATCTATTGTTACGTAACCGGCAACACTGAATATTAATCAAGACAGGTTTTATAAAAATAACCAAACATTTATTAAACACATATAAACGATAAGGGAAAAAAACACAAAGGAAAACTTTAACCGGAGGTTAACAGGTATGCAGTTGTTCACCAACTCCACTCGGCTCTGGCTCTTAAAGAGTTAAATGCTGAAAACAGTTCTTAAAGCAATAACTTCGAAAGTCCAACAGTTTTACTCATTCAATTGGGAGAGACTTCTCTGGAGAAGGATTTCTTCACCGACGCACCTTTACTGCTAGTTCTGTCCACAGGATTCCAGATGCCGAAAATAAACAGTTTAAATCGACTGACTTTAAATTGTTTAGAGAGAGAGAGCCTTTGTGCATGAACTCTTTGCGCTTTTACAAGAGTTATCTCAATGCAGCTTCTCTTCAGCGAAGACACAATAAGGTCAATCCTTTACTAAACTGCCAACCGATGCCGACTTCTCTCGATCTTTCACTTCGACGAATTCTTCACTTTCCCTTCAGAACTGTCAGAATTGAGTAAATTGGCACTTCCAGCCACAAATTTCCAGTTCAAGTAATATGGAACCTTTCAACAGAACGTACAACCGTTTTAAAAATGAAACTGCGTCACAAAAACAAAGACGCAACAGAAACGGAGGCACAACACGTTCCACCTGGAAATCTACAAACTCAAAAACCCACTGCGTCACCTGAGTCGACCCTTATATCGTCACGGGGCACGTCATCACGGGACCTCACATCTTTTGTTACAATTTTTCTATCTGAAGGAGCCCAAAACTACACAAAGTACTCCAAGTGAGGTCTTACCAGTGCCTTATATAGCCTCAACATCACATCCCTGCTCCTATACTCTATTCTTTTAGAATTTAATGCCAACATTGCATTCGCCTTCTTCACCACCGACTCAAACTGGAAGTTAATCTAAAGGGTATCCTGCACGTCCCGTTGCATCTCAAATGAGGAGAGAATTCTACCAAAGTGCTTAACCCTACACTTTCCAACATTGTATTTTATTTGCCACTTCTTTGCCAATTCTCCCAATCAATCCAAATCTCTCTGCAGACTCTGTTTTCACAGCACTACCGGCCCCTCCACCTATCTTTGTATAACCAGCAAACTTAGCCACAAAGCCATCTATTCCATAATCCAAATCGTAAAAAGAAGCGGCCCCAAAACGGACCACTGTGGAACACTACTGGTAACCGGAAGCCAATGGGATCCCTTTTTGGGCCAGAGAAAGCAGGATCTCCCAGTGGCCACACATTTTAATTCCACATCCCATTCCCATTCTGACATGTCTATCCACGGCCTCCTCTACTGTAAAGATGAAGCCACACTCAGGTTGGAGGAACAACACCTTATATTCCGTCTGGGTAGCCTCCAACCTGATGGCATGAACATCGACTTCTCTAACTTCCGCTAATGCCCTACCTCCCCCTCGTACCCCATCCGTTATTTATATACACACATTCTTTTTCTCTCTCTCTCCTTTATCTCCCTCTGTCCCTCTGACTATACCCCTTGTCCATCCTCTGGGTTTTCACCCCCCCCCCCCCGCCACCTTTCCTTTCTCCCTGGACCTCCTGTCCCATGATCCTCTCATATCCCTTTTGCCTATCACCTGTCCAGCTCTTGGCTGCATCCCTCCCCCTCCTGTCTTCTCCTATCACTTTGGATCTCCCCCTCCCCCTCCCACTTTCAAATCTCTTACTAACTCTTCCTTCAGTTAGTCCTGACGAAGAGTCTCGGCTTGAAACTTCGACTGTACCTCTTCCTAGAGTTGCTGCCTGGCCTGCTGCGTTCACCAGCAACTTTGATGTGTGTTGCTTGAATTTCCAGCATCTGCAGATTTCCTCGTGTTTGCAAACTTAATCTGACTTATTTTTCTTTCCGGTCCTGACGAAGTGTTCTCGGCCTGAAACTGCGGCTGTTTACTCTTCTCCATGTGCCTCGCATGCTGCATTTCTCCAACATTTTGTGCGTGTTGCTTTGGACGACTGATTGATGTCGGCTGTAATTCTTCGGAATACGATGGTGTCGCAGTCTTGGAGGACTGTTTGATATAGGCTGCAGTTCCTTGGAGTTCGGATGGCGTCGCCGTATCAGAGGACTGTTTGACGCAGTCTGCAATTTTCCAGAGGTCGGATGGCGGCGCTGTACTGGAGGACTGTTTGCTGTCGTCTGTAATTTCCCAGAGCTCGGACGTCGTCGTTGTCTCGCCGGACTGTCTGATATCGGCTATAATTCCCCGGACTTCGGATGGTGTCGGTGGCTCGGAGGATTGCTTAATATAGTCTGTAATAGGCTATAGGCTATTCTGGACTGGGTTTTGAGCAATGAGGAAGGGTTAATTAGCGATCTTGTCGTGAGAGGCCCCTTGGGTAAGAGTGACCATAATATGGTGGAATTCTTCATTAACATGGAGAGTGACGTAGTTAATTCAGAAACAAAGGTTCTGAACTTAAAGAGGGGTAACTTTGAAGGTATGAGACATGAATTAGCTAAGATAGACTGGCAAATGACACTTCAAGGATTGACGGTGGATATGCAATGGCAGGCATTTAAAGGTTGCATGGATGAACTACAACAATTGTTCATCCCAGTTTGGCAAAAGAATAAATCAAGGAAGGTAGTGCACCCGTGGCTGACAAGAGAAATTAGGGATAGTATCAATTCCAAAGAAGTAGCATACAAATTAGCCAGAGAAAGTGGCTCACCTGAGGACTGGGAGAAATTCAGAGTTCAGCAGAGGAGGACAAAGGGCTTAATTAGGAAGGGGAAAAAAGATTATGAGAGAAAACTGGCAGAGAACATAAAAACGGACTGTAAAAGCTTTTATAGATATGTAAAAAGGAAAAGACTGATAAAGACAAATGTAGGTCCCCTGCAAACAGAAACAGGTGAATTGATTATGGGGAGCAAGGACATGGCAGACCAATTGAATAATTACTTTGGTTCTGTCTTCACTAAGGAGGACATAAATAATCTTCCAGAAATAGTAAGGGACAGAGGGTCCAGTGAGATGGAGGAACTGAGCGAAATACATGTTAGTAGGGAAGTGGTGTTAGGTAAATTGAAGGGATTGAAGGCAGATAAATCCCCAGGGCCAGATGGTCTGCATCCCAGAGTGCTTAAGGAAGTGGCCCAAGAAATAGTGGATGCATTAGTGATAATTTTTCAAAACTCGTTAGATTCTGGACTAGTTCCTGAGGATTGGAGGGTGGCTAATGTAACCCCACTTTTTAAAAAAGGAGGGAGAGAGAAACCGGGGAATTATAGGCCGGTTAGCCTAACGTCGGTGGTGGGGAAACTGCTGGAGTCAGTTATCAAGGATGTGATAACAGCACATTTGGAAAGCGGTGAAATGATCGGACAAAGTCAGCATGGATTTGTGAAAGGAAAATCATGTCTGACGAATCTCATAGAATTTTTTGAGGATGTAACTAGTAGAGTGGATAGGGGAGAACCAGTGGATGTGGTATATTTGGATTTTCAAAAGGCTTTTGACAAGGTCCCACATAGGAGATTAGTGTGCAAACTTAAAGCACACGGTATTGGGGGTAAGGTATTGGTGTGGGTGGAGAATTGGTTAGCAGACAGGAAGCAAAGAGTGGGAATAAACGGGACCTTTTCAGAATGGCAGGCGGTGACTAGTGGGGTACCGCAAGGCTCAGTGCTGGGACCCCAGTTGTTTACAATATATATTAATGACTTGGATGAGGGAATTAAATGCAGCATCTCCAAGTTTGCGGATGACACGAAGCTGGGTGGCAGTGTTAGCAGTGAGGAGGATGCTAAGAGGATGCAGGGTGACTTGGATAGGTTGGGTGAGTGGGCAAACTCATGGCAGATGCAATTTAATGTGGATAAATGTGAAGTTATCCACTTTGGTGGCAAAAATAGGAAAACAGATTATTATCTGAATGGTGGCCGATTAGGAAAAGGGGAGGTGCAACGAGACCTGGGTGTCATTATACACCAGTCATTGAAAGTGGGCATGCAGGTACAGCAGGCGGTGAAAAAGGCGAACGGTATGCTGGCATTTATAGCGAGAGGATTCGAGTACAGGAGCAGGGAGGTACTACTGCAGTTGTACAAGGCCTTGGTGAGACCACACCTGGAGTATTGTGTGCAGTTTTGGTCCCCTAATCTGAGGAAAGACATCTTTGCCATAGAGGGAGTACAAAGAAGGTTCACCAGATTGATTCCTGGGATGGCAGGTCTTTCATATGAAGAAAGACTGGATGAACTGGGCTTGTACTCGTTGGAATTTAGAAGATTGAGGGGGGATCTGATTGAAACGTATAAGATCCTAAAGGGATTGGACAGGCTAGATGCAGGAAGATTGTTCCCGATGTTGGGGAGGTCTAGAACGAGGGGTCACAGTTTGAGGATAGAGGGGAAGCCTTTTAGGACCGAGGTTAGGAAAAACTTCTTCACACAGAGAGTGGTGAATCTGTGGAATTCTCTGCCACAGCAAACTGTTGAGGCCAGTTCATTAGCTATGTTTAAAAGGAAGTTAGATATGGCCCTTGTGGCTACAGGGGTCAGGGGGTATGGAGGGAAGGCTGGGTTCTGAGTTGGATGATCAGCCATGATCATAATAAATGGCGGTGCAGGCTCGAAGGGCCGAATGGCCTACTCCTGCACCTATTTTCTATGTTTCTATGTTTCTATGTAATTCTCCAGTAGTTTTCCGAACGTTTTGCGTTTGTTTCTATTATCAAAAACTTTGCTCTTCCTGTTTATTCTTTGACTTTCTCACACATTCGATCAAAAGAACTACGCGGTCCTGTCTCTAAATCAGCAGCACCATTTTAGTACTTAAAGTATGCCTTCATATTCTTAACAAAACGTCTTTTTTTTTGTATTTTCCGTGTGTTTCATTAATTTAATCGGTTTAGACCATGAGAAAAAAATATATTGGAACAAAATTAGGCCATTTGGCCCACCGAGCCTGTTTCGTGATTTATCCTGCCTGATCCATTTTCCCACTGAGCCCTAATCTACTGTCTTGTCCGCGTAAATCTCTGCATTAAGTACACGTAAAGAATTTGCCTCCACAGCTGAATGTGGCAACGAATTTCACAGATTCGGCATTCTCTGGTTAAATAAATTCCTCCTCAGCCCTCAATTCAGTGAGCGCGCCCTCTTGTTCTAAACACCCCCAGTGTCAGCAGCAAATGAGACATGTTCGTCGATGTACAGTAAAGTCCTGGGGGTGGTCTCTATTAGAATGACGGCAAAAAAAAACTCTCCCCGGGAGCACACCCTTCCGAACTGCGCAGTCTATCGTTGTCCCACCGCTGAAAGGTTCCAGCTCATTTGCATTCACTCCCCATTCAGACTGGGAGTGAATGCACTTCGTCAGTCTACCGTGCGATCGCAGTATGACACTAAATGTCTGCTGTAACCCCGACCCATCGGCGACTATTTCCCCAATTTTTCTTTTATCCTATGTTGTACAACTAATCATTCACCTTCAGCAATCAGCCTCCGTTACGTGTACTGCTGCCATTATACTTTAAAATGCTATTCACAGCTTTCTAACACGCTCTCGGGGTCGTCTATATAAAGACGAACAGAGTCGACATTTCGAACGAGACACTTCCATCACAGAATTAACACGATCCTTCGGGGCATGGATTAAAAGCCGGAATCTTGATACGGGTTTCTGAGTGCGAACATATTTCGGGGTTCTCGCAGATCTGGGGTGTCTACGGATTTGGAGGTGTGACGAATCTCAAAGTTGTTTCATTTATAGATACGGCAATAATAAATTTGATTTCAACTTTGACCTCTGTTCTTGTGTGTTATTTTTTTCAGTTTAGCCAGCCATTATCCGAACTATTTAAAATGATGCTTATTCTGCGATACAGCGGAGTTCCCATTGGGTTTGACACAGGGATTTTGGGATGCTGTCTTATTTAGGGATGGGTGCATTTTGGAGGTGGACGAGGATATTCGGGATGCGCACAGATTTAGGTGGATTTCAGGTTACACATAGATCTGAGTGTATCGGCGGAACTGCAGCTGAACACAAATTTTGGGATGTGTGCAGATTGTAATGTCGAAGCAGCTATTTCCAGAACTGGAATAAACTAAAGTGGATGTGTGGGTGTCAGCCGGTTTGGGGTACGCACTGAACTGCAGATTGCGGCTAAATTCTCGAATATGGGGATGCAAACTGATTTGAGAATTGTACAGATTTATGGATATGTTCTCCAGTAAGGGGTTTCGCACGGAATTGGTGCTGTGCGTCAATTTTAGGGTGTGCTCTTATTTGGTGATGTGAGCTGATTTGGAAGTGCAGACGGATTTGGTGATGTGTACACATTCAACGCTGTGTTGTCGAATACAGAGGCGCACACTGATTTGAAGATGTGCAGATATTTAGGGGTGTATCGGCCAATATGGGGATGTTTACCGATTTCTGGCTTCTCACAGATTTGTACTCTCTGCGGATTTGGATTTATGACGTTGCATTTACAGATATTTTCAGAATAAATGTCTTTGAACTTTCAACATTATTGTTATTATTTTATGCTGGAGGCAGACATTTTGTGAACTATTTGAAATTATTTTTGTTCTTAAATACTAATGTGGGTACACTTGTATTTGAGGTGCACACTGACCACAGATTCCGGTGTCACAGCAGATTTGGGGTTGAACACAAATTGTAGACTGCTTGTGAATTTTTAATGCCGAGACAGATATTTTCTGAACAGACTGAAATGATTCTTGCTCTTGAATAATCTGATGTCAGTGGGGTTTGCCTGCACACTGAATACGGGATTGCACACATTTAGGGCGGTTTCGGCGAACATGGGCACATGGATATGCGGATGAGTACAGTGTGTACTGAAATATTAGTTATGGATTTCAGGTTACTCCTAGAGGCCGATCTACAGTTGCTATCGGTTTTTGGGGTACGTGGGAATTTTTAATATCGAAAAAATCATTTCCCGAAGTTTGAAATGATTTCTATTATGTATGTGGTGTGTCAGCGCGTTTAGGGTGCACACTGACTTGGCTATGTTCACAGATTTGTTTCTACACGCGGATATGTTGATGTGCGCTGATTTGGGTTTGCATTTTCAAACATTGGCGTGCACACCTATTTCGGAATACACACAGATTTAGGTATGTTAGCGAATAAAGATTTGCACAGGAATGTATGGTTGACTGCAGAGTATGAATGCGGAGGCTACTAATTTCTCAACTGTTTGAAATGATACTGTCATGCTCGGTCCGTGAAGTCCGCATTCCGGTTCACGGTCCGGTCCGTGGACTCAGGACTCCGGGTCTTCCAGCTGTACCTTGTTTTTATTGAGTTAATCATAGGCATCTGATTCCCATCTTGAGGATTGGGAAATACGCGGCTTTGGGGTCGAGTGTGGGCTGCTGGTTAGTCTTGTCAAGATCCCCTGGGAGCAACCTGCTGGTAGAAGGCTAGTGAGGCCACTTGCCATCTTTAGGCCGAGTTAGAAAACAATTGCTTCATGAAGCCTTGCTGTCGGTAGTCGGAGCCGTCTTTGCAGTATGGATTTGGCTGTTTCCTGGGCCAGCTGAGTGCCCGTCAGTCACTCCGAGCTAGGTAGGGATCTGGCTGTTTCCGTAGCCAGCTGAGCTTGCTGGCCGAACTGAGATTCAGAGCTACCCCGAAGCAGAGATGGAACTTTGGTGTTTGTCTCTTCTTGTCCTCGCCCCGATGGGGTAAGTCAGGCTGTTTTCCCTTTGTCCTGCGGGGGGATCTGTCTTGTCTTGCCTCGCCTCCGTGGGGTAAGTCAGGCCGTTTTGCCGTTCCCCAACAGGTGGACCTATCCGACCTTGGTGTGGAGATAAAGTTGAGTCCCGGCTTCTCTATGGATGAGTCTCGGCTCTCTGTCTATGCACTGTCCAGTCTCATGTTAGCGTCGAGTTAAAGATAAGTCCCGGCTTTTCGAAGTATAAATCCCAAGCTCAAGCCTCAAGACCCCAGCCTGTCTCCAAGCTCAAGGTCCAAGACCCCGGCCTGTCTCCAAGCTCAAGGTCCAAGACCCCAGCCTGTCTCCAAGCTCAAGGTCCAAGACTCCAGCCTGTCTCCAAGCTCAAGGTCCAAGACCCCAGCCTGTCTCCAAGCTCAAGGTCCAAGACCCCAGCCTGTCTCCAAGCTCAAGGTCCAAGACCCCAGCCTGTCTCCAAGCTCAAGGTCCAAGACTCCAGCCTGTCTCCAAGCTCAAGGTCCAAGACCCCAGCCTGTCTCCAAGCTCAATGTCCAAGACCCCAGCCTGTCTCCAAGCTCAAGGTCCAAGACTCCAGCCTGTCTCCAAGCTCAAGGTCCAAGACCCCAGCCTGTCTCCAAGCTCAAGGTCCAAGACTCCAGCCTGTCTCTAAGCTCAAGGTCCAAGACCCCAGCCTGTCTCCAAGCTCAAGGTCCAAGACTCCAGCCTGTCTCCAAGCTCAATGTCCAAGACCCCAGCCTGTCTCCAAGCTCAAGGTCCAAGACCCCAGCCTGTCTCCAAGCTCAAGGTCCAAGACCCCAGCCTGTCTCTAAGCTCAGGGTCCAAGACCCCAGCCTGTCTCCAAGCTCAAGGTCCAAGACCCCAGCCTGTCTCCAAGCTCAAGCCTCAAGACCCAAGCCTCCTGTCCTGTAGTCCTGTCATGACCTTGCCTTGTTCTGGGGCCAGAGCCTGAAGGAAGAACGAGGTTCTGGGTCCTTGTAAGTCTCTGTCTCGGGGTCCAAGCCCAAATCTGCGTTCTTGTCCCTGCTCCTTGTCTGTATCCTGTCACGTCCCTACTATCATGGACAAGGATAGATCTGGTCCTAGGGTTGAGGTTCTGAACTGGAAGAATGCCAAATTTGAAGAAATGAGAAAGGATCTAAAAAGCGTGGATTGGGACAGGTTGTTCTCTGGCAAAGATGTGATCGGTGGGTGGGAAGCCTTCAAAGGAGAAATTGTGAGAGTGCAGAGTTGTATGGTCCTGTCAGGATTAAGTGCAAAGTGAATAGGAATAAGGAACCTTGGTTCTCAGGGGATGTTGCAACTCTGATAAAGAAGAAGAGGGAGTTGTATGACATGTATAGGAAACAGGGAGTAAATAAGGTGCTTGAGGAGTATAAGAAGTGCAAGAAAATACTTAAGAAAGAAATCAGGAGGGCTAAAAGAAGACACGAGGTTGCCTTGGCAGTCAAAGTGAAGGATAATCCAAAGAGCTTTTACAGGTATATTAAGAGCAAAAGGATTGTAAGGGATAAAATTGGTCCTCTTGAAGATCAGAGTGGTCGGCTATGTGCTGAACCAAAGGAAATGGGGGAGATCTTAAATAGGTTTTTTGCGTCTGTATTTACTAAGGAAACTGGCATGAAGTCTATGGAATTAAGGGAAACAAGTGGTAAGGTCATGGAAATTGTACAGATTGAAAAGAAGGTGGTGCTTGCTGTCTTGAGGAAAATTAAAGTGGATAAATCTCCGGAACCTGACGGGGTGTTCCCTCGGACCTTGAAGGAGACTAGTGTTGAGATTGCAGGGCCCTGGCAGAAATGTTTAAAATGTCGTGTCTACAGGTGAAGTGCCGGAGGATTGGAGAGTGGCTCATGTTGTTCCGTTGTTTAAAAAAGGATCGAAAAGTAATCCGGGAAATTATAGGCCGGTAATTTTAACGTCGGCAGTAGGTAAGCTATTGGAGGGAGTACTAAGAGACAGAATCTACAAGTATTTGGATAGACAGGGACTTATTAGGGAGAGCCAAAATGGCTTTGTGCGTGGTAGGTCATGTTTGACCAATCTATTGCAGTTTTTCGAGGAGGATACCAGGAAAGTGGATGAAGGGAAGGCAGTATATTGTCTACATGGACTTCAGTAAGGCCTTTGACAAGGTCCCGCATGGGAGGTTAGTTAGGAAGATTCAGTCGCTAAGTATACATGGAAAGGTGGAAAATCGGGTTAGACATTGGCTCAAAGAGTGGTAGAAGAGAATTGCTTCTCAGAGTGGAGGCCTGTGACTTGTGGTGTGCCACAGGGATCAGTGCTGGGTCCATTGTTATTTGTCATCTATATCAATGATCTGGATGATAATGTGGTAAATTGGATCAGCAAATTTGCTGATGATACAAAGATTGGAGGTGTAGTAGACAGTGAGGAAGGTTTTCAGAGCCTGCAGAGGGACTTGGACCAGCTGGAAAAATGGGATGAAAAATGGCAGATGGAGGTTAATACTGGCAAGTGTGCGGTATTGCACGTTGGAAGGACAAACCAAGGTAGAACATACAGGGTTAATGTTAAGGCACTAAGGAGTGCAGTAGAACAGAGGGATCTGGGAATACAGATACAAAATTCACTAAAAGTGGTGTCACAGGTAGATGGGGTCGTAAAGAGAGTTTTTGGTACATTGAACTTTATTAATCAAAGTATTGAGTATAAGAGCTGGAATGTTATGATGAGGTTGTATAAGGGATTGGTGAGGCCGAATCTGGAGTATTGTGTTCAGTTTTGGTCACCACATTACAGGAAGGATATAAGTAAAGTTGAAAGAGTGCAGAGAAGGTTTACAAGGATGTTGCCGGGACTTGAGAAACTCAGTTACAGAGAAAGGTTGAATAGGTTAGGACTTTATTCCCTGGAGCATGGAAGAATGAGGGGAGATTTGATAGAGGTATATAAAATTATGATGGGTATAGATAGAGTGAATGCAAGCAGGCTTTTTCCACTGAGGCAAGGGGAGAAAAAAACCAGAGGACATGGGTTAAGGGTGAGGGGGGAAAAGTTTAAAGGGAACATTGGCGGCGGGGGGCTTCTTCACACAGAGAGTGGTGGGAGTATGGAATGAGCTGCCAAATGAGGTGGTAAATGCGGGTTCTTTTTTAACATTTAAGAATAAATTGGACAGATACATGGATGGTAGGTGTATGGAGGGATATGGTCCGTGTGCAGGTCAGTGGAACGAGGCAGAAAATGCTTCGGCACAGCCAAGAAGGGCCAAAAGGCCTGTTTCTGTGCTGTAGTTTCTAGGGTTTCTATAGTTTCTGCTCTAGTCAAGTCCGGTTCCTTGGACTTCAGTGTCTGTGTCTTGCATTTGGGTCCGTTCCCAGCGCCCCTTTGTGACAGATACTTCCTCTGGATTAATCTGAATTGTATGTAGATGTGTCAGTCGATTTCGGGTGCGCACTGAATTGGGGATTTCGCAGATTTATGGTATGTCGGCTGATATGGGTTGAACAGTGTCTCGGGGTGCACACGGATCGGCACGGATATTGGGTTGTGTTCTCGAATATAGATATGCGCAGGAATTTAGGGATAGCATATTTCGTAGTGTGTCGTCGAATATGGGGGTTACACGTTTCTGTGGGTGTATATGCGGATTTACACGGATTTGTGGTGATTCGGGTGTGCCATCGCATTTGGAAATACGCTCACGGACTTTCAGAAGCATGCAGGTTTTTATTGTCAGGACAACTATTCTGTGTTTGAAATGATACCTCGTCTGGTCACTGATGTGCGGGTTGGGCTGCACACGCATTTTGGGCTGCGTTCTTATTTGAGAACGTGCGCAGATCTGCGTGTGCAGAGGGTTGCACTGTTGAATATGACGGTGCACACAGATTTGGGGTGACAACACATTTAGTCGTGTCGGCCGATGTTAAAACTGATTTTGGGCCGAGTGAGGGTTTTTATGTCAAACAGCCAAGTTCTGAATTGTTTGAAATGACTCCTGCTCTGAGATAATTAATTATGCCTGTGAGTGTGTCAGTGTGTTTGGAGTCCGCGCTGATTTAGGGATGACGCAGTTTTAGAGCGTTGTTGATAAATATGAGATGCACACTGATTTGGGGATGCGAACAGCTTTAATGATGTTACCGCCAATATAGAGGTGCACACTGATTTGGAAACGCTCATTTATTTAGGGGTGTGAAAGCCAGTATAGTGAGGTTTTCGGATTTCGGGGTTCTCACAGGGATTTGATGTCTGCAGTTTTGGAGATGTGACGTGTCGAATCTTCTTTCATTTATAGATACTTTCATAATAAATGCAATTTGAACTTTCAACAGCATTCTTGTTACTTTATGTTCGCAGCAGCCAATTTGTGAAGTTTGAAATGATTCTTGTTCCAGGACAATCTAATGTGCATTTGGGGGAGTCAACCATCTTAGGCTACACAGTGAATTGGGGATGGAGCAGAGTTAGGGGTATTGTGGAAAATGGAGTCTGCAAGCATTTGGTTTTACTCACAGATGTGGGTGTGTTGGTCGATCTGCAGTTGCAAATGAAAATTGGGGTACATGTGGATTTTTATTGTCGAGGTATGCATTTTGCGAACTGTTTGAATTTAGATTAGATTAGATTATGAGGACACGCAGTCCTCTTTTATTGTCATTTAGTAATGCATGCATTAAGAAATGATACAATGTTTTTCCAGAATGATATCACAGAAACACATGACAAACCGACTGAAAAACTGACAAAGACCACATAATTGTAGCATATAGTTACAATAGTGCAAGGCAATATCGTAATTTGATAAGAACAGTGTACGTGCTCATCTTTCTGTCTGTTAATATGGTCTTCATTTTTTATATTCACATATTAACAGACAGAAAGATGAACACGTACACTAAAAACAGAATACTGCAGTGCTACATTTATTCTATCCTGATTTATGGAAGTGAATGCTGGACCATTTCTCTAACAATGGAAAAGAGACGAGAAGCAGCTGAATTATGGTTTTACAGGAGAATGTTTAAAATATCATGGACCACACACACATCAAATGAAGAAGTTCCCAGAAGAGCCCAAGCAGTTCGATCACTCATACCAACAAGAAGAGAAAGACAACTCAGATTCCTAGGGCACATCATGCGGAAAGATGAACTGGAAAAACTCATACTCTCTGGAAATATCGTGGGGAGTAAACCTAGAGGAAGACCTCGGCTTATGTACATCAAAAGCACAGCCAGCTGGCTACACATCGAGGAAATGGAAGTCATACGAAAAACGAAGGCTATATCTACATGGAAAACCATGGTCACCAAAGTTCACATCGGATATGGTACCTAGACAGACAGACAGATAAGAACAGACCATGGGCACGGTAAAAAAAAATCTCAAATTTGAGGCGGATAATTTCTGGACAGTTTGAAATGTTTCATTCTCTTGGATCATCTGACGTACATATGGAAGTGTCAGAAGGTTGTGTGCAAATGATTCCTACTTTGGGATATTCAGTTTTGCATGTGAGTTTTTGGCAGTGATTGGGGTGCGCACTGATTTGGGGATAGCGCAGGTTTAACGCAGTGTTGGCAAATATGGGATGCACACTGCAGATTTAGTGATGTGACAGTCAACGTAGACGTGCACACTGATTTCGGGATGTTCATTAATTTAGGGGTGCTTAGACCAATATTCGGATGGTTACTGATTCCAGGATTCTCAAATTCGAGAGTCTGCGAAATAGAAACTGTAATGTATCTGAAGGTTGTTTCATTTACAGATACTTTTACAACCAATGCACTTTGAACTTCCGGCGGTATTCTTGCTACTTTATCGTGGAGGCAGCAATTTTGTGAACTGTTTGAAATGATTCCTGCTCTGGGATACACAGCTGCGGGTCGCAGCGTGTTTGGAGTGCACATCGATTTATGAGTGCGCGCTTATGCTGTGCGCAGACTTGTGCGTATGCATGAATTTGAGGGTGCACCTGGACTAATGGATGAGCACAAATTCGATTGTCTTGGCGACTTTCGATTTCTCCACGTATTTTAATGTCCAGGCATCCATCTAATGAAGTGTTTGAAATGTTTCTTGCTTTGGGATAATGTAAAGTGCAGGCTGGGTGTCAGATGGTTTGGGGTGCGCAATGAATTGGAGATTGTACAGATTTAATGTTAATTTCTCTAATATGGGGATGCAAACTGATTAGTAATTTGTGCATGTTTTGGGGTGTGTTGTCGAGTATGAAGGTGCAGACGGATTTGCGATTAACTGTTTGAAATGATGCTTAGTCTAAGATAATATAATGAGCATGTGGGTTGTCACCGGGTTTGGGGAGCACATGGATTTTGGGGTGCGTTCTTATTTGGTGAGGTTTAGTGGTGCTCGCAGATCTGGTGATGTACACAGATTCGGCGGTCTGTTTTCGAATACAGAGGTTCACACTGATTTAGGATGGAGACAGACATTTTGTGAACTGTTTGTAATGAATCTTGTTCTGAAATACCATTGATTATTGGATGAGCACAGATTTAAGTTTCTCGGCGGATTTGGGGTTGCACAGGAATTTTGGGCTGCATGCAGATTTTTAACGTCGAGGCAGATAATTTCTGGACAGTTTGAAATGTTTCATGCTCTGGGATCATCGTACATATGGAAGTGTCAGAAGGTTGGAATGCACACATAATTGGTGATTCTGCGGATTTACGGCAGTGTCGGCGTATATCGGGTGCACACTGCTTTGGGGGTGCAAATGGATTTGGGGATTAGTTGTGTGTTCTCAAATATGGGTGTACTCACTGAATTAGGGATTGCGTGGATTTAAGGGTGCAGTGGCAACAATGGCTGTGCACACTCTATTGGGGAGTGCACACGTGTTTGGTAATGTGCGCACATTTAGAAGTTTGTTGCAAATTATTGGGGCGCACACGAGTATGGTGATAGGCGCATATTTAGGTATGTGTTGTGGAATATGGGGTGGACGCGCATTTGGTGTTACACCCAGAGTTGTGATTGTCGGCCGATCTACAGTTGTAATCGCATTTTGGAATGCATGGGGATTTTTAATGTCAAAACAGCAAATTTCTGAACTATTTGAAATGTTTCCTGCTTTGGAATTAACTATAATGTGTGTAGAAATGTTTGGTTGTATGCGTAATGATTCTTCGCTTGGAAAATCTGATGTGCATAAGGGGATGTCAGCGTGTTTGTACATCTAACGGCGCATCCGATTTGAGGTTGCACACAAATTTGGGGATCTGCACGGCGGGTGTGGATACACACGAATTGGAGGTGACAGTGGATTAGAAGGTGTGACAATTCTCAAGCTTGTTTCGTTTGAAGATAGTTCAATAATAAATGTAATGGAACTTTGAAATTTGTGCTGGATTTTTTAAAGTTGGAGGCAGCTATTTTATGAACTGCTTGAAATGACTCTTGCTTTTCTGTAATCTAATGTGAATGTGGGATTGTCAGTGGGTTTGAGGTGCACTTGGATTTTGGGCTGCTCTCTTTTGTGTTGATTCGCCCAGATATGGGGTGCAAACCGATTTGGTGATCTGCGCAGATTTAGGCGTTTGTTGTCCAATATGTAGGTGGAAACGGATTTTGGATTACACACAGACTTACAGTTGAAGTCAGAAGTTTACATACACTTATGGTGAAGTCGTTAAAACTCATTGTTTCGCCACTCCACAGATTTCATATTAGCAAACTATACATTTGGCAAGAAGTAGAGGACATCTACTTTGCGCATGACACGAGTAATTTTTCCAACAATTGTTTACAGACAGATTACTTCACTTTTAATTGACTATATCACAATTCCAGTGAGTCAGAAGTTTACTACAAAATCAAAAGAAATCAGCCAAGACCTCAGAAAAAAATGTGGACCTCCAAGTCTGTTTTATCCTTGGGAGCAATTTTCAAATGCCTGAAGGTACCTCGTTCATCCGTACAAACAATATTACGCAAGTATAAACACCATGGGACCACGCAGCCGTCATACCGTTCAGGAAGGAGATGCATTCTGTCTCCTGGAGATGAACGTACTTTGGCACGAAAAGTGCAAATCAATCCCAGAACAACAGCAAAGGACCTTGTGAAGATGCTGGAGGAAATAGGTAGACAAGTATCTATAGCCACAGTAAAACAAGTCATATATCGACATAACCTGAAAGGCTGCTCAGCAAGGAAGACGCCACTGCTCCAAAAGCGCCATAAAAAAGCCAGACTACAGTTTGCAAGTGCACATGGGGACAAAGATCTTACTTGTTGGAGAAATGTCGTCTGGTCTGATGAAACAAAAATTGAACTGTTTGGCCATAATGACCATCGTTATGTTTGGAGGAAAAGGGGTAAGGCTTGCAGGCCGAAGAACAACATCCCAACCATGAAGCATTGGGATGACAGCATTTTTGTTGTGGGGGTGCTTTACTGCAGAAGGGACTGGTGCAGTTCACTAAATAGATGGCATCATAAGGAAGGACGATTATGCGGATATATTTTAAACAACATCTCAAGTCATCAGCCAGGAAGTTAAAGCTCGGTCGTAAATGAACCTTCCAAATGGGCAATGACCGCAAGCATAGCTCCAAAGTTGTGGCAAAATTGCTTAAGGACAACAAAGTCAAGGTATTGGAGTTGACATCAGAAAAACCTGACGCCAATCCGATAGAAAATTTGTGGGCAGAGCTGAAAAAGCGTGTGCGAGCAAGGAGGCCTACAAACCTGACTCAATTACACCAGTCCTTTCTAAAGGAATGGAACAAAATTCTAGCAACTTACTGTGAGAAGCTTGTGGAAGGCGACTCAAACAGTTTGACCCAAGTTAAACAATTTCAAGGCAATGCTACCAAATACTAACAACGTGTATGTAAACTTCTGACCCACTGGGAATGTGATGAAAGAAATAAAAGCTGAAATAAATCATTCTCTCTACTATTGTTCTGACATTTCACATTCTTAAACTAAAGTAGTGATCCTAACTAACCTAAGACAAGGAATGTTTTCTAGGATTAAATGTCAGGAATTGTGAAAAACTGAGTTTAAATGTATTTGGCTAAGGTGTATGTAACCTTTTGACTTCAACTATAGGTGTGTCGGCCGATCCAGCTTTGAAAGCGAATTTTGGGATGCTTGCATATTTTTGTCGAAACAGCCATTTTCTGAACTGCTTAAAATAATTACTGTTTTGAAATAATTTATGATGCCTGTGCAGGTGTCAGCTTACTAGGAGTGCGCACTCATTCTGGGATTGCGCAGTTTAAGGGCGGTGTCGGCAAATATGGGTATACACACTGGTTTGATGATGAAAACAGGTTTAGCGATGTGACCGGCAAAATATAGGTGCACAGTGATTTGGGAATGTTCATTTATTTAGAAGCGTGTAAGCCAATATGGGGATGGTCACGGATTTCGGGATTCTCACAGAGTTGTAGTGTTTGCGGCTTTGGAGTTGTGACGTACCTGAATTTTGCTTTATTAATAGACACTTTCAGAATCAAATCACTTTGAACATTCTTGTTACTTTATGTT
Source organism: Mobula hypostoma (assembly GCF_963921235.1). Taxonomy (NCBI): domain Eukaryota; kingdom Metazoa; phylum Chordata; class Chondrichthyes; order Myliobatiformes; family Myliobatidae; genus Mobula; species Mobula hypostoma. Next base: position 1,088,145 of record NC_086099.1, read on the forward strand.
GGAGGCAGACATTTTGTGAACGATTTGAAATGATTTTTGCCCTGGTAGACTGTTGAGAAGCGGACTGACTTGGGATGACACAGAGCTAAGGTTAAATCGGCAAATATAGGGTGCACACGGTTTTGAGGCTGGGCCTGGATTTCGGTATACGTGCAGATTTAGGCGTGTGCTCTGTAATATGGGGTTGCGCAAATATAGTGTGTGTTATCGAATATCCTGACGCATACGGATTTGCTGTTACACCCAGATTTGGGTGTGTCGGCCGATCTGGTCCTGAAATCTAATTTTGGTCAGTGTGAGGAATTTTAATGTTGAAACAACCATTTTCAGAAATTTTGGAAATTATTCCTGCTCTGGAATAATCTATTATCCATGTGGAGTGTCATGTTGTTTGCCGTGCGCTCTGATTTGCGGATTGCAGCAATTTAATGCAGTGTGCACAACGATTTGGGAACGCTCATTGATTTAGGGTTGCCTACGTCAATATGGCGATGCTTATTGAATTCGGGCCTCCCACAGGTTTGCAGTCTCTGCAGATTTGGAGTTGTGACGTATCTAAAGGTCGTTCCATTTACAGATATCTGAGAAATCAATGCACTTTTAACTTTCAACGGTACTGCCGTGGTTTATGTGAAACGGAACACCTCTCGTTCCGTTTTCAGGGAGAGAGAGAAAGCCTGTGATATATGTAATATCGTGTGAATTTTGGGGTACCTCAAGTCTGTGTCTTTATTGATGCTTTGCAGCATGTTTGTGCTCTGTCGGCGGTGCCGATGCCTATTTGTTGGTGGGGAGCTCGTAGCTCGTTGTTTTGCTGCTGTTTATGCGTCGGAGGGGGAGTTGGCGAGGCTTTGCCGTTCTAACATTCAACTGTCACTGAAGCACGCCTCTTTTTTTCGTGGATGTTTCGTGGAAATCAGACGTATATTGGATACATTACTCTAACATGAAATTTGCCTATTGAATCCTATTGGAGGCAACAATTTTGTAAACTGTATGGAATGATTCTCTCTCTGCCAGACTCCACTGTGGATGTGGGAATGTCAGAGGGATTGGGCTGCGCAATTACTTGGGACTGGTGTGGACACTTCGATTTGGGGATACACGCTGATTAGTAGGTGAGCACAGATTCGGGTGTCTCGGCGGGTTTGAGGTTGCACACGAATTTGGGTGTGTATGCGGATTTGGGGTGTCGGAGTTGGGACTGTGACGAATAGCAAGGTTTCGTCACTTAAACACATTTGGGGTATCTGCAGATTTGCAGGTATGACGACTCTCGAGGTTGTTTCATAGAGGCATCTATTTTGTGAGCTTTCTGTAATGATTCTTGCACAGCGACAATCTAATGTGCATCGGGAGGTGTCAGTAGGCTTGGGCGGAGGGATTTGTCGTGGCATGAGTATTTGGCTGTGCACGCTGACGTGGGGTTGCTTGCGGATTAGGAGGTACGCACGGAGTTGAGTATTGAGCAGCGATTTGGTGCACACGCATTTCGGATGCTCACCGAGTTTGGAATTTTTCTTCAAATATACGGTTTATCGGACTTTGGGGTGTGCACACATTTTGGTTTGTGTTGTCGAATATTGTGGTGAACTGAGAATTGGGGTGCGCACAGAGTTGCACGTGTCGGTGGGTTTAAGAGTGCGTGCGGATTTCGGCGTGTCGGTCATCTGTGGGTGTGATGAATCTCAAGGCACTTTGAAGTTTGAACTTTGTTCTTGCTATTGTTTAAACTGGTGATACCAATTATGCGAATTATTCTTGGTGTGGGATAATCCTATGTGCACGTGGAGGTTTCAGCGGATTTTGCTGTGCGCACGGATTTGAAGATGTGCCCAGAATTCTCGGAGTGTCGACGAATATGGGGTTGCACATGAATTTTGGTGATGAGCTCAGATTTGGGTCTGCTGGCGAATACTGGGAGTGCACACATTTCCACGGGTGTCGGTTTATTCGGAGGTGCACACTGATTTGAGTCTGCTGATTTGGCGATGCGCGCAGTTTTCGGGTGTTGTGGTGAAAAAGTGTTCAAATGGAACGGAGTATGTTAGTTGATTTAGACATATGACAAATTCAAGCATGTTTCATTTATTGATACCTTTAAAATGCACTTTGTATGCTGATCTCTGCACTTGCTATACATTTTTTTCGTGTGGATCCAACTATTTTTCATTCTGTTTGAAAGGAATTTTGATCTGGGATAATCAATTGTTCATGTAGTGGATTTAGCCCAGCGTACTGATTTTGGTATGCACAGGATTTTGGGATACATGCTGATTTGGGGATATGCAGGGATTTACCAATGTTTCGACGCATGTAGGTACACACGGATTCGTCAATGTCGGCGTGACTAATCTCAAAATTCTTTCATTATGCTTGTTCTTGCTATTTATTCCAGGTGGAGGCGGCTATTTGGTGAACCGTTGCTAAATATATTTTCGTTGGGATAATCACTTGTGCACAGCGGGGTTTCAGCATGAGTGTGCACGGTTGAGTGATTTCCACAGTTTTAGGGGTGTGTCGTTGAATATGTGACTACGGACAGATTTTCAGGGTGCCGGTGCGTTTAGCGGCGTGACAAATCTCAAATTGTCTCATTTATAGATACTTTATTAATACATCTATGAATTCTTTAAAATTGAACTCCGCACTTGCTATTTATTTAAGCTGGAGGCAGCTGATGTTTATGAACTGCCTGAAATGTCTTTTTTCACTCGGGGATAATCAGATCTGTAAGCGTGTTTGGGTTTGTACACGGATTTGGGGATGTGCGCAGTTTTTGGGGCTGTCGACAAATATGAAGGATACACAGGCATGTTGGGCTGCACACGGATCTGGGGGAGCCGCTGGATGTGGGGTGGTGACAAATCTCAATATTATTTTTATTTTCGATAGTTCATTAATAAACGCACTTTCAAATTTGAAATTTGTTCGTACTGTTTTCTAAAGTGAAGGTTGATAGCTTGTGAACTGTGCAATTAATTTGCTCACCAATAATGTAACGTCCATATGGGGATGCCAGCGGGTTTGGTGGTGGGCGCGGGTTTGGGGGCGTACACAGATTTGGGGTTCCACAAGGTTTTGTGGCGCGTGCAGATTTAGGAATGTGCACAAACTTGGAGGTGTGTCGGTGAAAATGGGTGCATACGGATTTGGGGGGCAGTGAAAAATCTGAAGGATATTTCATTTATAGAATCTTTAATAATAAACACAGTTTGAACGTTGAACTTTGTTCTTGCTTTATTTAAAAGTGAGCCAATTATTTTGTGAAAGATTTCAAATCATTCATGCTCTGGGGTAATCTACTGTGCATCTGGGGTGTCAGCAAGTCATTGAAACATGGAGGGCATAGACAGGGTGGACAGCCGATATTTTATCCGGAGGATGAAATTACTAATACCAGAAGGCATGCATTCAAGGTGAAATAGGGAACATTACCTGATTAGTCCTTATTACACTGTTTATTTACTTTGCAATTTGGTATAATTTTGTATATTTCTCCAGTCGACTGCTTTAACGAAGGAAGGGAAGATGCCTTTGATGGTGGGTCCCATTGTTCATGGCGAAGCTATAAAGAATTGTGTGCTGGACGTGGACGCTGGTCGAATGGCAGATCAGGGCAAGAGGTTTCTATCCTAGCTGGGGTGGTGAATGGGTGGTATGAGGGCAGATCTGCGCGAAATGGAAGAAGTGCGTTTGAGGACAGCGTTGAGGACAGGGAAAGAGGAAGCCCCTTTCTTCGAAGAAAAAATACATCTTCTTCATTTTCTTCATTCTGAAATGAAACGCCACATCCTGAGAGCATAAGCCGCGGAGATAGGAGGAGCTGATATAAGAGGATGGCATTTTTCCAAGTATTTGCATGGGAAGATGTATTGTCGAGGTAGCAGTGAGAGTCGACGGATTTATAATAGAAATAGTAAGTTGTATGTAGCGATAGAGACATCGCGAAAGTTATACATTAATGGTTTTGATGAAGGGATTAAAAGTAACATTAACAAATTTGCAGGTGACTCAAAGCTGGGTGGCAGTGTGAAATGTGAGAAGGATGTTATGAGAATGCAGGGTGACTTGGAATGGCTGGGTGAGTGGACAGATGCATGGCAGATGCAGTTTAATGTGGATATGTGAGGTTATCTACTTTGGTGGTAAGAACAGGAGGGCAGATTATTATCTATATTCTGTTAAGTTAGGAAAAGGGGAAGTACAACGAAATCGAGGTGTTCTTGTACATCAGTCACTGAAAGCAAACATACAGGTATAGCAGGCAGTGAAGAAAGCTACTGGCATGCTGGCCTTCATAACAAGGGGAATTGAGTATAAGAGCAAAGAGGTCCTTCTGCAGCTGTACAGGGCCCTGGTGAGACCACATCTGCAGTATTGTGTGCAGTTTTGGTCTTCAAATTTGAGGAAGGACATTCTTGCTATTGAGGGAGTGCAGTGTAGGTTCACAAGGTTAATTCCCGGGATGGAGGAAGTGTCATATGATGAAAGAGTGGAGCGACTGGGCTTGTATACACTGGAATTTAGAAGGCTGAGAGGGGATCTTATTGTGACATATAAGATTATTAAGGGATTGGACACGCTGGAGGCAGGGAGCATGATCCCGCTGATGGGTGAGTCCAGAGCCAGAGGCCACAGTTTAAGAATAAGGGGTATGCCATTTAGAACGGAGTTGAGGAAAACCTTTTTCACCCAGAGAGTGGTGGATATGTGGAATGATCTGCCCTAGAAGGCTGTGGAGGCCAGGTCTCTGGATGCTTTCAAGAAAGAGACGGATAGAGCTCTTAAAGATAGCGGAATCAAAGGTTATAGGTTTTAAGGCAGGAACTGGATACTGATTGTGGATGATCAACCATGATTACAGTGAATGGCGGTGCTGGCTCGAAGGGCCGAATGGCCTACTCCTGCACTTATTGTCTATTGAATGGGGAAGGTGATGTCGGAAATGGACCAGGTAAATTTGAGGGCAGGGTGGAAGTTGGAGGCGGAGTTGATGATGTTGACGAGTTCCACATGTCGATGTAGCGGGGGAAAAGTTAGGGAAAGATACCAGTGAAGTCTTGGAACATAGATTGTTCCTCGTAGCCGATAGAAGGCAGGAATACATCCAATCCAGCCGAGTACCAATGGCTACAAAGGTCTTCCAAGGTGGTGCTGCAGGAGCAATGGGTATTTTTATAGACACTCGACTTGGTATCACTTCAGCGAGAATTGCCAGTTCAATACATTTAATCGAATCTGAGTTGACAGTATTTAAATTCAGATAATATCGTTGAGTTACTAGTGGGAGAAGATAAAGAGCGAACTTATTGTGAAAAATAAAATGATGGAACTGCATAAGCAGTTTAATTCTCAAGGATTGCAGAGATGGGGCACGACATGCAGTGATTTTATCGGAATATTTTAAAAATACACATGAAATGCATCTGCTGATAACATACTTGTTCGAAGGTCAACAGTGAAAGGCTGTTGAGCCCATCGATCACTACTAAAGGAAGTTACAATATTATTATTAGGTACCCGGTCTTGGATGTGGGCTCCAGCCATTTTACACAAGGGTCACCTATCTGACATTCCGATTTGTTCTCCATCAACCCGTGACAACGTGGATATGGCGAAGAAATTTAACCTGGGATTAACATGAGAAAAATGTCACCATTAACGGACACAAATTTGTGTCGGGACAGCGCTCTGTTACATTAGATACCTCCTAGTGTAAACACAGAACCACGTGAAGATTAAAAATAATACAGCAAGCTTTTCTCTCAAAAGACTGGGCCATTCCCGATATTATGGCGAGTAGAATAACAAAAATTAATTTTAAATGCATCTATTTTCCTCTGTCCATGTGGTCATTCGCTGGGGCCCCTTGTTCATAAACAACTCTCCTTCATACTGTACTTGATCTGGTATTGGGAAGTGAACCTGGTCAGGAGTCAGAGAGCATTTGGAGATATGATCACAACTCTATCTCCCTTACCTTAACATTGGAGAGGAATAGGAACAGACAAGGTAGGAAAGCGTTTATTTGGAGTAAGGCGAAATTTGAAGCTATCAGGTAGGAACTTGGAAGCATAATTTGGGAACAGATGTTCTCAGCGAATGTACGGAGAAATGTGGCAAATGCTCAGGGAACACTTGCGTAAACAACAGGAATTCTGCAGATGCTGGAAATTCAAGCAACACACATAAAAGTTGCTGGTGAACGCAGCAGGCCAGGCAGCATCTTTCGGAAGATGTGCAGTCGACATTTCAGCCGAGACCCTTCGTCAGGAACGTCGACTGCACTTCTTCCTAGAGATGCTGCTGGGCCTGCTGCGTCCACCAGCAACTTTTATGTGGGAACACTTGCGTGGGGGTTTTGCATAGATACGTTCCAATGAGTTAGAGAAACGATGGTAGGCTACGTGAACGGTGGTGTACAAAGGCTGTTGACAATCAAATCAAGAAGTAAAGAAAAGTGGACGAAAGGTTCAAAAACCTAGGTAATGATAGAGATTCATAAGAGTAGAGGCCACCAGAGATGATCATGTGAATGAAATTAGAAGGGGCCGTGAGAAGGCCCTAGAGTGCAGGGTTAAGGAAAGCCCAAAAGCATTCTACAAGTATGTGAAGAGCATGAGGATAAGACATAAAAGAATAGGACCAATCAACTGTGACAGTGGAAAAGTGTGTATGGAACCGAAGGAAACAGCAGAGGTACTTAATGAATAGTTTGCTTCAATATTCACTACGGGAAAGGATTTTGGCGATTGTAGGGATGACCTACAGCGGATTGAAAAGCTTCAGAATGCAGATATTAAGAGAGGATGTGCTGGAGCCTTTGCAAGGCATCAAATTGCATATGTCAATGCGACCGGACGAGATGTTCCCAAGGCTACAGAGGGACGCGAGGAAGGAGCCTCTGGCAATGATCTTTGCAACGTCAGTGGGGACGGAGTGGTTCTGGAGGATTGAAGGGTTGCCGCTTTAGTTCCCTTATTCAGGAAAGAAAGTCGAGAGAGCCCAAAGCTCCAAAGGAGGAAAGAGGGCAGTTCCTCAGTGGAGTGACACTCAAAAGATGAACATGCATAGGATCCACAGAGAATAAAATGTTTGGATTCGGAATTAGCTTGCTCACAGAATACAAAGTCGGATGCGATCTGGAGGTGTGTCATTTCTGATGTTCTACAAGGAGCTGCTTGTGAAATATTTAAGTGTCTAGGATGGAAACGTTTCCAGGCGGGGTATGAAGTTTCAGAGAATATAAGGATTGGTAATGTTGTAATTAGTGTAAACGACAGGTAAATGATACAGTGAGATATTGGTTAGTTAAACCTATGGGATTTTACTGACAGATGGGATTTTACCACGTCGAAATGGTGGGTATTGCATTCTGGGACAATGATTACATTCACTGTTATTGGCAAGTCGATTAATATTGTTGATGAGATTCCAGTTCACATCTCCCTCGGAGTGTCTGTACAGGTGGTTGGTTTGTGATAAAGGTAAATGAGAAAGTTACATTTCTTATTACTGTCGAGGATGTGTCTTCAATAACCTGGATGCTGCTGCAATTTAAAATGCCAGTTCGGCCGCATTTGGAGTTGTAATTGCCCCATTATAGGAAGGATGTTGACGCGTTGGAGAGAATATGGTAGAGTTGCACTGAAACGCTGCATTGTGTTTACTAGTATGCTTATAGAGAGAATGTCTGATAATAGGAGCGGCTGCACAGACGTGTGTTTTCTCTAGACGGCAGAGGCTGAGGGCAGATATGATAAAGGTTAATAAGGTTATGAAGGGCATTCATGCAGCAGAAAACCTGTTTTTTTTTCCTCATCCGTAGGAATACAGACATGAAGCCGCAGAGATTCAGCACGACAGGCAGATTCAAGGAGATCTGGCATCGAGACCGGAAAGGAACAGGGAAGAAGACAGAATATGAACATAGGGAAATGGAATGAGTACAAGGCTTCAGCTGATAGGTGAAACAAAGTGTAGGGGAAGTTATCTGAGTGAGGGGGGGAAGAATTAAGAAGTTCTGACAAGATGGAAACATCTGACGGAAGAGGAAAGCCCCGCATGAGAGAATTGGAACGAGAACAGGCGCCAGTTAGATGTGATGGGCAGGCGAGAACAGAAGAGGCATGAGCCGCAGAGACTGAAGGCGGATCTGATAGTGGTTTATAAAATGACGAGGAATATTGACGCAGTAGACGGCTTGTGTCATGTTTCGAAGGTTGTAATGTCTCTTACGAGAGGGCTTGCAGTTAAGGTGTGAGGAGACAGTTCAAAAGGAGATGTCAAGCCAGTTTATTTTTACCACAGAGAGTGGTGGTTTCCTGGAATGTAAAGCCCATGATGATAGTGGAGGCAATTAGAATAGCTACGATAAAAATATTCCTAGATCATCCTTTGCAAGAGCAAAAATTCGCAGGACAAGGACGTTGAGTACGGAGTGAAACAAAGGAGATGATTTCACTTGACCATTATTGCTCTGGCCCCTGCACCAATGGCTTCACTTTCTTGGACTCTTCATCTAATGCTCTCGATGTCAATTACTTGTTTTCATTGTTACTTGCACAGTTGGTTGTCTCTGCACATCGGTTCAACCCCATGTTGGTGCGCTCTTCCATTGATTCTGTTATGCATATATTTCTATAAATTTATTGAGTATGCCCGCACTTAATTGTGTGGGCACGTGGCCAAGTGGTTAAGGCATTGGACTAGCTACCTGCCGGTTGTGAGTTCGAGCCCCAGCCGAGATGTGTTGTGTCCTTGAGCAAAGCACTTAATCACACATTGCTCTGCGACGACACTGGTGCCAAGCTGTATGGGTCCTAATGCCCTTCCCTTGGACAACATTGGTGTCATGGAGAGGGGAGACTTGCAGCATGGGCAGCTGCTGGTCTTCCATGCAACCTTGCTCAAGCTTGTGCCCTGGAGAGTGAAGACTTTCCAGGCGCAGATCCATGGTCTCGCCAGGCTAATGGGTGCCTTAATGCCCGCAAGAAATAAATCAGGGCTGTATTTAGTGATATATACTGTATGCAATTTGTTAATAAATGTCGTTGAAATCTGAGGAGGTATTGATTTAGTTGGACATTGGATTGCTAATTTGTACAACTCGGCACAATAGTGCAGACAATAGACCCGTTGTTTATTGTTTCAAGTGTATCTGCCTCACATACATTCGTCTGACATTTGTCTGTAGGACACCCTCTGGGTGATGACGTTATCCCCTGGGTATGTTTTAAAACTTTCCACTCTCACCTTAACTGTAAAAGTTGTGGTTTCGATGGTCTAATACAGCGATTGACCTGGCTTCATTCACCATATCTAAGCCCCACATAAGTCTTCACACTTTTCCGAGTCATCCCGCAAAGGGACAAAGTCCCAGCCTTCCCAGTGTCTCTTGATACCTCGGGCTGTTGCGGCCATGCAATATTCTCTAAATCGTCTGCAGCTTAATGATGTCCTTCCTCTACCAGTGTGACCAAGTAAGGTTTTATCAACATCTTGTAATTCTGCACTACAACACCCCTAACTGATCAAGGCAAGTGGGCAAGCACCACCTGAACCACCAATGTGAGGGACATAGATAAGGTGGATGGTAACATTTTCCCCTAGGGTCGGGGAGTTGAAAACTGGAGGAAATAAGTTTAAGCTCAGGAGCGAAGGTTTTAAAGGGGTCGCAAGGGGCACGTTTTCACATATGTGGAAGGAACTGCCGGAGGAATTGTCTAATGCAGGTACAGTAGCAGTGTAGCAGACTCGTACATCGAAAAGTTTTAACGGAACATAAGCTGGCAAATAGCTCTGGGAATCTGGGGCAGCATGGACCGGCCAGATAAAACACACAGCTCTGTGGAAGAATGCGTGGGACCAGGCGAGGGAAGAGACTGTCGTCTCACTAGGATCTCCACCCTCACCACCTCCTTTATGGTGAATCAATCTGTAAAGGATGCTTCCTGTGGTGGAGTGTGTAATGCTAGAGGGCATAGACTCAGAATAGAGAGGCGTCCGTTTACAACTAAGATAAGGAGGATTGCTTCAGCGGGAGAGTAGTGAATCTGTGGAATTCATTGCCACAGGCAGCTGTGGAGGCCAAACTTTTAATTATATCTAAGACAGAGGTTGATATATTAATGATTGGTCAATGTATGAAGGGATACGGGTGGGGGCGGGGTCAATGCTGAAGACAGGGACTGAGAAGAGAAATGGTGGAGCAGACTCGATAGACCAAATGGCCTAATTCTGCTCTTATATCATATGGCATTTTGGTAATGTACTCTATGTTCTCAAACTTTGTTTCATAAGTCAAGAATCCCCTTTTCATGGAAGGTGATGGGGATGTGATTTTAATTTGGTCGGAATGCCCCCCCCCCCCCACCTCCCACCACCTTTGGCACACACGATCTGCCGCCAATTCTACACCGCTCAGGCGGCATTGCACCGTCGCCATTCCCAGCATCCCTTGCTCCCGTCACATTTACAAACTCGTTTTCCACTCCATTTTGGCGTATTTGCACTGACAAATGTTTTAGCCCCCCTGGCTCTATGCACAGTACTATAGTTCCATGCAGAGTTTACCGTGGATGTTCTGCAAAACCGGACGCCTCTAAAATTTCGAAAAAACAATGGGCTTTGCTCAATCGCTGCCTATATGAATTTGTGTTTACCACATGACTTTATCAGATTACGAACGATGGAGAAGTAACATCTGTTCAAATGTCACAGACGCACAGTGAAAAACTGATGACAGGCAGGCTGAGGTGACAAAAGATTTTGGGGCTGGGTAATGCAATCAATTTTCTATAGCTTGATACCCCATTGAGAAATTTATATTACCCAACCCTTCCCGTTATCCTTGCCTTCAAAACGTCCGCTTTGCAAATTCCTCTTGAGACACAACCACCAGTTTACTGAGTCAACAGCGATATTATCGTACTTTCCCTGTTGTTCAAGGCTCTCCCTTTACTCTCATTCACCCAAAAATGTTCATTTTGAAACATCGGAATCTCTGTCAGTTCAGAAGCAATTCTTCTCCTTGTGATTGTCAAGTCTCTGTGATAATTTGGAATTTATTCAACAAATGTAACAATTGCGCCAGCTCATTCACCATTTGGCCAGTTTCCTACTTGAACTGTATGAAGTATGCAATCTTCCGCCGATATTTGGGATTTCAGAATGGTCAGCCACATGATTGTTTGAATTTATGACTACTTTTCCATAACTAATCATTTTGAAACTGTTTTGTTTGAAAACTCTACTGAATTCCAGTGGGACCTGGACATTATCTACAAAGATGCCCTTTTAAGGTAAACACATACTTCATTCCATTCTTGAGCTCTTTTCTGAATTTCTTCTGTGTCAGTGTATAGATACAAGTGTTAGTGCACATACTCAGAGTTTGCAACATGTACCCAAATTGCTGCAGTACATATACCGGGGAACTCAAATATCTGTTTTCAAAAGAATAATTTTGCGATTGCCAAATCAGGGAATGAACTACATAGGGTATCCAAAATAATATGAAATTAGCGGATATTGCAAACAACAAAATCATCGATTTTCTGCGGTTTTCTACCTCGGTATCCTTCTGACTATCACTGTTATTCCGAAGCCCTCGGCGGACTCTATTTGCCGCAATGATATATCTTACTGTTAACCCATTGAACACCAGAATTAAACCGATCGGTAGCAACGGTGTTAAAATGCTATCGAGTAATTCGTATCCTCTCCACAGTGGTGAAGTAGCGTATTTAGATGTGAAGGCGCAACGCCACGGTATGTTGTCAATAATGACGTAAGGTTCAATGGCAAAGTAATACGGGACACATTTGACGCAGCTCACTATAATCACGATCACGATAACTAGCGTTGCAGTTCGCTCAGTGCAGTATCGTTCTCCGAGCTTTCGACAACATATTGCGATGAAACGATCGAAGGTAAAACTGACCGTAAACCAAACAGAGCAGTCCCTGGTTATAACCCTAAGTACAAGTGTCAGAGCGCATACAGGAGTGATGAGCAGGGATCTAAAATAAATGTAGAATTTGTTGGTCCATTCCACTAAACCGAAAATTATAACCACCAATAGATCCGCTGTTGCCATTCCAACCAGGTAACGGGTGATGCATTTGGAGAGTCCACATTTTCCCTGAGATAGGATCACAATCGCCGTTAAATTAACTACCAGAAATTTGGAGAAACAAGAAAAAAAAACAGAATTATCGTTAGCTGCAAATGTCTGAATGCCCACCATTCTTCCAATGCTATGCAGTGTATAGTTATTTTGGAAGTGAAAAGCAGAAATTCAATGTGTGCGGACTCCGTCGGCGCACTCCGGTTGGTGGAGGATAATGGACAGGAGTGACGACTTTCGGACAGTTTAGAGCCGGCCATCCGATTTCCCTTGCTCACGTAGTAGTGAACCTTCGCTCGCTCCAGTAAACACGCTATTTCCATTATTAGAGGTGAAACAGCTGTAGTGAAATTCACGAGGTTCAATGTATAAGTTATTATTCAGTGATTTTTGGAAGAACAGACCAGAGTGTCGATATTCAACTGGAAGGTCATTTGAAAAAGCTGCCCATCTGCAAAACCGACAACTGTTGCTTCAGGATAACGAAGAAGATCAGACTATGAAACTATGGCAATATCGGTACCAAAGTATTTGACAAGCGGGGGGAAACAAAACATCACATCGAAAAAGTACGGAAACTGAAAAACAGAAATCAGATGCTTGAATCCTGAATTCTGGAAGCATGTTTCAGACGAGGGTAGCGTCTGTGCTGAGTAAAATGTCGAGAAGTGCAGCGAAACAAAAGCCAGAGTACGGCATCAGACATAGATTGACAAACTCCAGTAACTTACCTGGGACACCGATCGCTACAATTGCAGGATAGAAAATACCCACGATGTAGTAAATCGCTGGATATCCCATATTCCGTCAGAAGCAGCGATCAGTTGCACGGGATGTTCCAACTGCTCATATGGACTGGTGATCGGCTATACAGAGTTATATGCAAGTGAAAGTAATTCCACTGAGGAAATTAGGATGGTTATCACGTCAGCCACATAAGAGACAACCAGCTACACAAACACTGACATTAAAGTGTTTTCGCAGTCTGTCACTGTACCGTAAAGTCGTCTCCCCAAGGGATATTACAAGTTATTAACTTTTAAGTAAATATGAGCATTGCTAATTTAATTTCCAAGACACCTGGCTTCAGCTGCTGAAATGGGACATTTTCTGATCAGTGTCATGTCTAACATAAACAATCATCCTGAACAATCAACATGGACAATCAACTTCAAACTGATTTATTTTGTCACATTGGCGGAGCACATTCGCATCTAACATTGAAGGCGGGACATTAGCCCGGCAGGTTAAATGGACTACACTTTATTGAAGGGGTAGATAGGATCAGTTTTTTCTTAACGATCGTTCTGGTCATATCGAAACATTTGAATGACGAAAGGGACAGTAACAGCTGATACATGTATCACAATAAAACACGCTGTACATGTGCACTTCTAAGCATATAAAACAGTTCGAGAGCAATATTCCAGGGACCCTTGATAATACAAAGTTACGAGCCCACACCATATTCACTGCCGTTTGTGGACCGATTACTGAACCTTCTTTTCCTGCGCACACACACACGGGCCGCTAGGTGTGAGGAAATGAACCGCTCCTGGGGAAGGACTTGACCACTTTACCCATACCCGTGTCGTGCGGTGCAGTCTATTTAATTTTAAAGACATCAGCCAGAGCTGCCACAGCTCAACAACCATTTACTCATCCACATTCGCTTTGAACAGACGTAGAATTTAAAATCTCTGATCTATGAAGTTGCAGACTGGTCTATTATTTGCCATGAAGACATAATTAAATACTGTAAAATGCAAAGCATTATATTCGGACTGAAATTGTGCGCTGAAAAGCCAAAGTTGCTGATTTGGATCCAAGATCGGATTAGCAGAGAGTGGATGGTTGTTTTTTTTTTTAAACTGTCACTAGTTTGCCGTTGGGATTGGGGTCAGTCCCGTTGTTATTTATCATCTATGACAATGATCTGGTTGTCACTGTTGACAGGTAGATCAGAAAAAATGCGGACGGCCCCAAAATTGGGGGCGCCCTGTACAGCCAAGAAGGTTAGCCAAGCTTGAGCGTGACATTGGCTGGCTGGGAAATGGGTTGAGAAATGGCAGATGGAATTGAACAAATGTGATGCGGTCTGTGTTTGGAGAACAGCATACAGCAGAGAATGTTGCAGATTATCGGACAATGTACCAACGAGTGACGGAAACATAAGTGGAACGGTAACGCATGGAACCTTGGCTGTTGTTGTTGATTTCGTACTGATATCAGGAGTGACCCGGTGGTTAAGGAGAGATATTACCTCATTTTTTTATCATCACATTGGGTCGTCCTTATATTTCGAGGCATGGGCACGTATTTGTTTTCGTATATCTAAATGAAATTCGGCGATATTTATTTGCCTGCCCTTTTACACTCTTTTATTTAGCCATTCACATGAAAATAAATCCGGAGATTGTTCCGTGGATTTCCGGATTAAGAACCCCAAAGACGAAAATTGATGCAGTTTGTGTTCTGTATTCAGGTAATGGAAACGACCGGGGAACATATGGATGCCGAGCGTTCCGCATTTACACCTTGACATAACCGATGTGTTTTACTCTGATATCTTATAACAGAAATAAAATAGTAAATATAATTGTTAAAATACACTGTATATACGTAAACATACGTTTAACATACATAACTATTGAAAAAAAAATGTGCTGAATGCTGCCAATAAATGTGTATGTGTTTTTTTTCCCATCGGACTTAGTGATAACCACAAGGGAGAATTATTACACATCAGTAATCAGATTAATCACTGTTAAGGTGAGATGCAGTTAACCCGTTATATTTCGGCACTTGCAGAACTAGGGAATACGCTCTGTTATATGTTTGTAAAAATAAAATAAGACAGCTTTTTTCCATTAAGTGGTTTTGAAATACTTTGTAAAATTGCTCGAATGAGACAAATCATTGCAAGGAACAGAATAAAGCGGTCTCCGCGGATGGGCAGTAATGTAAAACACAGCCGGGTGAATACGCACAAACTCAGCACTAAGGACACTCACGGTCATTTGTCTGAGTTACTGGAGAGCCAATACCTAGATCTGGATTGGAGGTCAGCGTAGATAAAGCAGACACATTGTCTGTAATGTTGAAACGTCAGAACGATTACGGGGCTGGTTTATACTTCACAGAGACATATCGGCTCTCTATGCAGAATGATCCGAGCTTTGCTAACATGTCACTGACCATGCTGATGTAATCACTGTTTCTCTGAACCATCACTGAGCTGAAATGATGATATCATCGCTGGCCAGTCTGACAGCATCATTGCTAATCCTACTAACTATCGTCAACCCTACTGGTAATGTTGTCGCTTCTGCAGCCTCAACTGATCAAAGTGATAACGTCTTGGCGTAACTTCGACTTTCCTAAGACATGATACATTCCTAAGACATCCATATTTTGAAATTCTCATCCATGTACAAAATTCAGACAAGCTCCCCAGTCTTGCGTGCTCTAGCTGGGCACCGAAGGCGGTTGGCATGGCTGCAGCAGGTACGGTTGGCAGCCAGGAGGGCCCGCCATGCCCTCTTCCGGCAGTGGACCACCTGGGTCTTGACCAACGGGGCTTTCACCGAAGACTCCTCCGCAAAGAATGTTGGGGATTGGTAACCAAGAAGATAGTAAAGTGTGACATACCCGTTGCAGAGGAGGGGTGTAAATAGCGATCCTAGAGAAAGTAAATCGTCGATATTGAACGGTTAGAGTCGGCATGACAGCGCACAAATTTATATACCTGCCGATTTGCTCTTACTGGCCGACCGTACGTCTGTGGATTATAACAAAAGGAGAATCTGACTGAAGCGAGGAGTATCTGGTTCACGAAGGCTTGGAAAATAGCTGGACAGTTAGAAAATGGGAAAGGCGCAACTAGTCATTCGTAGTGAGCAGTGGGCGTTATGGTCGCCGTCTTCCATTCATCACCTGGCAGTTGCAGATCCACTGTACGCACGCTGTAGATCCGGACAAGTGAAGAGTGGAGCATTTTGAGTGTTTTACATCCGCTCCGGCTGTCGAGTAGTCATTCATGGCATTGTCTGCTGAGGGGTGAAGTCTCGGGGAGCAGTAATGCCGACAAGGAGATCATCGCGCAGCGTGTTGTCCGAGATGAGGCAAGTTGCTGGATTTCCATTTTCTGAAGGCGATAGCTAAGTCCTGATGTTCCAGTGGGAGTTGGCTGATGTCGAGGATTTCATTCGCCTCCGGGGTTTTACTGGGTGAAGTGAACTGAGGTTGCGGGCCAGTTGTCCGGTAAGTGAGTCAACAACTCAGCAGAGAAACGGATGACCAAGCGAAGTGGGGGTCGTGTGTGGAGAGGCAGGTTTAACCCACGATCAGAGGGGTGTTGGCTGAGTCGATTAGATGGAAAATGATGTATTTGTGGTACTCTATGATGCTCATGTGCACAGGCCGTGTGCGCGCCCTGACCAACCAATGCCTACAGGGAGTCCGGCAATGGCCCTGATGTTGAGGCAGTGTCAGAATGGCTCGGTGGGGAGCACAGGCAGCACACACAGAGTCCACACAAGCAGGTTGCTGCTGCGTTGGAAATCACCAGAGCTGACCAAGAACAGTCGTCGTGGTACACCGTTAAACGAGGGCAGAGCGGTGGGCGCCATTCACACAGGTGGAGGCCGTTAATATGGCAGGCTGCTCTGAATAGTTAGTTCGCATGGAATATAGGGAGAATTGGCTAAATAGATATATTGGCTTCAAGGTAGAAAGTAGAGGGCGATCATGGAAGGTTGTTTTTTAGGACTACAGGGCCCTGACTAACGATATGTGTCAGGTATTTGTTCCGGATTTATTGTTTTCTGATTTCTAATTCAACGGTCGGAAAACAATATACGTGCCATTGTTCGACATTTTGCAGAGGTTACCGGTATAGGTAGTTTAGTGGACAGTGAAGGGCGTTATCGAGATTCTCATTGGAATTTCTAGATGCTGCATTTGGAAAAGTCGATCAAGGTAGACTGTCCACTATAAACGGTTTGGCCCTGGGGTTTGCATTAGAATAGAGGGAGCGAAAGTCTATAGTTCCCTAAACGCGGCAGTGTAACATCAAGTAAGGCTGCACATGGACTAGTCTGTTCAGTTTTAGCCGGCCAGCTCCAGAAGAAGCTACGTTACACTGAACGTAGTGCTGGAGTGGTTTATCAATATGTAATAGAACACAAAAAATTCCAATGTGAGAGAAGTTGAACAGCGAGGGCATTTTTCTTTGGAGACGAGCAGAATGAAAGGACAACATATGGATGTGTCTGAGATAACGAGGAGTATCGACAGGGAAAATGCACTCAGTCTTTTTCCCATATTTGTGTAATATGCAATAAAATGGTATTCGTGAGCAATAAACAGCCAGCGAAAGCCGTGGAGACAGGCACAAAAACAACATTGAAAAGCAGTTGAAGAAATGCATGCTTTCGGAATCTTTGGAAAGTTATGCACCAGAACTTGGCTTAAGTGGGCTGCAAGGCCAACAGGATGGGCAGTAATGTGAATTCAACGGGGTGTGAGGAGAGAGCGTCAAACTGAAATAACTAACTTTTCTCCATCGACAGGTTATTTGTCTATTTATCCATTTAACAGCTGTGTAAGCGCAGGTGACTCCTACGGTTTATATATGTCCTGTCAACATAACGCCTTTCAGGCGAGCAGCCACTGTCTGCAGCAGCGCCAGACATGGGATGGACTATCCAGAGAGCCAATCCCCTTAAGGCTACCGACTAAGTCAAAATCCCAGAACAACTACTCACTCACTGTGCACACCAGAGCACTGATGGACATCTTCAACACCTTAGAAGCTGCTGTCCAGACGTATTAAGTCAGCCACTATGAAATATCAGCATCAATTAAGTTAATATTCTGTGTGAACTAAAATATTAAAGGGACGATGCAACACTCAGTCAATGACAATATATAGACGATAGACAATAGTTGCAGGAGTAGGACATTCGGACCTTCGAGCCAGCACCGCCATTCACTGTGATCATGGCTGATCATCCACAATCAGTATCCAGTTCCTGCCTTACCCCCATAACCTTTGATTCCGCTATCTTTAAGAACTCTATCCATCTTTTTCTTGAAAGCATCCAGAGACTTGGCCTCCACAGGCTTCTGGGGCAGAGCGTTCCATATATCCACCACACTCTGGGTGAAAAAGTTTTTCCTCAGCTTCGTTCTAAATGGCCTACCCCTTATCCTTAAACTGTGGCCTCTGGTTCTGGACTCACCCATCAGCGGGAACATGCTTCCTGCCTCCAGCGTGTCCAATCCCTTAATAATCTTATATGTTTCAATAAGATCCCCTCTCAGCCTTCTAAATTACAGAGTATACAAGCCCAGTCGCTCCACTCTTTCGACATATGACAGTCCCGCAATCCCGGAAAATAACCTTGTGAACCTACATTGCACTCCCTCAATAGCAAGAATGTCCTTCTTCAAATTTGGAGACCAAAACTGCACACAGTACTCTAGGTGTGGTCTCACCAGGGCCCTGTACAGCTGCAGAAGGACCTCTTTGCTCTTATACTCAATTCCCCTTGTTATGAAGGCCAGCATGCCATTAGCTTTCTTCACTGCCTGCTGTACTTGCATGCTTGTTTTCAGTGACTGACGTACAGGAACACCTAGATCTCGTTGCACTTCCCCTTTTCCTAACTTGATTCCATTTAGGTAATAATCTGCCTTCCTGTTCTTACCACCAAAGTGGATAACCTCACATTTATCCACAGTAAACTGCATCTGCCCACTCACCCGGCCTGTCCAAGTCACCCTGCATTCTCATAACTTCCTCCTCACATTTCACACTGCCACCCAGCTTTGTGTCATCGGCAAATTTGCTAATGTTATTTTTAATCCCTTCATCTAAATCATTAATATAAATTGTAAACAGCTGCGGTCCAGGCACTGAACCCTGCGGTACCCCACTGGTCACCGCCTGCCATTCCGAAAGGGAGCCGTTAATCGCTATTCCTTAGTCAGTACTCTGCTCCCAATACCATATGCCCTAATTTTGCCCACTAATCTGCAATGTGGGAGTTTATCAAAGGCTTTCTGAAAGTCCAGGTACACTACATCCACTGGCTCTCCCTTGTCCATTTTCATAGTCACATCCTCAAAAAATTCCAGAAGATTAGTCAAGCACGATTTCCCCTTCGTAAATGGTCAGACAGCGGACAGAGTACTGAAAGCGGTGTCAGGAACCTTATCCCGAAAAGAATGCGCTTTCATTGCAGACGGCCCAAATGTCGTACACGAGAGTGATCCCGAAATGAAAGGGTTAACGTACAAGGAGTGTTTGATGACCCTGGTTCCGTCTTCGCTGGAGTAAAAGAAACGAGAGATGGAACTCATTGAAAATTATATAATATTGAAAGATCGAGTGAGAGATTGGATGTGGAGGGAATAATTCGCACAGTGGGGGCGGGGTCTGGGAACAGACGACACTATCTCGGAATGCAAGGATATCCCGTTAGAAGAAAAATGTGGAGATAATTCTGCAGCTAAAGGGAGCTGAATCTTTGGAATTTATTCTCACAGATGCCTGTCGAGGCCAAGCCATTGGGTAAATAAAACAACAACAAAAAATGATACGTTACAGATTATTAAGGAGTCCAGGGTTATAGAGGGAAGACAGGAGAATGGGTTTGAGGGGAATAATAAAGCAGCCACGAGAAATGGCGGAGCAAAGTGGAGTCGACGGGCCGAATGGTCTAATTCTGCTCTCTTATCTTATGGCTTTGGTCAGTGCCATCCACTGGTACCGACGCCAATCATCCTGAAGTACTTCGAACTGCCACAGGGGGCATTCATCAAATTACTTACTGACAGAACGGCCCACCATCATTATTTGCCGTAAAGTATGTCGTGGGCAATGATAATGTCTATCACCGTGATTGTTCTTGGCATTTGTTTTCTACAGCAGTAATTTGCCTTTGCCTTATTGTGGGCAGTGTCTTTGCAAGATGGGTGACCCAGCCAAGATTAAAAATAGACAATAGACAATAGGTGCAGAAGTAGACCATTCGGTCCCTCAAGTCTGCACCGCCATTCTGAGATCATGGCTGATCATCTACTATCAATACCCGGTTCCTGCCTAGTCCCCATAACCCTTGATTTCCCTATCCATAAGATACCTATCTAACTCCTTCTTGAAAGCATCCAGAGGATTGGCCTCCACTGCCTTCTGAGGCAGCGCGTTCCACACCTCCACAACTCTCTGGGAGAAGAAGTTCCTCCTCAACTCTGTCCTAAATGACCTACCCCTTATTCTTAAACCATGCCCTCTGGTACTGGACTCTCCCAGCATCTGGAACATATTTCCTGCCTCTATCTTGCCCAATCCGTTAATAATCTTATATTTCTCAATCAGATCCCCCCTCAATTTTCTTAATTCCAGCGTGTACAAGCCCAGTCTCTCTAACTTCTCTGCGTAAGACAGTCCGGACATCCCAGGAATTAACCTAGTGAACCTACGCTGCACCTCCTCCACAGCCAGGATGTCCTTCCTTAACCCTGGAGACCAAAACTGCACACAATACTCCAGGTGTGGTCTCACCATTTCCCTGTACAAATGCAAAAGGATTTCCTTGCACTTGTACTCAATTCCCTTGGTAATAAAGGCCAACATTCCATTACTCTTCTTCACTGCCTGCTGCACTTGCTCATTCACCTTCAGAGACTGATGAACAAGTACTCCTAGATCTCTTTGTATTTCTCCCTTACCTAACTCCACACCGTACAGATAATAATCTGCCTTCCTATTCTTGCTCCCAAAGTGAATAACCTCACACTTATTCACATTAAACGCCATCTGCCAAGTTTCTGCCCACTCACCCAGTCTATCCAAGTCACCTTGAATTCTCCTAACACCCTCATCACATGTCACACTGCCACCCAGCTTAGTATCATCAGCAAACTTGCTGATGTTATTCACAATGCCTTCCTCTAAATCATTGACGTAAATCGTAAACAGCTGTGGTCCCAATACCGAGCCCTGTGGCACCCCACTAGTCACCACCTGCCATTCTGAGAAACACCAGTTCACTGCCACCCTTTGCTTTCTATCTGCCAACCAGTTTTCTATCCATGTCAATATCCTCCCTCCAATGCCATGAGCTCTGATTTTACCCACCAGTCTCCTATGTGGTACCTTATCAAGTGCCTTCTGAAAGTCAAGGTACATCTCATCCACTGGATCTCCCGCGTCTATCTTCCTGGTTACATCCTCGAAAAACTCCAATAGATTAGTCAAGCATGATTTGCCCTTGGTAACTTCATGCTGGCTCGGCCCAATCTTATCACTGCTATCAAGATATGCCGCTATTTCATCTTTAATAATGGACTCTAGCATCTTCCCCACTACTGATGTTAGGTTAACAGGGCGATAGTTCTCTGTTTTCTCATCAGGGTTTGTTTGCCTGTAGTTAGAAAACACATAACCAGGACTTGTGATACGCACCGGCTGCTCAGACAACCGTCCAACACCTTCTGCCGTAGTTCCATGTGACCTTGATCAGGGTGTTCAGCTGGTGCTACACATTTCCCAGGAGTGGCCAGCGGGCTAGTGAAGGGAAAGATCGCCTTGCACCTCGTTTTCTGGAGGTAAATCCCCACATACTCACGTATTAAATTTCTCGCCTATGGACATTTTTTACCATCACCATCTCAATATTTGTCCATTTTAAATGGAAACATGGAATGTAATTGAGTACCAGCACTGACAGCTCCAACCGAATATTGTAGCGGTTACCAAAACAGCATATTGAAATATGCGATATTTATTTTTAATATCGAAAGCAGAATTCAGCAATTCGATATATTTCTCGATGGACAATTTTGTTAAGCCGTGCCCACACGCTTTGGATTTTCTAGATTACCAGCAGACTAACCCTCCTCTCAATTGATATGATACGTGTTCTACCGAAGATCCCAGAAGGGAAATTCTGTGGAGGAGAACGACATTGCCGGATGTTATGCTAACTCCCGGGTGAGAGGTTGCTGGGTACTGTATCGCGGATCGAGTCCTTAAACTGGAGGGTAAACAGTCATAGCTTGTGGTACACTTGGCTATCGATGATCTCGGTAGGAAGAGCGACGAAGTTCTGCAAAATTGGTTTAGAGAGTTAGGTGCTATGTGTAAGAGTAGGTCTTCCAGGATTGCTACCACGTTCTAGTGGAGCCTGAAATAGGCTGAATATACAGCTTAACGCGGGATTATGAAAACTGTGGAGGAGAGAGGGCAACATATTTTTGGATCATTGTTTTCTCTTCCAGGGATGCCGGGACCTGTGCAGGGGGGAGAGTTTGCACCTGAACTTGAAGGGGACTAATCTGCGACTAGGAAGAATTTCTAGTGCTGCACCGGGCGCCGTGTGAGGGGTAAAAGAGAGTTGCAGGAAGTGGTAATACGACTATCAGAGTAGATATTGGAGAGGCTATGGACGCAGATGTTGTTAAGACCTCAAATAGAAATCTAATGATTGAGCATTGTGCGACAATATCGTAGGAAAGACAGATGAGCTCAGGTAAGGAAGCAACGCATGAAATTAAAGTATTGTAGCGATTAATGTGACTCGGTTTCAAGAGGGGCAGACCTGGCACCTTAATGTTTTGAAGTTCTCTGACATTATACAAGACAGAACGGGAGGGATTAGAGCGGCAAGTGTGGCGTTGCTAGTCACGGAAACTATCATAGAAACATAGAAACATAGAAAATAGTTGCAGGAGTAGGTTATTGGGCCCTTCGAGCGTGCACCGCCATTCAGTATGATCATGGCTGATCATCCAACTCAGAACCCTGTACTTGCCTTCCCTCCATAACCCCTGATCCCTTTAGCCACAAGGGCCATATCTAACTCCCTCTTAAATATAGCCAATACACTGGCCTCAACTGTTTCCTGTGGCAGAGAACTCCACAGATTCGCCACTCTCTGTGTGAAGAAGTTTTTCCTCATCTCGGTCCTAAAAGGCTTCCTCTTTATCCTCAAACTGTGACCCCTCGCTCTGGACTTCCCCAACATCTGGAACAATCTTCCTGCGTCTACCCTGTCCAATTCCTTTAGAATTTTATACGTTTCAGTAAGATCCCCCCTCAATCTTCTAAATTCCAGCGAGAATAAGCCTAGTCGATCCAGTCTTTCATCACATGAAAGTCCTGCCAACCCAGAAATCAATCTGGTGAACTTTCTTTATACTGCCATGAATTTGCCCACTCACCTAACCTATCCAACTCACTCTGCATCCCCTTAGCATCCTCCTCACAGCAAACACTGCCGCTCAGCATCGTGTCATCCGCAAACTTGGAGATGATGCATTTAATTCCCTCGTCTAAGTCATTAATATATATTGTAAACAACTGGGGACCCAGCACTGAGCCTTGCGGTACCCCACTAGTCACTGCCTGCCATTCTGAAAAGGTCCTGTTTATTCCCACTCTTTGCTTCCTGTCTGCCAACCAATTATCTATCCACATCAATACCTTACCCCCAATACCGTGTGCTTTAAGTTTGCACACTAATCTCCTGCGTGGGACCTTGTCAAAAGCCTTTTGAAAATCCAAATATGCCACATCCACTGGTTCTCCCCTATCCACTCTACTAGTTACATCCTCAAAAAATTCTGTGAGATTCGTCAGACATGATTTTCCTTTCACAAATTCATGCTGACTTTGTCCGATAATTTCACTGCTTTCCCAATGTGCTGTTATCACATCTTTGATAACTGACTCTAGCTTTTCCCCCACCACCGATGTTGGGCTAACCGGTTTATAATTCCCCGGTCTCTCTCTCCCTCCTTTTTTAAAAAGCGGGGTTACATTAGCCACCCTCCAATCCTCAGGAACTAATCCAGAACATAAAGAGTTCAGAAAACTTATCACTAATGCATCCACTATTTCTTGGGCTACTTCCTTAAGCACTCTGGGATGCGGACCATCTGGCCCTGGGGATTTATCTGCCTTTAATTCCTTCAATTTACCTAACACCACTTCCCTACTAACATCTATTTCGTTCAGTTCCTCCATCTCACTGGACCCTCCGCCCCTACTATTTCTGGAAGATTATTTATGTCCTCCTTAGTGAAGACAGAACCAAAGTAGTTATTCAATTGGTCTGCCATGTCCTTGCTCCCCATAATCAATTCACCTGTTTCTGTCTGTAGGGGACCTACATTTGTCTTTACCAGTCTTTTCCTTTTTACATATCTATAAAAGCTTTTACAGTCAGTTTTTATGTTCCTTGCCAGTTTTCTCTCATAATCTTTTTTCCCTTGCCTAATTAAGCCCTTTGTCCTCCTCTGCTGGATTCTGAATTTCTCCCAGTGCTCAGGTGAGCCACTTTTTCTGGCTAATTTGTATGCTTCTTCTTTGGAATTGATACTATCACATTTTACAAACTCTAAACCATCTGGACCCCTAACAGTATGGGAGTCCCAATCAATGTATGGAAAATTAAAATCCCCTAACACCACAACTTTATGTTTCCTGCAGTTGCCTGCTATCCTTCTGCAGATTTGCTCTTCCAAGTCTCGTTGACTATTGGGTGGTCTGTAATACAATCCCACTAATGTGGCCATACCTTTCCTCCACCCATAAGGACTCAATAGACAAGCCCTGTAATCTGTCCTGCCTGAGCACTGCTGTAATATTTTCCCTAACAAGCAATGCTACTCCCCCACCTTTCATTCCTCTGCCTCGATCACATCTGAAACGTCGGAACCCTGGAATATTAAGCTGGCAGTCCTGCCCCTCCTGTAGCCAAGTTTCACTAATTGCTACAACATCATAATTCCACGTGTCAATCCACGCCCTCAACTCATCCACCTTCCCCGCAATACTCCTAGCATTGAAATTTATACACCTCAGAAGATTTTTACCACCACTCACAACCTTTCTATCAGCGGACTTGCTTAAACTTTCAATATCATTTATTTTCACCCCAGTCACACTGTCAGCTCTGGCACTCTGGTTCCCATCCCCCTGCAAATCTAGTTTAAAGCCTCCCCAATAGCACTAACAAACCTCCCTGAAAGGATATTGGTCCCCCTGTGGTTCAAGTGTAACCTGTCTCTCTTGTACAGGTCCCACCTACCCCAGAAGAGGTCCCAATGATCCTGAAATCTGAAACCCTGCCCTAAACATCGAGAGCACCGGACGCAGTATATCACCCCGGCCGACTCACAGGTGAAGTGTCGCCTCACCTGGAAGGACTGTTTGGGGCCCTGAATGGTGCTAAGGGAGGAAGTGTAAGGACATGTATAGCACTGGTTCCGCTTACAAGGATAAGTGCCAGGAGGGAGATCAGTGGGGAGGGATGGGGGGGGACGAATGGACAAGGGAGTCGCGTAGGGAGCGATCCCTGCGGAAAGCGGGGGGCGGGGGAAAGAAAGATGTGCTTAGTGTTGGGATCCCGTTGGAGGTGGCGGAAGTTACGGAGAATAATATGTTGGACCCGGAGGCTGGTCGGGTGGTAGGTGAGGACCAGGGGAACCCTATTCCTAGTGGGATGGCGGGAGGATGGAGTGAGAGCAGCTGTACGTGAAATGGGGGAGATGCGTTTAAGAGCAGAGTTGATAGTGGAGGAAGGGAAGCCCCTTTCTTTAAAAAAGGAAGACATTTCCCTTGTCCTGGAATGAAAAGCCTCATCCTGAGAGCAGATGCGGCAGAGACGGAGGAATTGCGAGAAGGGGATGGCATTTTTGCAAGAGACAGGGTGAGAAGAGGAATAGTCCAGATAGCTGTGAGAGTCAGTAGGCTTATAGTAGACATCAGTGGATAAGCTGTCTCCAGAGACAGAGACAGAGAGATCTAGAAAGGGAAGGGAGGTGTCGGAAATGGGCCAGGTAAACTTGAGGGCAGGGTGAAAGTTGGAGGCAAAGTTAATAAAGTCAACGAGCTCACATGCGTGCAGGAAGCAGCGCCAATGCAGTCGTCGATGTAGCGAAGGAAAAGTGGGGGACAGATACCAGAATAGGCACGGAACATAGATTGTTCCACAAAGCCAACAAAAAGGCAGGCATAGCTAGGACCCATACGGCTGCCCATAGCTACACCTTTAGTTTGGACGAAGAAGATGTATTTGTTGAAGGGAGAATTCTGCTTCATGAGCGTGCATTTGAAGTCATTTGCCTGGCTTATGATATCCCTATGAAGCTTCCTGGCGAACATGTCCACACTCGGGAAACGAGGTATAAATGCCTGAAAGATGAAAATACCGTCGAAATGGGAACAGGGGTGTTCTGATACACCATTCCCCCTCTCTTAACACTGCTCTGCCATTCCATCACGTATCAGCTCATATCTGAGATCCCTTTCCGGTTCCCATCACTCGTACCCCACCTTCGAGATCAGCGACACATTCTCCCTTTTGTCAATCCTGCCTCACGATTCCGCAAAGTATTCGAATCTACTTGTCAGGCATGATTTCCCCTGAAATCTGAGTTCATCCTATTTAGTTGTGTGCCATTCAGTACCCGCAAAACTGGTCCTTATTAGCTGACACCAAAAGCGTACTGATGTGCAGAATTCCCCAACCTCATGGAAAACATTACTTTGTGCTGCGAGATCTCCGGACCTTAACATCCTACGCCAGGGCCGCTGCCAGTTCTTCCTCCTGTCATGGTCCGGTCCATGAAGTACGCGTTCTGGTTCACAGTCTGGTCCATGGACTCCAGACTCCGGCTCTTCCGGCTGTCCCTTGTTTCGGTTGGGATTAATCACAGGCACCTGATGCTCGTCTTGGGGCGGGAATATAAGTGGCCCTGGGTTCGAGTGTGGTTGCTGGTTCGGCTTGTCAGTATCCCGTCTTCGCCTCCGTGGGGTAATCAGGCCGTCTTTGTCATTACCCTGCGGTTGGATCTGTCCCTTCCTGACCTTGCCTCTGTTGAGTAGGCCAGGCCGTCTTTGCCGTTACCCTGAGGCTAGACTGTTCCCTTCCCTTCTCCTTCCTTCTGGAGCCTTGCCCTGCAACCTTGTCAAGTTCTACCACCGGAGCAAGAGAGGAACCTCTCTGTGTCAAGATAACGAACTGTCTATCGTTGAGTTGGAACTGTCTCTGTGTCCACGCCTTCGCTGGTAGGTCCGGCCGTTTGCCGCTACCTAGTGTTGGGAACCGTCTCGTCGTGTTCACCATTCTGTGTAGAACCCCTGTCCCAAGTCCTGTTCCCAAGGAGGGGTCCTGGCTCTGTGTTCCATTTACGAGTCCCGACCCTAAGTCCTGTTCCCAAGGAGCCGTCCTGGCTCTATGTTCCATGTCCCTGTGTTCCTGTCTCTCAAGTCCAAGGCTCCGTGTTCCCGTGCTCTAGACCGTGGCTCTGTGTTCCTACTTCCCCCAGGCCAAGGCTCTGTGTTCTGCGTTCCTGTCGTCCCAAGTCCAAGGTTCCGAGGTTCCTGTCGTTCCAAGTCCAAGGCTCGACTGTTCCTGAGTGCCAAGTTAAGGCTTCGTATTCTCGTCCTGTCAATGTGCTTCGTCCTGTGCTGGAGTTCCCTCATCCTGTACTGGAGTTCCCTCGTCTTGCCCAGGTGTCTCTCGTTCTGTCCTGTAGCCTCGCCTAGTCCTGTCTCCCAAGACCACGTCATGTCTTCGCCTAGTTCCGGAGTCCGAGCCCGAGTCAAGACACAGGTTCTGGGTCGTCGTCCAGTCTCTGGCTCGGAGTCCGAACCCAAGCCTTGTCATGTCCTCGCCTCGAAGAACCCAAGCCATGTCCAGTCCTGTAGCCACGTCATGTCCTCGCCTAGTTCCGGGGTAGGAGCCCGAGTCAAGATCCAGGTTCGGTGTCCTTGTCCGGTCTATGGCTCGGAGTCCAAGCCCAGGCTCCTAGTTCCCAGTTCCTTGGCCTGGTCCCGCTTGCCTAGCCAATGTCTGTGTTCTTGTCCCCACTCTCTAGTCAAGTCCTGTTCCTAATACTTCATTGTCTCTGTCTTGCATTTGGGTCCACTCTCAACGTCCCCCAGATGACACCTCCCGCACTAGAACTCGTAACTGGTTTCGATAGCTGAGACGCTGATGAAGTAATCATCAACGCGTACAGCAGGCCTGGGCATTCTCACTTCTCACCCACCTGTCTGGTCGAAGATAACAAAAAAAACAGAAAACATGCAGCCAGTCTGAAGGACACATTGAGGTTTTACAGGCAACTGGAATGGTCCCCGGTATAATAGGATAGACTCTTGACCTCACTATGTAATTCGATGTGATGTTGTACCATATGACTACTTGCACCCCACTTATGTAAACATAATGCTTTGTTGCACTGTGTTAATGTTTTGCCTCAATGAATAAATACAAGCATTGCATTTAACTTCTTAACCCTCCTGTCAATCTGTGTAGCCATGTTCAGGGAGTGATGAAGTTGGACTCCAAGACGTCTCTGCCCATCAACACTTCTGAGGGTCTTGCATTTAACAGTGTACTCTCTCTTTACACTTGACCTACCAAGATGCCAAGATGATGGTTACTACTCACATCTCACTGAGTTTTTTCAGGTCCTGTTGAATTCATTGTCAAGTGCACAAGTACGGGACGGTTCAGGTACCGAGAAGCATTGAGTTGCAGCAGCATCACAGGCAAGAACATTCAGATAATACACAGAGCATAAATTATGCAATTCCCTGGCATTACCAATATAGAATTATATATTTTGTGTCAATAATAGACTTCGAAATGTTGAATTTGCCCCCTCAGCCAAATTGTTGACACAATTTGGGAATAACTGGGCTCCAAGGCCCGGTTCCTACAACACCTACTGGGACATTCTGTCGGCCCGGGAAGGGACTGGTTATTCCTTCTCTTTAAACACATAGACAACAGGAACGGGAACAGGCCACTCGGCCCCTCCAGCCCATTCTGTCATTCAGTAAGACCCTGGGCTGGTCCATCGAGCCCATCACCACTGCTTTCCTCACTTTCCCCAGACCACTCACAGGTCAAAATTATGCTGGTGTTTGCCCAACGATGTGGTGAATCCCTCTGCTCGCCACCACTGTGAAATAAGGCATTTCGAAAGATGAATCCTTCCTGTCCACCCCACCATCCTGCACGGGGACAAACCTCCTGTCCGCCCCCTTTCACACCAGTTTTATTCTGGCAATAAAAACCCCTCTCCCCCTTCTGTCGGGAGTCATCCCCGGGGAGCCAGGATTAAGCCGATGGGCCGAGCGACTGCCTCCTACTACCCTGCGATGCATCAGATTCGGCCGCAGGAGACCGCTTCACAAGCATCTCCCACCCCTCCCCCTCCCTCAACATCCCTTGGAGGGAAGTGAAAATAAATGAAAAAGCAGGACATTTACTTTGAGATTTGTTCTGCTTTGACCAGGAGTATGGAGTAGGATCTGCTGATGGGCATCACCGGGCATAACGCCCTCTCGGCTGGTCACCTCTGCTATTGGGTGTAACCAGTAATTGACGTATCTTCACATCAATGAGAATAGCTCAACTGGTAAATACTGTTGTTGACAGTGGGGGTGGGGTGCGGGGAGGAGGCACGTGACAGTTGCTTAGTTGTTAAAAGGACCAAGCTCAAGCTGAGTAGCGTTGTGTGATGTAAGGCTGATCTTGGTGAAGTGAACCCATGTGT
Organism: Mobula hypostoma; assembly: GCF_963921235.1. Classification (NCBI taxonomy): domain Eukaryota; kingdom Metazoa; phylum Chordata; class Chondrichthyes; order Myliobatiformes; family Myliobatidae; genus Mobula; species Mobula hypostoma. The sequence continues at coordinate 1,117,867 of NC_086099.1, forward strand.
GACAACAGGCGCGTGGGGGCGGCAGTGTGATGTCACTTGTGGAAGAGCGCTCATATTTAAAAATACCTTAATGGATGCTTCTTATGATTTCCGTGGGACAACAAAATTAATCACGGGTTTCATCGCTGAATCCAATGTTTTCTGATGCAAAGTCCCCTGTTATGTGCCCATCTGTACCTTGTTGGTGATGGAGAAAACAGTTTGGTGTTTGTCTCAACGAGACTTGCCAGTGGGGTCCACACACAGTGTATTCAACAGGTCTAATAGGTTCAATGTGTGTATACAATATCAGATAAATGTATAAAATATACGTCATGAAATTCTTTTTATTTGCAGACATCCACGTAAGCAGAGATGCGTCCCAAAGAATGGATGTCAGTCAAAACATTGGAACACCAAAGACCCCAGATACCTAACTCCAACGCACAAGCAGCAGCAAAGAAAACACACCCCCACCTTCAGCGACTAAAAAAGCATCAGTCCCCTCCACCGAGCATGCAGCAAAGCATCAGTAAAGACACAGTCTTGCAGTATCCTCGATACTACTCATTCATGCAACAGTTCTGCACACCACAGGCTCTCGCTCTCTCTAATAAGGGAGAGCAGAGTTTCACAGTGAGAGCTGAGACATATTAGTCAACAGAAAGGTCGTAGTCCATATAGTCTTTGTTTCCTGGTAAACTAACACTGAAATTATAGACCATAGATGTCCCTTCCCTTTAAAATCAGTGAATCATTCAGACAGCTGATGGTTGAGAGGAATTGAGTTTGTTGGACATTAATGTTCACCCAGAGTGGTTCGGATATAGTTGATATTGAGTTCGGCGTTGTCACAGTGAAAGGGCCGGATGGCAGAACCCTCCCCATTGTTGAAAAAGTCCTTGCAGATGAGGCAACAATTGACCGCCAAATCTTTTGGGGTGGTCTACCATGTCTAGTGCTCTCGATGCATCCTCCTCTACACTGGCAACACCAGCTCCTGCGCATTTGTGTCGGCAGTGTTTCTGAGGGGTGGGGGTGTGTGTTGGGTTCGATGTTCTTGACCTGTTTTGTTCAAGCAGAGGTGGGTTATGGGGGTTGATGATCCGGATGCCATTCATTTTTACGAATGGAGAGGAGTCTGATGTTTCTGAACGATTTTCAATTGCGTTCTTTGTTTCGTGGCTATCTGCAGAAGAAAAAAAAATCAGTTGTATATGACACATTTTTATAATAAATAAACATTTGAATATCCACTACAAGCAGGATTTCCCGGTGTCCAAACATTTTAATTTTGATTCTCATTACCATTCCAACTCTCAGCCCATCACCTTCTCTTGTGCCAAGATGAAGCCACCCTCAGGGTCTAGGATCAGCACCTTATATTCGGTCTGTGTATCCTCCAACCTGATGGCATGACTATCAATTTCTCCTTCTGGTGAATAAATTTACCTCTCACCCCAACTACCTCCCTTCCGCTCTGACCTTTCAGTTCCTCTCACCTGCTTCTCACCTCTCCCTGGGTCCACTCCTCCGCACCTCTCTCCTATTGTTCACTTTCCTCTCCTATTCAATTTTTATTTCTTCAGTGCTTGAACTTTCCCACCAACCTGGCTTCACCTATCACCTTCTAGCTAGCCCTTTCCTCACCCGCCCCGCTTTTATTCACCCCCTTCCTTTCAGTCCTGAAGGAGGGTCTCAACTGGAAACGTTGACTATTTACTCTTTTTGATAGAATCTGCCTGATCTGCTGAGTTCCCTCAGCATTGTGTATGTGTTGCTTTGGATTTCCAGCATCTGCAGACTTCGTTGTGTTTGAGATTTCCCTCTCCATTGTCCTTCCAACCTCCGGGCCATTGGTCGCGCTGCAGAGACCTCCAACCACTGGTGGCAATGTGCAGACCTGCAGCCAAGGGTGGTGCTGCGTGATCTCCTTTTAAGCGCAGGAAAGGTGTGAACCCTAGGGGTTGCCGATGGTGAAGGGGTCGATCCCAGGTTTGTGTGAATCGGGGTTGCCGGACGGCTGGAAGCTCCGGGATCTCCAGTCATATCTGGTACCCACCTCTACCACTACATCTGGTGTCTTGTTCCACATATCCAACACTCAGGTGAAAAATACTAGCTCCTTGTCTGCACTGAAATCTCTCCTGTTGCACTTGAAGCCTGGTTTTAGACTTCCCTACCCTGGGGAAATGGCTGTGACCACCCATCTGGGATACTGTAAACTGGGGGAACAGAAATATGCTCGCATTGAGATGGGAGTGCCAAACTAATTTGGTTGTTAAACAGCTGCAAAGAGGGATACTTGTATGAGTTGCCTTACTTGGATGAACATAACAGGCAGGAAACAATATCGTAAAAGACTGCCAGTGAGTTAGAGACATACTCAGAAAATATGATTCATGTAAAAATTTAACATTTTATAGATGCAGCAATTCTGAAATAAATTCAGGGGAATGTTGGAAACACTTCGTTCTGTGGAAGAGGAAGTCGGTAAATCATCAAAGCACTGAAGAAGTGTCCCTCACCTATCCCATTAACAATGGGCAATCAGACCAGCTCAGAATGTCACATTTGTCACAATAATCAGGCCTGTTTCCTGACTCTGTCATTCTTTGATTGTGATTCTGCTACCCAGATCTGATAGATAGCATGGGAGCACAAATAATGAGATTTGTGATGATTCAAACAGAACCTATCTTGTTTGGAAACGCAGTCTCAAAGCAACAACTCAATTGAAGGTCAGGACATTTGTTTCTTCATGTCAATGCCAGGAATGACAAGTAATGCTGGTGGATGGGTAACCATTAGACTAACAGTTCAAGCTCCACCCCGGTAAAATTGGAGCGTTAAAGTCAGTTGATTAAAACAAAAGGGAAGTTATGAGCAGTATTGAGGGGGAACATTTGGGATATTCCCCCCTTCTCTTAAACAATGGGGTTGGGGGTTATGACTCCAATCCCAAAACTACTGTGAGGCGGCCAAAGTGATATGAGGGATGAGCAAAGAGCGACCGCCTTTTCTTTCTCTTTTCACCGATCATGGCAAGGCGAGTCTGCTTACAGCCACCAAGGATCACTTGAACATGTTACACAATTGGTAGCAGCAGCCACGGCCCCTGAGCTCCCTGACACTGACTCCGACTGTGGGGAACCTAGCAGTCAATCGCCAAGCCATCTCTAACTGCTCTGTCCAGCACCGCTCAGTACCTCACAGTGTCCAGCCTCTCCTTCATGGGCATTGTCTACATTTTGTGACACCTCAGTAAAATAGCAGCGCAATCAAGCAATCCACCTCTACTAAATATTCTGCCTTCTCACCACTCTCATCTGCAGTAAGATCTAAAAGTCTAAAGGAACATAACACCAGTATGAAATACAGCTTCTGTCCTGCTATTAAACTAGACAATTGAACATACCTCATCAGCTACAGATGAACTCTCCCAATCTATGGTACTGTGTTAAAGTCTTAGGGATATGGAACTACATTCTGAAAAGTAAAGATGACTTCAAAAATAATGAAATGAAAAGCTTTTAAATATCAGTTAAAACATAAAGAGCAGTAAACAGTAAAATAAAAGACTAAATTAAATCAGTATTTGCTGTGAGCACCTTCCATTTAAAACTTGATCAATTCTCTTGGGTTCAGGCTGCTGCAGTTTTATGAGTAAATCAGCTGCTATGTTCTTCCAAGCATCTTGAAGAACATGCCACAGTTCTGCAGACTTCGGCTGTTCTGCTTGCTTCTGGGCCTTCCGGCAATCGGAGACAGCCTCAACGATGTTTGTATTAGGGATCTGTGAAGGCTATATGAACTGTTGCAATACTCCTTGTTCCTCTTTTCACTGAAGATAGTTAACCTATGACCTTGGCCATGTTTCCGGGCTTATTTCCTCCCTGATTGTATTGTGAGATGGATGAGAATCTGTTGTTACTGCTCAGCATTGAGCACTCCATTACTTCTGGTCAGATCAGCAACTTCAAACCTGCAGGAAGCCATTACTGTGCTCCACTCATGGTTGCTGTGGCTCTCTCCAGCTCACTTACGGTCAAACTGTCTCCTGCTTGAGCCAAAATTTTCAATTTTTGACTTGTCAGTCCAGTGCACTTGCAGCCATTGTTCAGTATCCCAGTACCACTTTTCTTTTTCCCCATAGGTGAGTCTCCTGGCTTTGTTTGCATTTTGGACGGATGGCTTTTCAGTAACAACTCTTCCATAAAGCTCAGTTCAGACAAGACTTTTGCGGACTTGGGTTCCAGTGGTTTCTGAAAGTTCAGAGCTGAAAACAGTGCTGCCTTCTCCCAATTTATAAGAGCGTCAGTTTCATGTACCTTTCTCCTGCTGCATGCTGCTTACATGGCCGACCACTGCATTCTGATGCTCAGCTTTTCCCATTTCTTTGTGTTTCTTCAGGGAGATTGGACAGCACTTATTGACTCCCCTCTGCTGCAAAATTTCTGCTTTTGGGAGAGACCTTGTGATGCAGGTTGATCAACTTGTGTCTTGTTGCTATGCTCACTTTTGCCATGGTGTAAGTATTGATGAGTTTAAGGTTCAACTGTCACATCTCCGACAGCCCCCTGTTTGACACTGCTTGTACAGTTTGATACTTTCTATATGTTTCTGTTTCAGTTAATCAGTTTAGTAATTCAAAACATTAAGCCACTGATCATTAGCATTCTGTTTGTTAAATTTGCTTAATTATGCATTGAGTTCTATACCTATAAAGTAATCACGTTTTTAATTGAAAAGTGGTCTGTTACTGAATATGTTACTTCCTTTAATGAAATATAATTCATTCTCAGGTTTTGACATGTTTTTGCAAAATGAATGTTTGGAAATCTAAAATCTGCTCTTTTCTAATGAAACGCGGATGTTGAAGACTAAAAATAAATATCTAAAACAAAGTTAATATATAAATCAAAGGTGTCTAAGACCTTTGCACGATCTTACATTTTCCATGCTTTATTTGTCTACCTGTGATGGTAACATTATAGTCTGTCTCATGAAATCTAACATCACAATCTATCAGGATGGTGAAAAATAACGATGTTCATGATTACTATATCTTGGTATTTGAGGCAATAATAAACCAATTTGAAATGCATGCCTTAGAAAGACATAAACGAGGCCATCCAATTCATCTACTGAAATGGATTTCCCACAGCCAGATCCTCACACTCACTTCTGTGTAACCCATTCTCTGCCACAAGCCAACGCTATGCCTCCTGTCTGCACACTGGGGTATTCCCCCTTCCGCAAACATAATGCTGGGTAAAACAGAGAAGCCTGTATAGAGTGGTGAAGCCTATAATGCACACACACACAGACACACACCTCCAACACCCCCCCCCACAACACACACACAGACACACACCTCCAACACCCCCCCACAACACACACACAGACACACACCTCCAACACCCCCCCCACAACACACGCACAGACACACACCTCCAACACCCCCCCCTGCAACACACACACAGACACACACCTCCAACACCCCCCCCGCAACACACACACAGACACACACCTTCAACACCCCACCCCCGCAACTCACACACAGACACACACCTCCAACACCCCACCCCCACAACACACACAGACACACACCTCCAACACCCCACCCCCGCAACTCACACACAGACACACACCTCCAACACCCCCCGCAACATACACAGACACACACCTCCAACACCCCACCCCCGCAACACACACACAGACACACACCTCCAACACCCCACCCCCACAACACACACACAGACACACACCTCCAACACCCCCCCCACAACACACGCACAGACACACACCTCCAACACCCCCCCCGCAACTCACACACAGACACACACCTCCAACACCCCACCCCCACAACACACACAGACACACACCTCCAACACCCCACCCCCGCAACTCACACACAGACACACACCTCCAACACCCCCCCACAACATACACAGACACACACCTCCAACACCCCACCCCCGCAACACACACACAGACACACACCTCCAACACCCCACCCCCACAACACACACACAGACACACACCTCCAACACCTCCCCCGCAACACACACAGACACACACCTCCAACACCCCACCCCCGCAACACACACACAGACACACACCTCCAACACCCCCCCCCCGCAACACACACATAAGCACACACCTCCAACACCCCACCCCCGCAACACACACACAGACACACACCTCCAACACCCCACCCCCACAACACACACAGACACACACCTCCAACACCCCCCCGCAACACACACACAGACGCACATCTCCAACACCCCCCCCCCGCAACACACACACCTCCGACACCCCACCCCCGCAACACACACACAAGCACACAGACTCTGTCTCGCACACACTGTCTCATACACAGGTACACACAGATTCTGAGGCACTTTGACACACACATACACACAATTGCCCTCTTATTCACACCCACTGACATACTAACACATACAGACACTTGCACACTCACAGATACTGAAACTGACAGATGCCCACCCACACCGACAAACACTTACCTACGGACTCTCTCACACTCTGTCACACACACTGATGTTCACAAAAACAGAAGAATGCCGCCCAGTATTCAACCCGGCCATTAATTCCATTCTTTCCCCCATACATCATTAACATTGGAAGTATGTGGCAGTCTGATTGTCAAATCATCATCGAACCAACTGGAAGAATATAGACTGCCAGACGAAGTCAGTAGATCGAGCTGAATTTGTAGGGCAAGTGGGGGACATAGAGGAACTGTGGACAATTCCTTTCTTCTGGCATATGGACAAGTTTGGGACATTGAGGAACTGTGGACAATTCCTCTCCCCTGGCATATGGACAACTGGGGGACATAGAGGAACTGTGGACAATTCTTTTCCCCTGGCATATGCTGCTCGGCTCCACCCATCTGAGCTCTTCCTGCAGACTCTCTGTTGTCCTGGCATCTGGCATCTACAGACTCCAAAGTGTCAGGACCCTTGACTGGGTTCACTTCGACATCAACTGCTACCCGTTCCTGTCTGTAGATGTATCTGTAACCTCACATCTTGAAACATCATCAGGCTGAATGGCTTTCTGTAAAAGCATCCGATGCCTCTAGGCCTGTATCACTAGAATCAACAATAATGACGAGTGATTTCATTGAAATCAGTCGAATGGTGAAAGGTTTTGATCAATTGGATGTGGAAAGAAACTTTCCTATCGTGGGAGAGTCTAGGGCCAGAGGACACAACCACAGAATAGGGGGCATCCATTTAGAATGGAGATGAGGAGGAAATTCTTTAGCCAGTGAGTGGTGAATCTGTCGAATTTGTTGCCTCCGGCATCTGTGGCGGCCTAGTCTTTACATAAATTTACGACAGATGTTGATAGATTCTTGATTGGTCAGGGCATGAGGGATACAAGGAGAAGGCAGGAGATTGGGGTATAGAGGAAAACTGGATCAGCCATGCTGAGATGGTGGAGCAGACTCGTTGGGCCAAATGGTCTAATTCTACTCCTGTATCTTATCTTCGTGCACTTGGTAAGATAACTTTGCTATAAAACTTTCGGCTGTGGGGTATGGGGAAAGAACACAATGAAGTCACTGAAACCAAGAGTGGGCGACCTCAGAGGGCACTGTAATGGTTTCCAACAAGAGAATTCACGTTGTAATAATGTAACCTCAAGAGCAGGAAGCTGAGATGTCTTGTCTCGGGTTGCCATGGTTATCAGGAGTACAGTTGTGGAAAACTCCCCGGAGTTCCAACTAGTCGCGCCATGTATTGACGAAGGGTCTCGGCCTGAAACGTCGACTGCGCCTCTTCCTATAGATGCTGCTTGGCCTGCTGCGTTCACCAGCAACTTTGATGTGTGTTGCTTGAATTTCCAGCATCTGCAGAATTCCTGTTGTTTGCGCCATGTATTTACTGTTTATGATGTGTTGGCAGTTACTGGTTAGCAGCCTCATTAGTAAATGCTGGGGATGGCAGCAATTAAATTTTTATATTTAGAATTCTGCTGCCACCGCACTGCCAGTCAATCTTTGTCAAATGCCCCGCTGGTTGATGAGCTCCTTCAGATGACTTGTTACAGTGGCTGAGATGGCTGCAGGTAGAGAGGCCCATGTCTTGCCCATAGTAGCGGATCACTGGAGAGCAGCAAATGAGTTCTCAGGATGTGGTCCACTCTGTGTGTGTGTGTGTGTGGGGGGGGGTTGATGGGGCAGGAAGCTTATTCGTGATGGGTAGCCAAGCCACGAAAAGAAAATGGAATAACCCTCAGTGAGGGCTCTGAGAGCGAGAAAAAATAGGCATGCGCCCCCACGACTGTGTCAATCACTAAGCACCCATTTGCCCAAATCCTTGTCATTGGCAGAAGGTTGGAGCTTAGGAAGAAGTAGGCATGGATACACAGCCGGTATGCTAGCAAGGCCACACCGGGACTGACAGGCATGGATTGGGTTCATTTGTTTAAGGAGAGACTGGAACTGGAGGCAGTCGAAAGGAGATTCATTGTTCTGATACGTGGAGTGACAGATCATGACAGGCTTAGATAGAGAAACAGTATTATTTTCTTTGCATTGATATGTCTAAAACCAGAGGGCATGCACTTAAAGAGAGAGGGGATACATTTGAATGAAATGCGGGAACATTTTTTTTTACACAAAAAGTGGTGGCTGCCTGGGGTGGTAATGGAGTGATATACGATGGTGTTGTTCAAGGGGCTCTTGGATAGGGACATGAATGAACAGAACATTGGAAATCTATATTGCGTAGGCAGAATGGATCCATTTGGTCGGGTTTGGTTACTAATATAATGAGTCTGGCACAATGCCATGGGCCGGCGGGCCGGTTCCTGTGCTACATTGTTCTATGTTCTAATTCGTGTGCAAGTTGTCGGGCTGATAGAGGATTGGGGGTAACCTTACTGAAGCATGGTGGTCCCCGAGGGCACAGGACAGGATGGATCTGGATGTTTTACCCCTTGGGAGAGTCTTGATCAAGGGGTCAGTATTACCGGATTGGTGGGTGGGGGTGGGCAGGAACAGCGGTCATTTATCACTTTGAGAGCTGGGTGCTGCTGGCAGAGAATGGAGGATCTCCGGATTTCTCGGTCCTGATGTGAGGTGGAGGACAGATCATTGGTGAGGTGGGTTGAATGGAAGATTAAAGGCAAAGGGCAATTGGGGCAGAATGGGGAGCTGAGGACAGATGGCATTGAATTGTGGAACACGTTAGAGGGGCAAATTAAACAACTCCTGCCTCTAATTCTTGGCATTCTCATTAACTCCCACATCCCCAATGACTCCACCTGATGACTGATTAAAAGTGAATAAACCAACCTGCATCTTGTTGGGATGTGGAGGCAATCTCACTTGGTGAAATTTAGAACAAATTGAACAGGCAGATAACACTTAAGGTCAGGTTCAAACCCACGCCACTGGAACTAGCCACTGTGCCACCTGGTGATTTATAGTCACTCAGGGCTTTCTGAGGGGAAATTTACCACACAGGTCCACCAAGGTGATGACCTGCCATTGGACACATGCCATCTATATTAAAGTAATATATTTTGGAGTAATGAGTCCTCTTTAATATAGATGGCATGTGTCCAATGGCATGAATTTGACACTGAATCTCTTGAAGGGGCCTGAAAAAAATGCACATGAAGTGGAAAGCGGAAAACTAAGTTATTTGTAACAAAGCAGTGAAAGTCACTATCAGCCCAGTCTGACCCCGTCACAGAATTAATTCGATCCCTGTATGTCGAACAGGAGCAGAGCTCGTAGACAATACCAGTGATTACAATGAACACTGAATAGCTGACGGACTAAAGGCGAGTGAGGTTAAAGCTGGAATGATACACAGAATGACGTAATCTCTGGTTACACTAGGACATCAGGCATTGGAGAGTATTGTCAACATGCAGGGAAGGTTTGAATGAAATTTATTTACCTGCTTGTCATTGTCTTGATGAGCCAGGAAACGAATCCACTCGCCAGTGCCACTCCAGCAGCAACTCCAATCACAATCCCGGCCATCACTCCACGTGACAAACCACTTGGAGGTGGTACGATTTTTTCTGGAAAAGAAGACAGAGATCATGAGATACCAGTGAAATCTATTGAAGTACTGAAAGGCTGAGATAGAGTGGATGTGGACAGGATGCTTCCTATGGTGGGCAAGACTAGGTTTAGTGGGCACAGCCTCAGAGTAGAGTGATGTCCATTGGAATAGGGATGGGGAGGAATTTCAGCCAGAAGATGGTAAACCTGTGGAATTTACTGCCTCAGATGTATGTGGAGGCCGTCATTGAGTATATTTAAAGTGAAAGATGGCCAAGTCTAGATTAGTCAGAAAACTGAAGGTTGTGGGGAGAAGACCGGTGGATGGGGTTGGAGGGATTACACATCAGCCTCATTCAGCTCCTGTCTTAGGGCCTTTTGCGATGATGGGAATCCAGTGGAACACAACACAGTAAATATCCATTCTCCTTTGATTAACTTTGCTAACTAGGTGTTTTGTTTTAATGCAGTTTAAAATGCATACTCAAAATCTTAGTGGACACAGAGCAATAGAAATTTCCAGCGTGGACACAGGGCCTTACTGCGACTGGTCTACACCAGCTCAGATTCCCAATCACGGTCGTCCCAGTTGCCACGTTTGGCTCCAATCTCGCTAAATCTTTGCCTTTCTTATCCCCATACCTTTAATTATCATTACTGCCCCTATCTCAGACTCTTCCCCTGTCAGCTTGTTCCACATATCAATCACCTTCTTGGTGATAATATTGCCCTTGAGGTTCCTATTAGATCTCCTCTCTCTCACCTTAAGCCAATGCCCCAACTTGGGTGAAAAAAATATCTGTGACCAATTTTACACGTATATCTGGTCTGTTTAATATTTGAATTAACCCATAAAGTTTATGGATTAGACAATAAACTCACTCAATTACCTTTTGCCTTTGTTTTAAGCAACTTACGTGTTCATTCCAGAGCACACAAGTGGTGCAGAGACAAATTTTTACAGTATGTTATTGGAAAACATTGCTCAATGGGGACAGTAGTTTTGGTGGGGTGGAGGTTGTTCACAATGGAAAAGGCTTAAAACACTTACATATCATAACATTTGTCAATGAGATAGTGAGTCTGAACTGCTCTCTAACTGGGAATGGATCACAGAACATGCAGAAGTACATCATATAAACAAGGCCTTTGGCCCTTGACACGTCTGCTGACCACGGTGCCACTTTAAAACACACCTCCGCCTGCTCAGGATCTATATCATCCATTCCTGGTCTGCTCCTGTGTGTGTTTGAGTGCCTCCTAAACGTCTGTCCCGTCTCCCTCCACCACCTCCATCAGAGCCCTTTCCAGACATGCAGCTCGCAGTGCAAAAATAAAACTTGTCCCGCACATCTTTAAATTTCCTGCTTTGGTTCATGAAACTCTGGTCTCCAGGGTGACATTTCTGCAGTAGGAAAATGACTCTATTCACTTTTGTCATAACTTTATAACACCTCTGTCATGTCTCCTCTCAGCCATCAATCCTCCATAGAAAAGTCCAGTTTTGTCCAACCTCTCTGCCAGGCAGCATTCAGCTGAACATTTTCAGCACTCTATCAAAGACCTCCATTTACTTCCAGTAATGAGGTGACCAGACTGCACAGAGTACTCCTGATGTGACCTGTCTAAAGTTCTGAACACGGCATCATTACTTCCTAACCTTTAAACTCAGTCTCCTGACCGATGAAGGCAAGGATGATGTGTGTCTTTCCACTTGTGTTGCCAATTAATTGTCCTCTCATTCACAAGTAGGGTCCTAATAAAGTCAATAATTTCCACAAAATGTCCCTCCCCTACTAGTGTGGTGGTCTGCACAGTGGATTGCATATAAACACAGGTAACAAGTTGAAGGACCTTTCATATGGTCACCCTCTTCTACATATGCCATAGTTAATCTGGAAAGAGTACCCTAAAAAATAAATACGAGTATGTTGGCAGGACACGAATACCTGGGTTAGAGCGAGTGGTGATGAAGGTTACCAACGTCACAGAAACTGCACATGGTAAAGGCCTTTTATCAAGGTTTGGGTAGTCCAAAGCAAGGAACAGGTGTATAGGGTAAGAAGAGAATGATGTAAAAGAACTCGAGACATAGGGTAGTGAGTACATAGAAAGAGCTGCCACAAGAAGTGGCTGAGGAAGGTACAATCGTATCATTTAAGAAACACCTGGATAAGGATGGGTTTGGAGGTGCATAGGCTGAACACATGAAACTGGAACAAGGTGGATGGGCACTTTGGTCAGGACGGACTGAAGGGATGTGTCTGTGCTGTATTGCTCTCTGATACTGTGACTCTATAACTAGTAATTATTCTGATACTGACTCTAATTGATCAATACCACCATCACATACATTTATGAGTTTATCTCCACTTAGAATGACTATGTGCCTGCCTTTGTTAAAACAAGTTGCTGCATGATTTGATCGTTAAATGGCTACTTGAGAAGTTGATATTGCTTGTGGTTTGAGTCAGTTGATAAACAGTAGCAAAAAAGCGCAGGGCTTATTTGATTTGCAATGTCAAAAGACACCCATTTCCAGAAAGGTTATTTCAAATAAAACTCAGCTGAAATTTCATGAAATATTTGAATATACTATTATAGTTTTTGAGCGCTATCAACTTCTCCCTTAAGTCTGATATACAAGATGGGAGCTGACGCCTGTCACATAATCGTGCTGTGAATCAGTGTAGGGAGACATAATGGAGGCGCCCTGCTTGGCAATTGACGAGGAGAGGCCACTGCACAGGATCGGAAAAAGCTGTTGATACGTAGTTGTAAACTCAGCCAGTTCCATCATGGGCACGAGCCTCCCCATCATTGAGGACATCATAGAAACTTGGTGTTTTGAGGCAGCACCCACCATCAAGACCAAGTCATCTTCTTGACCTGGGGGAGGTACAGAAGGTTGAAGACACACACTCAGCGTTTCAGGACCAGCTTTTTCATCCAATTGATGATTGTACAATGAATACCTACTCACTATTTCCCTCTGTTTTTGTACTACTTATTTATTTATCCATATTGTAATTTATACTTGTTTTTCTAATGTTGTATTGCAGTGTACTGCCACAAAACAGCAAATTGCATGATATATACCAGTGAAGTTAGAGCTAATTTGGTACCGATTCTGTATTATTCCAGTTTTCATGTAGAGGGAAATGATTTAGTCACAGTACAATGCAATATTAAAATCACTCTTTCAATTCTTGCTTTAAGCAAAGTTATGCCAAAAGAAAAACAATAATAATAAAACACAACGGGCACAATCATTTGGAGGTCCTTGAGATTCCAAACCATGTCATACCAACACAAGTGGACCACTCAGCCCTCTGAGTCCATGCTATCTTCCAGCAGTGTGATCACCTCCATCCCACTCCCACAGACCGCGCATGTTTGTAATGTGTCCTGTCCTGCAGAGGTGTACACTGTTTACTATTGTCACAAACACCATGGTACATGTCTTTTCTTGGATACTGTTTACACAGATCAAATCATTAGGCAGTACATTGAGTGAGAATAAGATAAAAGAGTAACGATGAAGAATAAAGTGTAACAGTCACCAAAAAAGTGCATCACGGTCAAACGCTAAGGTAGATTGCAAAGGCAAGGTTCCATCTTATTAGAAATAAAGGTCCAATAACAATGAGATGGAATCTGACCTTATGCCTGTTGGTACATGCTTTCAGGCATTGTATTGTCTGTACGAGGGAAAGGGTCAGAAAAGAGAGAAGAGGGAATGTCCATTGTGGGTGGGGTTTGATTACGCTGGCTGCTTTATCGCTGGGTGTCCAGCAGGGAGGATTAACTGAAAAGTTAGTTATATCGCTGCTTGATCGCTGGGTGTGTACGTCACTGGTCCTCCGTGCACCAGGGAGGATTAACTGAAAAGTTAGTTTCTTTTACCCATTGATTTGGATTTAACAGAGTTTTAAGAAAAAGAGAACAGAAACTTTGGAGATGCAGGAAATCCCAGTAAACACTCCAGCCATCAGGTAGCCTCAGTGCAGCAAGAAATGATTGAAGTCAAAAATTCTCTGTCAGAATTGTTTGAGGAATTCTATTCCTCTCCAGTGATGATTCATTTCACAATTGAATGTTGCATTATTGTTCTCCCGCCTGCCCGTCCTACATTGGGATGTCAACTGCTGTATCTCTTTTCACTAAACTTCTGAGTGTTTCCAGTGTTTTCTGACTGTACTCCTGAACGTTGTGTTCCTTGAAACTCTGTAAAAGCTCCAAGACTGGTTTGTTAATTTGTTCAGTGGCTGTATTTAATTCCCGAATGGGTTGTTTCCTTAACTTCGTGAAGTTACATTCGCACTGCTCAGGGTTCTGTATTCAGAGAAACATTCCTACTTCTCAGAATTTCAGGAGCTTCACTCCACAATAGTCCGTAATGTCAAATGAAGCTGCATGGTGAAGACTGGAATTGAACGATTCTGCTTACAGGCAAGGGCACAGTATGCCTCTCGGTTACTGCAGCAGATAAACAGACAGCTTTCATCCTCCATCGCTCCAAGGAGAAAAAGCCGAGTTCACTCAACCTATTCTCATAAGGCATGCTCCCCATCCCGGCAACATCCTTGTAAATCTCCTCTGTACCTTTCCTATGGTTTCCACATTCTTCCTGTAGTGAGGCGACCAAAACTGAGCATGTTACTCCAAGTAGGGTCTGACCATGGCCCTATATAGCTGCAACATTCTCTCTCGGCTCTTAAACTCAATCCCACGATTGAAGAAGGCCAATACACCATATGCCTTTTTAACCACGGAGTCAACCTGCACAGCGGCTTTGAGTATCCTATGGACTCCGACCTCATGATCCTTCTGATCTTCCACCCTGCCAAGAGTCTCAACATTAATGATATATCCTGCCATCATATTTGACCAAACAAAATGAACCACCTCACACTTATCTGGGTTAAAATCCAACTGCCACTTCTCAGCCCATTTTTGCATCCTATCAATGTTCCGCTGCAACCTCTGACAGTCCTCCACACTATCCACAACACCCCCAACCTTTGTGTCATCAGCAAATTTACTAACCCACCCCTCCACTTCCTCATCCAGATCATTTATAAAAATCACAAACAGTAAGGGTCCCAGAACAGATCCCTGAGGCACACCACTGGTCACTGACATCCATGCAGAATATGACCCATCTACAACCACACTTTGCTTTCTGTGGGCAAGCCAATTCTGGATCCACAAAGCAATGTCCACTTGGATCCCATGCCTTCTTACTTTCTCAATAAGCCTTCCATGGGGTACCTTGTCAAATGCCTTGCCGAAATCCATATACACTACATCTACCGCTCTACCATAGAAACCAAAGAAACTACAGCACAGAAACAGGCCTTTTGGCCCTTCTTGGTTGTGCCGAACCATTTTCTGCCTAGTCCCACTGACCTGAACACGGACCATATCCTTCCATACACCTCCCATCCATGTACCTGTCCAATTTATTCTTAAATGTTAATAAAGAACCCGCATTTACCACCTCCTCTGGCAGCACATTCCATACTCCCACAACTCTCTGTGTGAAGAAGCCCCCCCTAATGTTCCCTATAAACTTTTCCCCCCTCACCCTTAACCTATATCCTCTGTTTTTTTTTTCTCCCCTTGCCTCAGTGGAAAAAGCCTGCTTGCATTCACTCTATCAATACCCATCATAATTTTATATACCTCTGTCAAATCTCCCCTCATTCTTCTACGCTCCAGGGAATAAAGTCCTAACCTATTCAACCTTTCTCTGTAACTGAGTTTCTCAAGTCCTGGCAACATCCTTGTAAACCTTCTCTGCACTCTTTCAACCTTATTTATATCCTTCCTGTAATTTGGTGACCAAAACTGAACACAAAAATCCAGATTCGGCCTCACCAATGCCTTATACAACCTCATCATAACATTCCAGCTCTTATACTCAATACTTTGATTAATAAAGGCCAATGTACCAAAAGCTCTCTTTACGACCCTATCTACTTCTGACGCCACTTTTAGGGAATTTTGTATCTGTATTCCCAGATCCCTCTGTTCTACTGCACTCCTCAGTGCCTTACCATTAACCCTGTATGTTCGACCTTGGTTTGTCCTTCCAACGTGCAATACCTCACACTTGTCTGTATTAATCTCCATCTGCCATTTTTCAGCCCATTTTTCCAGCTGATCCAAGTCCCTCTGCAGGCTCTGAAAACCTTCCTCACTGTCTACTACACCTCCAATCTTTGTATATCAGCAAATTTGCTGATCCAATTTACCACATTAACATCCAGATCATTGATATAGATAACAAATAACAATGAACCCAGCACTGATCCCTGTGGCACACGACTAGTCACAGGTCTCCACTCAGAGAAGCAATTCTCTACCACCACTCTTTGGCTTCTTCCATTGAGCCAATGTCTAATCCAATTTACAACCTCTCCATGTATACCTAGCGACTGAATTTTCCTAACTAACCTCCCATGCAGGACCTTGTCAAAGGCCTTACTGAAGTCCATATAGACAATATCTACTGCCTTCCCTTCATCCACTTCCTGGTATCCTCCTCGAAAAACTCCAATCGATTGGTCAAACATGACCTACCACGCACAAAGCCTAATAAGTCCCTGTCTATCCAAATGCTTGTAGATTCTGTCTCTTAGTCCTCCCTCCAATAACTTACCTACTACCGACGCTAAACTCAACGGCCTATAATTTCCCGGATTACTTTTCGATCCTTGTTTAAACAACAGAACAACATGAGCCAGTCTCCAATCCTCCGGCACCTCACCCATAGACAGCGACATTTAAAATATTTCTGCCAGGGCCCCCGCAATTTCAACACTAGTCTCCTTCAAGGTCCGAGGGAACACCCTGTCAGGTCCTGGGGGATTATCCACTTTAATTTTCCTCAAGACAGCAAGGACTTCCTCCTTTTCAATCTGTACAGTTTCCATGATCCCACTACTTGATTCCCTCAATTCCAAAGACTTCATGCCAGTTTCCTTAGTAAATACAGATGCAAAAATCCTATTTAAGATCTCCCCCATTTCCTTTGGTTCCGCACATAGCTGACCACTCTGATCTTCAAGAGGACAAATTTTATCCCTTACAATCCTTTTGCTCTTAATTTACCTGTAAAAGCTCTTTGTATTATCCTTCACTTTGACTGCCAAGGCAACCTCATGTCTTCTTTTAGTCCTCCTGATTACTTTCTTAAGTATTTTCTTGCACTTCTTATACTCCTCAAGCACCTGATTTACTCCCTGCTTCCTATACACGTCTTACAACTCCCTCTTCATCAGAGTTGCAATATCCCTTGAGAACCAAGGTTCCTTATTCCTATTCAATTTGCCTTTAATCCTGACAGGAACATACAAACTCTGCACTCTCAAATTTTCCCCTTTGAAGGCTTCCCACCTACCAATCACATCTTTGCCAGAGAACAACCTGTCCCAATCCACACTTTTTAGATCCTTTCTCATTTCTTCAAATTTGGCCTTCTTCCAGTTCAGAAGCTCAACTCCAGGACCAGATCTATCCTTGTCCATGATCAAATTGAAACTAATGGTGTTATGATCACTGGAACCAAAGTGCTCCCCTACACAGACTTCCGTCACTTGTCCTAACTCGTTTCCTAACAGGAGATCCAATCTTGCATCCCCTCTAGTTGGTCCTTCTATATATTGATATAGAAAACTTTCCTGAACACATTTTACAAACTCTAAACCATCTAGATCCCTAACAGTATGGGAGTCCCAATCAATGTATGGAAACTTAAAATCCCCTACCACCACAACTTTATGTTTCCTGCAGTTGCCTGCTATCTCTCCGCAGATTTGCTCTTCCAATCCTCGTTGACTATTGGGTGGTCTGTAATACAATCCCACTAATGTGGCCATACCTTTCCTGTTTCTCAGCTCCGCCCATAAGGACTCAGTAGACAAGCCCACTAATCTGTCCTGCCTGAGCACTGCTGTAATATTTTCCCTAACAAGCAATGCTACTCCCCCTCCTTTCATTCCTCTGCCTCGATCACATTTGAAACATCGGAACCCTGGAATATTAAGCTGCCAGCCCTGCCCCTCCTGTAGCCAAATTTCACTAATTGCTAAAACGTCATAACGTCTACCTTCATCAATGCGTTTAATTGCATCTTCAGAAAATTCAATCAGGCTGGTAAGGCAGGATCTGCCTGTGACAAAGCCATGCTGACTATTCCTAATTATGTTATGCCTCTCCAAATGTTCATAAATCCTGCTTCTCCTGATCTTCTCCGTCAACGTACCAACCACTGAAGAAAGACTCACTGATCTATAATTTCCTCGGCTATCCCTACTCCCTTTCTTGAATAAGGGAACAACATCTGCAACCCTCCAATCCTCCGGAACCTCTCCCGTCCTCCTTAATGATGCAACGATCATTACCAGAGGCTCAGCAGTCTCCTCCCTCGCTTCCCACAGTACGATGGGCTATATCCCGTCTGGTCCCGGTGGCTTTTCCAACTTGTTGCTTTCCATAAGACCATAAGACAAAGGAGCAGAAGTCGGCCATTCAGCCCACCGAGTCTGCTCCACCATTTTATCATGAGCTGATCCATTCTCCCATTTAGTCCCACTCGCCTGCCTTCTCACCATAACCTTTGATGCCCTGGCTACTCGGATACCTATCAATCTCTGCCTTAAATACACCCAATGACTTGGCCTCCAGTGCCGCCCGTGCAACAAATTCCATCGATTCACCACCCTCTGGCTACAAAAATTTCTTCACATCTCTGTTCTGAATGGGAGCCCTTCAATCCTTAAGTCATGCCCTCTCGTACTAGACTCCCTCATCATGGGAAACAACTTTGCCACATCCACTCTGTCCATGCTTTCAACATTCGAAATGTTTCTATCAGGTCCCCCCTCATTCTTCTAAACTCCAAGGAATACAGTCCAAGAGCGGACAAACGGTCCTCATATGTTAACCCTCTCATTCCCGGAATCATTCCAGTGAATCTTCTCTGTACCCTCTCCAACGTCAGCACATCCTTTCTTAAATAAGGAGACCAAAACTGCCCACAGTACTCCAAGTGAGGTCTCACCAGTGCCTTATAGAGCCTCAACATCACATCCCTGCTCCTATGCTCTATTACTCTAGAAATGAATGCCAACATTGTATTTGCCTTCTTCACTACTGTCTCAACCTGGAGGTTAACCTGAAGGGTATCCTGTACGAGGACTCCCAAGTCCCGTTGCATCTCAGAACTTTGAATTCTTTCCCTATTTAAATAATAGTCTGCCCGTTTGTTTTTTCTGCGAAAGTGCATAACCATACACTTTCCAACATTGTATTTCATTTGCCACTTCTTTGCCCATTCTTCCAATCTATCCAAGTCTCTCTGCAGACTCTCTGTTTCCTCAGCACTACCGGCCCCTCCACCTGTCTTCGTATCATCAGCAAACTCAGCCACAAAGCCATCTATTCCATAATCCAAATCGTTGATGTACAATGTAAAAAGAAGCGGCCCCAACACGGACCCCTGTGGAACACCACTGGTAACCGACAGCCAACCAGAATAGGATCCCTTTATTCCCACTCTGCGTTTCCTGCCAATCAGCCAACGCTCTATCCACGTATGTAACTTTCCCGTAATTCCATGGGCTCTTAACTTGTTAGGTAGCCTCATGTGTGGCACCTTGTCAAAGGCCTTCTGAAAATCCAAATATACAACGTCCACTGCATCTCCCTTGTCTAGCCTACTTGTAATTTCCTCAAAAAATTGTAATAGGTTTGTCAGGCAGGATTTTCCTTTAAGGAAACCATGTTGAGTTCTGCCTATCTTGTCATATGCCTCCAGGTACTCTGTAACCTCATCCTTGACAATCAACTCCAACAACTTCCCAACCACCGATGTCAAGCTAACAGGTGCACAATTTCTTTTTTGCTTCCTTGTCCCCTTCTTAAACAGCGGAGTGACATTTGCAATCTTCCAGTCCTCCGGAACCATTCCAAAACCTCTTCCTTAATATCTAAATACTCTAGTTTTCAGTCCACTGCAAGTCATCCCTACAATCGCCAAGATCCTTTTCCGTAGTGAATACTGAAGCAAAGTATTCAATAAGTACCTCTGCTATTTCCTCCGGTTCCATATGAACTTTTCACTGTCACACTTTATTGGTCCTATTCTCTCACTTCATATCCTCTTGCTCTTCACATACCTGTGGAATGCATTGGGGCTTTTCTTAATCCTGTCCACCAAGGCCTTCTCATTAGCCACATTTCTTCCGTACGTTTCCCTGAGAACATCTGTTTCCAATTTATTCTTCCAAGTTCCTGCTGATCGCTTCATATTTCCCCTTACTCCAATTAAATGTTTCCCTAATTTGTCTGTTCCTGTCCCCCTCCAATGCTATGGTAAAGGAGATAGAATTGTGATCACTATCTCCAAAATCCTGTCCTACTGAGAGACCTGACACCTGACCAGGTTCATTTCCCAATCCAAGAACAGCCTCTCCTCTAGGCCTATCTACATATTGTGTCAAGAAATCTTCCTGAACACACCTAACAAACTCCACCCCATCCAAACCCCTTGCTCTAGGGAGATGCCAATCGATAGTTCGGAAATTAAAATCTCCCACCACAACAACCCTGTTATTATTACTCCTTTCCAGAATCTGTCTCCTTACGTGCTCCTCGATATCCCTGTTACAATTGGTTGGTGTATAAAAAACACCCAGTAGAGTTATTGACCCCTTCCTGTTCCTAACCTCCACCCACAGAGACTCTGCAGATACCCCTCCATGGTTTCCTCCTTTTCTGTAGCCGTGACGCTATCTCTGATCAGCAGTGCCACACCCCCACCTGTTTTGCCTCCCTCCCTGTCCTTCTTGAAACATCTAAAGCCTGGCACTTGAAGTAGCCATTCCTGTCCCTGCACCATCCAAGTCTCTCTAATAACCACAACACCATAGCAACAAGTGCTGATCCACGCTCTCAGCTCACCGGCTCTATTCATAATACTAACTTCAATAATTTGGTAAATTGGATCAAATTCGATGATAAAATGCTGCAGCAGACTCCATGGGCAAAGTGGCCTAATTCTGCCCTTATATTATAAGAAATGTCTTATAATAGCCCATGATGTAATGCAGAGACGGTGTTATTGGTCAGACAGCACTTGGAGTACTGTGAGCAGTTTTGTGTTGCACTTGTGAGGAATTGTGCCTCGCGTTTGGAGAGGATCCAGAGGGTGTCAACAAGTAGGGCTCCCCCTGAGCTGTGCAGATGGGCGTCCAGGCAGTAGCTGAAATGTTCCCGCGCACATAGCTGTTGTGACCGCGCAGCTAGAATTCTCTTTTATACTGTATAATGTTAATTTAAAGTGCTTCACATTTTTTCAGGTTTTTTGCAGCTCAGAGTTATTGTTTGGCTGCACAGCTGAAAAAAAATCATAGGGATTGTTCTTCACAAGAAAGATTCCAGGACTGAAGAGAGTGGGGAATGTATGATACCTCAAGGTGTGTAGTCACAATACTTTAGAAAACTAAGAGGACATCTCATTGAAACACACACAAATTAAAAGTACTAAAGTCCTAGATGGAGTAGATAATGCGAGTTTCCGTGTTGTATGACTCTATGAATCTATAGTATTCTTCTCTGCTGACAGAAAGAGAAACTGGCATAAATGTCTGACTTTGTTACTACAAGCATAACCCATAAATTGAAGAGTACAAAGTTCCTCACTCAATAACCAAAATCTAGCTCCCAGGCAACAATGAAATGTGTGTACAGCTTTTGAACACGAGTGTATACTGGTAACCAATGCTGGTATCATTGTGTTTCCACACATGTAGGAAGTAGTAACCCTGAAAGGGTTTTCAAAGCTTGCAAATATTTACTTTAACAACTCAAAAGCTGTCTTGTAGATTTATCAAAGTATAGTGTTGTCTGCATTCAACTCTGAACATACACTGAAGACTTGATAGTTTCTAGGCTCACACAGGAGACTTTCAAATAAATCCACCTTGTCTGGTGATGATTGTAGGTCCCCTACAGACAGAAACAGGTGAATTGATTATGGGGAGCAAGGACACGGCAGACCAATTGAATAATTACTTTGGTTCTGTCTTCACTAAGGAGGACATAAATAATCTTCCAGAAATAGTAGGGGACAGAGGGTCCAGTGAGATGGAGGAACTGAGCGAAATACATGTTAGTAGGGAAGTGGTGTTGGGTAAATTGAAGGGATTAAAGGCAGATAAATCCCCAGGGCCAGATGATCTGCATCCCAGAGTGCTTAAGGAAGTAGCCCAAGAAATAGTGGATGCATTAGTGATAATTTTTCAAAACTCGTTAGATTCTGGACTAGTTCCTGAGGATTGGAGGGTGGCTAATGTAACCCCACTTTTTAAAAAAGGAGGGAGAGAGAAACCTGGGAATTATAGACCGGTTAGCCTAACGTCGGTGGTGGGGAAACTGCTGGAGTCAGTTATCAAAGATGTGATAACAGCACATTTGGAAAGCAGTGAAATCATCGGACAAAGTCAGCATGGATTTGTGAAAGGAAAATCATGTCTGATGAATCTCATAGAATTTTTTGAGGATGTAACTAGTAGAGTGGATAGGGGAGAACCAGTGGATGTGGTATATTTGGATTTTCAAAAGGCTTTTGACAAGGTCCCACACAGGAGATTAGTGTGCAAACTTAAAGCACACGGTATTGGGGGTAAGGTGTTGATGTGGATAGAGAATTGGTTAGCAGACAGGAAGCAAAGAGTGGGAATAAACGGGACCTTTTCAGAATGGCAGGCAGTGACTAGTGGGGTACCGCAAGGCTCAGTGCTGGGACCCCAGTTGTTTACAATATATATTAATGACTTGGATGAGGGAATTAAATGCAGCATCTCCAAGTTTGCGGATGACACGAAGCTGGGTGGCAGTGTTAGCTGTGAGGAGGATGCTAAGAGGATGCAGAGTGACTTGGATAGTTTGGGTGAGTGGGCAAATTCATGGCAGATGCAATTTAATGTGGATAAATGTGAAGTTATCCACTTTGGTGGCAAAAATAGGAAAACAGATTATTATCTGAATGGTGGCCAATTAGGAAAAGGGGAGGTGCAACGAGACCCGGGTGTCATTATACACCAGTCATTGAAAGTGGGCATGCAGGTACAGCAGGCGGTGAAAAAGGCGAATGGTATGCTGGCATTTATAGCGAGAGGATTCGAGTACAGGAGCAGAGAGGTACTACTGCAGTTGTACAAGGCCTTGGTGAGACCACACCTGGAGTATAGTGTGCAGTTTTGGTCCCCTAATCTGAGGAAAGACATCCTTGCCATAGAGGGAGTACAAAGAAGGTTCACCAGATTGATTCCTGGGATGGCAGGACTTTCATATGAAGAAAGACTGGATGAACTGGGCTTGTACTCGTTGGAATTTAGAAGATTGAGGGGGGATCTGATTGAAACGTATAAAATCCTAAAGGGATTGGACAGGCTAGATGCAGGAAGATTGTTCCCGATGTTGGGGAAGTCCAGAACGAGGGGTCACAGTTTGAGGATAAAGGGGAAGCCTTTTAGGACCAAGATTAGGAAAAACTTCTTCATACAGAGAGTGGTGAATCTGTGGAATTCTCTGCCACAGGGAACAGTTGAGGCCAGTTCATTGGCTATATTTAAGAGGGAGTTAGATATGGCCCTTGTGGCTAGGGGGATCAGAGGGTATGGAGGGAAGGCTGGTGCAGGGTTCTGAGTTGGATGATCAGCCATGATCATAATAAATGGCAGTGCAGGCTTGAAGGGCTGAATGGCCTACTCCTGCACCTATTTTCTATGTTTCTATGATGCAGGGCTGTGGTCAAGTTGCAACAGGGTGTACATTTTCCCATTCCGGAGAATCTGGGAGCACAGATCGGAGACTGAACAGGAACAGAACATGGTTTACTGAGAACATTATTGATCTCTGAGAACGGCATCTGAGGAAATGTCATCCATCTGAACACCTATTGCGTTACATTTCTCTCTTCATCGTTTCTGCCTAGCTTGCTGATGTTTCTGATAATTTGTCTTTTTAATTTCAGAGTTATTGCATCCACATTATTTTGTCTTTTCATCACTAGAGAAAAAGAAGGCAATTTCCTCTGTGGTTATTTGAGATGGCTGAGCAGAATCTGAATGCTCAGATTACATAGCATTGGTTGCATCATCAGATTTTTATTTTCAGGACAACTAGTGTGGTTGAATAGATTTTCTGGTAGTTGCTTTGCACTGAAAGCTAATGGGCATCCTTCACCTGAACACCATCCTTGCCAACAGCAACAGAAGCAACTTTCTAGTTAAACACGTGAGCCATTACACACGTGACATTTGATCAGGTTGATCATTTCATCAGGAGCCAAAACTCATTCTTCTCACCTCTGAGGAACACATTTTTTCACAACCTCTGTTTTCCTATTAATCGTTTTATATTTCAACGCAGGATCATCATCTGATTCTGAACTTCTGCGTTATATGTCTATTTTGAAAGAGTCTTTCAGTGTTCCAGAGTGGTGACATTGTTGGCAGTGCGTTCCAGGGCGTCACAGGACACTTCAGCTGACGTGCGGGGGGTTAAACTGCCCACAAGATCACACAAAGCAATTATCAACTCAACACCACACACACACATGAACAGTCACACACACACACACACACACACACACACACACACACACACACACATACACGCATGCACACAGGTGCTAAAGAATTAATGTGATTCAAAACACGGAATGAGTTTGAATACTGAACAGTAATGAGTGAAACATTGAAATAAGTTCTGTATCGAAGAGTAGTTCTTTTTTGAAGTAAACTGGCATAATCATGCCGGATGTGAAAGTTAGGCTGAGCTGGGGGTCACACGGCCTCGGGTTCCACAGCCACAAGCCCCCACGATCTTATTTTGTCCACCCAGCTGACACCCAACTGGCAAGATCCCATAGTAACTGTCGGGCAGAGTTATCCTATGCATCGGCTAACATTTCCCAATCAACAAAAGATGAACCATCAAGACGTTAGTGACTTACAGTGTAACAAAGTAAGTTGGAAAGTAAAGATAAAACAAAGAAAAATAGCAGCCCTCCAATACATGTGCAAACAAGACCAATGTCTGACTTACCAGTGACTTCGAGAGTGATGGTCACTAAGGTTTGTGGGCCACGGGTTGGAACCATGTTCACGTGGTATTCCCCACTGTCTGACTTCTTCACCGACTTCAGCAGTAGCGACCCGGTGGAGGTGAGTAGCTCAGCTCGCGATGTATAGGAGTTATCAATAGACACGAGTTCATCGATCCACTGACAGACTGTTTTCTCGTTAAAGGTCCAGCTTCCACTGGAGACCTTCCCCAACGGCTGCACTGAAAACAATGCATCTCCCCCGACAGTTGCAGATATTTTCTTGTGCTGTACCTCGATGGTAAAATGCTGAGACCCACCTGAGGAAGAGAACATCGTATGAGGGTAAAGCGACAAAGGTGCAGAGACTGGAGAAATATACGTAGCTCAATAATTACAGATGTTTAAAATCTAAACACAACTCAATACGCAGATCCTGTCTTGTAAACTAATCTTCTATCCTACATCCACCCACCATTCTGTTAATTCTCTGAAACCCTCACCAGCAGTTATGAACAAGCGTTGGAAACCACAGCAATGCCATATCAAGAGAACAGCGTCTACCTTAACAAAGAAACATAGAAACATAGAAAACCTACAGCACAATACAGGCCCTTCAGCCCACAAAGATATGCCGAACATGTCCCTACTTTAGAAATCACTAGGCTTACCTATAGTCCTCTGTTTCTAAGCTCCATGTACCTATACAATAGTCTTAAACAACCCTATCGTATCTGCCTCTACCACCATTGGCGGCAGCCCATTCTACGCACTCACCACTCGCTGAGTAAAAAACTCACCCCTGATGTCTCCTCTGTGCCTACTCCCCAGCAACTTGAACCTGTGTCCTCTTGTGGCAACCATTTCAACCCTGGGAAAAAGCCTCTGACTATCCACACGATCAATGCCTCTCATCATCTTATACACCTCTATCAGGTCACCTCTCATCCTCTGACACTCCAAGGAGAAAAGGCCAAGTTCGCTCAACTTATTCTCACAAGACATGCTCACCAATCCAGGCAACATTCTTGTAAATCTCCTCTGCACCCTTTCTATGGCTTCCACATCCTTCCTGTAGTGAGGCAACCAGAACTGAGGACAGTACTCCAAGTGGGGTCTGACCAGGATCCTATATAGCTGCAACATTACCTCTCGGCTCCTAAATTCAACTCCACGATTAATGAAGGCCAATACACCGTATGCCTTCTTAACCACAGAGTCAACCTGCGCAGCTGCTTTGTATGTCCAATGGACTCAGACCCCAAGATCCCTCTTATCCTGCACACTGCCCAGGGTCTTACAATTGATACTGTATTCTGCCATCATATTTGACCTACCAAACTGAACCACTTAAGACTTATCTGGGTTGAACTCCATCTGCCACTTCTCAGCCCAGTTTTGCATCCTATCAATGTCCCGCTGTAACCTCTGATAGCTCTCTACACTATCCACAACACCCCCAACGTTTGTGTCATCATAAAACTTACTAACCCATCCCTCCACTTCTTCATTCAGGTCCTTTATAAAAATCACGATGAGTAATGGTCCCAGAACAGATCCCTGAGGCACACCACTGGTGACCGACCTCCATGCAGAATATGACCCATCAAGAACCACACTTTGCCCTCCGTGGGCAAGCCAGTTCTGAATCCACGAAGCAATGTCCCCTTGGATCCCATGCCTCCTTACTTTCTGAATAAGCCTTGCATGGGTACCTTATCAAATGCTTTGCTAAAATCCATATACACTACATCTACTGCTCTTCCCTCATCAATGTGTTTAGTCACATCCTCAAAAAATTCAATCAGGCTCGTAAGGCATGACCTGCCCTTGACAAAGCCATGCTGACTATTCCTAATCATATTATACCTCTCTAAATGTTCATAAATCCTGTCTCTCAGAATCTTCTTCATCAACTTACCAACCACTGAAGTAAAACTCACTGGTCGATAATTTCCTGGGCTATCTCTACTCCCTTTCTTCAATAAAGGAACAACATCCTTTATTGAGGTATTGAGCAATGAGGAAGGGTTAATTAGCAATCTTGTCGTGAGAGGCCACTGGGGTAAGAGTGACCATAATATGGTGGAATTCTGCATTAAGAGGGACAGTGACATA
The DNA here is from genome assembly GCF_963921235.1 of Mobula hypostoma. Classification (NCBI taxonomy): domain Eukaryota; kingdom Metazoa; phylum Chordata; class Chondrichthyes; order Myliobatiformes; family Myliobatidae; genus Mobula; species Mobula hypostoma. The sequence continues at coordinate 1,145,148 of NC_086099.1, forward strand.
GTTAATTCAGAAACAAAGATTCTGAACTTAAAGAAGGGTAACTTTGAAGGTATGAGACGTGAATTAGCTAAGATAGACTGGCAAATGATACTTAAAGGGTTGATGGTGGATATGCAATGGCAAGCATTTAAAGATAGCATGGATGAACTACAACAATTGTTCATCCCAGTTTAGCAAAAAGAATAAATCAAGGAAGGTTGTGCACCCGTGGCTGACAAGGGAAATTAGGGATAGTATCAATTCCAAAGAAGAAGCATACAAATTAGCCAGAAAAAGTGGCTCACCTGAGGACTGGGAGAAATTCAGAGTCCAGCAGAGGAGGACAAAGGGCTTAATTAGGAAGGGGAAAAAAGATTATGAGAGAAAACTGGCAGGGAACATAAAAACTGACTGTAAAAGCTTTTATAGATATGTGAAAAGAAAAAGATTGCTTAAGACAAATGTAGGTCCCCTACAGACAGAAACAGGTGAATTGATTATGCAGAGCAAGGACAGGGCAGACCAATTGAATAATTACTTTGGTTCTGTCTTCACTAAGGAGGACATAAATAATCATCCGGAAACAGTAGGGGACAGAGGGTCCAGTGAGATGGAGGAACTGAGGGAAATACATGTTGGTAGGGAAGTGGTGTTAGGTAAATTGAAGGGATTAAAGGCAGATAAATCCCCAGGGCCAGAAGGTCTGCATCCCAGAGTGCTTAAGGAAGTGGCCCAAGAAATAGTGGATGCATTAGTGATAATTTTTCAAAACTCTTTAGATTCTGGACTAGTTCCTGAGGATTGGAGGGTGGCTAATGTAACCCTGCTTTTTAAAAAATGAGGGAGAGAGAAACCGGGGAATTATAGACCGGTTAGCCTAACATCGGTGGTGGGTAAAATGCTAGAGTCAGTTATCCAAGATGTGATAACAGCACATTTGGAAAGCGGTGAAATCATCGGACAAAGTCAGCATGGATTTGTGAAAGGAAAATCATGTCTGACACATCTCACAGACTTTTTTAAGGATGTAACTAGTAGAGTGGATAGGGGAGAACCAGTGGATGTGGTATATTTGGATTTTCAAAAGGCTTTTGACAAGGTCCCACACAGGCGATTAGTGTGCAAACTTAAAGCACACGGTATTGGGGGTAAGGTATTGATGTGGATAGAGAACTGGTTGGCAGACAGGAAGCAAAGAGTGGGAATAAACGGGACCTTTTCAGAATGGCAGGCAGTGACTAGTGGGGTACCACAAGGCTCAGTGCTGGGACCCCAGCTGTTTACAATATATATTAATGACTTAGATGAGGGAATTAAATGCAGCATCTCCAAGTTTGTGGATGACATGAAGCTGGGCGGCAGTGTTAGCTGTCAGGAGGATGCTAAGAGGATGCAGGGTGACTTGGACAGGGTAGGTGAGTGGGCAAATTCATGGCAGATGCAATTTAATGTGGATAAATGTGACGTTATCCACTTTGGTGGCAAAAACAGGAAAACAGATTATTATCTGAACGGTGGCCGATTAGGAAAAGGGGAGGTGCAACAAGACCTGGGTGTCATTATACACCAGTCATTGAAAGTGGGCATGCAGGTACAGTGGGTGGTGAAAAAGGCGAATGGTATGCTGGCATTCATAGCAAGAGGATTCGAGTACAGGAGCAGGGAGGTACTACTGCAGTTGTACAAGGCCTTGGTGAGACCACACCTGGAGTATTGTGTGCAGTTTTGGTCCCCTAATCTGAGGAAAGACATTCTTGCCATAGAGGGAGTACAAAGAAGGTTCACCAGATTGATTCCTGGGATGGCAGGACTGTCATATGATGAAAGACTGGATCGACTAGGCTTATACTCGTTGGAATTTAGAAGATTGAGGGGGGGTCTGATTGAAACGTATAAAATCCTAAAGGGATTGGACAGGCTAGATTCAGGAAGATTGTTCCCAATGTTGGGGAAGTCCAGAATGAGGGGTCACAGTTTGAGGATAAAGGGGAAGCCTTTTAGGACTGAGATTAGGAAAATCCTCTTCACACAGAGAGTGGTGAATCTGTGGAATTCTCTGCCAAGGAAACAGCTGAGGCCAGTTCATTGGCTATATTTAAGAAGGAGTTAGATATGGCCCTTGTGGTTAAAGGGATCGGGGGTATGGAGGGAAGGCAGGTACAGGGTTCTGAGTTGGATGATCAGCCATGATCATACTGAATGGTGGTGCAGGCTCGAAGGGCCGAATGGCCTACTCCTACACCTATTTTCTATGTTTCTATCCGCAACCCTCCATTCCTCCGGAACCTCTCCCATCCCCACTGATGATGTAAAGATCATCACCAGAGGCTCAGCAATCTCCTCACTCACCTCCCACAGTAGCCTTCTACTACACTCGGAGACAAAAGCGCACTTCCTGGTCTCCGGGCTACATCATTTGATTCAGTCGTCAGAAGTACCAGAGCTCATTGGACCAAACCCCGTCCAGCAAATCTAATTTGCTTGCACACACACGCGACACACACACACACACACACACACACACACACACACACACACACACACCTGTCATGTAAGACCCTGATTTTCCTGGTGATGTTGTTAGTGAGTCTGCTTACAGTTCGTTCTACCCAATTATCATACCACCCACCTATGACTCTGGTGTTTGAGCACCTTCCCAGCTCAGCATCAGAATCAGATTTATTATCGATAGCATGTGTCGTGAAATCAGCTACTCATTTGTCACCGCTCAGGATTTATTAGTTTCATGTAAGCTCCTGAATCGGTGTGATTTGGTGGGGGAGGATATCCAAAACCAGAAGAAAGGTTCTGAGTGAGTCGTCATGCAATCATGGACGTGTTTTTACTCAAAGCGGGTGGTGAACACTTGGCATTCTCTGACTTGGAGAGCTCTGAATATGGTGCTGGTTGGAGTCAGGGAGGGGGGACGCTTAGTATTGCTATCATTCAGAATTTCCAACCGAGTCTGAAGAGTGCTTGGACTTCTTGGATGCTGTATGTATCGGAGCATGGATATGAGACAAAGGTCAGATTAGCCTTCATCGTCTCTTGGGAGGAGCGAGACGGGGGAGCCACACGTTCTGCTCCACGTTCTCATGTTTAGATCTTAGTAATGGCCGTTTCTCAAGTCCGGGTTTCGATCTTAGAAAAAGGGAGTGCAAGTCAGAATTTTCACTATCTACCTTATCAATCTCTCTCAGCATTCTTATACATGATCAATGACTATCCGGTTGGCGTGATATCTCAATGCATGTCTGCCTAACCCTGATGTAATGTACGCTGGATTTCATGTGTAATTCCCCCCAAGCCCTGTGCAGTTTAAGCTATATTTCAGATCTTGATTTTCCAAAATCGTTGTTATAACACCACCATCACGTATGTTTTCAGAGCATGCTATAGGTTCATGTCAAATTAACATTATTCCCCATATTTACTCAAATAAATCCTCCTACCAACACGAACAAAAATACACACCTATTCACCATTATTTCTGCAAAGTAGAATTTGCTTAGTGTATTCATGGAAACTGCGACTGTTGCTACAAAATATCCTTTTGAAAATCAACATGAATAAGCAACAACTATATTTTTAATTCTGTGGAGCATATAATCATTAATTTAGCTGCTGTGACCATGGCACATTTTGGTCCAACATAAATAATTGTTTGTTTTTTTGTCCCCTGTGCCTCCCTATTCTGGGAATGAAGGTGAAAGTGTTGTGAAAGTTCAGATAGTTCTGATGTTATCTCCCTTTGTAATCGGTTCATTCACCATTAACCAAACTCAATAATGTGGGTTCTCTCCACCAGCTTCCCATGTAGATAATGATTAGTGTAGTCTCCTAACTACAAAGAGAAAGACATGCTACCCATTTTCAGAATAAATTATGAAAGAGAATTAAGCAATGATACAGAGTGGTTCCCATCTATGAAAAGGGTATTCCTGTTCTCGGCAGCTTCATTTCCAAGACTTTTAATCGATGCACATAGTATCCATGACTTCTTCAATGCGCCATGTCTCAAAAAGGCGACGTGCATCATTGAAGACCCACAACACAAAGGTCTTGCCCTCTTCTCAGTGGGGCAATCGGGAATGAGGTAGAGAAGCCTAACAGCGCACACTTGACGATTCAGGAACAGCTTCTTCTTTTCTGCCACTCGATCTCTGAATGGGTACTGAACCTATGAACACTACCCTGTACTTTTTTCATGACTTGTGCCAATATATTGCACCTGATTCTGACAAAAGGAGATTCACAACTGCACACTGTGATAACTGCCGTCGGTGATAATACAATACCGGCCGTACTTTCAGTGTCTCAGTTGAAAGAGCAACTGCACAGAACGCAGGCAAGAGCATGGTCCTACAGGGGGACAGTGCACAATCCGCGGGCCTGGGGTCACTATGGAAGGCAATGGTCACTTGCGTCACCAAGCCATCTCCACCTTGCAGGTTGGTCTGATCTGATCTCGCACCTCGGCTCCCCTATCTGCAGAATCTTTACTGTCGCCTTAACGACGAGTAACACGACACGACTATGGCATCCTTGACACAGTGGTGTCAAGAAAACAACCTCAATGTCGCAAAAACAAAGCAGTTGATTGTGGACTACAGCAGAAATGGAGCCAGGCTAACCCCTATTGACATCAATGGATCCGGGGTTCAGAGGGTGAACAGCTTTAGGTTCCTCAGCATCACGTCACCGAGCATCTCACGTAATCTGTACATACCAGCTGTAAGAGGTGCTGTTGCGCCTTTTTCACCTCAGACAGCTGAAGAAGTTTGGTATGGGCCCCCAAAACCTTAGAACTTTTTACAAGGGCACAATTCAGAGCATCTGACAGGCTGCATCACTGCCTGGTATGGGAACCTCAATCGCAGGACTCTGTAGATGTGAACTTCCCACTATTCAGGATATATTCAAAGACAGGTATGTAAAAATGGCCCGAAGGATCGTTGGAGGCCCGAGTCAGCCCAACCACAAATGTTCCAGCTGCTACCATTCGGTAAATGGTACCGCAGCATAAAACCCAGGACAGCTTCTTCCACCGGGCCATCAGACTGATTAATTCATACTGATACAGCTGTATTTCTATATTGTATTGACCGTCCTGTTGTTTGTACTATTTATTATAATTTACCATAAATAATTGCACATTGCACATTCAGATGGAGAGGTAAGGTAAATATGTTTACTCCTCATGTATACGAAAGATGTAAGTAATAAAGTCAATTCAGTAATTCAATTTATTCCTGGCCAATGTACCTTCACTGGAGTGCAAGTCATAGGAGCTAGGGGTAAGACTGCTGTATTGGAGGGACACAAGTGATTATTGTGTTTTCTGTTTCACTGAGACACTGCTCACCTCTCAGTCCACCAGATGGACCGGTCAGCAGCATCAGGTATGAACAGAGGCAGCGGCGGAGTCTGCTTCGTCATTAACTGATCACGGCGCTCAGACGTAGTGCTCTTGTTTCATTCTCGATCTCCAGACCCAGACCATCTAGTGATTATATGCCGACCATCCTACATACCGAAGGATTTCTCTGCCACGATCCTCACTGCCGTTTATGTACTGCCAAAGGCAGATGTCAAGCAAGCACTGGGTGTATTTAATGTCATTATAAAGAAACAAGAAATGGCATATCCCAACGGCTTTCATATCTTTGCCGGACACCTTTAATCAGGCTAGTTTGAATAAGTCTCTGCCCAACTACATTAGCACATCACCTGCGGTACCTGAGGACCCAGCGCACTCGACGATTGATGCACTACTATCCAGAATGCCTGTTGTTTCATCCCTAGACCACATTAGCGGAAATCCGACATCTGACTGCCCTCACCCTACTTGCACACAGGCAGAGACTAAGCAGCCAGGCAGCAGGTATTATTCCAATAAAGTGTTTGTCCTGGGTGGCTAATCAGCTGAGTGTACTGTCCCGGACATCATTGTCTACATTCGGCGGCCTGATGTACCACACTGTTTCAGGCAAGCTGCAGTCGTACCAGTCCGCAGAAGATCCCGGTCATCTGATCAAAGACTAACATCTTGTTGCACTAGCATCCATTGTGCGAAGTGCTTCCGGATGTTGCTCCTGAAAAACACGAACCCGTGCCTGAGGAACGAGGTCATTCTTTTCCAAATTGCCCAGCGTCACAGCTGGTCAACACCAGATGTAATTGAATTGGCTGGTCACTCAGTACTGGAACATCTATATAATAAATATTCATAGGTCAGAGTGATTTAAATTCATCACAACTCATCACCCCCTCAAAACAAATCATTAGGCCCCACAAACGGCCCGATAGCTTCCTGATCAACTGGATCCTCGATTTTCTCAGATGCAGACACCAGTAAGTACAGATTTAATACAAAAAAAGACATCCGTGGGCCTGATTCGAGATATCCCTGCTCCTGGCAACAGGGAAGCAACATTATCATCCGGGTGTTTCCTTTACGTCAACGGAATCTCCTTTTTGATCTTCTGATTAAGTAATCTCCTGTCACTATTGTGCTCCTGTCTCCCCCATTTTCCTCTGAGCTACAGAGCCAGACTCAGTGCTGGAGACATATACGGCTTCCTTCTGGTAAGACGTCTCCCCAACAGTATCCAAAGCAGTGTACAGTACTGAATATTGAGGGGTAAGGCTACAGGGGCATTCTGCACACGTCAACTATCCCTTTTCCGTCTCCTGACTGTTACCCAGGGACCCTCCTCCTTCAGCTTAGGAGTGACCTATCCATCACCTCCTCATTCTTCCGTTTGGGTCAAAGTTCAGCGAGCTGCAGCTTCAGTTGCCTAACACGGTCACTTAGAAGCCGCAACTCGATTAATTTCATGCAGATGTAATTGCAGGACCTTCATTGCTGACCTGAACGCTCGCAGACCGCAGTACGTAGATAAGTAAGAATTAAGTGCATAAATACTTAAGTAAGCAAGTGAATGAACAAATCAATAAATAAGTAAACAAATAAGAAAATGAACAAGTAAATAAACGAGTGAGCAATGAAAGAAACAAGGAAATGAATAACTAATATTGCTGATATAAATAAATTCACAAACAAGAAAGTAAGTAAATAAAGGAGGAAACAAACAAATAAAAGAGGAATTCGGAGGCCCTGTTCATGGGTTCTCGGACAGTTATTGCCTATACCGTGACCGTATTGCGAGCTCCGTTCCAAATCTACAGTTTACTACAATTTCTACAATTTCCTTCGCGTTTTCTGTTCAAGTAGCTGACAGTCACATCACATAAGATAGACTGACCCTTCTGAACAGTGGAAAGATGTTACTTACCCACTATGTGCCGCCTTTCCTACGCTGGGATCCCCTGCTTGTGCGATCCATGGGAGACTCATCTCGTACACTGCCACTACCTCGGAGGAAGGGATGAGATGGTGAGGCTCTGCCTCTGCCTCTGGTGAGGCTGAGACGGCGTGCTAATCGGCCGCGGCTCCCTTGCATATCCCTGGCTAACGTTCAGTCCCTGGACAACAAGTTATGCGAACTGAGAGCCAGAATCTTCTACCAGCCAGAAACAAAGGAATGTAACATTTTGTGGCTCGTGGAGACCTGGCTGACGGAGGAGATACCGGACCACGCTGTTGAACCCTCTGGGTTCTCCCTGTTCCGGGTGGATAGTCAAAAAAATCTCTGGGAAGAGTAATGGAGGAGGGATATGCTTCATGGTCAAAAATGTTTGGTGCGATCCCCGGAATGTGCATGCCCTCAAATCCTTTTGTTCCCCAGAGCTGGAATAATTGGTGCTGTTGTGTAGACGCTACTGGCTGCTGAGGGAGTTCATCACGGCTGTTATCATCACAGCGATGTATATTCCGCCGCAGGCTGATACTGACCTGGCTCTCAAGAAACTGTACCATCAACACGCTGGAGACTGCGCTACCAGAGGCCGCCTTCATCACCGTCGGAGATTTAAATCAAGCGTCGCTGACGGAAGTCTCTCTGAAGCTTTGTCAGCACATCCAGGTGAGCTCTCTGGGAGATAGAACACTTGACCACTGCTACTCTCCCTTCCGCAGCACCTACAAAGCTCTCCTTCGCCCAGCTTTTGGAAAATCAGATCACTCTTTGTTCCCGTTTCTCCCGAGGTACGGGCAGAAACTGATACAAGAGGCTATCATAGTTACAACTGTCCACAGTTAGTCTGACCAATCGGTCTCCATGCTACAGGATTGCTTCCCTGACGAATATTGGAATGTTTTCCATGATAAGGATCTCTCTGAGTTCACGGATGGAGTCATGTGCGTCATCGGGAAGTACATCAACGATATGGTCCCCCAGAAGTCGGTCAGGGCCTTCCCGAACCAGAAACCCTGGATCAATGGTTCCATGCAAGCAGGATTTACCGCTGGACACAGAGCTTACGTTGCCAATGATCAGCAGGAGCTCAAGAAAAGCAGCTACAATCTGTGCAAAGCCATCAAGGCTGCGAAACAACAATACAGGGACAAGACTGAGTCAAGAGTCTCTACGAATAGCACATGTGACTTGTAGCGAGGGTTGCACACCATCGCAGACCGAAACCAAACGTAGTGGCGCCAACATCACAGCCTCTCTCCCAGGTGAGCTCAGTCGCTTTTACGCTCCGTTCGATGTCGCTAACTTTGAACCTCCAAGGAAAGCCACTGCTACAACCTGCAACGTGGTCATCTCCAAGGCTCTGGTACACAGGTGTTTCCAACGACTGGATAGTCACAAGGCTGCAGGATCGGAAGGCAGCCCAGGGTGAGTACTTAAGATGTGCGCAGCACAACTGGCAGGTGTGTTTACAGACATTTTTAATCTCTCCCTCTCCCAGTGCCGAGTATCCTCCTGCATCACATTGTCCACCACTAACCCTGTACTAAAAAAGACCAAGGTAACATGTCTGAACAACTGGTGTCCTGTTGCACCCACCTCAATAATAAGCAAATGCTTTGAGGGGCAGGTCAAGGACTGCATCTGCAGCTTGCTACCACCAAAAGTGGACCCCCTACAATTTGCCTACCACCACAACCAATTGACGGACGACGCAACAGCCACTGTTCTACATACCATCCTTGCACATTTGGAGAAGGAGGATGCTTATGTGAGAATGCTGTTCTTGGACTACAGCTCTGCATTCAACACCATAATTTCTTCCAGGCTCGACAGGAAGCTCAGAGACCTCGGCCTTGACCCTGCCTTATGCATCTGGATCCTGGACTTCCTGTGAGATCGCCGGCAGGTGGTAAGAATGGGCTCCCTCACTTCCAACCCTCTGACTCTCAATACAGGAGCCCCAGGGCTGTGTACTGAGTCCCCTCCTTTACTCTCTGTATAGCCATAACTGTATCGCCACCCACAGCTCCAATCTGCTAATTAAATTTGCCGATGACACTACATTGATAGGCCTTATCTCAAATATTGATGAGGTGGCCTACGGGGAAGACGTCATCTCTCTGACACAGTGGTGTTAAGAAAACAACCTCTCCCCCAGTGTCGCAAAAACAAAGGAACTGGTTGTGGGTAACACGAGGAATGGATACAGGCTAATCCCTATTGACATCAATGGATCTGGGGTAGAGAGGGTAAACAGCTTCAAGTTCCTCGGCATCCACATCACCAAGGATTTCACGTGGTCGGTACTTACAGCACTTCTTTCACCTCAGACAGGTGAAAAAGTTTGGTATGCGCCCCCAAATCCTAAGAACTTCCAATAGAGGCACAACTGAGAGCATCCTGACTGGCTGCATCACTGCCTGGTATGGGAACTGTACCTCCCTTACTCGCAGGACTCTGCAGAGAGTGGTGCAGACATCCCAGCGCATCTGTAGTTGTGAACTTCCCATGATTCAGGACATTTACAAAGACAGGTGTGAAAAAGGGCTCGAAGGATCATTGGGAACATGAGTCACCCCAACCACAATCTATTCCAGCTGCTGCCATCCGGGAAACGGTACCGCAGCACAAAAGCCAGGAGCAGCACACTCCGGGACAGCTTCTTCCACCAGGCCATCAGACTGATTAACTCATGCTGATTTAGTGTTAGATTGTAACATTCTATGTTACATTGACTGTTCTCTTTATTATAAATTATTGTAAATTACTATGATTGCATATTGCACATTTAGACGGAGACGTAACATAAAGATTTTTACTCATGTGTGTGAAGAATGTAAGAAGAAAAGTCAATTCAATTTTGTTCAATTCTGTAACCAATGACTTTTTAAAAGCTTCACCTTTGTCCGGCATCCTTTACTCATTTAACATTTGTGAGTTTTTGCCTTATGCCACCGGAATTTGTTTTCACAACATTTCGGTCTTTGACTTGAATGTTTGTTTTGTATAACAACCTGGAAACGAGGTCATTGGTCATGAGTCCCAAACGATTTCCACATGGACACATAAGCCAATCACACATTCTCATTCACTCACAAGTGGTCCAATCTGACCATTTGACTTTCGGTACCATTTGCGTCATACATCATAATACATTCCTGGAGGCAATCTAAACGGTTGGCACTTAGACGGCCCAGGCAATTCGCTTCGGGAAAGACGGGTAATAGTGGATATGACGCTGGAGAAGTAATAATGGGAACAAAGAAATGGCGGATGATCTTAATAATTATTTTGCTTCATTCTTCACTGTGGAAAACATCAGCAGTCTGCCAGAAATTGTACAGTGTCGGGGAAGGATTGACTGTAGTTGCTATTACTAATGAGAAGGTGTTGGGTAGTTGAAAAGTCTTAAGGTAGATAGGCCACCCAGACCAGATGGGCTATGCCCCATTTCACAAAAGTGGCAGCTGAAGAGATTATGGAGGCATTGATAGTGATTATTTAGGAAGCACTAGAATTTGGAATGATTTCCGAGGACTAGAAAGTTGCAAAAGTCGCCCCACTCGTTAAGAAAGGGAGGACCAAAAAAAGGAAATTATAGGCCATTTACCTGACTTCAGTGGTTAGGGACTTGTTGGGCTCCATTATTAAGAATGATGTTTTGGGATACTTGCAGGCACATGGTAAAGTAAGCCAAAGTCAGCATGGTTTCCTTAAGGAAATATCTCCACCTGACAAGTCTCCTGTCATTTTTGAGGAAATAACTGAGAAGATAGACAAATGAGATTCAGAGGATGTTTGATAGTTGGATATGCAGGAGGCCATTGATAAGGTGCTGCACAATCGAGAGGCTGCTTAACAAGATAAAAGCTCATGGTATCACAGGAAATATGGAAACATAAAAAGATTGCCTGATCGGCAGGAGGCAAGGAGTGGAGACAAAGGTGTATTTTCTGATTGGCCGCTGGTGGCTGGCAATGTTTCTCGGGGGTCAGTATTGGAATTGCTTATTTTCACGTTCAAAGCTCCAAGTTGCAAAGGGAATTGTAGGTCCTCTTGCAGGGTTCCCTGAAGGCGAGATTATAAGTTCCGTCCGTGAGGAGGAAGGAAAATGGAATGTCAGCATTCATTTCAAGACGGCTAATACAAAAGCAAAAATTGCCGTGCCAAGCCTTTTTAAGGCACGTATGGTCCCCCAAGCATTAGTTTGAGCAGTTTTGGGTCCCTTACCTAAAACAAAATGTGCTGACATTGGAGGAAGTTCACAGGTGTTCACAAAAATGAATGTGGTATTAAATGGCTTATCGTATGAGGAGCGTTTGATGGCTCAGGGTCTGTTCAAACTAAAATGAATGATGATTTCATTGAAACCCATCTTATGTTGAGAGGCCGAGATAGGGTGGATGGTGTGAGGACGGTTCGTGTACTTGGGGAATCTGGAACCAGAGGTCGTAACCTCACAAAGCAGGGACGCCCATTTAGAACGGAGGTGAGGAGGAATTTCTTTAACCAGAGTGTGGTGAATCTGTGGAATTCATAGTCACGGGCAGCTATGGAAGGCCATATCACTGGGTCTGTTTATGGCTGAGGTTAGTCGATTCTCGTCAGGACGAAGGTTACGGGGAGAAGACAGGAGAATGGGGTTGAGAGGGAAATGGATCAAACGTGATCAAGTGGCGGAGCAGACTCGATACGCCCGATGGATGAATTCTGCGTCATGTCTCATGGCCTTCTCTAAGGAAGGATTTGCTGGTCTTCCAGAGGATCTACAGGAGGTTTTCGAGAATGATCCCGGGAGTGAAAGTGTTCATGCATGAAGAGCGTTTGATGCCGCTACGCCTGTACATGTCATGATGGAGTTTAGAAGAATGAAGGGGGATCGCATTGAAACCTATTGAATATTGAGAGGCCAAAATAGACTGGAGATGGAGAGGATATTTCCTATAATGAGGGAGTTTAGGATCAGAGGGCAAAATATGGATTAGACGGGCCTCTCTTTTTAACAGAGATGAGGAGCAATTGGCTTAGCTGGAGGGTAATGATTCTGTGAAATTATTTGCTGCTCAACATTTTTTTTGCGGCACTGAAGGATCAGGTCTGGACTATTTTTCTTCTCTCGTGGCTCTATCATACTGACATCTTTATATGGTTGATATCTTGTTCTGTGTGATGTGTGCTTTGAGCGGTGCAACTGTTGGCACCGTGTTTTGCACCTTCACCCCAGAGTACCAATGTCTCATTTGTCTGTATTCATGGACACTCATGCATGGTTGACTGACAATTAAATCTGACTTGATTCAGACAAAAACCTTGACAGCCCTGCCTCGGCTTTGTGAGGCCAGTCCAGTGTGGAATCAGTGGAATCAGTCTACTGAGACTCTGACAGAGGGACTTGGCCTAAATTATTGATTATTCCCCACCCTCCATGCATTCACCTAACTTTCAGCACTTTGTTACATTACCCTTGTTTAAACACATAACATGCACTGGGATTCTATTTAATCCTACTGGTTAAGTATATTTTATTGCCCTGATACCCCTCCGGTTCCTTGTGCAAGCCATTGGTTATTTACATCCTTCAGAATCCTATCCTATTTCACCGAAGAACATGAAACATTTTTTGAGGAATCCAATTCACCTTTGGTCCTCAGGCCAAACATTCAGCAGTGCAGCAACACATCAGAACAGACCATAAGGTCAGCAAATGCAACTTATCTACAGTGAGCTGTCTCCTGACCCTACACCACCTCTCACCATCCCCTTCATCTCAGCCAGGAAAACACACTACAGAAACTTCCCTCATCTCCTCTGGGCAACAACAGGGAAAACTGATGACAAATTGACTGACGCCCTTCCAGAACACAAACTAGACTCTCGCATTTGTGAACTCCTGGAAATACAACAATCACCCGATGTTACTTTTATAATTGCAAGATGGAAGAATCTACCACTTTAGAAACAGTCTACAGGTGAAACAGACCCTGTCTATTCCCTGGACTCTTACATCGCCCATAAAAACCGTTGTCATAATGTTGTTGGCACTTCATCCATATCCGCCTGATTCAGGAGATCCTCATCCCTTACCTCATAAAGCTTTGCATGGGGAGAAGAGTAATTCGACCTGTGCCTGTTTGATTGTTCCAGTACTCAAGGCCGCTTTACAGGATTGATGAACCCATTAGATGGCATTTCTCTCTGTTCCCCTTAGCGCTCGTGTATGTCTCTTTCACTGGTCTTTTTGGCTATATTTGCACCATCAGGACAAACGTTTAATTGTACAGATCCCAGTGATCATACCTGTGTCCATTCTGATTCTGACTGATGATTACTGATTGTCGTCTTCTTGATTACACTTTTATCCCGGTGCAGGAAGCCTCCATCTGCTGGTGATTCTATGAATTACACACAACAAGCAGACAGTAAGTCATTGAGAGCAGGATTACTTTGCAAGGTATGATGGTATCTCCATCCCCTGTATCAGAGCAGCAGTTGGCTTAGGCACCAAGCTTCCCCCATTACCATCAATTTCCACGTCATGTCTGTGTGTCTGTCCAGTGATATCTAGCGCCTCCCAATGATAGAGTCACAGTGCAATACCCGACGGAATCAGACACTTTGGCCCACTGAGACCATGCTGACGATGATGCCCACCATGATGGTCCTAATTTCCTGTGATGGGCCCACATCCCTCCATGCCATGCCTCTCCATGTACTCGTGCAAACTGCTTCTGCCACTTCCTGCGACATCTCACTCCACATAATCAGCAGACTCTGCGTGAAGAATATTGCTGTTCATATTCCTTATAAATCTTTCCCTCTCACCCTAAATTGAATTCTCTCGTTTTGGTCTGCATCTACGAAAAGGAAACCTGCGAAGAGTTCTGTCACCGAACCAGGTTCATTAGCTTGTACTAGATACGGTATGGCACATCTCCCAGCTGGCCCATCCACACAGTAAGTCAGGAATCCTTCCTGGACAACAAGCATATTTTGCCCTGTTTAACATTTTTGAATCAGGAGGTGAGAATCAACATTAGGGAAGTTGATGTCAACAAAGACAATGACTCTGCGATATTTGCATCTTTCCAAAACATGTCAACTTATCTGCTCCTCATTGTTCCGGTGGGCTTTTTAGTGGTGGTGGGGGTTTGGGACTATAGAATCCACTGAGAGTGATTACTCTTTCCCTTCTCTGAATTTCACCCACACTAGACACCCCCTCCCCCTTCATTTCTGCAGCTGTGGATTACCAATTCCACTTGTCTTCCTTTCACTTCTCTCCATGTGCCTTTGAGACAAATAAACCCTGTTACATCAGACATCCAATCCTGCCCATCTAACAGTCATGTCTGTGTAATGGTGATAACATGTATCATCCACAGACTGAATCAAGTTCTAAATTATTTTTATTTTAAATATTGTACTGAAGCAAACAGATTTCAACCCATCCAGTGATGTCCTTTCCACAGCCCATCATTCCACAGACTCTCTGACATCTACCTTTATATCAACTGCTCCACTATCTGACCTAACATTCTCTTTCCCATCCCCTGACCAACCGAGTTTAAACTGACCTCGGAAGCTGTACCAGTCCTGCCTAGAAGGACATTGATTCATTCCAAGTACAGGTATAACCCGTCCCTACGATACATTGTCAAATAGGAACATAATTTCCATCTAAATCACCCTTCTTCTTAATTGCAGATTCATATGCACTGCATATTTAATTAGCAGAAAAGTACTCAATGAGGCCTGGTGTATATAAATGTAAATTATTGGTTGGCAATTGCTAGTTTGGACTGAAGGAGAAGTGCTGTTGGATGGTTCTGGGGTTCTCCATGGGAGCAATTCGGCTGTACCTCTGCTTAACAACCAACTAGGCTTACTGGACTAACTTGAATGTTGAAATGCCAAGCATAAGCAATTGTCAATACTTGGCAATTTTCCTCAAATCGTGCATTTCTCATCAAAGAATCAGTGGAGGGTGAGTGCTCTGGGAATGGAACCAATAAGTGAAATAAACAGATAAAAACCAATTCACTGGTCTGTAGAAAAAGCAGATTTATTCCATCCTCATGTTGTTTTAGGATCTATAATAGTGAAAAAGAGAGTGAAGTGTGTTTGAAGTTTCAAACACAACTTGCTACGTGTGTGATTCTCACAGCTATGGAAAAATATGCACCATAATATTTAATTTGGAGTTGCTTCCTGTGCAAATATGAACAATGGTGCTCGTGGTTTCCATCTACAATCTTACATGCAAGGTTTCAAGAGTAAATTGTGGACATTCACTGAGAATATAGCACGTTGCTCATGCTAATGAATTGGCAATGTGATACAATAATTGAAATCAGTTCACAGCACATAGTTTCACCAATGAATGAGCTATGAAAGAAGAGCCCCAGACATGAGACTAATCTCTTGACACCATTTGTAAGAGTTTTTTAGCTGCTTCCAATCAGTCATGTCAGGTGTGTGATGGAATACGTTTCACTTTTCTGGGGAGGAGTATGTCCTCACAGTTATTTTGCAAGTCCATTGTTACTGTGAACAGGTAGGAAAGTGGAACTGAGGCTAAGACAGATAGATCGATACTTTTTGACCCCAAAGGAAATTGCAGTGTCACCGTAGCATTACAAATGCATAAATATTAAAAGAGAAGTAAGAAAGAAGGAAAAATAAGTTACCTCAAACAATCTAACTGAAGGGGATATCCACTTCCCAAGTTATAGAGTGACTCATTAGAGAGCTTAATGGCCGAGGGATAGAATGACTTCATAAAACACTCTTTGAAGCAGTGCATGCCTTAGCCATCACTGAAGGTGCTCCTCTGTTCAGCTAAGGTGACATGCAGGGGGTGAGAAACATTGTCCAGAATTGCCAGGATTTTCCATAGCATCCTTTGTTCTAACTCAGCCTCCAGTGTGTTCACTTTGACTCATATAACAGAGCCAGGCTTTCTAATCAGTTTATTGAGCCTGTTGGCATCACCCGTTTGATGCCATTGCCTCAGCACACCAACGCATAGAAAATTGTTCTGGCAACAACAGACTGGTAGAACATGTGAAGGAGGGACCTGCATACTACAAAGGACCTCAGTCTCCAGAGCAAGTAGAGGTGTCTCTACCCTCCTCGTACACAGCCACTGTGTTGGTCTCCACACAAGCCTGTCATCCAGGTACTGGTAGATTCCCACCACATCCATACCCTCACCATCAATAGTAACAGGGAGCAGTGCTGGCTTAGTCTTCCTAAAGTCCATCACCATCTCCTTGGTCTTACTGACGTTAAGCTGCTGATGATTCAGCTTGCACCTTTTGTCAAAGTCCTCCACCAGGGCCCAGTACTCATCCAACCATCTTCCCTTTACCCAACCATTGCTGAGACAGCAGAGAATTTCTGCCGATGATATGGCTTAGGGTTGTATCTGAAGTCCAAGCTAGGTACAGGGTAAACAGGAAGGGATGCAATGTAGTCCCCTGTGGGGCCACAGTGCTGCTCATAGCCATGTCTGACACACAGCTCTGAAGCTGCACAAACTGTGGTCTGCCAGTCAGGTAGACCCACATAGTCCAATGGAGCATCGAATGGTCAAATGGCCACATCATTGGGTTTACGTACATTATGCTCACTGTATGAAGATTATGACGGAACAGTAAGTATGGGTCTTGCCAGAGCTGCTCTTGACCAGAGTGTAGGTAACAATAAATGTACCCTCCCTATATTGGCGATAATGAAATGAAAAGTAATTAAATAATATGCTGGCTGCTGTCCTTTCAGGAAGGGAACCTCCTCTCCAAATATCCATCAGGAAACCCCAACCTTGGAGATCATTTATACCGTCCTCCTAGAAATGACTTAGTGATACTTTTAATACAATGGTATTTAGAAACAGGAAATGAGGCCGATCTTGCACGCAATGTCACATCACACAAACGTATAAACGAAACAAATTCCCAGGTGCCGCCACCCTCCCGGGCCCGGTCTCAGTGATCCCAGAAACTGAGATCAGTGCGAAGGGTGAACCAACCTCCTGCCACTGGAAACACTGGTGAGTGGAGATGGTCTGGGCTGCGCTGTCCTTAAAAATCCGTAGCTCTGGCTCGACGTTCAAAACTGCAAGGGAAGGGGGACAATTTCATTAATATTTCAAACAGCAGTGGGTGCGGGAGTAATACAGTACTAAGCAATTTTGTTAATTAAAATCGTGGAAGAACACCTTTAAGAATCAATATGTCACATATCCATTGTCTATTTGATAATTTAGTAATTTCTGAGCATTACTGTTCAATTACTGTTCAGTGCCTTGATAGTGTGAGCGGACAGTGATGGAGAGGAAGACGATGGATGACTTCTCTCAGTATATTACCTCGTGTGTACCCTCCTGATTCTGATCCCAGCAAGTCAGCGTTATGGTTGCAGAGGTAAATTAACAAACACAAGTAAGTTTCAGCTCCGTTTGGAAAACATTAACTAAGTTCACATCTAGCTCCTGGGCTCAGTGATTGCTCGGAATCAAGCTGTTCGCTGCAACTTGGACTTTTGGAGTAAATTTGTCAGTTTACTCACTTTTCTTATGTCCATGTCTGGTAACAGTAACTATGCTTTGTTTGGCCCTTCTGTCTGTGCTTCAGAGGAAGCATAGCGAGATCAGGCCCAACACAATATTATTCTTCAGTCGCATTATACTTTTCACAACACAACTCGTTTATTACCCACAGCAAACTCCAGCTGATAGGGGCCGGGGTTACTGTAACATCACTGGCCCCCAGACACCAATAGAATGCGCATTGCTTGCTAAGTATTCGATTGTTTTTCTCTTGTTATTTCCCAGATACTGATTGTACACATTCAAACTGTAGCTGGGCTGAAATTGGCAAAAAAGGACGTGAAGAAGCAGATCTGCTCCTGATTATTGCATTTAAAAAGAAACCACATGTTCCAACCTGGATGCAAGATATTGATGAGGCTGCAGAGAAGGCAAGCTATATTTCATTCAGAGCTTGAGATTTGGTTTGTCACCCAAAATACTCGAAAACTTCTACAAATGTACCGAGGAGAGCATTCTGACAGGCTGCATCACTGTCTGCTGTGGGGGAGGACGGTGGGTCCACTGCACAGGACCAAAATGAGCTGCAGAAACTTGTGAAATTAGTCAGCTCTATCATGGGCACTAGCCTCCGTAGTATCCAATACATCTTCAATGAGCGGTGCCTCAGGAAGCCGGCGTCCATCATGAAGGACCCCGGTCACGCAGGACCTGTCCCTTTCACGTTGTTCTCATCAGGAAGGAAGTACAGAATTCTGAAGGCACATTCAGCGATTCCAGAACAGCTTCTTCCCCTCTGCTATCCAATTTCTGAATGACACAGAGCCCATGAACACCACATCACCACATTTTTATTTGTTGTTTTTACACTATATACTGTATTTTAACAGAATTATTTAATACACATACATACAGAAGATGGCGTGCGACACAGCTTGCGCGGCCACTCCGGTGAATGATGTCTGTAATCTGTCAAGTAGGGTGCCGTGCACAATCCTGATTTGATGGAGACAGACGTGAGAGCACGGGTGAACATCTGGAGAAACTTCTAAAATGCCTTTTTCGCTGCCACTGTTACTGTGTGGTCCAGAATCTCCGGAGGGGAAGGCCCCGAGTCCTCGGCTTTGCTTGTTGCTTGGCGGCCGGGGCGGGGTCAAAACGCTCGGCAGAGATGGTGCTCAGTGTCGGAGGCTCTAAGTTTTCGGACCGACTCAGGGTCGGCTGTGGTCAGGTGCTTCCAATGCATCGATAGTTGTTGGTGCCTGGAGGTTTATGGCAGAGACAGTTTCTCCCTTCTGCCGCCTGCTATCGGTGAATATCGGGAGTCAATCAGAACTTTGAGACTTATTCTTACCGTTCCCATGCTCTGCTCTTTATCAAATTATGGTATTGCTTTGCACTGCTGTAACTATATGTTATAATTATGTGGTCTTGTCAGTGTTAGTCCTTGGTTTGTCCTGTTTTTTTTTGTGATAGCACTCTGGAGGAACATTGTATTATTTCTTAATGCATGCATTTCTAAATGACAATAAATGAGGACTGAGTGTCCTCATAATCTAATCTAATCTATACAGACCGGAATCCAGTATTTTTCTCTATATTTATTGTAAGGTACTAGATATGACATCCATTATATGCACTTGGGTAAACAGGGTCTAATTGGGGATACTCAACATGGCTTTGCCTGTGGCAGATCACATCCAATGAATTTTACAGATGTTTTTGAAGCTGTTACCAAGAAGTTAGATGAAGGGAAAGCTGAATGTTGCCTGCATGATCTGTGACAAAGTACTCCACGGGAGGTTGGCCCAGAAGGGGTAAGTTATTTGGCATTCAGTCAACTGGATTCAATGTTGGCTTAGTGGGAGAAGCCAGTATATAGTGTCACTCTCTAGTCCTGTGTTCTGCAGGCATTGGTGCTGGGTCTGGGTCTGTTGTTGTTTATCATCCCTATGAATAATTGAATAATAATGCGGCAAACAGATTCAAAAACTTGCAGAAGACGTTAACATAGAAACATAGAAAATAGGTGCAGGAGTAGGCCATTCGGCCCTTCGAGCCTGCACCGCCATTTATTATGATCATGGCTGATCATCCAACTCAGAACCCAGCCTTCCCTCCATACCCCCTGACCCCTGTAGCCACAAGGGCCATATCTAACTCCCTCTTAAACATAGCCAATGAACTGGCCTCAACAGTTTGCTGTGGCAGAGAATTCCACAGATTCACCACTCTCTGTGTGAAGAAGTTTTTCCTAATCTCGGTCCTAAAAGGCTTCCCCTCTATCCTCAAACTGTGACCCCTCGTTCTAGACCTCCCCAACATCGGGAACAATCTTCCCGCATCTAGCCTGTCCAATCCCTTTAGGATCTTATACGTTTCAATCAGATCCCCCCTCAATCTTCTAAATTCCAACGAGTACAAGCCCAGTTCATCCAGTCTTTCTTCATATGAAAGACCTGCCATCCCAGGAATCAATCTGGTGAACCTTCTTTGTACTCCCTCTATGGCAAAGATGTCTTTCCTCAGATTAGGGGACCAAAACTGCACACAATACTCCAGGTGTGGTCTCACCAAGGCCTTGTACAACTGCAGTAGTACCTCCCTGCTCCTGTACTCGAATCCTCTCGCTATAAATGCCAGCATACCGTTCGCCTTTTTCACCGCCTGCTGTACCTGCATGCCCACTTTCAATGACTGGTGTATAATGACACCCAGGTCTCGTTGCACCTCCCCTTTTCCTAATCGGCCACCATTCAGATAATAATCTGTTTTCCTATTTTTGCCACCAAAGTGGATAACTTCACATTTATCCACATTAAATTGCATCTGCCATGAGTTTGCCCACTCACCCAACCTATCCAAGTCACCCTGCATCCTCTTAGCATCCTCCTCACTGCTAACACTGCCACCCAGCTTCGTGTCATCCGCAAACTTGGAGATGCTGCATTTAATTCCCTCATCCAAGTCATTAATATATATTGTAAACAACTGGGGTCCCAGCACTGAGCCTTGCGGTACCCCACTAGTCACCGCCTGCCATTCTGAAAAGGTCCCGTTTATTCCCACTCTTTGCTTCCTGTCTGCTAACCAATTCTCCACCCACACCAATACCTTACTCCCAATACCGTGTGCTTTAAGTTTGCACACTAATCTCCTGTGTGGGACCTTGTCAAAAGCCTTTTGAAAATCCAAATATACCACATCCACTGGTTCTCCCCTATCCACTCTACTAGTTACATCCTCAAAAAATTCTATGAGATTCGTCAGACATGATTTTCCTTTCACAAATCCATGCTGACTTTGTCCGATCATTTCACCGCTTTCCAAATGTGCTGTTATCACATCCTTGATAACTGACTCCAGCAGTTTCCCCACCACCGACGTTAGGCTAACCGGCCTATAATTCCCCGGTTTCTCTCTCCCTCCTTTTTTAAAAAGTGGGGTTACATTAGCCACCCTCCAATCCTCAGGAACTAGTCCAGAATCTAACGAGTTTTGAAAAATTATCACTAATGCATCCACTATTTCTTGGGCTACTTCCTTAAGCACTCTGGGATGCAGACCATCTGGCCCTGGGGATTTATCTGCCTTCAATCCCTTCAATTTACCTAACACCACTTCCCTACTAACATGTATTTCACTCAGTTCCTCCATCTCACTGGACCCTCTGTCCCTTACTATTTCTGGAAGATTATTTATGTCCTCCTTAGTGAAGACAGAACCAAAGTAATTATTCAATTGGTCTGCCATGTCCTTGCTCCGCATAATCAATTCACCTGTTTCTGTCTGCAGGGGACCTACATTTGTCTTTATCAGTCTTTTCCTTTTTACATATCTATAAAAGCTTTTACAGTCCGTTTTTATGTTCTCTGCCAGTTTTCTCTCATAATCTTTTTTCCCCTTCCTAATTAAGCCCTTTGTCCTCCTCTGCTGAACTCTGAATTTCTCCCAGTCCTCAGGTGAGCCACTTTCTCTGGCTAATTTGTATGCTACTTCTTTGGAATTGATACTATCCCTAATTTCTCTTGTCAGCCACGGGTGCACTACCTTCCTTGATTTATTCTTTTGCCAAACTGGGATGAACAATTGTTGTAGTTCATCCATGCAACCTTTAAATGCTTGCCATTGCATATCCACCGTCAATCCTTTAAGTGTCATTTGCCAGTCTATCTTAGCTAATTCACGTCTCATACCTTCAAAGTTACCCCTCTTTAAGTTCAGAACCTTTGTTTCTGAATTAACTACGTCACTCTCCATGTTAATGAAGAATTCCACCATATTATGGTCACTCTTACCCAAGGGGCCTCTCACAACAAGATCGCTAATTAACCCTTCCTCATTGCTCAAAACCCAGTCCAGAATAGCCTGCTCTCTAGTTGGTTCCTCGACATGTTGGTTCAAAAAACCATCCCGCATACATTCCAAGAAATCCTCTTCCTCAGCACCTTTACCAATTTGGTTCACCCAGTCTACATGTAGATTGAAGTCACCCATTATAACTGCTGTTCCTTTATTGCACACATTTCTAATTTCCTGTTTAATACCATCTCCAACCTCACTACTACTGTTAGGTGGCCTGTACACAACGCCCACCAGCGTCTTCTGCCCCTTAGTGTTACGCAGCTCTACCCATATCGATTCCACATCTTCCCGGCTTATGTCCTTCCTTTCTATTGCGTTAATCTCTTTTTTAACCAGCAACGCCACCCCACCTCCCCTTCCTTCATGTCTATCCCTCCTGAATATTGAATATCCCTGAACGTTGAGCTCCCATCCCTGGTCACCCTGGAGCCATGTCTCTGTGATCCCAACTATATCATAATCATTAATAACAATCTGCACTTTCAATTCATCCACCTTATTACGAATGCTCCTTGCATTGACACATAAAGCCTTCAGGCGCTCTTTTACAACTCTCTTAGCCCTTTTTAATGCTTGCCCTGGATTTGTCGGCCTGCCACTTTTACTTTTCTCCTTTGTACTTTTTGCTTCTACGCTCACTTTACACCCCTCTGTCTCTCTGCACTGGTTCCCATCCCTCTGTTGTGAACTAACCTCCTCACGCCTAGCCTCTTTAATTTGATTCCCACCCCCCAACCGTTCTAGTTTAAAGTCACCTCAGTAGCCCCCGCTAATCTCCCTGCCAGGATGTTGGTCCCCCTAGGATTTAAGTGTAACCCGTCCTTTTTGTACAGGTCACGCCTGCACCAATAGAGGTCCCAATGATCCAAAAACTTGGATCCCTGCCCCCTGCTCCAATCCCTCAGCCACGCATTTATCCTCCACCTCATCGCATTCCTACTCTCACTGTCGCGTGGCACAGGCAGTAATCCCGAGATTACTACCTTTGCGGTCCTTTTTCTCAACTCCCTTCCTAGCTCCCTATATTCTTCTTTCAGGACCTCATCCCTTTTCCTACCTATGTCATTGGTACCTATATGTACCACGACCTCTGGCTCCTCACCCTCCCACTTCAGGATATCTTGGACACGATCAGAAATATCCCGGACCCTGGCACCAGGGAGGCAAACTACCATCCGGGTCTCTGGACTGCGTCCACAGAATCGCCTATCTGACCCCCTTACTATCGAGTCCCCTATCACAACTGCCCTCCTCTTCCTTGCCCTACCCTTCTGAGCTACAGGGCCAGACTCTGTGCCGGAGGCACGGCCACTGTCGCTTCCCCCAGGTAAGCTGTCCCCTCCAACAGTACTCAAACAGGAGTACCTGTTGTTAAGGGGCACAGCCACCGGGGTACTCCCCATCACCTGCCTTTTCCCCTTCCCCCTCCTAACCGTGACCCACTTGTCTGCCTCCCGTGGCCCCGGTGTGACCACCTGCCTTCCACTCCTCTCTATCACCTCCTCGCTCTCCCTGACCAGACGAAGGTCATCGAACTGCAGCTCCAGTTCCGTAACGCGGTCCCTTAGGAGCTGCATCTCGATGCACTTGGCGCAGATGTAGACGTCCGGGAGGCTTGAAGACTCCAGGGCCTCCCACATCCGACACCGAGAACAGCAAACTGCCCTCACAGTCATAATGCCCCTCTCCTCAAATAGCAACAGAAAATGAATGTCTAACCTTCCTCGCCTCGCTCGCTTCCGCCTAAGCCCGGTGAGCCGAAGCCCTTAAGTCTTCACTCTGCTCCCGGCTCACTCCGCCACCCGCAAACTACGCTGCCCGCTCTATGAGGCTCTGTTCCTTTTAAATCTGCCGCGCTGCACAGCCCGATGTCACACGCCTGCGCAGTCCCGCCTCTCAGAAAGCCGTTGGAGAAAAAAAATAACGAAAATTTCAAAAATCTCTTTCTCGGCACTCCCACTCAGACTCTCAGACTCCTTCTTCGAATCAAACCCGAAGCAGGATGTCTGCCCTTTTAAATCTGCCGCGCTGCACTGCCCGACGTCACACGTCAGATTAGGGGTGGAGTGGAGAGGGCAGAAAGTGATCAAAGCTTGTAAGCTGATCTAGACCAGCTGGGAAAATGGGCTGAAAAATAACAAGTGGGGTTTAACATAGACAATTGCAAGGTGCTGCACTTTGACAGGACAAGCCAGGCTAAAACTTACAGAGTGAGTGTTCGGGGACTGAGGTCTGCGGTAGAACAAAGGGACCTTACTGACATGGTGCCAAAAGAAATGTTGAAGTTTTCCAAGGTGGGAATTAACTGTTCATTCTAAACTTTGCAGTTACTTACTAAGGTATTGAAAGAAGAAAATTACAAGCGTGGATTTTTGTTCAGTCCTGTCCTTGTTTTTGTTCAGTGCTTCTTTATGTTTTTTCCATGAAATTGTTTCACAGATAGACCCAGATTCCACACTGGCCATGTAGAATCCAGGTTAAGGTAATGGAAATTTCTGCATCTCTATTCCAGATATGAGATGCCCTCATTTCAGAGGGAAATTGCTCATGGGTAGACAGTTAAATTAGGAATTTTAAGTTAACATTTTGGAAGATTGGAATATTTGCGGAACAATCCTAAAAGTTGTTTTTACTCACAAAACTGCCTTCTTTTTATAAACATAAAATATGTTGCTCAAGACTTTGGACATAGTAATTTTTGCATTTGCATTTCTTTTAAAAATAGTTATGATGCAATCATAGTATTTGTCATGCAAATTACCAATTTAAATATTGGGCTGTTTCAAAAAGCAGTTTGCCATTAATTCCCTCACCATCTTAACATACTCATTTATCCAGCTGTTGCTGGGTGGTCGAATCGAAATGATTTGGTCAGTCTGCCCTGACACTGTAGGGATGAGATGCAGTTGTAAAGGGTACAAAAATTTTCTACCTTCCTTGCAGAAAACCTTCACGTACTGGAGAAAAGCACGGACATCATGATATGACAGCAGATTATCTCCAGGGACCATTTGTATCAAAACAAAAATAGAGAAGTTGGAAGGAGATTAGCAATGCAAAGTGATTTAAATGGGCAGGAACAGCTGCCACAGACTGGCGAGATCGGAAGGTAGAAGGAACAACAGCTTAAACTTACGGGTCTACCAAAGAAGAAAGAGGACTCAAATATGTACTATGCTGGGGAGAATGGTGTGACGGGCGTGGACAAAAACTTTCCGTATTCCAGAAGCTGCAAATGTACAGTTCTGAAATAAAATTCTCAAGATGAAGTATCGCAGAGGAAATAATAATTATCAGCTTTTAGGCCCAATTATTAGATTATGAGAACACTCAGTCCTCGCTTATTATCACTTAGAAATGCATGCATTAAAAAATGAAACAACGTTCCTCCAGAATGATATCACAAGAAACACAGGACAAACCAAGACTAAAACTGACAAAACCACATAATTATAACATATAGTTACAACAGTGCAAAGCAATACCATAATTTGATAAAGAGCAGACAACGGGCACGGTAAAAAAAAGTCTCAAAGTCCCGATAGACTCATCATCTCACGCAGGCGGCAGAAGGGAGAAACTCTCCCTGCCATGAACCTCCAAGCGCCGCCAACTCACCAATGCAGCACCATTGGAAGCTCCCGACCGCAGCGGACTCTGAGTCCATCCGAAAACTTCGAGCCTCCGACCAGCCCTCTGACACAGCCTCTCCGAGCACCATCTCTGCCGAGCGCTTCGACCTCACTCCGGCCACCGAGCAACAAGCAAAGCCGAGGACTTGGGGACTTCTCCTCCGGAGATTCTGGATCACACAGTAGCAGCAGCAAAGCAGGCATTTCAGAAGTTTCACCAGATGTTCCCCCGTGCTCTCACGTCCGTCTCTATCAAATCAGGATTGTGCACAGCATCCCACTCGACAAATAACAGACATCACTACCGGAGTGGCCGCTGCGAGCTGCATCGTGCCGCCATCTTCTCCTCCCGCCTATTGAACAGCTTTCGGGTAATGATGGCTGTGGTAAGGTTGCAGTACAGTGGGAGCATACTCATGTGAACATTGAGCTGGACAGTAACTCGCATAAGAGGCACATCGGTTGAGGTGGGCACGCCAAGCATTTTTCGAATGTTGTTTCAATCATTATAAAATATTCACAGGAGGACATCGTACACCAGGATAGTCAGTGGAAAGGGCATTGAAGGACATGGATAAGTGATTCTTTCAGGACCCAGGACCCTTCAGATTTTTCAAAACTACTAGACAATCGACCATCCCACACCCTTAAGTAACTTAAATGATACCAGAGCCCAGGGTAACACAGAGGGGTTGGGATCAGTGTTAGGAGATGTGAGCAAATTTGTCACTTTGGTACTTGGATACCAGCACCTGTGGGTAGTTTTTAATCAAACCAAAATAATGGTGCTCGCCTGCAACAAGACAGTTATTTACTCACATTCTTAGAAGGCAGTGAAGCAGGAGAGAGTTTAAACCTGTCAAAGATAGAAGGAAAAGGGGACTTTTAGAATTACTGAGACCAGGTTATGCCTCGGGGTACTCACTGTCAATACCTTAAATACAATAGAATTAGAAAGCTAGATACAGTCCCTTCAGTAGAAAATACAGGATATTCCTGGAGAACGTTATCGAGATCAGTACCAGACTAATCAGATTGTCCGTGGTGTATCCCAGGTAACTCTGGATGTAGTGAAGCCCCTTCAAGATACAATGAACCTGGTTACTGACCACATAGACTCAACTATGAAGGAAACACAGAAGAGTGAGATTTGTGCCGAATAGTCTACATGATTAATAGCCATGATTGGCACAAATTTATTACAACTTGATCCATATCAAGTACCAAACTGGGCATCAGGAGGCAGAGAAAAGAATGGCTTGAAGTCAAGGTACCCTTATGTCACATTACACGTCTTACACCAACCAACAGTGCACTGGGTACAGATGGTGATAGTAAAGGGAGGTTTTAATGTTACTGCAGAGTTCCACATTCCGCAACAGGGGAATAATGTAACCTGCCCTTTGAAAGGGATTCACATTGTTGTCAAGTGTCGTGAAAACAGTTGTGGGTTCAGTACTAAAGAGAATTGTTCATTGTCTATTCTGCCTATGAATAATCAAGTCTTTCTTGCCATATGCATTGGTGGAACAGTCATATTACATAGTGGGCACGTGGCCAAGTGGTTAAGGCATTGGACTAACGACCTAAAGGTCGTGAGTTTGAGCCCAGCCGAGGCAGCGTGTTGTGTCCTTGAGCAAGGCACTTAATCACATATTGCTCTGCGACGACACTGGTGCCAAGCCGTATGGGTCCTAATGCCCTTCCCTTGGACAACGTTGGTGTCGTGGAGAGGGGAGACTTGCAGCATGGGCAACTGCTGGTCTTCCATACAACCTTGCCCAGGCCTTTGCCCTGGAGAGTGAAGACTCGGAAGACTAACGGATGCCTTTACTTTACTTTACATATTACATAGCAACAGCAGGGACGAGTCCTCCAAGGGCTGGAAACAGTGTCCCCTAAAGTAAATGTTACCTCTATCTGTATACAATGTGATTGTAGCACACCTGCTGGGTGTCCATGAATAGTCAACAGAATGAGTGGAGGATCATGATCCTAAGATTAACATCCTTGGATCAAGATGAGGGAGATGTTGGCCAGACGGAACTACAAGAGTAAACCCTACATCAGACTGCCTTTTGATGATTACAGCTTCACATTCAACACAAATATACACTCAGTTCTAATCGACAAGCTCCAAAAACCTGAGTCCCTGTTCCTCTCTCTGAACTGGATTGTTAATTTCCTCACCGGGAGAGCACGGTCTGTGCAGATCGGAAACAGCTTCTCCTCCTTCCTGACAGTCAACACTGGTGCACCTACGTGCTTAGCCCACTGCTCTACTCTCTCTATACCCATGACTGTGTGGCTAGGCACAGCTCAACAGTCAACTAGAAGTTTGCTATTGTTGGCAGGATTCCAGATGGTGATAAGGAGGTGTGCAACTGTAACATAGATCAGCTGGTTGAACAGTACCAAAACAACAAGCTTGTACTCAGATCGGTAAGACAAAGGAATTGATTGATTGTGGATTTCAGGAAGGGGAAGTGGAGGGAAGAGCAGTGAAGGGTGGTGCTAGCAGCTTCAAGTTTCAGTTTGTCACAATCTTTGAAGATCTAAGCCGGCTCTAACATCTGGATACAATTACAAATAGCATGACAGCCGCTGTATTTCATCAGGAGTTTGATGCGATCCTGGATGTTACCAGACTCCAGAAAATGTTAACGGATGCACCACACAACAACAAGTTTCACAACGTACGCCAGTGACATTGAGCGCTGATTCAGTTCTCGGTACCGATTTTGAGAGGGTCTGAGACCAGAGGTCACAGCCTCAGAATGGAGGGACGGAGATGAGGATGAATGTCTTTACCCAGAGAGTGATGAATCTGTGGAATGCTTTGCCACAGGCAGCTGTGGAGACCAAGGCTTAATGTGTATTTAAGGCAGAGTTTGATAGATTCTTGATTAGTCTGGGCATGAAGGGATACGGGGAGAAGGAAGATTAGACCAGCCATAACGTAATGGCCGAGCAGACTGAACGGACCAAATAGCCTAATTCTGCTCCTCTGTCTTTGAGACTAGTAGACAGGTATATGGAGGAATTTAAGGTGGGGGCTTATATGGGAGGCAGGGTTTGAGGGTCGGCACAACATTGTGGGCCGAAGGGCCTGTACTGTGCTGTACTATTCTATGTTCTATGTCTTATGGAGTAGGTTTGGGCTAGCTTGTCTGCAGGATATTCAGGGATGGTTAAGCCGTGTGGGGCCCTGGTGAACTTTTTAAATTACAATAAATTTGAGAGGCGGGATCTGGCTCCTGTTATCCTTGTATTGCAGTGGGCGGCGGTAATGCTATAAAGAGGAAGAATCAGGAATCACAGGCTGTACATAACAACAGAGGGAGTCAGATCTGTATCTCATCGCCTTGCCTGAACGGGCCGACAAGGCAGAAACTCATACAAGTGGAGCTGCGTCCGGGAAGTACAATTTCTCCATCTTTCCGTTCGGTGAATTGAACTGGGGACACTCTGCCCGATATCAGACCAGCAACACTCCGCGACGGGCGCAAATACTCACGGAGGAGCCGAGAGCCTCTCTCGACGGGCGAAAACTTTGCCCCAACTCCGGACCGAGGTAACACTGAATGCGGAAGCACGGAAGGAAACGGCCGCCCGCTGGCGGTATGCGCATGCGCGACATGATATCCGAGACCGTGTGCTTCCCGGCGCAGCAAATTCCGTTTGACTGGCTCTACACTCAACCCTGGAGCATCGGACAGCAAAGCTACAAACATCCGAATGCTCTTTATCGATGGCAGCTCGGCATTCGATACTATCATCCCCTCAAACCTAATCGATACGTTTCAAACTTGGTCTCAATATCCCCTTGTGCAACCTGGACACGCCGGTTGCTGCCTTGCAGACGCCAGTCAGTTTTATATCGATTGTTATTGCTATTAATTAATCATTGCCCGATGTCAGTTATCGAAAAGTAACTAATCATGTAGGGGTCGTTTAGCGGATAGATTCTGAAATGGTTTCAGTAGTGGGAGAGACATATTTACAAATTAAGGGGCCAATCAGTTAAAATCAAGGTGTGCAGAAGTTCCTTCTCTCAAAAGAGTATTGAATCTCTGGAATCCTCTGCTCCTACTTGTGGTGGGGACCAGTTCATTATCGTGCAGATTCACAAAAGTTTGTTTTCATTCAGTTCAGATTGGCAACAACATCTGCTCCACAACCTCATCAGCACAGGTCACCACGAAACTGTGTGTTTAGCCCCCTGCTTTACACCTATGACTCTATGGCTAAGCACAGCTCCGATCCATATTCAAGTTTGCTGACGACAGCCCTGTCATAGGCCGAAACAAGTGTGGTGATAAATGTAGGAAGGAAATTGAAAATCTGGCCGAGTGTTGCACAATAACAACATCTCACTCAATGTCAGCAAGACCAGGGAGCTGATTATTGTCTTCAGGAGGAGAGTCCAGACGTCCATCGGTGGATCAGAGGTGGAGGGGGTCAGCAACTTTTTATTCCTCACTGTTAATATTTCAGAGGACCTGGCCTGGGCCCAGCAGGTGCGTGCAATTATGAAGAAACTACCGCCGTATCTCTTCACCCTGAGGATTTTGTCAAGATTCTTCGGCAGGACATATAAAACTTTGACAAATTTCTATAGATGTGTGGTGGAGAGTATATTAACAGGCTGCACCGTGACCTAAGAGGGAAACACCAATGCCCTTTAAGGGAAAGTCCTACAAAGAATTGTGGATAGAAACCAGTGCATCACAGGCAAAGCCCTCCCCACTATTGAGCATTTCTACATGGACAGTTGTTACAGGAAAGCAGCATCCAACATCATAGCACCCACCACCCAGACCATGTTCTCCTCTTGCTGCTGCCATGAAGAAGAAGGTACAGGAGCCTCACGACTCACAACTCCAGGTTCAGGAACAGCTATTGCCCCTCACCCAGCAGGATCATGAATCAAAGGAGATAACTTCACTCAATTTCACTCATCCCATCACCACAACCTATGGACTCACTTTCAACAACTCTTTATCAGATGATATTTTTGCTAACTTTTAAATTATTATGATCATCATCATCATTATCATTTCATTTTTACTTTTTTATTTACACAATTGTTTTTATCACAGTGTTTGCTTGTCGGCCTTGTTGGGGATGGTCCTTCGTTGATTCTATTCCGGTTCTTCAATTTAATGTGTATACCCACAAGAAAACAAATCTCAGGGTTGTATAGTGACCTGTGTGTAATTTCATTGCATATTTCAAAGTAAGTTTATTTTCTGATCTCCCAGGCCTGATCACTACTTCCACCCTTCTCTCCTCCATCGTTCATCACCCTCCTCACCTGGATCCATCTCACACTTCGCTAAATCTTCCCAGCTCTGCCCCCACCCCTTCCCCTCACCATACTAATCACCGTCCCCTGACTCAGTCTTGGCCTGAAATTTCCCTCCAGCTGTTCATTTCCCTCCACAGATGCCGCCCTGATGTTTCTGCCGGATCCTCAATTTTGTGCATCCTGCAGTCTCTGCTCATCTGCTGACCTCTGCTTTTTGTGAGGAGGCTGACTGAGTATTCACTGCCCTTTTGAGTCTCGTGATTCACAATACTCTGAGGGAAGACAATTCCCCTCCTCCCAGTCCTGAACAGTCCACCCCTTTTCTGAGACTGTGGTCCCTGGTTCAACCAATCAGTTCAATCAGTTTGTCTCTCAGACCTACATTCTCTAAACGGAACAGTTCTCGCATTTCATCTTTCTTCTGGGATGACAACACCACTCTGGGATCACTAGGAAGAATGCCCTCTATAACAAATATTATCTAACCTCTTTTTTAAACCACTGTGTAATTATTTTCCATCTTCCACAGCCCTGTGTGACTCCGAACGCTCACCTCCGTCCACTTGTCACTACTTCCAGCTTCTCACCTCCCCTCTCCTGGATCCAGCTCTCGCTGAATAGTTCGGCCCTTTTTCTCTCGTCATCTCCCCTCCACTTACAGTCCAGAGGGAGAGCATCGACCCAAAATCTCGACTGGCCATTTCTGTCACCAGATGCTGCCTTTGCGGCTGAGGCCCAGTCCTGATGAAGGGTCTCGGCCCAAAATTTTGACTATTTCTTCTTTTCTGCAGATGCTGCCTGGCCTGCTGATTTCCTCCTGCGTTTTATGTGTGTTGCCTGAGGTGTTCCAGTAGTTCATTATTTGCACAACTAAACTCTGTGAGGAAAGAGAGCAGGATTTTACACAGTATTGTGGGTGCAGTCTGAAGGAAGAGTATGAGGATAGTTTCAGTCTTATACCCAGTAACTCCTCCAGTAAATACCTTTCACCTCCCTCCCTACCCACTGCACATCAGTCCCTCACCATTTAAACACACTCAGTGTTTCTGTGTCTCCTGCAGAAGTGGGTAACCTCTCCTTGCCAGCTGACCTGTCCCCGTTCATTCAGTTTCCCTTTGTCACCCTGAAGCTACTACTACTATGTCGACTCAGGCCTAGGGGGCCGGCGTCCGGCATGATGATGGACTCTCCGCTTCTCCATCTCCCTCATCAGTGTGTTCAGTTCATCTACATTAGTCGCACTGCTGTCTTCTAGGAGCGTGTTGACCATAGTCTTGGGAGGGCGCCCAGGGTTCATCCCCCTGTGCTTGGGCTCCCATATGATGACTAGGCTGGCAGGTAGATCGGGGTGGCGTAGACAGTGCCCCGCTAGTTGCAGTCTTCTCACCTCAATTTTAGTGGTGAGCATCACGATATAGAGCTCAACGTTTGTCATGTACTGTTGCCAACTCACGTCAAGAGCCATCCGGAGCATTCGTGTATAGCAACCATCTAGAGACTTTCGCATAGTCTTGGTGAGTGTCCACACCTCACATCCGTGCATGAGAATGGACGCTGAAGCTTCTTGATGATACAATCACTACTCAAACCTCGGGGTTTTCTCACTTTCAGTTGAGTTTAATTGCTGAGTGCACAAGTCCAGGGTGCTACAGGCACAGCGAAACACTTACTTGCAGTAGCATCACAGATTTGTTAT
Organism: Mobula hypostoma; assembly: GCF_963921235.1. Lineage (NCBI taxonomy): Eukaryota > Metazoa > Chordata > Chondrichthyes > Myliobatiformes > Myliobatidae > Mobula > Mobula hypostoma. Next base: position 1,178,002 of record NC_086099.1, read on the forward strand.
TGCCCCACAACCATCAGACACTGGAAGCAAAGGAGATAACGTCACCCACCCCATCACTGACCCGTTCCCACAATCCATGGAGCCACCTTCAAGGACCTTTCACCTCATGTTTCCGACATTTTTGCTCAAGTATTTATATATTATTATTATTATTTTCTATTTTTTTGGATTTGCACAGTGTGTTCTCTTTCCTACATTGTGTCAGTCCTGTTGTGTCTGGTCTTTCACTGAATCTATTGTGTCTCTTACATTGACTGTGTATGCCCACAAGACAATGAATCTCAGTATTGTATAAGGCAACGCATTGTACTTTGATAATAAATTTATTTTGAACTTGTACTTTGGAATGTAGATTAGATAAATTATACAGATCTGTGTCACCCAAAATTTAAAAAATGAATTTTGCATCATTTTGCCATATAAATGTGAATTCACTGTCAACAACAGACTCAGAAATGTACAGGTACAGAGGAGATGAGGAGATGTCAGGGGCAAGTTTTTTACACAGAGAGTGGTGAGTGCATGGAATTGGCAGCCAGCGGCGGTAATGGGGGCAGAAACGATAGAGTCTTTTACAAAACTCCTGGATGGGTACATGGAGCTTAGAAAAATAGAGGGCTATGAGTAACACTGGGTAATTTCTAAGGTAGGGACATGTTCAGCACAGCTTTGTGGGCCGAAGGGCCGGTATTGTGCTGTAGGTTTTCTATGTTTCTATGTAGCATTTGGTATCTCAGCCAAATTGTTGATCGAGTTTGGGAATAACTGAGCTCCAAGCCCCAGTCCCTATAATACCCACTGGGACATCCTACAGGTCCGGGAAGGGTCTGGTTATTCCTTCCCTGTAAGCACAAGGACAACAGGGACAGGAGCAGGCCACTCGGCCCCTCCAGCCCATCCTGTCATTCAGTAAGACCTCGGGTCTGTCTGCCGTTGACCCCCAACACCCCACTTTGCCCGGACCATTGGCCCCACTTGCAGGGCAACAGTCTGCCGGTGTTTGCCCCCCAATGTAGTGAATCCCTCTGCTCGACACCACTGTGGGCTCAGACATTTCCACAGATGAGCCCCTCCTGTCCCCACCGGGACAAACATCTTGTCCAGCCCCTCTCACACCGTCTTCATCCTTCTAATAAAATCCACCCACTCCCTCCTACCTGAGGGAACTGGCATCAAGCCGATAGGCCAAGCGGTCTGTTCCTAAATCAAACTCTGACTGCAGCAGATGCTTCACAAATGCCCCAACTTCCCTCGGAGGGAAATAGAAATAAATCAAAATGTGGAACCTTTACTTTGAGTATTGTTCGGGTTGAACGGGGAGCACAAATGCAGCAGACACCAACAAAATCAACAAACTCATTCATAAGGCCAGTGATGTTGCGGGGATGGAACTGGACTCTCTCACGGTGGTGTCTGAAAAGAGGATGCTGTCTAAGTTGCATGCCATCTTAGACAATGTCTCCCACCCACTACATAATGTACTGGGTGGGCACAGGAGTACATTCCGCCAGAGACTCATTCCTCCAAGATGCAGCACAGAGCGTCATAGGAAGTCATTCCTGCCTGTGGCCATCAAACTTTACAACTCCTCCCTTGGAAGGTCAGACACCCTGAGCCAATAGGCTGGTCCTGGACTTACTTCCTGCATAAATAATTTACATATTACTGTTTAACTATTTATGGTTTTATTACTATTTATTATTTATGGTGCAACTGTATCTTGTTCCTTGCCATAGATGGAGTACAAAGAAGTTTCACCAGACCTTGCCATAGAGGGAGTACAAAGAAGGTTCACCAGATTGATTCCTGGGATGGCAGGACTTTCATATGAAGAAAGACTGGATGAACTAGGCTTGTACTCATTGGAATTTAGAAGATTGAGGGGGGATCTGATTGAAACATATAAAATCCTAAAGGGAACACACATCAAAGTTGCTGGTGAACGCAGCAGGCCAGGCAGCATCTGTAGGAAGAGGTGCAGTCGACGTTTCAGGACGAAGGGTCTCGGCCTGAAACATTGACTGCAGTCCTGAGGAAGGGTCTCGGCCTGAAACGTCGACTGTACCTCTTCCTACAGATGCTGCCTGGCCTGCTGCGTTCACCAGCAACTTTGATGTGTGTTGCTTGAATTTCCAGCATCTGCAGAATTCCTGTTGTTTGCGTTTAAAATCCTAAAGGGATTGGACAGGCTAGATGCAGGAAGATTGTTCCCGATGTTGGGGAAGTCCAGAACGAGGGGTCACAGTTTGAGGATAAAGGGGAAGCCTTTTAGGACTGAGATTAGGAAAAACTTCTTCACACAGAGAGTGGTGAATCTGTGGAATTCTCTGCCACAGGAAAAGGTTGAGGCCAGTTCATTGGCTATATTTAAGAGGGAGTTAGATATGGCCTTTGTGGCTACGGGGATCAGCGGGTATGGAGGGAAGGCTGGTGCAGGGTTCTGAGTTGGATGATCAGCCATAATCATAATAAGTGGCGGTGCAGGCTCGAAGGGCCGAATGGCCTACTCCTGCACCTATTTTCTATGTTTCTATGTTTCTATGTAACGAAAACCAATTTTCCCCGGGATCAATAAAGTATGACTATGACTATGACTAGATTCAGCCGGACTAACGCCCTCTCGGCTTGTCCCGCTCCGCTATTGGGTGTAACCAGTGATTGACATCGCAAGCACCAATGGGAATAGAGTAGATCCGAAATACTCTGTTGGCTGGGAAGGTGGGGAGTGTCAGGTGATCGTCTGCTCTGCCGTTGAACCGTCTCAGCGCGTGTGGAGCTCGTGTATGTAACGTCAGCCGCGTGTGGGTGCCAGTGTGACGTCACGTGTGTGTTGGAGGGCGATCTTAATAGATGTTTCTTATAACTTCAGTGTTAATAAGGGTTTTCATCCTAAATCCAAATCTAAAACAGAATTGCTAGCGGGATGTATACACAGTCTATTCTTCAACAGAATACCTTTGACTGTCTCGCCTGATTAATTAACTCTGACAATGTTGAGGTGACCCTTCCCCTAACAGCCAGAGTCATTCAGACAGTTGATCGCTGAGAAGAATTATGTTTGCTCGTCTTTAAAGTTCACCAAGAGACGGCTGGACGAAGCTGATGTGGAGGTCAGAGTGTCTCAGTTAAAGGGCCGAACCTCCTGCGGTTGCCGCTGCATCCTCCGACCACGGATAGCGCCGTGGGGGCCTCCGGCTACCGGTGGCGCTGCGGGGAGCTCCAGCCACGGTTGGCGACATGGCGACCTCCGAGCACTGGTGGCGCTGCGGCGAACTCCTGGTAAGCGCAGGCGCAGTGCCGCCCCCAGGTGATTTTGGTGGTGTTCCGTTCGGTCGCAGGTGAGGAAGTGGCTGGTCTCGGATTTGTGTAAATTGAGGGTCGCTCGCAGGCCCGCAGCCCCGATTCCAGTTTTACGCCCGAGCCCGGACTGTGGGATCAGTCAGTTTTTGGGAGGGGGGCTGTTGCTAGAATGTGCTATGATTGATTTCACGTTGCGTGACCGTGGGGTGAATGGGTTCTGGGGCAAATTGAACGGTAAACCAATGAGGAGCTGGTCCATTTGGTCAGACAGCATGAGTGTCCTTTCAGGAAACTGCAATTCCCTCTTCATATTCATTACTGTCTAATCTTGCTGTTAACATTGTGTTTACAGAGCCCAGAGTCTGGGAACAGCTGTCACGGTCATGGGCTGCGAGTGCATATTGGGGGGGACGGGGGACGGGGGCGGTGAAGTCAGTGACCTCTGCAGCAGAAAAGGACATGGGTCTGAACAGCCTTCTGTGATCTATAAATATCCCTACAGTGGGTTCGGACCTGGTGACATAGAAACATAGAAAACCTACAGCACAATATAGACCGCAAACAACAGGAATTCTGCAGATGCTGGAAATTCAAGCAACACACATCAAAGTTGCTGGTGAACGCAGCAGGCCAGGCAGCATCTCTAGGAAGAGGCACAGTCGACGTTTCAGGCCGAGACCCTTCGTCAGGACTTCTCGGCCTGAAAATTCGACTGCACCTCTTCCTAGAGATGCTGCTTGGCCTGCTGCGTTCACCAGCAACTTTGATGTGTGTTGCACAATATAGACCCTTCGGCCCACAGAGTTGTGCCGAACATGTCCCTACCTTAGAACGACCTAGGCTTTATCCATAGCCCTCTACCTTTCTAAACTCCATATAGCCATCCAGGAGTCTCTTACAAGACCCTATCGTTTCCGCCTCCACCACCATCACCGGCAGCCCATTCCACGCACTCACCACTCTCTGAGTAAAAACTTACCCCTGGCATCTCTTCTGTACCTACTTCCAAGCACCTTAAACCTGTGCCCTCTTGTGCTAGCCATTCTCAGCCCTGGGGAATAGCCTCTGACTATCCACTCAATCAATACCTCCCGTTATCTTGTGCATCTGTATCAGGTCACCTCTCATTCTCCGTCACTCCAAGGAGAAAAGGCCGAGTTCACACAACCTATTCTCATAAGGCATGCTCCCCAATCCAGGCAACATCCTTGTAAATCTTCTCTGCACCCTTTCTATGGCTTCCACATCCTTCCTGTAGTGAGGCGACCAGAACTGAGCACAGTACTCCAAGTGGGGTCTGACCAGGGTCCTATCTAGCTGCATCATTACCTCTCGGCTCCTAAATTCAATTCCACGATTGATGAGGACCGTTGCACCATATGCCTTCTTAACCGCAGAGCCAACCTGTGCAGCTGCTTTCAGTGTCCTATGGACTCGGACCCCAAGATCCCTCTGATCCTCCACGCTGCCAAGAGTCTTACCATTAATGCTATATTCTGCCATCATATTTGACCTACCAAAATGAACCACTTCACACTTATCTGGGTTGAACTCCCTCTGCCACTTCTCAGTCCAGTTTTGCATCCTATCAATGTCCCGTTGTAACATCTGACAGCCCTCCACACTATCCACAACACACCCAACCTTTGTGTCGTCAGTGAATTTACTAACCCATCCCTCCACTTCCTCATCCAGGTCATTTATAAAAGAGTAGTGGTCCCAGAACAGATCCCTGAGGCACACCACTGTCTGGAGAAAGGGAGAGAGTGGATACTACAGATCTATTATTTAAATGGAACTAATATTTTGAAAAGCAGGATGATTTCCAATCCTGGTAGCATCTGGTAAAACTCTCCTGCACCTTCTCCGAGTTCTCCAGATCCTTCCGGTAATGGGGCGACAGAATTGAACCAATACTCCAAGTGCAGCCAAACCAAAGTTTTATACATCTGTAACGTAAGGCTTCGATACTCAGTGCTCCGAACAATGAAGTGAACTATGTGGTCGTATCTTCTTCATTTACTTGCGTTGTCACACCGAGCAAGCTACAGACATTGACACCAAGTTCCCTCTGCACCTCAATGATGTTAGCGTCTGATATCTACTTTAAACATCCCCCATACCTTCACACCTTTCTGGATTTAACTCTATCTGCTATTTCCCCACCCGCCTCTGCAATTTATCTATACCCCACTGGACTCTTTGAGAAACTTCTTCACTCTCCATAACTCAATGTCTCACCACAGCTTCAGAAACCATATATTTCATTTTCAGACTACATTTACAAGATCTCTCGTCACGGTCCCGGGACGTTGACGAATGAGACTCTAATCCCCTTTGAAACTCGCCAGTTCAAAACTCTGATCAGCTGATATGTAAACGACTCTCACCAGACAGGGATTTGCCCTGTCACAGCTGCTCCCAACCTGACCCCTACCGTTTCATCTGCCTTTGCCAATTTAACATCCCCACACTGTTTATCACCTAAGCTGATCACCTCTCCTTATCCATCACCATCTCAGAACTTGAGTTGTCTTCATTGTTCCTGAAGCCTCTCCCACTGAAACCCGAGCACGTCCTGAAATAGGGGAAGGCCGATGTCAATGTAGGACCGGGTCTGGATGAAGTGTGGGAAAGTTACTTGCAGTGAAAGTACACCCGAAGAATGTGAAACCTCACAGCATGTCAGGATCCTGACAGGAGAGTGCGGGACCTCAGAGTGTGCCAGAGCCTTGCAAAGTGGGTAAAGGGTTTCACATCGTCTGAGGGCTCTAGCAGGAGTGTGCGGCATCTCGCAGCATGTCGGTAGACTGCAAGAGGTTCGTGGAGTCTCGCAGCGTGTCAGCCCCTGCCAGGGGTGTGCGGGGTTTCACAGCGCATTCGGATCCTGCCAGGGCTGTGTGGGGTTTCCCAATAACAGGTATACTCTTTATAGAGGTTAACAGATCTTGAAAATGTCATTTTAGTCTTCACCATGTATGAGGGGCCACCCAACAGAGTTTATATCATCTTCTTAGAGAGTTGAGGGTTCTGAGGAAAACAGTGGTGATCTGGCGCTAAACAATGCAGACATGTTTTCTCAGTATTCATTCATTCAATGTATTCTGCTGAGATAGAGAATGTAGGAAAGCATGGATTGTACAAACAGTTACATTAGACAATGCCAAACTAGTCGAGAAGATGTTCTTCAATGATCCAGGGGAGTATCTATTTCATGTTCAGAAGTGATTACTTGGAGTGCCAGGCTTTAGATGTTCCAGAAAGGACAGGGAGGGAGACAAAAGAGGTGGGGGCATGGCACTGTTGATCAGAGATAGTGTCGCGGCTGCAGAACAGGAGGAAGTCATGGAGGGATTGCCTACTGAGTCTCTGGGTGGAGGTTAGAAACAGGAAAGGGTCAATAACTCGACTGAGTGTTTTTTATAGATCACGCAATAGTAACAGGGACATCGAACAGTAGATAGAGTGACCGATTCTGGAAGGGTGCAATAATACTGTAACTGGGTTGGCGTGGTGGGAGATTTTAATTTGCAAAATATTGATTGGAATTACCTTAGAGCAAGGGCTTTAGGTGGGGTGGAGTTTGTTAGGTGTTTTCAGGAAAGTTTACGAACATAATATGTAGATAAGCCTATAAGAGGAGAAGCTGTACTTGGTCTGGTATTAGTAAATGAACCTGGTCAGGTGTCAGATCTCTCAGTGGGAGAGCATTTTGGAGATAGTGATCACATCTATCTCCTATTATGGAGATAGTGATCATCATTCATAGAATAGTACAGCACATTACAGGCCCTTCGGCCCGCAACCATCAAACCCTGCCTCCCCGATAACCACCCCCCCGCCTTAAATTCCTCAATATACCTGTCTAGTAGTTTCTTAAACTTCACTAGTGTATCTGCCTCCACCACTGACTCAGGCAGTGCATTCCACACACCAACCTCTCTCTGAGTAAAAAACCTTCCTCTAATATCCCCCTTGAACTTCCCAGTTCTTATCTTAAAGCCATGTCCTCTTGTATTGAGCAGTGGTGCCCTGGGGAAGAGGTGCTGGCTATCCACTCTATCTATCCCTCTTATTATCTTGTACACCTCTATCATGTCTCCTCCATACTCCTTCTCTCCCAAATGTTTCCCTTCCAAACAAGTTTGGCCAGCTTCTCTGTCAGACACATGGAGAAGTTCAGTCTGGAAACAGGCTATTTGACCCATCTAGTCAATACTGAGAAAACATTTAAACTGTCTAATGCAACTACCTGCACTGGGACCATCACCCTCCATACCCCTACCATCCAGGCTCCCATTCAAACTTCTGTTAAATGGTGAAACCGAGCTCATATTCACCATTTGTGCTGGCATCTCATTCCACACTCTCACGACCATTTCAGTAAAGAGATTTTCCACATGTTCCCATTAAATTTTCACCTTCCCCACTTACCCATGACCTCTGGTTGTTGTCCCACCCAACCTCAGTGGAAAAGCTGCTTGCTTTTACCCGATCTATACCCTCATAATTTTGTAGACTTCTAACAAATACCCAAAGCAATGTATAATTTACTTGTTTATGTTTAGAGCCTTTTTTAGATGTATAAGATGATGAGGGGCATTGATCATGTGGATAGCCTGAGTTTTATTCCCAGGGCTGAAATGGCTAACACAAGGGGGTAGAGTTTTAAGGTGCTTGGAAATAGATACCGAGGGGATGTCAGGGGTAAGTTTTTTCACACAGACGGTGGTGGGTGCGTGGAATGCACTGCCGGCTATTTTTGTGACAGTGTTTCAGTTACTGTGGGGCCAGGAACCCATGCAGCTCAGTGGGAACAGGGAATAATACCAATGGAGAGAGTCAAACTGAGCCAGGTCACAGATTGGAGATGGCAGAAATTCCCCATTCTTATAGAGACGGGAAGAGCATCAGAGAATTTGTTGGTCACTCCAGATACCAGCACTGTGCCCAGTTAGAAGATGATTTCTCTCTCCAACTTGGGTTGAACTTCACTGTAACAGTGTGATGCCAGATCACACCTTGACAACTCAAGTGATCTCATCTGAAATGTTGTCCTACAGCCATTGATGGATTTTGTAAATCTTTTTACAGGTTAAAAATGACAAGGAATTTGTCTACGGGAATCTCAAACACAACACGCCAGTTTTGCTGTTTCTGTCCAGATGTTTAAGAAGTGGAGCAAGGGATTCACTTGATCATCCTTCCTGCTCAGACTGTGGGGAGCGATTCACTCGAACATGTGACTGACTTTGATTTTACACAGGGGGGAGCCCACTCATCTGATCAGACAGTGAGAATGGATTCAGTCGGTCATTTCAACTGAAAGTACATCAGCAAGTTCACACTAGGCAAGGCCATTCACCTGTTCTGTGTGTGAGAAGGGATTCAGTCAGTCTTCCCACCAGTGGACACACCAGTTAGTTCACACTGGGCAGAGGTTGGTCATCTGCTGAATTTGTGGGAAAGGATTCTGTCAGTCATCTGACCTAATGGCTCACCAGCGAGTTCACACCGGGGAGTGGCTGTTCCCCTGCTCAGACTGTGAGAAGGGATTCACTTGTTCATCTAAACTGAAGGTACATCAGAGAGTTCACACTGGGGAGAAGCCGTTCACCTGCTCAGACTGTGAGAAGGGATTCACTTGTTCATCTAAACTGAAGGTACATCAGAGAGTTCACACTGGGGAGAAGCCGTTCACCTGCTCAGACTGTGGGAAAGGATTCACTCAGTCATCCCACCTACAAGCACACCGGTCAGTTCACACAGGGGAGAGGCCATTCACCTGCTCACTGTGTGGGAAGGGATTCACTCGGTCATCTCAACGACAGAGACACCAGCGAGTTCACACTGGGGAGAGGCCGTTCACCTGCTATGAATGTGGGAAGCTATTCACTCAGTCATCTAACCTTATGTAACTCTCGCTTCGGCTAGCAGCTTAGTATAGGGGGTGATAGCACCCCCAGCCCAGCCAAACTTAAGAAATCTCGTTTGGGTGGATGCTGCGTGATGTGTCCCCTGTTACAAGTCAGTACCTCAAAATAACAAACGGTACACAATATGCGAGTAAATGATTGAGCTTTATAATTCTTACTTTGACTATAAGGTTAGTGAAGTAAACAAAAAAAAAGAAAAAGGGCCCACTCTCACCATTCACGTCTTCTCATCTCTCCCCAGCAAAAGACCACGAAAATCTCTCTTCCAGACTCACAAGAAAGAATATTTCTCTCCTTGGATAGCCCCACATTCCAAAACCCTGTTATCTCCAGTCATAACCTAAACATTGCTGCTGCAGAGAAACCATTACCTCAGCAGTGAAACATTACAGAGAGGCCATTACATGAGCAGTGAAACCTTACAGCATGTTACACTTGTGACACACTACCGGGTTCAGACTGGGGAGGAAGTTTCAATAAGCTTTATACTGGGTATTTGTCCATCACCATTGCTGAATGCAATTTCGAGAGTGACTGTCAGTGCTGAACTCTGCAATTATTGCTGCTGCTCACAACACCCAGTTCTGCACTCTGGTCACTGGGCATTGGAGGAGTTTCTTCTGCAGCATATTCATCTTTAATGGGACTGGAGTTTAATATTCTGGATCTGAGACAAATGAATCAGTTCTATTTTCAACTCTGTCTTCGCTACTTAGTGAATTTATAACACAACTAGTGTACAGTAGAGAGCCAACTCAGGCTGGCTGGATCCTACCAGTGATTCAGTTCCATGACAGTCCTTTTAAATCCTCCCCTGTGGTTCCCCTCTCGCTCTCCCTGTGGTGATGAGTTCCAAACAGTCATCAATCTGTGGGTGAAGAGGTTTCCCTTGAATTTTCCGCAGACTGAAGAAACATAGAAACATAGAAAATAGGTGCAGGAGTAGGCCATTCGGCCCTTCGAGCCTGCACCGCCATTTATTATCATCATGGCTGATCATCCAACTCAGAACCCCGCCCCAGCCTTCCCTCCATACCCCCTGACCCCCGTAGCCACAAGGGCCATATCTAACTCCCTCTTAAATATAGCCAATGAACTGGCCTCAACTGTTTCCTGTGGCAGAGAATTCCACAGATTCACCACTCTCTGTGTGAAGAAGTTTTTCCTAATCTCGGTCCTAAAAGGCTTCCCCTCTATCCTCAAACTGTGGCCCCTCGTTCTGGACTTCCCCAACATCGGGAACAATCTTCCTGCATCCAGCCTATCCAATCCCTTTAGGATCTTATACGTTTCAATCAGATCCCCCCTCAATCTTCTAAATTCCAACGAGTACAAGCCCAGTTCATCCAGTCTTTCTTCATATGAAAGTCCTGCCATCCCAGAAATCAATCTGGTGAACCTTCTTTGTACTCCCTCTATGGCAAGGATGTCTTTCCTCAGATTAGGGAACCAAAACTGCACACGATACTCCAGGTGTGGTCTCACCAAGGCCTTGTACAACTGCAGTAGTACCTCCCTGCTCCTGTACTCGAATCCTCTCGCTATAAATGCCAGCATACCATTCGCCTTTTTCACCGCCTGCTGTACCTGCATGCCCACTTTCAATGACTGGTGTATAATGACACCCAGGTCTCGTTGCACCTCCCCTTTTCCTAATCGGCCACCTTTCAGATAATAATCTGTTTTCCTATTTTTGCCATTAAATTGGGTAACTTCACATTTATCCACATTAAATTGCATCTGCCATGAATTTGCCCACTCACCCAACCTATCCAAGTCACCCTGCATCCTCTTAGCATCCTCCTCACTGCTAACACTGCCACCCAGCTTCGTGTCATCCGCAAACTTGGAGATGCTGCATTTAATTCCCTCATCCAAGTTATTAATATATATTGTAAACAACTGGGGTCCCAGCACTGCGCCTTGCAGTACCCCACTAGTCACCGCCTGCCATTCTGAAAAGGTCCCGTTTATTCCCACTCTTTGCTTCCTGTCTGCTAACCAATTCTCCACCCACACCAATACCTTACCCCCAATACCGTGTGCTTTAAGTTTGCACACTAATCTCCTATGTGGGACCTTGTCAAAAGCCTTTTGAAAATCCAAATATACCACATCCACTGGTTCTCCCCTATCCACTCTACTAGTTACATCCTCAAAAAATTCTGTGAGATTCGTCAGACATGATTTTCCTTTCACAAATCCATGCTGACTTTGTCCGATGATTTCACCGCTTTCCAAATGTGCTGTTATCACATCCTTGATAACTGACTCCAGCAGTTTCCCCACCACCGACGTTAGGCTAACCGGTCTATAATTCCCCGGTTTCTCTCTCCCTCCTTTTTTAAAAAAAGTCGAGCTGATTGCAGTTCTGTCTAAGTTGTTCTTCACCCCTCAAATCTCTGGGCTGAGGAAGAATGACATTGGCAGTGAACCTCCTTATTCAGGGCTCACTTCCACATCATGGGTCATTTTCCCTGCCTCTGAAGGGTTGTTAGGAAACACCACTGTCCTCTAACGATTGAAAGCAGTAAGGGAAACCATTACTTGGCTGTTCAATGGAGCAGGATGAGAAATGTTGATTCCCATCCATAGATGCTGCCTGACATGCTGAGCACCTCCACCACTTTGTGTGTAGTTCTCTAGATTTCTAGCATTTGCAGGTCCTCTTGTTTCCCAGATACTTATATGTTTCTTGAATGAACAAGCCAGGAACATGCTGGTAGTGGGGTTCTCGCTCTGTTGGTAAAAAATAAATTAAATCATTAGAAAGAGGTGGGATAGGGTTGGAAGGTGTAGAATCTCTGTGGGTAGAATTAAGGAATAGCAAATGTAAAGAAAATCCCTGATAGGAATTGTGTAGAGACCTCCAAACATTGTGGTCCACGAATTACAATGGGAGATAGAAAATGCGTGCCTAAAGGCCAATGTTACAATAGTCATGGGGGATTGTCATGCAGGTGATTAGGAAAATTAGGATGGTGTTGGTCCCAAGAGGAGGAATTCTTCGAATGCCTACAAGATGCTTTTTCAGAGCAGCTCGTGGTTGAGCCCACTTGGGGATCAGCTATTCTGGATTGGGTGTTGTAATGAACCGGAATTAATTAGGTCACTTAAATTCAAAGAACCCTCAGGGGCAAGTGATCTTAATATGATCAAATTCACCCTAACTTTAGAGAAGGAGAAGCTAAAGTCAGATGTGGAATATAGACAATTAGAGAGGCATGAGAGAAAAATTGGTCAAAATTGATTTTGAAAGGAACATGGGCAAGGATGAAAACAGAGCAGCAATGGCTGGAATTTCTGGGAGCAATTCGGAAGGCACAGGATATACACATCACAAAGAAGAAGTAATATTCTAAAGGTAAGGTGATAAAACGGTGGCTGACAAGAGAAACCAAAGACAAAAGAGATGTGGAGGCTTTAGCAATGATCTTTCAAGAATCGTTAAGGAAATTTATCCTCAGAAGTTTTTTCCTTCACTACTCCCCCTCTCCCAGTTTCACCTATCACCTACCACTTCTTCCCCCTCTTTCACCCCAACAATTCTTCCTCTGATGTCTCATATTTTCCCCAGTCCCGATGAAGGGTCTCGGCCTGAAACGACGACTGTTTACTATTCCCCATATATGCTCCCTGGCCTCCTAGGTTCCTCCAGCATTTTGTGTATGTGTTGCTTGGATTTCCAGCATCCATCAGACCATAAGACAAAGGAGCAGAAGTCAGCCATTAGGCCTATCCATAGAGTTTCTCCTGTTTTTGATAAAAGCAAAAGCGGGGACATATGATATAACAAGAAAATAGTGGGAAGTTAGAGGATTGGAAAGCTTTTACATAACCAACAGGCGACAACTAAAAAAAAACACACAGGAGAGACAAGATGATAAATTAAGGTAAGTGAGCAAATAACATCAAGTATCAAAAGTTGTTCAGATATATGAAGAGTAAAAGAGATGCAAGAGTTGATATTGTACCACTGGAAGATGGTGCTGGCAAGTTAGTAATAGAGAAAAGAAATAGTGGCCGAATGTAATAAGATTTTGTGGCAATCTTCACTGTGTAACACACTAGCAGTATAAGACCATAAGACATAGGAGCAGAATTAGGCCATTCCATAAGACTATAAGACAAAGGAGCAGAAGTCGGCTATTCGGCCCATCGAGTCTGCTCCGCCATTCTATCATGGGCTGATCCAATCTCCCATTCAGTCCCATTCCCCTGCCTTCTCACCATAACCTTTGATGCCCTGGCTACTCAGATACCTATCAATCTCTGCATTGAATACATCCAATGACTTGGCCTCCACTGCCGCCCGTGGCAACAAATTCCATAGATTCACCACCCACTGGCTAAAAAAATTTCTTTGCATCTCTGTTCTGAATGAGCGCCCTTCAATCCTTAAGTCATGCCCTCTCGTACTAGACTCCCCCACCATGGTAAACAACTTTGCCACCTCCACTCTGTCCATGCTTTCAACATTAGAAATGTTTCTATGAGGTCTCCCCTTATTTTTCTAAACTCCAAAGAATACAGTCCAAGAGCGGACAAACAGTCCTCATATGTTAACCCTCTCATTCCCGGAATCATTCTAGTGAATCTTCTCTGTACCCTCTCCAACGTCAGCACATCCTTTCTTAAATAAGGAGACCAAAACTGCACACAGTACTCCAAGTGCGGTCTTACCAGCGCCTTATAGAGCCTCAACATCACATCCCGGCTCCTATACTCTATTCCTCTGGAAATGAATGCCAACATTGCATTCGCCTTCTTCACCACCGACTCAACCTGGAGGTTAACCTTAAGGGTATCCTGCACGAGGACTCCCAAGTCCTGTTGCATCTCAGAACTTTGAATTCTCTCCCATTCAGCACCATCGAGTGTGCTCTGCCGTTCTATCATGGCTGATTCCAGTTCTGAATCAACCCCATGAACCTGCCTCCTTGGCATATCCTGTAATGCTCTGACTGATCAGCAAACTATTAGCTTCTGCCTTAAATGTACCCACAGACTTGACCCCCACCGCTGTCTGTGTCAGAGAGTTCCACAGATTCACTGCTCTCTGACTAAATAAAATCCTCCTTAACTACTCTAAAAGGTCACTCCTCAGTTTTGAGGCTGTGCCCTCTGTTATGGCTACCCCCACCATACGAAAAGTCCTCTCCTCATCCACCCTATCTCGACCTTTCCACATTCGGCGGGTTTCAGTGAGATTTACCCCCCACAGCCGCATTTATTAAACATAGGTCAGTACAGGAGTACAGGCCCAAGGCTGGCAAATGCTCCTCATATCTTAACCCCTTCATTCCCAGAATCATCTTCTTGAATATCCTCTGGACTCTCTCCAATGACAACACACCTTTTCTGAGATATGGTTCTCACATACTCTAATTACGGCCAAAGTAGTGTCTTATAAAGTACCAGCATTATCTCCTTGCTTATATATTCCACTTCACTTTAAATAAATGCCAGCATTGCATTTGCCTTCTTTACCACGGACTCAACCGTGGAAGTCTTGCCCGAGGAATCATATTTCCTTCTGTACTTCTGTTGTTTGAACCTTCTCCCCAATCAGATAATAGTTCACTATAGTTCCTTTTGCCAAAATGCATTATCGTACATTTCCCAATATTGTATTCCATCTGCCACTTGTTTGCCCATTTTCAGATTTGTCTGTGTCCTGCTGCAATCGCATTGCTTCCTCAGCACTACCAACGCCTCCACCTATCTTTGTATCATCCGCAAACCTTACCACAAAGCCATCAATTCCATTATCCAAATCACTGACAAACAATGTGAAAAGTAGCGGACCGAATACTCAGCCCTGAAGACCACTAGTCACTGCTCGCCAACCAGAAAGGGCTCCTTTTATTCCCATTCGCTGCCTCTTGGCTGTCAGCCATTCCTCTATCCATGCCAGTATTTCTTCTGATCTTTATCCTTTTAAGCAGTGTCATGTGTGACACCTTATCAGATACCTTCTGAAAATCCAAGTAAATGATATCCACTGCCTCTCGTTTGTCCATCCTGCTTATGACTTCCTCAAAGAACTCTAACAGATTTGTCAGGCAAGATTTCCCTGTACAGAAGCTATGCTGACTTTGACTTACTTTATCATTAGTCTCCTAGTATCCCAAAACCTCATCTGTTATGATTGGTAGGTGGGAAGCCTTCAAAGGGGAAAATCTGAGAGTGCAGAGTTTGTATGTTCCTGTCAGGCTTAAAGGCAAATTGAATAGGAATAAGGAACCTTGGTTCTCAAGGAATATTGCAACTCTGATGAAGAGGGAGTTGTATGAAATGTATAGGAAACGGGGTAAATCAGGTGCTTGAGGAGTATAAGAAGTGCAAGAAAATACTTAAGAAAGAAATCAGGAGGGCTAAAAGAAGACATAAAGTTGCCTTGGCAGTCAAAGTGAAAGATAATCCAAAGAGCTTTTACAGGTATATTAAGAGCAAAAGGATTGTAAGGGATCAAATTGGTCCTCTTGCATGGTTGGCTATGTGCAGAACCAAAGGAAATGGGGGAGATCTTAAATAGGTTTTTTGCGTCTGTATTTACTTAGGAAACTGGCATGAAGTCTATGGAATTAAGGGAAACTAGTAGTGAGATCATGGAAACTGTACAGATTGAAAAGGAGGAGGTCCTTGCTGCCTTGAGGAGAATTAAAGTGGATAAATCCCCGGGACCTGACAGGGTGTTCCCTGGGACCTTGAAGGAGACTAGTGTTGAAAATGCAGGGGCCCTGGCAGAAATATTTAAAATGTCGCTGTCTACAGGTGAAGTGCCGGAGGATTGGAGAGTGGCTCATGTTGATCCATTGTTTAAAAAAGGATCGAAAAGTAATCCGGGAAATTATAGGCCGGTAAGTTTAACGTCGGTAGGAAGTAAGTTATTGGAGGGAGTACTAAGAGACAGAATCTACAAGCATTTGGATAGACAGGGACTTATTAGGGAGAGTCAACATGGCTTTGTGCGTGGTAGGTCATGTTTGACCAATCTATTGGAGTTTTTCGAGGAGGTTACGAGGAAAGTGGATGAAGGGAAGGCAGTGGATATTGTCCACATGGACTTCAGTAAGGCCTTTGACAAGGTCCCGCATGGGAGGTTAGTTCGGAAAATTCAGTCGCTTGGTATACATGGATAGGTGGTAATTTGGATTACACACTGGCTCAATGGAAGAAGCCAAAGAGTGGTAGTGGAGAATTGCTTTTCCGAGTGGAGGCCTGTGACTAGTGGTGTGCCACAGGGATCAGTGCTGGGTCCATTGTTATTTGTCATCTATATCAATGATCTAGATGATAATGTGGTAAATTGGATCAGCAAGTTGCTGATGATACAAAGATTGGAGGTGTAGTAGACAGTGAGGAAGATTTTCAGAGCCTGCAGAGGGACTTGGACCAGCTGGAAAAATGGGCTGAAAAATGGCAGATGGAGTTTAATACAGACAAGTGTGAGGTATTGCACATTGGAAGGACAAACCAAGGTAGAACATACAGGGTTAATGGTTAGGCATTGAGGAGTGCAGTGGAACAGAGGGATCTGGGAATACAGATACAAAATTCCCTAAAAGTAGCGTCACAGGTAGATAGGGTCGTAAAGAGAGTTTTTGGTACATTGGCCTTTATTAATCAAAGTATTGAGTATAAGAGCTGGAATGTTATGATGAGGTTGTATAAGGCATTGGTGAGGCCGAATCTGGAGTATTGTGTTCAGTTTTGGTCACCAAATTACAGGAAGGATATAAATAAGGTTGAAAGAGTGCAGAGAAGGTTTACAAGGATGTTGCCGGGACTTGAGAAACTCAGTTACAGAGAAAGGTTGAATAGGTTAGGACTTTATTCCCTGGAGCGTAGAAGAATCAGGGGAGATTTGATAGAGGTATATAACATTATGATGGGTATCGATAGAGTGAATGCAAGCATGCTTTTTCCACTGAGGCAAGGGGAGAAAAAAACTAGAGGACATGGGTTAAGGGTGAGGAGGGAAAAGTTTAAAGGAAACATTAGGTGGGGCTTCTTCACACAGAGAGTGGTGGGAGTATGGAATGAGCTGCCAGACGAGGTGGTAAATGCGGGTTCTTTTTTAAAATTTAAGAATAAATTGGACAGATACATGGATGGGAGGTGTATAGAGGGATATGGTCAGTGTGCAGGTCAGTGGGACTAGGTAGAAAATGGTTCGGCACAGCCAAGAGAAGGGCCAAAAGGCCTGTTTCTATGCTGTAGTTTCTATGGTTTCTGTTTTGAAACTCTTTTGGCGGTAATGATGTTTGTGTTCCAACAGTTTCCTGTTTACACATTTGGGATTTTCCATATATTATGCCAAGATGAAGAACAGTTCTGCAGAGAGGGCTGTGTTTCAAAGCAAAAGCGGTATAGCCAATGCCTGCTAGGTTTTCCAAATGTCTAATTTCAGATTGTGAGCGGATCCAGGAGTGCCCCTATTAACTGTTTGAAGAGAGACAGAGAGAGACTTTTATGAATAATGGTTTGGTTTGGAAAGGAGAGAGAAACAGAGTTATTTACCATTGATATGTTGCTTTTGAAAAGAGAGAGAGAGAGACGAAGATTAACAGTTGGACTGTCACTTTCAGGCATTGGAAGTAACTGGATTTTTACTGAATTTGGAGTTGGAGACAGCACCGAGCAGCTCGGAAGTTGCTATGGTGACCAAAGGCAGATTGTTGCTATTTCTTCAAGGACTTGTTGCCTGCTTGTGCACTTCTTTGCAGACAAAGGAGGGACGGACTCTTTGAATGACAGGTGATGCTCAGCACAGAGAAATGAGTGGGAGGTCAGATGATACAGACCTCAGGACACATGATCTGGACACTGAATGAGCATTGTTGTGCCCGCAGAGAAAGTGAGTTTTGGAGGATCAATCAGGCGGATTGATCCAAGTTGCTATTCCAGTTTGAGGAGAAGGGGTTGACTGGTGGGGTGTTGTCTGTGTGTCCACCCTCGCCTGGGTGATAGCTCCACCACAGAAGAACGGTCCCCCTAGTTAAAGTCACGGTCAGTGACTTGTAAAGGATTTCGGAGGACGACGAGAAGATCGACGGTATCAGCTCACCTGAAGACTCAACTCACTCACTCTCTCTCTCTCTCTCTCTCTCTCTCTCTCTCTCTCTCTCTCTCTCTCTCTCTCTCTCTCTCTCTCTCTCTCTCTCTCTCCATCACTACTCAACGAAACACCACGAACTGAACTGAACTGAACTTTACTCAACATCGTAAGACGGTATCTTTTTACCCCTAGACTTAAAGAAGCTTCGTTTTCATACATATATATATATATTCCACACTTACTTTTATATATAATCATTGTTAACCTGTTTGATTTATCTACATTTATATTACTGTATTGCGTAGTTACTAATAAATATTTGTAGTTTATAGCGATACGAGACTCCAAAGTGTTTTCTATTTCTGCTGGTTCTTTATCCCCGTCACGGGGTACGTGACAAGATGAATACATCTAGATATATTCTGGGTCGATTGTGAGTGTTTGTACTCTCTCGCGATGGCCACTTGAAGCAAACTTTTCGGTTCCATTCGCGAGCCAGATGACTGATGAAGGTGCGGGTGAAGAGCTGTACGGAGCTGCACAGCGCATGGTGATTGGGATCGTTCTGTGCAAGGGAGTAGGTGGGCAGGGATGGCAGATAGAGAGGAGATACGAAGCAGACAGATCGGAAAGGGAAAAGAGGAGAGAGAAGGGGACTCGAGGTGGGGAAAGTGCGGGGGAGTGAGACGTTTGAGAGAGATGAATGGAGGTGTGGGGAGACGGGTTAAGGGGGAAGACGGGTCGTATGTTGAGGAAAGGGGGAGAGAGAAGTTGGGGGGTCTGACGGGGCGAGCTGGGGCGAGAGAGGGGAGAAGGGTGTAGGGAAAAGGGACATAGAGAGTGGGTGGAGGAGAGGGGTGGGGGGAATGAGGGAGTGGGAGGAGTGGCATGAGATGGATGAGGAGGTGGGGGAATGAGGGGGGTGAGAGGTTTAGCGGAGAGAATATGGAAGGGAAGAAAAAGGGAGGAGAGAGGCGAGAGAAAAGCAAGGGGAGAGAGGATGTACAGATGAGAGAGGGGTGATGAGCAAGATTATCTCGAAAGCACTGTTCGGATTGTCTCAGTTCAGAATGCCGCAGACCGGCTTATACAATAAAATTAAAAATAATAATACTAAAGCCACAGATGATCGGATGTTGAGGTAAATTAAACTACTGGAAACTCACAAACTCTGATGGCAATTATAACAAGCAACACACATCAAAGTTGCTGGTGAACGCAGCAGGCCAAGCAGCATCTATAGGAAGAGGCGCAGTCGACGTTTCAGGCCGAGACCCTTCGTCAGGACCCTGACGAAGGGTCTCGGCCTGAAACGTCAACTGCGCCTCTTCCTATAGATGCCCTGACGAAGGGTCTCGGCCTGAAACGTCAACTGCGCCTCTTCCTATAGATGCTGCTTGGCCTGCTGCGTTCACCAGCAACTTTGATGTGTGTTGCTTGAATTTCCAGCATCTGCAGAATTCCTGTTGTTGGCAATTGTAACAAGTTAACCTTCAGACTGCAGACACTGGGGAACTTTGTTTCTATATCATCTTGCTTTGATAGTTTTGCTACTGTAACAGAAATATTTAAATACACTATTAAATTAGCTTTGTTCACAGTTGTATGTGAGGGCGGATTGTCCAACTGGTTTGCTTGTTTTCAGCCGTAAAGCCGCTCCCCGCTCTGAGGAATGCCTGCGTGTCGGAATCCGCCCTGTGGGCAGCCAGCAGTTTGCACACAGAAAATCGCGCTGTGAGTCTCACAGAACAACAACCTCGGCCCGTTTTAAACTCCCTCTGGCGGCGATGATATTTCTGATCCTGAAGTTTCTTGTCAGCATTATTGAGATTTTAGACAGTTCATGTCAAGATTAAAAACAGATCTCTAACCAGGGATTACGATTTCAAAGCAAGCGTATGAAAAAAAACTGTTTAGACAACATGTTTTCCGTTTCCAAAACGTGTAATTTCAGATGTTGTTTTTTCTTTGAGGCTGTGTTTATTGTGGGTGTTTCGCCTGATCACCTCGACATCCTGTAGCAGCAAAGCCTTTGATTTCGTTCAAGGTAACGGCACACAGTAAACAGAGGGGGTGGGGCGGTGGTGGGAAAAGGGAGGGGGGACTGGTTGCAGAAAGAGGCAGGCGGCAGGCGGCATTACGGTGCGAAAGCCATGATTTTATTATACGGGGCAGAAGGCTGGATGGGCTGCGTGGCCGATTTCTGCGTCGCATATTTACAGTAAAGGTCAGACTCCAGAGTTACTGTAAAACAATTTAAAAATTACGGACCATCACACATGTAAATTACTTGTCGCTGAACCAAAAACGAACATTGCAGTAATTAAATCATCCAGATCGTTAACAGAGATGATAAGCGACAACGGACCGAGCACCGATCCCCGCGGAACCCCACTAGTCACTGGTCTCCAGTCAGAGGGCAAAACATTTACTACCGCGTACTGGCTTTTCCCAGGAAGCCGATGCCGAAGATATATTGCCATATCTTCCTTAACGTTAAGCCCCTGAACCTTCTTAACTAACCTCCGATGTGGGAATCTGCCGAATGCCCTGGTAAATTGTTCTAAATTATTCTAATACTTTTTCATTCAGTAAATTAACTGTTCCCTTTTCCCCCGGAGCAGGAATGTCATGTTGTTCCAGTCTGATACTTTACCAACAACGTTTTTGAATATTCGCTAACAGTTGCACTCAGTCCCCACTCTCTGTCTTACGGTGTGTTTACAGAATTCACGTTTGTGTACTGCACCCCTCTCGCCATGAGAATTATCAGGATCTGGCCCTGTTCTCCCCGCCCTCTCCCCATTTCACACAATTTTCTGCACTTCCCAGTTAACGTTCTCTCTGTTTTTTTTTTGTTCTTCTTAGTGTCTGTATCGATATGG
Organism: Mobula hypostoma; assembly: GCF_963921235.1. Classification (NCBI taxonomy): domain Eukaryota; kingdom Metazoa; phylum Chordata; class Chondrichthyes; order Myliobatiformes; family Myliobatidae; genus Mobula; species Mobula hypostoma. The sequence goes on from NC_086099.1 coordinate 1,199,187, forward strand.
AGGCCTCGATAGAATTTTTTTTTACTATACCGAAATCATCATATTTGAATCCGGCCTGATAGCGATTACGGCGATATGGCTGTAAGATGACCGGGTCTGGGTGCTCATTGTTACAGATCACACGAATGCTGCGAAAGAACAGCAGCTCAAAGGCAAAGAGGATACCGTGAGGGGATCCAGGAGTGCCCCTATTAACTGTTTGAAGTGAGACAGAGAGAGACATTCATCATTGATGGTTTGTTTGGAAAGGAGAGAGAGACACAGAGTTATTTACCACCGATATGTTGCTTTTGAAAAGAGAGAGAGAGACGAAGATTAACGGTTGGACTGTCACTTTAAGGGATTGGCAGTAACTTTGGATTTCTACTGCGTTTGGAGTTGGAGACAGCACCGAGCAGCTCGAAGGTTGTTATGGTGACCGAAGGCGGTGTTATTTAATGGACACTCGATGTTGTGATTTTCAGCAGGTTGTTGATATTTCTTCAAGGACTTGTTGCCTGCTTGTGCATTTCTTTGCAGACAAAGGAAGGAGGGACTCTTTGAATGACAGGTGATGTTCAGCACAGAGAAATAAGTGGGAGGTCAGATGATACACATGATCTGGACACTGAATGAGCATTGTTGTGCCCGCAGAGAAAGTGGGTTTTGGAGGATCAATCAGGCGGATTGATCCAAATTGCTATTCCATCGGTGAAGAAGGGATTGACTGGTGGGGAGTTGTCTCTGTGTCCACCCTCGCCTGGGTGATAGCTCCACCACAGGAAAACCGGTCCCCCCCCCCCCCGGTTAAAGTCACAGTCGGTGAATTGTAAAGGATTTCAGAGGACGACGAGAAGGTCGACGGCATCAGCTCACCTGAAGACTCAACTCACTCTCTCTCTCTCTCTCTATCGCTATTCAACTCAATACCACGAACTGAACTGAACTGAACTTTACTCAACATCGTAAGACTGTATCTTTTTACCCCTAGACTTAAAGAAGCTTCGTTTTCATACATACACATTTCCACACTTACTGATTTACTTACTTTTATATATAACCATTGCTAACCTGTTTGATTTATCTACATTTATATTACTGTATTGCGTAGTTACTAATAAATATTATTAGTTTATAGCAATACTGGACTCCAAAGTGTTTTCCATCTCTGCTGGTTCTTTAACCCGTCACGGGGTACGTGACAATACAAACTGGACGCGATTGTAAATCAGTGTTAGCAGGGAAATCATGCTACGAAAAGAACGGACAGCAGGGAGTCTGCAAGAGATGTTTGAGATTAGGAACAGTTCTCTAACCAGGTGTTACAATGGCAAAGCAAGCGTGCGAAGAGCTGTTCAGGAAACGAGTTCCCTTTTACCAAAACTTGCCGTTTCAGATGAATGTATGTTGTTTTCTCTTTGAGACTGCGTTTATTGTGGGTGTTTCGAACTGATCTCCTGAAAGTCCTGTCGAAGCAAAGGCTTCGATTCTCGATGCATAGCAAACAGTGGGGGTGACCAGTTACAGAAAGCGGCGGGCGGCATTGCGGAACGAAAGCCATTATTTCACTGTGTGGGTCAGAAGGCTCGGTGGGCGAAAGGCCAATTTATTCCTGGTATGTTTACAAGAAAAGCTCTGACTACAGCGTGATTCTATCCAATTTAATGAGGTCCGACCAAGGCACTTGGGTGTCCATTTGGAAGCCTCGATAGTTTATTCCGAAAGCGTCCTCTTTCAGCCCGGCGTAATAGCGGTTACAGAGATATAGCTGTAAGATGACCGGGTTGGGTGCTCATTATTACAGCAGGTCAAAGGACAAGAGGCAGCGCAGATGTTCAGTAAGGAATCCGAATATTCTTCAGTGTTGATAAAGATGAGGCAGTAATGCAGAATGTGTGTGATTTTAAAATCAGACAATGGAAATAGTAAACACAGGAGAGTCTGCAGAACTATTTGCTGTAATAACCCAAAAGGTCAGACACCATCTATGGAGAGGAATTTCTCGACCCGAGACATCGAATGTTTATTCCTCTCCATAGATACTGCCGGATCTCCGAATTTCCTCCAGTATTTTGTGGTTATTATAGGAACAGTGTCGACTGGGCGAAGGAAAATAGCATTTGAAGGTGTACGTCTTCATATTGGCAGACAAGCAACTGCCAAAGCTATCACAAATTATGGAGTCTGGAAGATTACTTCTTAGACCGTATGTTACAAACCTACCAGGGAAAAGGTTGTTTGCGTTTGCTTCTCTCTGTGAAACGAAGAGGAATTCCTAAGAAATCTTGTGAATGTCTCTATGCTGCTGGGCGCGGGAGGTCCCTCAGCTCAGTTGGATACTTCCGGTCCATTGACACCAAAGGGTAAGAGGCCGTTATCAAGCCTCACACCTGAGATCCGCCGCCATTCCTCTCAGTGTGCGGACTTTGGCACTGGGGCACTGGCTAGAGGCTGGCCAGTGCCGGTGGTCAAGGAATTCCTGAGACGCGGGGAAGGCATGATATGGGATGTAGTTCGACGAGTTCAGCTTGCTCACGTCCCAGCTACTCTTGGAAGTTGTAGTGAGGGTAATCTCCGGAGCTTCTCCGTCTCTCACAATATTAATCTGCCGGCAGGTTGTTAACATCTTAAATTATATGCAAAAATATTTGAGAAAATATAGACCAACAAGGAATGATTTTACTTTCACCGCTCAGGGCAGAAACTAATCATGAAAGTTATGAAATGGGGGAAGAAATTGTGGAGATGTGCTGTTGCCCAATTCCTAGTGTCGGAGTGCAGGAGCTGATGTCCCCGGGGCTGCTGCAGCTCCGTCCACACCGCAAGCGCCCTCTGAGCGCACTGGGATCGAGTCTGTTTCAAAAAGGCTCGGATGTCCCTGTGAATAGAGCCACAAGTCGGCAGTGCCAAGACTCCGGCTCTGTGGAAAGTGAAACGAAAGGAGTGGTTTTCCCATCGCTGACCAGCGGAACAGTGACATTACTGCAGCACGACGGCTGTTATTGGGTCCGGGGATGGGGATTGATCTTTGTCCGATAGCTACGCAGTTTGTTATTGGGGAACACAGAAGAACACAGGAAGTGGCTCTTCGGCACTATGGACCCAATCGGAATTAATCCCGCAGCCATCAGAACTAGCTGTCATATGCAAAAAAAAATGGCGTAAACATTGGTGACTTTGTGACAGCAGTGTAAAGCGAGACATAATTACAGGAAAAAAACTGTATTACAGTAAGTATGTCACTAAAAATTAAATGTAGTCAGTATTGCGAAAAATGAATTTAGTGATGTAGGTTTACGGGTTCCAAGTCCATTCAGAAATCGGATGGCAGAAGGAACGAAGCTGTTCCTGAACCGTTGTGTGTGTAGCTTCAGCCTCCTGTACCTCCTTTCTGATAAGATGCAAAACTGGGCTGAGAAGTGGCAGATGGGGCTCAGCCCAGATAAGTGTGAGGTGGTTCATTTTGGTAGGTCAAATATGATGGCAGAATATAGTATTAATGGTAAGGCTCTTGGCAGTGTGGTGGATCAGAGGGATCTTCGGGTCCGAGTCCATAGGACACTGAAAGCAGCTGCGTAGGTTGACTCTGTGGTGAAGAAAGCATACGGTGTATTGGCCTTCATCAATTGTGGAATTGAATTTAGGAGCCGAGAGGTAATGTTGCAGCTACATAGGACTCTGGTCAGACCCCACTTGGAGTACTGTGCTCAGTTCTGGTCGCCTCACTACAGGAAGGATGTGGAAACTATAGAAAGGGTGCAGAGGAGGTTTACAAGGATATTGCCTGAATTGGGGAGCATGCCTTATGAAAATAGGTTGAGTGAACTCGGCCTTTTCTCCTTGGAGCGACGGAGAATGAGAGGTGACCTGATAGAGGTGTATAAGATGATGAGAGGCATTGATCATGTGGACAGTCAGAGGCTTTTTCCCAGGGCTGAAATGGTTGCCACAAGAGGACACAGGTTTAAGGTGCTGGGGAGTAGGTACAGAGGAGATGTCAGGGGTAAGTTTTTTACTCAGAGAGTGGTTGGTGAGTGCGTGGAATGGGCTGCCGGTAACGGTGGTGGAGGCGGATAGGACAGGGTCTTTTTAGAGACTTTTAGATAGATACATGGAGCTTAGATAAATAGAAAGCTATGGGTAACCCTGGTAATTTCTATGGTCGGGACACGTTCGGCACAACCTTGTGCGGCGAAGGGTCTATATTATGCTGGAGATTTTCTATGTTTTTTTCTACAGTATCAATGGAGAGAGGACATGTCCTGCGTAACACGGGCCTCTAATGATTGATGCCGCCTTTTTGAGGCATCACTCCATGAATATATCCTGGCTGCTACAGAGGCTACTGACCATGATGGGGCTGACAGAATTCGCAACGTTCTGCAGCCTCTTTCCAGTCTGTGCAGTAGCTCCTTCGCCCCCACCCCACCGTAGCAGAAGATGACGCAGCCAAGTAGAATACTGTCCACAATACATCTCAAGAAATCTGCGAGTCCTTGGTGACATATCAAATCTCGTCAGACTTCTGATGAAATATTGCCGCTCTCGTTCTGTCTTTGAGGCTGCACTTCCCAAGCCGTACTCGCAGTCCATGAATGAGACAGCTGTCCGCAGACTCTGGGACTCTGTAACAAACACAACGTTAAAAGCAAGATTAGACAGAAATTAATATGTAACCAGAATTGTTGCTTCCTGAAAGGACACATATCCTGTCTGATGCAACGGACCAGATCCTCCCTAGTTTACAAATGAATTTGCCCCGGGACCCATATTCCCCGGGTGATAGAACAGCCAAACATCCCACTTTCTCCCAAAAGCGCACCTCCCAACAACCATCGCCGGACCCACACCCACACGTCCACCCATAACCTCTACCCAGACCGCCTTCAGATCAAAACTGAAGTCAACAGGGTGAGTTGCAATGTAAAAGCGGACAAAATCGACAAGGAGAATATAGGACTGAAGCTATTATAGAGATAGAGATAGAAAACCTTCAGCACAATACACCACAATGTTGTGCTGAACATGTAGAGTACTTACTTTAGGATTACCTAGAGTTACCCATAGTCCATTATTTTTTCTAACCTCTATGTACCTATCCAGGAGTCTCTTAAAAGACCCTATCGTATCCACCTCCACTACCATCGCCGGCAGCCTATTCCACGCATTCACCACTCACTGCGCAAAATCTAACCCCTGACATCTCCTCTGTACCTACTTCCAAGCACCTTAAAACTGTGCCCTCTCATGCTAGCTATTTCAGCCCTGGGGAAAAGCCTCTGACTATCCATATGATTAATGCGTTTCATTATCTTATACACCTCTATCAGGTCACCTCTCATCCTCCGTCACGCCAAATAGAAAAGGCCAAGATCACCCAACGCATTCTCATAAGGCGTGCTCCCCAATCCAGGCAACATCCTTGTAAATCTCTGCATCCTTTCTATGGTTCCCACATCCTTCCTGTAGTGAGGCGACCAGAACTGAGCAAGTGGGCTCTGACCAGGGTTCTATATAGCTGCAACATTACCTCTCGGCTCCAAAACCCAATCCCATGGGTGATGAAGGCCAATACACCGTATGCCTACTTAACCACAGAGTCAACCTGCGCAGCTGTTTTGAGTGTCCTGTGGACTCGGACCCCAAGATCCCTCTGATCCTCCATACTGCCAAGAGCCTTACCATTAATACTATATTCCGCCACCATATTTGACCTACCAAAATGAACCACCTCACACTTATCTGGGTTGAACTCCATCTGCCACTTCTCAGCCCAGTTTTGCATCCTATCGATATCCCGCTGTAACCTCTGACAGCCCTCCACACTATCCACAACACCCCCAACCTTTGTGTCATCAGCAAACTTACTAACCCATCCCTCCACTTCCTCATCCAGGTCATTTATAAAAATCACAAAGAGTAGTGGGTCCCAGAACAGATCCCTGAGGCATACCACTGGTCACCGACCTCCATGCAGAATATGACCCATCTACAACCACTCTTTGCCTTCTGTGGGTAAGCCAGTTCTGGATCCACAAAGCAATGTCCCCTTGGATCCCATGCCTCCTTACTTTCGCAATAAGCCTTGCATGGGGTAACTTACTTTCTGAAATGTGTATACACTGCATTAATTGTTTTACCTTCATCAATGTGTTTAGTCACAATCTCAAAAATTCAATCAGACTAGTAAGGCACGACCTGCCCTTGACAAAGCCATGCTGACGATTCCTAATCATATTATGCCTCTCCAATTGTTCATAAATCCTGCCTCTCAGAATCTTTTCCATCAACTTACCTACCACTGAAGTAAGACTCACTGGTCTATAATTTCCTGGGCTATCTCTACTCTCTTTCTTGATTAAGGGAACAACATCTGCAACCCTCCAATCCTCCAGAACCTCTCCCGTCCACATTGATGATACAAAGGTCATTGCCAGAGGCTCAGCAATCTCCTCCCTCACCTCCCACAGTAGCCTGGGATACATCTCATCTGGTCCCGGTGACTTATCCAACTTATGTTTTCCAAAAGCTCCAGCACACCGTCTTTTATAATACCTATATGCTCAAGCTTATCAGTCCACTGTAAATCATCCCTACAATCACCAAGATCCTTTTCTGTAGTGAATACTGAAGTATTCATTAAGTACCTCCGCTATCTCATCCGGTTCCATAAATACTTTTCCACTGTCATACTTGATTGGTCCTATTCTCTCACATTTTATCCTCTTGCTCTTCACATACTGGACAATGCCTTGGGGTTTTCCTTAATCCTGTCCGCCAAGGCCTTTTCAAGGCCGCTTCTGGCTCTGCTAAATTTATTCTTAAGCTCCTTCCTACTAGCCTTATAATCTTCTGGATCTCTATCATTACCTAGTTTTTTGAACCTTTCGTAAGCTTTTCTTTTTCTTCTTGACTAGATTTACATCAGCCTTTGTACACCACGGTTCCTGTACCCTACCACCCTGTCCCTATCTCATTGGAACGTACCTATGCAGAACTCCTTGTAAATGTCCCCTGAACATTTGCCACATTTCTGCCATACATTTCCCTGAGAACATCTGTTCCCAACTTACGCTTCCAAGTTCCTGTCTGATAGTTTCATATTTCCCCTTACTCTAATTAAACGCTTCCCTAACATGTTTGTTCCTATCCCTCTCCAATGCTCTGGTAAAGGAGATAGAAGTGTGAACACTATATCTAAAATGCACTCCCACTGAGAGATCTGATACCCGACCTGGTTCATTTCTCAATACCAGATCAAGTACAGCCTCTCCTCTTGTAGGCTCATCTACATATTGTATCAAGAAACCTTCCTGAACACACCAAACAAACTCTACCCCATCTAAACCCCTTGCTCTTCGGAGATGCCAATCAATATTGGGGAAATTAAAATCCCTCATCACGACAACTCTGTTATAGAAACATAGAAACATAGAAAATAGGTGCAGGAGTAGGCCATTCGGCCCTTCGAGCCTGCACCGCCATTTATTATGATCATGGCTGATCATCCAACTCAGAACCCAGCCTTCCCTCCATACCCCCTGACCCCTGTAGCCACAAGGGCCATATCTAACTCCCTCTTAAACATAGCCAATGAACTGGCCTCAACAGTTTGCTGTGGCAGAGAATTCCACAGATTCACCACTCTCTGTGTGAAGAAGTTTTTCCTAATCTCGGTCCTAAAAGGCTTCCCCTCTATCCTCAAACTGTGACCCCTCGTTCTGGACTTCCCCAACATCGGGAACAATCTTCCTGCATCTCGCCTGTCCAATCTTTTTAGGATCTTATACGTTTCAATCAGATCCCCCCTCAATCTTCTAAATTCCAACGAGTACAAGCCCAGTTCATCCAGTCTTTCTTCATATGAAAGTCCTGCCATCCCAGGAATCAATCTGGTGAACCTTCTTTGTACTCCCTCTATGGCAAAGATGTCTTTCCTCAGATTAGGGGACCAAAACTGCACACAATACTCCAGGTGTGGTCTCACCAAGGCCTTGTACAACTGCAGTAGTACCTCCCTGCTCCTGTACTCGAATCCTCTCGCTATAAATGCCAGCATACCATTCGCCTTTTTCACCGCCTGCTGTACCTGCATGCCCACTTTCAATGACTGGTGTATAATGACACCCAGGTCTCGTTGCACCTCCCCTTTTCCTAATCGGCCACCATTCAGATAATAATCTGTTTTCCTATTTTTGCCACCAAAGTGGATAACTTCACATTTATCCACATTAAATTGCATCTGCCATGAGTTTGCCCACTCACCCAACCTATCCAAGTCACCCTGCATCCTCTTACCATCCTCCTCACTGCAAACACTGCCGCCCAGCTTTGTGTCATCCGCAAACTTGGAGATGCTGCATTTAATTCCCTCATCCAAGTCATTAATATATATTGTAAACAACTGGGGTCCCAGCACTGAGCCTTGCGGTACCCCACCAGTCACCGCCTGCCATTCTGAAAAGGTCCCGTTTATTCCCACTCTTTGCTTCCTGTCTGCTAACCAATTCTCCACCCACACCAATACCTTACCCCCAATACCATGTGCTTTAAGTTTGCACACTAATCTCCTGTGTGGGTCCTTGTCAAAAGCCTTTTGAAAATCCAAATATACCACATCCACTGGTTCTCCCCTATCCACTCTACTAGTTACATCTTCAAAAAATTCTATGAGATTCGTCAGACATGATTTTCCTTTCACAAATCCATGCTGACTTTGTCCGATCATTTCTCCGCTTTCCAAATGTGCTGTTATCACATCCTTGATAACTGACTCCAGCAGTTTCCTCACCACCGACGTTAGGCTAACCGGTCTATAATTCCCCGGTTTCTCTCTCCCTCCTTTTTTTAAAAATTGGGGTTACATTAGCCACCCTCCAATCCTCAGGAACTAGTCCAGAATCTAACGAGTTTTGAAAAATTATCACTAATGCATCCACTATTTCTTGGGCTACTTCCTTAAGCACTCTTGGATGCAGACCATCTGGCCCTGGGGTTTTATCTGCCTTCAATCCCTTCAATTTACCTAACACCACTTCCCTACTAACATGTATTTCACTCAGTTCCTCCATCTCACTGGACCCTCTGTCCCTTACTATTTCTGGAAGATTATTTATGTCCTCCTTAGTGAAGACAGAACCAAAGTAATTATTCAATTGGTCTGCCATGTCCTTGCTCCCCATAATCAATTCACCTGTTTATTAGTGCACTGTTACAGAATCTGTCTCCCTATCTGCTCCTCGATCTCCCTGTTACTATTGTGTGGTCTATAAAAAACACCCAGTAAAGTTATTGACCCCTTCCTATTCCTAACTTCTACCCACAGAGATTCCATAGACAACCCCTCCATGACTTCCTCCTTTTCTGCAGCCGTGACACTATCTCTGATCAGCAGTGCCACGCCCCCACCTCTTTTGCCTCCCTCCCTGTCCTTCCTGAAACATCTAAAGCCTGGCACTCTAAATAACCATTCCTGCCCCTGAACCATCCAAGGCTCTGTAATGGCCACAACATCATAGCTCCAAGTGTTGATGCACGCTCTAAGCTCATCTGCTTTATTCATAATACTCCTCGCATTAAAATAGACACATTTCAAACCATCGGTCTGAGCGCGTCCCTTCTCTATCACCCGCCTATCCTCCCTCTTGCACTGTCTCCAAGCTTTCTCTATTCGTGAGCCAACCGCCCCTTCCTCTGTCCCTTCAGTTTGGTTCCCACCCCCCAGCAATTCTAGTCTAAACTCTCCCCGATAGCCTTAGTAAACATCCCCGCCAGGATATTGGTCCCCCTGGGATTCAGGTGCAGCTATATAGGACCCTGGTCAGACCCCACTTGGAGTACTGGGCTCAGTTCTGGTCGCCTCACTCACTACAGGAAGGATGTGGAAACTATAGAAAGGGTGCAGAGGAGATTTACAAGGATGTTGCCTGGATTGGGGAGCATGCCTTATGAGAATAGGTTGAATGAACTCGGCCTTTTCTCCTTGGAGCGACGAAGGATGAGAGGTGACCTGATAGAGGTGTATAAGATGATGAGAGGCATTGATCGTGTGGATAGTCAGAGGTTTTTTCCCAGGGCTGAAATGGTTGCCACAAGAGGGCACAGGTTTATGGTGCTGTAGAGTAGGTGCAGAGGAGATATCAGGGGTAAGTTTTTTACTCAGAGAGTGGTGAGTGTGTGGAATGGGCTGCCGGCGACGGTGATGGAAGCGCATACAGTCGGGTCTTTTAAGAGACTTTTGGATAGATACATAAGCCGAGTAATCTCTAAGGTAAGGACATGTTCGGCACATCTTTGTGGGCCGAAGGGCCTGTATTGTGCTGTAGGTTTTCTATGTTTCTGTCTATCAGACAGTTCCTGTACCCCTCCACCCCGGAGGGGTTCGCTGCTTAAAACTCTCCTCAGCCCCTTTCTTTCTCCCTTTCCGCTTGCAAACTCCCGATATGCCAACAGATCCGAACCCACTGTAAGGACATTTATATCCTGGTGACCAGGGATGGGAGCTCAACGTTCAGGGATATTCAATATTCAGGAGGGATAGACACGAAGGAAGGGGAGGTGGGGTGGCGTTGCTGGTTAAAAAAGAGATTAACGCAATAGAAAGGAAGGACATAAGCCGGGAAGATGTGGAATCGATATGGGTAGAGCTGCGTAACACTAAGGGGCAGAAGACGCTGGTGGGAGTTGTGTACAGGCCACCTAACAGTAGTAGTGAGGTCGGAGATGGTATTAAACAGGAAATTAGAAATGTGTGCAATAAAGGAACAGCAGTTATAATGGGTGACTTCAATCTACATGTAGACTGGGTGAACCAAATTGGTAAAGGTGCTGAGGAAGAGGATTTCTTGGAATGTATGCGAGATGGTTTTTTGAACCAACATGTCGAGGAACCGACTAGAGAGCAGGCTATTCTGGACTGGGTTTTGAGCAATGAGGAAGGGTTAATTAGCGATCTTGTCGTGAGAGGCCCCTTGGGTAAGAGTGACCATAATATAGTGGAATTCTTCATTAACATGGAGAGTGACGTAGTTAATTCAGAAACAAAGGTTCTGAACTTAAAGAGGGGTAACTTTGAAGGTATGAGACATGAATTAGCTAAGATAGACTGGCAAATGACACTTCAAGGATTGACGGTGGATATGCAATGGCAGGCATTTAAAGGTTGCATGGATGAACTACAACAATTGTTCATCCCAGTTTGGCAAAAGAATAAATCAAGGAAGGTAGTGCACCCGTGGCTGACAAGAGAAATTAGGGATAGTATCAATTCCAAAGAAGTAGCATACAAATTAGCCAGAGAAAGTGGCTCACCTGAGGACTGGGAGAAATTCAGAGTTCAGCAGAGGAGGACAAAGGGCTTAATTAGGAAGGGGAAAAAAGATTATGAGAGAAAACTGGCAGAGAACATAAAAACGGACTGTAAAAGCTTTTATAGATATGTAAAAAGGAAAAGACTGATAAAGACAAATGTAGGTCCCCTGCAAACAGAAACAGGTGAATTGATTATGGGGAGCAAGGACATGGCAGACCAATTGAATAATTACTTTGGTTCTGTCTTCACTAAGGAGGACATAAATAATCTTCCAGAAATAGTAAGGGACAGAGGGTCCAGTGAGATGGAGGAACTGAGCGAAATACATGTTAGTAGGGAAGTGGTGTTAGGTAAATTGAAGGGATTGAAGGCAGATAAATCCCCAGGGCCAGATGGTCTGCATCCCAGAGTGCTTAAGGAAGTGGCCCAAGAAATAGTGGATGCATTAGTGATAATTTTTCAAAACTCGTTAGATTCTGGACTAGTTCCTGAGGATTGGAGGGTGGCTAATGTAACCCCACTTTTTAAAAAAGGAGGGAGAGAGAAACCGGGGAATTATAGGCCGGTTAGCCTAACGTCGGTGGTGGGGAAACTGCTGGAGTCAGTTATCAAGGATGTGATAACAGCACATTTGGAAAGCGGTGAAATGATCAGACAAAGTCAGCATGGATTTGTGAAAGGAAAATCATGTCTGACGAATCTCATAGAATTTTTTGAGGATGTAACTAGTAGAGTGGATAGGGGAGAACCAGTGGATGTGGTATATTTGGATTTTCAAAAGGCTTTTGACAAGGTCCCACATAGGAGATTAGTGTGCAAACTTAAAGCACACGGTATTGGGGGTAAGGTATTGGTGTGGGTGGAGAATTGGTTAGCAGACAGGAAGCAAAGAGTGGGAATAAACGGGACCTTTTCAGAATGGCAGGCGGTGACTAGTGGGGTACCGCAAGGCTCAGTGCTGGGACCCCAGTTGTTTACAATATATATTAATGACTTGGATGAGGGAATTAAATGCAGCATCTCCAAGTTTGCGGATGACACGAAGCTGGGTGGCAGTGTTAGCAGTGAGGAGGATGCTAAGAGGATGCAGGGTGACTTGGATAGGTTGGGTGAGTGGGCAAACTCATGGCAGATGCAATTTAATGTGGATAAATGTGAAGTTATCCACTTTGGTGGCAAAAATAGGAAAACAGATTATTATCTGAATGGTGGCCGATTAGGAAAAGGGGAGGTGCAACGAGACCTGGGTGTCATTATACACCAGTCATTGAAAGTGGGCATGCAGGTACAGCAGGCGGTGAAAAAGGCGAACGGTATGCTGGCATTTATAGCGAGAGGATTCGAGTACAGGAGCAGGGAGGTACTACTGCAGTTGTACAAGGCCTTGGTGAGACCACACCTGGAGTATTGTGTGCAGTTTTGGTCCCCTAATCTGAGGAAAGACATCTTTGCCATAGAGGGAGTACAAAGAAGGTTCACCAGATTGATTCCTGGGATGGCAGGTCTTTCATATGAAGAAAGACTGGATGAACTGGGCTTGTACTCGTTGGAATTTAGAAGATTGAGGGGGGATCTGATTGAAACGTATAAGATCCTAAAGGGATTGGACAGGCTAGATGCAGGAAGATTGTTCCCGATGTTGGGGAGGTCTAGAACGAGGGGTCACAGTTTGAGGATAGAGGGGAAGCCTTTTAGGACCGAGGTTAGGAAAAACTTCTTCACACAGAGAGTGGTGAATCTGTGGAATTCTCTGCCACAGCAAACTGTTGAGGCCAGTTCATTAGCTATGTTTAAAAGGAAGTTAGATATGGCCCTTGTGGCTACAGGGGTCAGGGGGTATGGAGGGAAGGCTGGGTTCTGAGTTGGATGATCAGCCATGATCATAATAAATGGCGGTGCAGGCTCGAAGGGCCGAATGGCCTACTCCTGCACCTATTTTCTATGTTTCTATGTTTCTATATCTCACACGAGACTGAACAAATCCGTGTCGTTCTCTGATACAGAGGTCACTGACACCCCACCGCCATCCCAATCTGCACTAACAACCCATGACGGTGACAGTTCTTCCCAGACGCTGGGGCTTTGTAACAAACACAATGTTAAAAGCAAGATTAATCAGTAATTATAAAAGAAAATACCGGCGGAACTCAGCAGGCCGGGCAGCATCTATGGAAAAGAGTCAACAGTCGACGTTTCCAGTTGAACCCTCCTTCAGGACCGAGAAGGAAGGGGGGAAATATCTGAATAAAAACGGGGCGGGTGGGGAAGGGGTAACTATGGTTCAGATTGTCAGGCTGTTGAATTTACCAGGAGACAAAGACTGCAGGGACGAGAGGTTTCCTGTTGACTAATACACTGTGTGTGGACCCCGGTGGCAATTCTGGTGTTGTGACCCAAGTCGAAACAAACACCCCGCTGCCCACTCCACCAACAACACGGCACAGCCGGACACATAACAGGGGACTTGACTCTCACAACACTGGATTCAGTGATGAAACCCGTCATTAATGTTGTCCCACTGAAATTATAAGAAACGTCCATAAAGGAAAAAAAGTCCAATTTTTCTATTTTCTATTTATGATTTATAATTTAAATGTTTAATATTTACTAATTTTAACTATTTTTAATATTTAATATATGTAATCCAGAGACTGTGAAGCACAGAATCAAATATCGCTGTGATGATTGTACGTTCTAGTACCACTGCTTTGGCGACAATAAAGTATGAAGTAAAGTAAAGGTCCTTTTAAATACGAGTGCTCTCCCACGGTGACGTCACACAGCCCCCTCCCCCGCCCCGCACGCGCCTGACGTCACACATGGGTTCCCCACACTGGGATCTGCCCTCACGTGCGCGGGGTCTTACGTCACCCACGCGCTGCTGTGCTCGAGTTTTATCGGATTAACGGTTGAGCAGCTAATCGCGTGACCACCCCTCCCCCACCCCTGAAAGCCAACGCTTCAGGGGATGCGCTATTGCTATTGGTGCGCAGGAATGTCAATCAGTGGCTGCACCCAATAGCAGAGGCGGACTAGTCGAGAGGGCGTTATCCCCGTTGAATCCGTATTCCGCCTGGTGATCGCACTCCCCGTCAGAGCGGAACAATCCAAAAGTAAATGTCCCGATTTCTGATTTATTTCCATTTCCCTCCGAGGGAAATTGGGGCGTTTGTGAAGCGTCTCCTGCTGCCGGAGTCTGATGTATCGCTGAGAGGTAGGAGGAGACCGCTCGGCCCGTCGGTTTGATGCCGGCTCCCCGGGTTGGGAGGGGGGATTTTACTGAAAGGATGAAGACGGTGAGAGAGGGGGCGGAAAGGATGTTTGTCCCGGTGGGGACAGGAGGGGCTCATCTGTGGAAATGTCTGAGCCCACGGTAGTGGAGAGCAGAGGGATTCACCACATTGGGGGCCAAACACCGGCAGACTGTTGCCCTGCAAGCGGGGCCAATGGTCCGGGCAAAGTGACAATTATTTGTGCTTTGTTGAGATTGTACCTGGAATATGGTGTAAAATCCCGCTCCCCACACTAACACGGGTTATACAGACCAATGAACAAACTGCCGGAGGAACTCAGTGGGTCGGGCAGCATCTGTGGAGGGAAATGGACCGTCAACATTTCGGGCCGAGACCCTCCCTCGGGACTGAGAGTGGACGGGAAATAGTCAGAGAAAAGAGGTGAGGGGTGGGGATGGGGCAAGAGCTAGGGTTTGAGAGGTGGATCCAGGGGAGGGGGAGGTAGGAAGGTGGAAATAGTGACGGGGGAGGGAGGTGAGTGGTTGGGGCAACATGGGGCTTCAGAAGATGGAAATTAATTCTATAGAGGATTAACAAAGAGGTTAGAGAGTATTTGTTACAGAGAGTGCAATGAAGATTCACCAGACTGATCCCTGGAGTGGTGGGGTCATCATGTGAAGAAAGTTCAAATGCGATAACCCTTTCATTTAGAGAATCGAGGACTGAGAGGTGAACACATTGAAATGCACAACATCATTACTGGTTGAACCAGGGATCCCAGTCTCTGAAAAAGGGGGTGGACTCTCCAGGACTGAGATGAGGGGAAATGTCTCCACTCCGAGGGTGATGAATATCTGTAAATCCCCACCACAGAGGGCGGTGAAGACTCAGTGATCGTCCTCACATAAAACAGAGGCCGGCAGATGTGTGGAGACCGAAGGGATCAAGGAAATGAGGATCAGACAGAAACGTGGCTGAGATGGGAGAGCAGCTGCCATCTTGTTGATGGTTAGAGGGGCTGAATGGCCACAGATAGAAAACAGCAGAGAGATCGAACAGACCTGCAAGGTAATCTCAATACACAGAGGTAGTGAGTACCTGGAATGAGCTGTTCAGTGTTTGCATTGTTGGTTATCTACCTCGAGTTCAGTATTCTCACTGTGTTTGGAAATTCCCACTCACTGTCGTCTGTCTGTGAGCAACTGGAAATTAAAGAAACACTCAAGCTGCTGGAGACCTGAAATCAAATCAGAAATTGTTTGAAGCCATTCTGACACAGGGTGTTGGGGCTGAAGCATTAACTTTGTTCCCCTCCACAGATATTCTTTATCTGTTGAGTTTTTTTTTATAACATTTCGTTGGAATGATTTTGGTCTCCTGGGGAATGGACTTGTGTAGGCCGCACAATCTAATTCATTCTCTTACAGCACAGAAACAGGGCTTTTGGCCCATTTAGTCTGTGCTATTTTCTGCCTGGACCCATCCACATGCACCCAGACTCTAGATGTCAATATCTCTCTCATCCATGTACCCAAACAAACTTCTCTTCAATGCTGCAATTGAACCTGCATCCAGATTCGCATCACCTTCCGAGTGAAGTAAAAATCACAACAGACACGGTTTACGGATCAGAATACGCCTGCGTACTGATTTCCAGAGAGAATACGCAAACACGAGGAAATCTGCAGATGCTGGAAACTCAAGCAACGCAAATAACGCTGGTGAAAGCAGCAGGCCAGGCAGCATCTATAGGAAGAGGTACATTTGACGTTTCAGGCCGAAAACCTTCGTCAGGTGTTTCCAGAGAGAATACACTCACTCTACCACCCTCTGCCTACTGTGGTCAAGTCATTTCGGTGTCCACAAAGCCAAGTCTCCCTGGAGCTATGCTTCCTGACACCATAACGTGGCCAAATTTGAGGAACATTATCAAAATTCTTACTAAAATCCAGTTGGCGCTTCTGCATGAATTTCAATAAATACTCCCGAATACCTTAAGTGCAGTGAATGGTGAAAAGATAAGTGCAGGATATATGAAAAGGTGAAACAGACCGAAAAAATGAAGTTCCATTGGGACAAAGAAATTGAAATTCCATGTGTGTGTGTGTGTGTGTGAGGGGGGGAGTGTGTGTGTGTGTGTGTCTGTGTGTGTGTGTGAGAGAGGGGGGAGTGTGTGTGTGTGTCTGTGTGTGTGTGTGTGAGGGGGGGAGTGTGTGTGTGTGTGTGTATCTGTGTGTATGTGTGTGCGTGTGTGTGTGAGGGGGGAGTGTGTGTGTGTGTGTGTGTGTGTGTGGGGGGGGAGTGTGTGTGTGTGTGTGTATCTGTGTGTATGTGTGTGCGTGTGTGTGTGAGGGGGGGAGTGTGTGTGTGTGTGTGTGTCTGTGTGTGTGTGTGTGTGAGGGGGGGAGTGTGTGTGTGTGTGTGTATCTGTGTGTATGTGTGTGCGTGTGTGTGTGAGAGAGAGAGAGAGGAGGAGAGTGTGTGTGTGTTATATCCTGTGAATGTTGTGAATGTGTGTATTTTTGTGAGGGAGAAATAAACAGAAAAGTAGATGGAAGATAGGAAAACAGGTAGATGGAAAGAAGCACAGACAGACAGAGATATTTCCCCATCGCAGGAACATTTATTGCTGTAACATGAGGGAATTAAAGAGATCGGCATGGACATTGTAGACCTCACTACGCACATCGATGCTGTGAAACTCCATGGACAAGGTGGAGCTAACTGCCCGCTTGCATGAGCAGAATATGTTAATTGCGGAGTGTCGTCGTGTCATTCAACCTGCATCCACATTGTCATTGCAGGGTGATTGTGGTAGGTCAGGACAAGAGGAACTTGTCCAAGAGGAAGATGACAAGAGGAGATTAGGTGAGCGCGGATGGGTTGTATCCATTTTAAAAGGGATGCCACAAACAGACATATCACTACCTCCCATCCCCATCACTCCGCAGGGATCGCTCCCTGCATGATTCCCTTTTTCATCTGTCCCTCACCACTGATCTTCCTACCGGCACTTTTCCTTGCAAGTGGCCAAAGTACTACACCTGTCCATTCAGCCCCTCCCTCACCACTAGTCAGGGCCCCAGTCATTTCTCCCAGGGGAGGCACCACTTCAGCTGCCAAACTGCTGTGGTCGTCTATTGTGTCTGGTCCGCCGATGCAGGCTTCTCTACATTTGTGCGACCCGTGATGAATTGGGGTTGATTTCATAGAGCATCACCGCTCCATCCATGACAAGCTGAGCTTGTCCAAACATTTTAATTCTGATTCCCATTCGCTTTCTGACATTTTCGGTCCATTTATTCCTCTTGTGCCACAGTGAAGCTACACTCAAGGTGGAGGAACTACAACTTATTTTCCATCTAGGTAGCCTCCAACCTGATGTCATGAATGTCGGTAAAAAAAAAATCCATCCCCTTCCCTTTTTCTTCTATTCACCACTCTGGCCCCATGCCTATTCTCACCAACCTATTACCTCACACGGCGTCTCAACCTGCTTCCATTTTCCCTGTACTCCACTGTCCCCTCTTACCAGATTGCTTTCTCTCCAGCCCCTTGCGTTTCTTACTCAGCTGGCTTCATCTATCACTTTTCCCCTCCCCACCACATTGTATTCTGGCATCTTCCCCCTAACTTTCCAGAACTGAAGAAAGGTCTCGGCCCAATACGTCAACTGTGGATTCATTTCCTAAATGCTGCCCAGACTGCTGAGTTCCTCCAGCAATTTGTCTGTGTTGCTTTGGGTTTCCAGCATCTGCAGAATTCCTCCTCTTGAGTCCAACACCACCCTAATTTTCCTAATCACCTGCATGACAATCCCCCATGACTACTGTAACATTGCCCTTTTGGCACGCATTTTCTATCTCCCATTCTAATTTGTGGCTCACATACTTACTACTGTTTGGAGCTCTTGATACAATTCCCATCAGCGATTTTTTTTTTTTTACATTTGCTGTTCCTTAATTCTACCCACAGATTCTACACCTTCCAACCCTAAGCAGCCTCTTTCTAATTATTTTTTGTAATATTTTACCAACACAGCCACACAACCCTGGAGGCTGGTGGTGCAGTGAGATCAGCGCCAGGCTCGAGAACAGAGGTTCCCAAGTTCGATCCAGTGACAGGCTGCTCCCAAGCGCGCTCTCCATCCATGCTGGGTTGATGTCGAGCTCGCAACTCGGCCTCGTTAAAAAAAACACTGCCACCTCCAGTTTAAATTCCCACGCGGAACATTGTGGAGGATCAAAAACCCAAACCTCACTACCAGCTTGCTCTTGGCTTCTTCTTTCAAGGAACATGTAAGTATCTGGGAAACAAGAGGACCTGCAGATACTAGAAATCTAGAGAACTACACACAAAGTGCTGGAGGAGCTCAGCATGTCAGGCAACATCTATGGATAGGAATCAACATTTTGGGACAAGACCCTTCATCGGGACTCTTGATACCCACGTATCTGGAACATCAACAAGCAAAGAAAATAGAAAGTAGTCCGAGATAGGGAAAGCCTTTGACAAAATTTAGTTCAGGGCTTAAAAAACCCTGTCAAACAGAGCTCAATAGTTAACAAATATAAAAAGGCAATAAACACTTCCATCAATACCAATATTGACTTTTTTTAATGAAAATATCTTGGTCACATTTCAATCAGTAAAATTTACAAAGATAAATAAGAACAGACTATTTGCACTCAAACCCACTTAGATTAACACTACCTTGGACAGAAGGAGGAAGAGAAATAATACACGTGAAAAAAAATCACAACAGTCAGATAAAACTTCTAAGTATATATTTTCATCAAAAATGAACAGGATTAGGCACTCCATGTGTGTACAGGTGCCCCCCCCCGCCCCTTTACGGAAGTAAAGCGTTCCTATGAAACCTTTCATAAGCCTAAATGGCGTAACGAGAAGAAGCAATTACCATTCATTTATATAGGAAAAAATTTTGAGCATTCCTAGACCTGAAAAATAGCCTACCAAATCATGTAGTTTCCAGGGGAGGATTGTGAAAAACCGATCTGTAGAGAAGAAAATATTAACCAGTGGAATGAGTATGACCCTCCATGGAAGACATCCCAATGATCTGAGCAGATAAGATGGTGACAGGGAAGCATTGAGCACCTGAGAGTTGGAGACCGCTTCCCAGAAAGAAATGCAGGACAAGGTGGTTAACAAAAGGAAAAGAAAATCGAAAATACATAAAATACAAACAAACAAGGCAGTAAGTGCAGAAAAGCCAAGAGAAACCAGACACAATCCAACACATTCCAGGATCCTGCAGCAGTTTAACTCAATCTGATTACTTACAAAGGTACAATCAAGTGGCAAATATCATTCACCAAAATCTTGCTTTAAAATACAAACTCATGAATGCCCTCCATCACTTCATAAAGACACCATAAATTCAAGCCTGATCCAGTTTTAGAGTCAAAATCTTACAAATTATATGATAATCAATACATTATTTCAGATAGGATAATCCATAATAATCATCTGGATATAATATTACAGGATAAATAAACAGACTCCCTCAATAGATAAAACCATTCCCAACACACACGTCCTCGACCAATGGAGCACCTCACCACAGGCATTGTTTGTTTTTGACAGTTCATTGTCAAACGAAAGATTTTCTCTGTCAATCAGCTTCCAAATGTTGTTACTCTGTCATTCATTGCCACGCCCCGCTGCTGATTCCCTTCTCCTCATCATACGTTCTTACCCCGACCATCGTCCAGAACCCCAAACTCTGCCCTGTGTAGACCTGCCTCTGGTTTCTGACCCTGCTCCGTCTGCAGAGAATTCAAGGGAAACCTCTTCACCCACAGAGTGGTGACTGTTTGGAACCCATCCCCACAGGGAGAGTGATAGGGGAACAGGGGAGGATTTAAAAGGACTGTCGTGGAACTGAATCACTGGCAGGGTCCAGCTGGCCTGAGTTGACTCTCTACTGTACACTAGGTGTGTTATAAATTCACTACGTACCAGAGACAGAGTTTAAAATAGAACTGATTTATTTGTCTCAGATCCAGAATATTAAACTTCAGTCCCATTAAAGGTGAATATGCTGCAGAAGAAACTCCTCCCATGCCCAGTGACCAGAGTGCAGAACTGGGTGTTGTGAGCAGCAGCAATAATTGCAGAGTTCAGCACCGACAGTCACTCTCGAAATTGCATTCAGCAATGGTGATGGACAAATATCCAGCATGCAGCTTATTGAAACTTTGTCCCCATTGTGAACCCGGTAGTGTCACAAGTATAACAAGCAGCTTATTGAAACTTTCTCCCCAGTGTGAACTCGCTGGTGTTTATGTAGATGACTGAGTGAATCCCTTCCCACATTCACAGCAGGTGAATGGCTTCTCCCCAGTGTGAACTCGTTGGTGACTCTGTCGGTTGGATGACTGACTGAATGTCTTCGCACAGACTGAGCAGGTGAACGGTCTCTCCCCAGTGTGAACTGACTGGTGTGCCCGTAGGTCAGATGACCGAGTGAATCCCTTCCCACAGTCTGAACATTTCAACGGCCTCTCCCTGGGTTGAACTGACTGGTGTGCCAGTAGTTCGGATGACCGAATGAATCCCTTCCCACCGCCTGAGCATGTGAACGGCTTCTCCCCAGTGTGAACTCGTTGGTGACTCTGTAGGGTGGATGAGTGAGTGAATCTCTTCCCACAGACTGAGCAGGTGAATCGTCTCTCCCCAGTGTGAACTCGCTGGTGTACCCGTAGGTCAGATGACCGAGTGAATCCCTTCCCACAATCCGAGCAGGTGAAATCCCTCTCCCCAGTATGAACTGACTGGTGTTCCAATAGGGTGGATGACCGAGTGAATCCCTTTCCACAGACTGAGCAGGTGAACGGCCTCTCCCTATTGTGAACTGACTGGTGTGCCAGTAGTTTGGATGACAGAGTGAATCCCTTCCCACCGTCTGAGCAGGTGCATGGCTTCTCCCCAGTGTGAACTCGTTGGTGTCTCTGTAGGGTGGATGAGTGAGTGAATCTCTTCCGACAGACCAAGCAGGTGAATGGTCTCTCCCCAGTGTGAACTCGCTGGTGCACCCGTAGGTCAGATGTGTGAGTGAATCTCTTCCCACAGACTGAGCAGGTGAACGGCCTTTCCCCAGTGTGAACTCGCTGGTGTACCCGTAGGTCGGATGACCGAGTGAATCCCTTTCCACAGATTGAGCATTTAAACGGCCTCTCCCCAGTGTGAACGAACTGGTGTGTCAGTAGATAAGATGATCGAGTGAATCCCTTCCCACAGTCTGAGCAGGTGAATGGCCACTCCCCAGTGTGAACTGACTGGTGTGCCATTAGGGTGGATGACCGAGTGAATTGCTTCCCACAGTCCGAGCAGGTGAACGGCCTCTCCCCAGTGTGAACTCGCTGGTGTACCAGAAGGTTGGATGACCGAGTGAATCCCTTCCCACAGTCTGAGCATTTAAACGGCCTCTCCCCAGTGTGAACTGACTGGTGTGCCAATAGGGAGGATGACTGAGTGAATCCCTTCCCACAGTCTGAGCAGGTGAACGGCCTCTCTCCAGTGTGAACTGACTGGTGTACCAATAGGGAGGATGACTGAGTGAATCCCTTTCCACAGACTGAGCAGGTGAATGGTCTCTCCCCAGTATGAAAACGTTGGTGACTCTGTAGGTGGGATGACTGAGAGAATGTCTTCCCACAGTCTGAGCAGGTGAACAGCTTCTCCCCAGTGTGAAAACGTTGGTGACTCTGCAGGTGGGATGACTGAGTGAATGTCTTCCCACAGTCTGAGCAAGTGAACGGCCTCTCCCCAGTGTGAACTGACTGGTGTCTCTGTAGGTTGGATGACCGAGTGAATCCCTTCCCACAGTCCGAGCAGGTGAATGGCCTCTCTCTAGTGTGAACACACTGATGTACCTTCAGTTTAGATGATTTAGTGAATCCTTTCCCACAGTCCGAGCAGGGGGACGACCACTCCCCAGTGTGAACTCGCTGGTGAGCCATTAGGTCAGATGACCGAGTGAACCCTTCCCCACAAATTCAGCAGATGACCAGCCTCTGCCCAGTGTGAACTGACTGGTGTGTCCACAGGTGGGAAGACCGACTGAATCCCTTCTCACACACAGAACAGATGAATGGACTTGCCCAATGCGAACTTGCTGATGTACCTTCAGTTGAGATGACCAAGTGAATCTCTCCCCACTGTCTGAGCAGGTGAAAGGCCTCTCCCCTGTGTAAAATGATGGGCGTGCCAGTCGGTCAGATGACTGAGTGACTCCCTCCCCACAGTCTGAGCAGGAAGGATGGTCGATTGAATCCCTTTCTTCACTTCTTGAATATCTAGACAGAGATAACCAAACTGAAGAAGTGAGCGGAAGAATTCGGGTCGAAAAAATCGTTTTTTTTTTAAAAACTGCTCGGGGAGAAGGGTCTGCACTGCGCAGGCGCGTGACGTAGCGCGCCAAAGTTTAAAAAGCAGACCACCATATACAGCGGACATCATTGTAGCGGCCATCGTCGGAGTGGACTGAGTCAGAGTGGGACGGCTTTGGCTCAACAGGCTTCGGCGAGAACAGGCAGAGGCCAGGGTAGGTTCCGGTAAGTTTTTTGTTCAGATTGTCTAGCGTAGAGAGAATGCCAGGCAGGATGTTGGAATGGTCCTCTTCCAGGATGTGGGAAGTCAGGGAGCCCTCCGATGTCCCTGACAACGACACCTGCGGGAAGTGCATCCAGCTGCAGCTCCTAACAAACCGCGTTAGGGAACTGGAGCAGGAGCTGGATGACCTGCGGATCATTCGGGAGAATGAGGAGATTATAGATCGTAGCTACAGGGAGGTAGTTACACCAAAGGAGCAGAGGACAGGAAATTGGGTCACTGTCAGGCGAGGAAAGGGGAAAGGGCAGGCAGAGCAGGGTTCCCCTGTGGCCATTCCCCTCAACAACAAGTATACCGCATTGGATACTGTTGGGGGGAATGACTTATCAGGGACTAGCTGCAGTAGCCGGATCTCCGGCATTGAGACTGGCTCTGCAGTGCAGAAGGGAGGGGGGAGAAAGAGGAGAGCGGTAGTGATAGGGGACTCGATAGTTAGAGGTGTAGATAGGAGGTTCTGTGGTCGTGACAGAGAATCCAGGATGGTTTGTTGCCTCCCAGGTGCCAGGGTCAAGGATGTCTCTGATCGATTGCATGACATTCTGAAGTGGGAGGGTGATCAGCCAGATGTCGTGGTGCACATCGGTACCAATGACATAGCAAGGAAGAGTGAGGAGGTCCTGGAGAGTGAGTATAGAGAGTTTGGTAGGAAGTTGAAAAGCCGGACCTCGAGGGTGGTAATCTCAGGATTGCTACCTGTGCTATGTGCCAGTGAGGGTAGGAATAGGATGCTCTGGAGGATGAACAAATGGCTGAGGAACTGGTGTAGGGGGCAGGGTTTCAGATTTCAGGATCATTGGGACCTCTTCTGGGGCAGGTGGGACCTGTACAAGAGAGACGGGTTACACTTGAACCACAGGGGGACCAATATCCTTTCAGGGAGGTTTGTTAGTGCTATTGGGGAGGCTTCAAACTAGATTTGCAGGGGGATGGGAACCAGAGTGCCAGAGCTGACAGTGTGGCTGGGGTGAAAATAAATGATGTTGAAAGCCTAAGCAAATCCGCTGATAGAAAGGTTGTGAGTGGTGGTAAAAACCTTCTGAGGTGTATATATTTCAATGCTAGGAGTATTGCGTGGAAGGCGGATGAGTTGAGGGTGTGGATTGACACGTGGAATTATGATGTTGTAGCGATTAGTGAAACTTGCCTACAGGAGGGGCAGGACTGGCAGCTTAATATTCCAGGGTTCCGATGTTACAGATGTGATCGAGGCAGAGGAATGAAAGGTGGGGGAGTAGCATTGCTTGTTAGGGAAAATATTACAGCAGTGCTCAGGCAGGACAGATTAGAGGGCTTGTCTACTGAGTCCTTATGTGTGGAGCTGAGAAACAGGAAAGGTATGGCCACATTAGTGGGATTGTATTACAGACCACCCAATAGTCAACGAGACTTGGAAGAGCAAATCTGCAGAGAGATAGCAGGCAACTGCAGGAAACATAAAGTTGTGGTGGTAGGGGATTTTAATTTTCCATACATTGATTGGGACTCCCATACTGTTACGGGTCTAGATGCTTTAGAGTTTGTAAAATGTGTTCAGGAAAGTTTTCTAAATCAATATATAGAGGGACCAACTAGAGGGGATGCAATATTGGATCTCCTGTTAGGAAACGAATTAGGGCAAGTGACAGAAGTCTGTGAAGGGGAGCACTTTGGTTCCAGTGATCATAACACCATTAGTTTCAATTGGACAAGGATAGATCTGGTCCTAGGGTTGAGGTTCTGAACTGGAAGAAGGCCAAATTTGAAGAAATGAGAAAGGATCTAAAAAGCGTGGATTGGGACAGGTTGTTCTCTGGCAAAGATGTGATTGGTAGGTGGGAAGCCTTCAAAGGGGAAATTTTGAGAGTGCAGAGTTTGTATGTTCCTGTCAGGATTAAAGGCAAATAGAATAGGAATAAGGAACCTTGGTTCTCAAGGGATATTGCAACTCTGATAAAGAAGAAGAGGGAGTTGTATGAAATGTATAGGAAACGGGGTAAATCAGGTGCTTGAGGAGTATAAGAAGTGCAAGAAAATACTTAAGAAAGAAATCAGGAGGGCTAAAAGAAGACATGAAGTTGCCTTGGCAGTCAAGGTGAAGGATAATCCAAAGAGCTTTTACAAGTATATTAAGAGCAAAAGGATTGTAAGGGATAAAATTGGTCCTCTTGAAGATCAGAGTGGTCGGCTTTGTGCGGAACCAAAGAAAAAGGGGGAGATCTTAAATAGGTTTTTTGCGTCTGTATTTACTAAGGAAGCTGGCATGAAATCTATGGAATTGAGGGAATCAAGTAGTGAGACCATGGAAACTGTACAGATTGAAAAGGAGGAGGTGCTTGCTGTCTTGAGGAAAATTAAAGTGGATAAATCCCCGGGACCTGACAGAGTGTTCCCTTGGACCTTGAAGGAGACTAGTGTTGAAATTGCAGGGGCCCTGGCAGAAATATTTAAAATGTCGCTGTCTACGGGTGAAGTGCCGGAGGATTGGAGAGTGGCTCATGTTGTTCTGTTGTTTAAAAAAGGATCGAAAAGTAATCCGGGAAATTATAGGCCGGTGAGTTTAACGTCAGTAGTAGGTAAGTTATTGGAGGGAGTACTAAGAGACAGAATCTACAAGCATTTGGATAGACAGGGGCTTATTAGGGAGAGTCAACATGGCTTTGTGCGTGGTAGGTCATGTTTGACCAATTTGTTGGGAGTTTTTCGAGGAGGTTACCAGGAAAGTGGACGAAGGGAAGGCAGTGGATATTGTCTACATGGACTTCAGTAAGGCCTTTGACAAGGTCCCGCATGGGAGGTTAGTTAGGAAAATCCAGTCGCTAGGTATACATGGAGAGGTGGTAAATTGGATTAGACATTGGCTCGATGATAGAAGCCAGAGAGTGGTGGTAGAGAATTGCTTCTCTGAGTGACTAGTGGTGTGCCACAGGGATCAGTGCTGGGTCCATTGTTATTTGTCATCTATATCAATGATCTGGATTATAATGTGGTAAATTGGATCAGCAAGTTTGCTGATGATACAAAGATTGGAGGTGTAGTAGACAGTGAGGAAGGTTTTCAGAGCCTGCAGAGGGACTTGGACCAGCTGGAAAAATGGGCTGAAAAATGGCAGATGGAGTTTAATACTGACAAGTG
This sequence comes from Mobula hypostoma, assembly GCF_963921235.1. Taxonomy (NCBI): domain Eukaryota; kingdom Metazoa; phylum Chordata; class Chondrichthyes; order Myliobatiformes; family Myliobatidae; genus Mobula; species Mobula hypostoma. The sequence goes on from NC_086099.1 coordinate 1,225,461, forward strand.
TGAGGTATTGCACGTTGGAAGGACAAACCAATGTCGAACATCCAGGGTTAATGGTAAGGCACTGAGGAGCGCAGTGGAACAGAGGAATCTGGGAATACAGATACAAAATTCCCTAAAAGTGTCATCACAGGTAGGTAGGGTCGTAAAGAGAGCTTTTGGTACATTGGCCTTTATTAATCGAAGTATTGAGTATAAGAGCTGGAATGTTATGATGAGATTGTATAAGGCATTGGTGAGGCCGAATCTGGAGTATTGTGTTCAGTTTTGGTCACCAAATTACAGGAAGGATATAAATAAGGTTGAAAGAGTGCAGAGAAGGTTTACAAGGATGTTGCCGGGACTTGAGAAACTCAGTTACAGAGAAAGGTTGAATAGGTTAGGACTTTATTCCCTGGAGCGTAGAAGAATCAGGGGAGATTTGATAGAGGTATATAAAATTATGATGGGTATAGATAGAGTGAATGCAAGCAGGCTTTTTCCACTGAGGCAAGGGGAGAAAAAAAACCAGAGGACATGGGTTAAGGGTGAGGGGGGAAAAGTTTAAAGGGAACATTGGGGGGGCTTCTTCACACAGAGAGTGGTGGGAGTATGGAATGAGCTGCCAGACCAGGTGGTAAATGCGGGTTTTTTTTAACATTTAAGAATAAATTGGACAGATACATGGATGGGAGGTGTATGGAGGGATATGGTCCGTGTGCAGGTCAGTGGGACTAGGCAGAAAATGGTTCGGCACAGCCAAGAAGGGCCAAAGGGCCTGTTTCTGTGCTGTAGTTTCTATGGTTCTATGGTGTGTTGTGTTTGAATTCCCATCGACAAATTCCGTGTCATTTTTAACCTGTAAAAAGATTTTCAAAATCCATCAATGGGTGAATGACAACATTTCAGATGAGATCACTTGAGTTGTCAAGGTGTGATCTGGCATCACACTGTTACAGTGAAGTTCAACCCAAGTTGGAGAGAGAAATCATCTCCTAACTGGGTACAGTTCTGGTATCGGGTATGACCAACAAACTCTCTGATGCTGTTCCTGTCTCTAAAGAATGGGGCATTTCTGCCGTCTCCAATCTGTGACCTGGCTCAGTTTGACTCTCTCCATTGGTATTATTCCCTGTTCCCACTGAGCTGCATGGGTCCCTGGCCCCACAGTAACTGAAACACTTTCACACAAATAGCCTTTGTTAACGTGCAGCTGGGATTTTCTTTTATGTACTGTTAACTTAAAGTGCTACAGTTTTAACACCATGTAAATATCTCCTACTCAGACTTATGTCTGGTCTGCACAGCTGTTAAAAGGAATTCGAGTGAATATTATGGTCCTTGTCACAGTCATGGAAAAGTACAACACAGGAACAGGCCCTTTGGCCCATCTAGTTGGTGCTGAGCTATTTAAACTTTCCACTCCCATACCCCTACCATCCAGGTACCTATAAGAACCTCCTAAATGTTGAAATTGAGCTTGCAGACACCAGCTATGCTGGCTGCTCATTCCACACCCGGATGACCGTCTCTGTGAAGAAGTTTCCCCTCATGTTCCCCAAACGTGTTACCTTTCACCCTTAAGCCATGGCCTCTGGTTGTAGTCCCACCCTATCTCAGTGGTAAAAGCCAGCTTGCATTTACCCTATCTATAGCCTTCATAATTGTGGTATACCTCCATCAAATCTCCCCTTAATCTTCTACATTCCAAGGAATAAAGCCTTAACTTGTTCAGTCATAGGGAACAACTTATCAGGCCCTGGGGATTTATCCACGCTAATTTGCCTTAAGACAGCAAACACCTCCACCTCTGTAATCTGTACAGGCTCCATGAAGTTGATGCTGCTTTGCCCAACTTCTATGGACTCTGTGTCCATCTCCTGAGTAAACACAGATGCAAAAATAATATTTAAAATCTCCCCCATATATTTTGTCTCCTCATATGGATTACCATTCTGATCTTCCAGAGGATTAATTTTTTCCCTTCCAATCTTCTTGCTCTTAACATATCTGCAGAATCCCTGAGGATTCTCCTTCACCTTGTCTGCTGGGACAACCTCATGCCTTCTTTCATAAGTGTTCACTTGAATTTCCTGTATTTCATAAGTACCCCATTTGTTCCTATCTGCCTGTACCTGGTATGCACCTCCTTTTTATTGATCTGGGAGATGAAAGCCAAAGGGGTGATAGAGCTGCATGGTGGGAGGTGGGGGTAGGTGGGTGTTTAAACTAAAGTTGCACGGGGAATGGGAGCCTGAATAACAGAACAGATAGTGGAGGGGTTGTGGAGACAGTTGTTGTTCTGTCCTCAGACAAAGTCAGGAATGAAAAAGTTGAGCATGGTGCAGTGAATATGCTGAGCCCTGTATATTTCAATACAAGGAGCAGTGTAGGAAAGGCGGATGTGTTCAGGGCATGGATCAACACCTGGAATTATGACACTAGGATCTGGCAACTGTGGACTGGGACAGGCTTCTTTATGGCAAAGGTGTGCTTGGTAAATGGGAGGCCTTCAAGGCAAAATTTTGAAAATACAAAGCGGGTATGTGCTTGTCAGAATAAAAGGTAAGGACAGAAACTGTAGGGAACCTTGGTTTGCAAGAGATATTGAGACCCTGGTGAAGTACAAAATGGAGTTGCATAACAGGGATAGGCAGGTAGGTTCTTGTGGAGTATAAGAAATGCGAGAGAACACATAAGAAATAAATCAGGATGGCTCAAAGAAGGCATGAGGTTGATGACACCGAAAAGATAAAGGATAATCCTCAGGGATTCTAGAGATAGATTAACAGCAAAAGGATTCCAAGGCACAAAGTTGGTCCTCTGGAAGACCGGAATGGCAATCCACGTATGGAACCAAACCAGATGGGGGAGATCTTAAATATCTTTTTCATCTCTATTTACTCAGGAGATGGACACAGGGTCTATGGGAGTGTGGAAAAGTGCCATTAACATCGTGGACGCTGTACAGATTAAAGAAGAAGAGAGGTTTGCTATCCTGAGGCAGATTAGGGTGGATGAATATCCAGGGCATGACAAGCTGCTCCCTCGAACCCTATGGGAGGCAAGTGCAGAAATTGTCAGGGCCCTAGCAGAGATAATTAAATCATCCTTAGTGACGGGGGAGTTATCAGAAGATTGCAGGATAGCCAAAATTATTTCGCTGTTCAACATAGAACATAGAAATCTACAGCTTATTCCAGGCCATTCAGCCCAAAATGTTGTGCCAACCATGTAACTTACTCTAGAAACTGCCTAAAATTTCCCTAGCGCATAGCCGTCTATTTTACTAAGCTCCATGTACCTATCTAAAAGGCTGTTAAAAGACCCTGTTGTATCTGCCTCGATCACCGCTCCTGCCAGTGCATTCCATGCCAGCACACTCTCTGTGTAATAAAACTTTCCCCTGACATCCCCTCGGTATCTATTTCCAAGCACCTTAAAACTATGCCCCCTCGTGTTAGCCATTTCAGCCCTGGGAATAAAACACTGGCGAAAACACCTCCACACGATCAATGCCCCTCATCATCTTATACACCTAAAAAAGGCTCTAAACATACACAAGGAAATTATACATTGCTTTGAGGTTTTGTTAGAAGTATACAAAATTATGAGGGTAGAGATAGGGTAAATGCAAGCAGCTTTTGCCACTGCGGTTGGGTGGGATGATAACCAGGTCATGCGGAAGGTGAAAATTTAAAGGGAACATTTGGAAAAGCAATCGTCGTGAGATTGTGGATTGAGATGCCAGCACAAGTGGTGAATACGAACTCTATTTCACCATTTAAAAGAAGTTTGGATAGGTACCAGGATGTTAGGGATATGGAGGGCGATGGTCCCGGTGCAGGTAGTTGCATTAGACAGCTTAAATGTTTTTTCAGCATTGACTAGATGGGCCAAATAGCCTGTTTCCATACTGAACTTCTCCATGTTTCTATGACAGAGAAGCTGGTCAAATTTGTTTGGAAGGGAAAAGGTAGGAGTGACAATGGAGCAGCAATGGCTGGAGTTTCTGGGAGCAATTCGGGAGCTGAGTGATCGCCACATCCCAAAGAAGTGGAAGCATTGGAAAGGCAGGAGGACACAACTGTGACTGAAATGAGAAACCAAAGCCAATATAAAAGCCAAAGAGAGGGCAAAGTATAGAGCAAAAACTATTGGGAAGCTTTTAGAAACCAACAGAAGATGACTAACAAAAGTCAGATGAGCTCAGGGCGTGGAATTATGATATTGTAGTCATTAATGAGTCTTGGTAGCACCCAGCAGTCTGAGACATTTAGAGGAACAAAATATCTCTTGAATACCAAGGTTCCTTGCACCAGTTACCTTTCAACTTTTATCTTGACAGGCACATACAAACTAGACACCCTCAACATTTCACTTCTGAAGGCCTCCCACTTACCAAGTACTCCTTTGCCAGAAAACAGCCTGTCCCAAACCACAATTTCAGTACACTGGATGAACTCAGCAGGTCAGGCAGCATCAGTTAGAAACGATGAGTCAACGTTTCGGGCGGGAACCCTTCATCAGGACTGAAGAATGAAAGATGGGGAAGGATTTGAAGAATGCTTGTAGCTTCAGTTGAAAGACCAGTAATTTGAAAGACAAAGGGGTGGGGGAGGGGAAGCATTGATGTCATAGCCCTGAAAACAATGGGTAGTAGAAGAAGGAGGAGGAACCATGAGGGACCTCGGGAGGGGGTAGAGTGAAATAGGGATAGAGGAAGGGAGGGGGAGGGAATTACCGGAAGTTGAAGAATTCTATGTTCATACCAAGGGGCTGGAGACTACCTAGACGGTATATGAAGTGTTGCTCCTCCAACCTGAGTTTAGCCTCATCATGGCAGTAGAGGAGGCCATGTATGGACATATCTGAATGGGAATGGGAAGCAGAGTTGAAGTGGGTGGCTACTGGGAGATCCTGTCTGTTCTGGCGGACGGAGCGGAGGTGCTCGACGAAGCGGTCCCCCAATCTGCGTCGGGTTTCACCGATGTAGAGGAGGCCGCACCGGGAGCACCGGATGCCCCCAACAGACTCACAAGTGAAGTGTTGCCTCACCTGGAAGGACTGTTTGGAGCCCTGAATGGTGGCAAGACAGGAGGTGTAGGGACAGGTGTAGCACTTATGCTTACAGGGATAAGTGCCTGGTGGCAGATCCGTGGGGAGGGGCATCTGGATGAGGGAGTCGCGGAGGGACCGATCCCTGCGGAAAGCGGAGAGGGAAAGATGTGCTTAGTGGTGGGGTCCTGTTGAAGGTGGTGGAAGTTGCAGAGGATAATGTGCTGGATCCGGAGGCTGGTGGGGTAGTAGGTGAGGACAAGGGGAACTCTGTCCCTGTTGTGGTGGCGGGAGGATGGGGTGAGGGCCGAAGTGCGGGAAATGGAGGAGATGTGGGTGAGGGCATCATTGATGACGGCAGAAGGGAAACCACGATCCTTAAAGAAAGAGGACATTTGAGACGTACTGGAACCGAAAGCCTCATCCTGGGAGCAGATGCAGTGGAGACGGCGGAACTGGGAATGGGGAATGGCATTTTTGCATGTGGCGGGGTGGGAAGAGGTATAGTCGAGATAGTTATGAGAGTCAGTGGGCTTGTAGAAGATGTCAGTGGGCCATCTGTCTCCAGAGATGGAGATCGAGAGATCGAGAAAGGGGAGAGAAGTGTCCGAGATAGACCAAGTGAATTTGAGGGATGGGTGGACGTTAGAAGTAAAGTCGATGAAATTGACGAGCTCAGCATGGGTGCAGGAAGCAGCACCAATGTAGTCGTCAATGTACCGAAGGAAAAGTTGGGGAGCAGTACCAGAATAGGTTTGGCGCACAGACTGTTCCACATAACCAACGAAGAGGCAGGCATAGCTGGGGCCCATGCGAGTGCCCTTAGCTACACCCTTGGTGTGAAGAAACTGGGAGGAGCCAAAAGAGAATTTATTAAGTGTGAGAACCAGTTCTGCCAACCGGAGGAGGGTAGTGTTGGTGGGGAACTGGTGAGGTCTATTAACCAGGAAATAGCGGAGGGCTTTGAGGCCTTCTTGATGGGGAATGGAGGTGTATAAGGATTGGACATCCCTGCCTTAGAAATTGCTAGACTTCCCCATAGCCCCCTATCTGAGCTCCATGTACCTATCTAAAAGTCTCTTAAAAGACCCTATCATATCCGCCTCCACCACCGTTGCCGGCAGCCCATTCCACACGCTCACCACTCTCTGAGTAAAAAACTTACCCCTGATATCTCCTCTCTACCTGGTCCCCAGCACCTTAAACCTGTGTCCTCTTGTGGCAACCACTTCAGCCCTGGGAAAAAGCCTCTGACTATCCACACGATCAATGCACAACATCAATTTGTGATGTGAAAGCTACTTGTTGCCCAGGGCAAAGGTGTTTGATATCATTATGGACCCAGAGAGAATGGGTCAAAACATGTCCTCACGGGTAGAAAGGTCCAGAACAAGCAACACAAAAAAACTGCTAGAGGAACTCAGCAGGCCAGGCAGCATCTATGGAAAAGAGTACTAATGCTGAGTTCATCCAGCATTTTGTGTGTGTTGCTTGGATTTCCAGCATCTGCAGACTTTCTCTTGTTTGTGATTGGAGGTAGAACAAAGGTGATTTTCTCAACTGGCGATATAAAAGATTTTGTTCCTTTCTCCGAGTTCCCAATCCTTGCATCTAGACAGCTGGAGCTCTGCTCTGTCTGAGAGATCCATCGGTTCCCGTTCCCTCATCAGCCGGAAGCTCCCCGGGACCCGTGTACGGATCGTGGGGCTGAGAGAGGGAAGAGAACAGGACTGTGCCGGGACTGCGGGTCACAGCAATTGTCGCTCAGTCGGTATCGAAACCCGTCGCCCACAACCCGCCCGAAGAACCCCCCCTACCTTAAGTGAAGCAATTCGAGCCGCTTGTGTACTGCTCGCGCATGCGCGATACTCCGCAACCCTGACGCTTGCGCATTCGATCGATGCTTCACGCAGGACTTTCTGGGTAATCACTGTACCATTAACGCTTCTGCAAGCACTGGTTGCAGGGGCGGTGCTGAGGTGGTGCTAGGTGGGGCTGTAGCCCCAGCAGAGATTGCAATAGCCCTACCATAACACCACCAAGAAATTAACTGCAGCTGCTTTGCTTTCTCGTATAGTTTTGAATACAGCTTGTTTCTCCAGTTGATCTAGTGAAACACCGCCCCAATTACTATAGCACCCACGCAGCAATAAAGTTATAAACTCCGTCAGATCCACTCTACACTTCTGCTTATTCGTTCGTTATCAATGTCTTGCCGTTGCTGTCCTCAGATCAGTTAAGCTGATCTAAACAACAGGAATTCTGCAGATGCTGGAAATTCAAGCAACACACATCAAAGTTGCTGGTGAACGCAGCAGGCCAGGCAGCATCTCTAGGAAGAGGTACGGTCGACGTTTCAGGCCGAGACCCTTCGTCAGGACTAACTGAAGGAAGAGTTAGTAAGAGATTTGAAAGTGGGAGGGGGATCTATCTAAGATCACTTAAGTTGGTGATGTCACTCACTCTCACTCATGCGAGAGATTGATAGTATACATCCAGGCGCAGATCCGTGGTCACGCGAGACTAACGGATGCCCCACGTACACACATTGTGCTTTTACAAGCTAGCGTGGGCCTGGCACATGCATTATTTTGGCCGGCGTGAAAAATGGATCGATTTTTAGTGAGAAAACGACCTCATCCAGAGGAATCAGTGGTGCCTCAGTCTGAGCATGTCTAAATTGAAAGTGACATGCAGAAAGAAGTAAGTGGGGATGAGGACGACAGCAGTTCATCGAAGGAGTGTGAGGGCAAAGTAGAGGAACAAGAAATGGAGCGGGATTCGTGAGAGAACATGGATGAAGCTGCTCTCAGTGCGAGTGGGAATACTGTTAGCGATGTTAGCCAGCAGCCTGAGGAAGGACCCCATCGGCCAGCATTGAGAAAGTACCCTTCGCTGCTCGCAAGAGTTTGGCAATCAGCAAAGGAATTTTATTCGTGGCTGGTTTGACTGACTGGAATATTCGATCACAAAATATACTACGTTCTGCTTCGCATGCAGGCATTTCCTGTGTGGAGGACATGGGTTCCATTCTGAGTCTACCTTCACTGTCACCGGTTACCGCAACTGACGGAAAACTACAACAGCCTTCAAAACCCACCATGTAAGTGCAGCTCATAAGTTTGCGATGGAGGCATGGGCCGAATTCAGATTGAGAAAACAAGACGGTTCAAGATTGGGAAATATGCTTGATAAAGGACATGCAAAGATTGTCTAAGAAAATCGTGAGTATATGAGAGCAGTGGTTGAGTCCCTACGCTATACTGCGCGCCAAAGCATTGCCCAGCGAGAACACCGGGAGAATGATGATAGCAATAGGGGAAACTTTGTTGAGTTGCTCAGTGTAATTGGGAAGTTTGATAAGACTGTAGCTAAAAAAATAGAGGACAATCCTGGAAATGCAAAAGACACCCATCACGATATCCAAAATGAAATTATGTGTATTATGGCAGATATGGTCAGACGTCAAAAAAGTGCAGAAAACAAGGAGGCTGGATCTTTTGCCATCCTGGTGGATGAAAGTAAAGACTTGAGTAAAAAGGAGCAAATATCAGTGGTGGTGCGGTATTTGAATAACGAAAGAGTGCTTGAAGAATTCTTGCACTTCACTCCAGCAGAAGGGTTGGACGCAGAGTCGCTTCTTAAAAGCATTGAACAGACACTCGCCCAGTGTGTCATTGATAAGAAGGCGTGTATAGGTCAGTATAGGTCCTCATGCAAATGAAGTTTCTCTTGCCTCAGACGCGTCAAAAACTACTTAAGGAATAGCAGCAGATGCTCGGAACAGCAACTTGGCTCTGTTGGCCATAAACAGCCGGAGGACCAAGGCACTTGACATCCAGAAAATCATTGATTCTTTCGCCACCAATCACAACAACAGACGGATTGTGCTTCTCTGAAAACATTAGTGGTGAGTGCAGTTGATTTTTTAAAAATTTGGGCCAAGACTAATGCTGATTATTATTATTATTATTTTGTGGTGGATACCCCATAGTCCCTATGTTTCCTGCGAATCCTAAAATATTACATTTACCGCTATTAAGCCTATTGGTTTTGCTTAGACTTCCAAGCGGTGATTCTGTTGATTTTTGTTTTAAATACAATTAATTGAGGTATTGCATGATCAGAGTACGATTTGTCCAACTCCTGGTAAAGCCTTGCATCTGTTGTATGCCTTATTTGACTTTAATAACGGTGTATCTTTTAGCATTGCTGTCTATGTAATGAGAATAGCAGTGGGTTCCTGTCGTGTTTTTCAGTTGAAAAGCACGCATTTGACGCTGATTGCGGGATCTGTGCGTGATTCACGTTGTCCGCTGTTGCTCGGATGCTCTGTTTGTTTCTTTTGTTTATGCTCCGTGTAGCCCAGCTTGTCTCCGATGCCGTTGACACTGTAACAGTTCACTTCTATATTAGATCTATCAATTGCTGTTGTTTGTGAATCAACAGAGGTATTTATAGTAGGCACATAATGCTTGAAACTGACTTTTTAACGCCACGCGTCTGGCCTTGCGAATACATTTTGCCATCCCGTGCATCCCTCAGCACCATCACTGAATCATTTTGCCCCTCCGTAGCACCAGCAAGAAAAAATCTCTTACGTCGCCACTGACTGGGTTCATGTCCATACTTCAGTTTTTTTTTGTGTGTATAGAAAATTCAGCAGCCGTTTTAATGCGGAAAGCAGCTCCCATAAACAATGTACTCAATATGAATGTGTATCTAACTCAAAGTACAATCCTCTTACAAATGCAGATATGAGACACAAGAGATTAGTCATAGTCATACTTTATTGATCCCGAGGGAAATTGATTTTCGTTACAGTTGCCCCAACAAGAATAGAGTATAAATATGGCAATATAAAACCATAAATAATTAAATAGTAATATGTAAATTATGCCAGGAAATAAGTCCAGGACCAGCCTATTGGCTCAGGGTGTCTGACCCTCCAAGGGAGGAGTTGTAAGTTTGATGGCCACAGGCAGGAATGACTTCCTATGACGCTCTGTGTTGCATCTCGGTGGAATGAGTCTCTGGCTGAATGTACTCCTGTGCCCAACCAGGACATTATGTAGTGGATGGGAGACATTGTCCAAGATGGCATGCAATTTAGACAGCATCCTCTTTTCAGACACCACCGTCGGAGAGTCCAGTTCCATCCCCACAACATCACTGGCCTTACAAATGAGTTTGTTGATTCTGTTGGTGTCTGCTACCCTCAGCCTGCTGCCCCAACACACAACAGCAAACATGATAGCACTGGCCACCATAACAATATTCTGTTTAAACTTGATACTGGAGCACAAGTAAACTTCCTTGCAGAATCTGAGTTAAATGCATTAAAACCAAGACCAAAGTTACATAAGACAAATATAAAAGTGACTGGGTATTCAAGTGCAGACATTTCAGTTAAAGGAACATGTTTGGCAAAAGTATCACACAAAAATATTGTGCACATGCTTTCATTTGTGGTGGTGTCAAAGAATGTACAGTCAATACTGGATCTATCTGCCTGTGGGAGACTGAATTTGGTGAAAATAGTACTAGTCCTGGACAGTGACACAGAGTCAGACTACAGTGACTTGATGAAAGAGTATGAGGACTTGTTTAAAGGGCTTTGTTGTCTTCCAGGAGAGCACACAATTAAAATTGACAACACAGTGCCACCCGTAGTACATCCATGTAGAAAAGCACCTTTTGCAAGACGATCCGGGTATTCCCTAACCGGAAACCTTGGATGAATTATGAGGTCAAGTCCCTTATAAAGGCATGGTCTAAATGAGATCACTGGGCGCAAAGAAAAGGCTGGGAATATCAATAACTGTGGCGCTTCTCTTCCTGACGAACTTAACGTATTTTACGCAAGATTCGAACAGGAGTGTCCCGCTCCCTCCGGATGAACTGGACCTGGTGGCATCGAGATTCATCGTCACCGAGGAGGACGTTAGAAGGGCCTTCCTGAAGATAAATCCAAGGAAGGCAACGGGCCCAGATGGCGTCCCAGGACGGGTTCTCTGGGCCTGTGCAAAGGAGCTAGCTGGAGTGTTTGCTGACATCTTCAACTGCTTCTTGCTTCAGTCTAAGATCCCCTCATGTTTTAAGAAGGCAACAATAATCCCAGTGCCAAAGAAGAGCAAGGAGGCATGCCTGAATGACTATCGACCTGTGGCTCCGACATCAATTGCTATGAAGTGCTTCGAGAGATTGGCTATGGCACACATCAACCACAGCCTGGCGGTCAACCTCGACGCTGTGCAATTCGCCTACCGGAGCGACTGATCAACGACAGATGCCATCTCTCTGGCCCTACATTCCTCCTTAGAACACCTGGAGAATAAAGTATACATAAGGCGCCTTTTCCTTGACTACAGCTCTGCCTTTAATACCATCATTCCAAATAAACTGATTCCTAAGGTCCAGAACCTGGGCCTTAGCACTCAGATCTGCAGCTGGATCTTCAACTTCCTTACAGACAGGACCCAGGCTGTAAAATTAGGGGACAAGCTCTCCTCTACAATCACTCTGAGCACCGGTGCCCCACAAGGCTGTGTACTCAGTCCCCTGCTGTACTCACTGTACACCCATGATTGTGTAGCCAAGTTTACATCGAACACAATATGTAAGTTTGCTGATGACACCACAATTGTAGGCCGTATCTCGGGTAATGATGAGTTTGAGTACAGAGAGGAAATTAAGAACCTGGTGGCATGGTGCGAAGACAATAACCTATCCCTCAACGTCAGCAAGACGAAGCAATTGGTTGTTGACTTAAGAAGGAGTAGCGGACCGCACGACCCCATTTACATCGGTGGTGCGCAAGTGGAACAGGTCAAAAGCTTTAGGTTCCTCGGGGTCAATATCACAAATGACTTGACTTAGTCCAACCAAGCAGAGTCCACTGCCAAGAAGGCCCACCAGCGCCTTTACTTCCTGAGAAAACTAAAGAAATTTAGCCTGTTCCCTCACTAATTTTTATAGATGCACTGTAGAAAGCATTCTTCTAGGGTGCATCACAACCTGGTATGGAAGTTGTCCTGTTCAAGATCGGAAGAAGCTGCAGAAGATCGTGAACACAGTGCAGCACATCACACAAACCAATCTTCCGTCCTTGGACTCACTTTACACCGCACGCTGTCAGAGCAGTGCTGCCAGGATAATCAAGGACACAACCCAACCAGCCAACACACTTTTCGTCCCTCTTCCCTCCGTGAGAAGGCTCAGGAGCTTGAAAACTCATACGGCCAGATTTGGGAACAACTTCTTTCCAACTGTGATAAGACTGCTGAACGGATCCTGACCCGGATCTGGGCGTTACCCTCCACATATCCTGACCTGCCTCTCGGTTTTTTTGCACTACCTTACTTTCCCTTTTCTACTTTCTATTTATGATTTATAATTTAAATTTTTAATATTTACTATCGATTTGTACTCCAGGGTGCGGGAAGCGCAGAATCAAATATCGCGGTGATGATTGTACATTCTAGTATCAATGGTTTGGCGACAATAAAGTATAGAGGTATCTTTTTAATGGTTTGAGGGACTGAATGGCCACCTCCTGCTGTTTCTCGCTTGATGTTTCAGTGTTCCTGTCCTGTGAGGCCGGAGGAATGTGAATAGAAATTAGTATTTATAAACATAGACTAATTTAAATGAAACCGGACAATTCCGGTTCGGGTCTGAATTGTGTGTCGAACCGGGATGGGATTCCAACCCGTAACTCTGACCCGGGCGGGTGGAGGGAGAGGGACAGGGAAGATACAGAGGGAAAAATTAAACATGCATCTGGTGTAAATATGAAATAATGTGGAAAATGCGTTGGTGGGTCGGGCAGCGTGTGAGCGCCGAGGAGCGGAGTCACCGGGTCACGTGGGAGACCCTCCGCCCGTCACGTGACCCCGTTTTACCGCAGATCTGCAGCAGTTGCAGGTTTGTTTCCGAGGCCCCGCCCACCGCCCTGATGACGCGCTAACGACGTTGCGCATGCTCAGTCCTGAATGGGCGGTGTTTTTTTCGTTCTTTGCTGTGGTAGCTCGGCGGTGAGATCGGGAGGGGATGCTCGCCCCCTGGGACGGGGAGCGCGGGGCCGGATTATTCTCTGCGGGGCAATATCAACGACATTCCATTGGTGAGTGTTGAAGCCGGTCCCAAGCGGGGGGCGGGGAGTGTGGGTGGGTGGTCAGATGTTGGGTTGTGAGTCCCGTTAACTTTCCCGAACTCAAACAAGAGAAAATTTGCATGTGCTGGAAATGCGAGCAACACGCGCAAAATGTTGGAGGTACTCAGCAGCCCAGGCAGCATCTAGGAAAAGAGTACAGTTGACGTTACGGGCGGAGACCCTTCGGCAGGACTGGAGAATAGAAGGTGGGGGTGGGGAAGGGAGAGGGAAACACAAGGTGATCGGTGAAACCTGAAGGGGGAGGGGATGAACTTTGCCGAACTGGCGGCCTCGCCTCGCTTCCTTGACAGAAACTGCCGGGGTCGGTCCGGGTTGTGAGACCTTCCCATCTGAATCGTCTGAGATGAGCCACCGCTCAGCCCCTGTCGTTGTGGTCCTGTTAGCAGGATGACGCAAACATATTTTATTCTTACTGACAGAATTGTATAATTTGTGTTCTGTATGTTATCTGAATGTACTTGCCTATGATACTGCTACAAGTCAGTGTTTCTCTGTACCTGAACCTTCCCGTACTTGCTCACTTGCCAATAAATTCAACAGGACCTGAGAAAACTCAGCGAGATTTGATTCGTGACGATCATATTGGCAGCTCGGTAGGTCGAATGTATGAGACAGTACACTGTTAAATGCAAAACCCTGAACAGTGTTGATGAGCAGAAGGATTTTGAAGTCCAAGTTCATCGCTCCCTGAAAGAGACTGCACAGATTGATCGGGTGGTTAAGCATGCAAATGGCGCGCTTGTTTTAGTTGAAACATTGAGTTCAAAAGTCGGGAAGTTATGTTGCAGCTTTATAAAAAGCGTGGTAGACCACATCTGGAGTATTTCCTACAGTTCGGGTCGCCCCATTCTCGGAAGGATGTCGGGGCTTTGGAGAGGGTGAGAAGAGGTTTACCAGGATACTGCCTGGTTTAGAGGGCATGAGCTATAAGAAGAATCTGGACAAATTTGGGTCGTTTTCTCCGGAGCCGCGCAGGCTGGGGTGAGACTGGATAGTCTTTTATTATGAGAGACATCGATAGAGTAGATGGACAATAACTTTTTCCCAGGGTTGAAATGTCTAAGAGGCCATGCATTTGAGGTGGGGGGGGGTAGATGTGACGGGAAAGTTTGTTCTTCCCCACGGAGACTGGTGGGTCACTGGAATTTGGTCCCTGGAAGACCCTCCGCTCGGATTGCGCAATAATCACTCTGCGCATGCCCACAGCCCCCGGATGGGCGGGTTTCCCCCTGTTCGTTGTTGAAGTGGATCGTCTGCGGGATCGGGAGAGAGAGAGGGTCCTCGCCCCCTCGGGCGGGAAGCCTGGGGAGAGATCAGTTTCCAATCGGGGAGTCGGGAGGTCTGATGTTGGACAGTGAGTCCCGTTAACTTTCCCGAACTGTCGGCCTCACTGAGCCATTTCTGAAATCGGCGTTTGTTACCTGGAACTGCCGGAGGATTTATTGAATACAGCACGAGGTCGGGTAAAGACAGTCACTACAGTTTTAGTTTAATGTTACCAAATGGCCGCTGTGTTAAATTATGTCAGACAGAGACTCTCAGCATTTAAAGTTGAGTCGGTTATTTCCTGTTTTGGTCATGTTTGGAGAGGCACTTTCTGCGTGGCCAGGAACAGCCCGCAGGATCTGCCTGCAGGGAATGGGGCACATTTTTTTCACTCTCTGGTCACTTCCCCCCATTGAGAGTTAGTGGCCTCGGGAGCAGATGATTGTGGGATGGGGAGGATGTTGTGAGCACGAACTGTATCGACCGTATTATCCCTGTGTTGGAATAAAGAGAAAACTAATGAATGTGGGTGTTACATTTTTTCAGGCCGTCAGAAACATCTTGTATCAGTCAATAGTTGTGCATCATTTAAAGTAAAGACAGAAAATGCTGGAACCGTTCAGCATATCGATCAGTTCTGATACGGGTCTTCCACAGTTTCTCTTTACACACATCCAATCTGATGTACCGATTTTCCAGCACTTTACTTTCAATTTTATATTAAAAGCATTTTATTCCTGTTAGCTGACAGGAAATGTGATGGCCAGTTGTGCTGGGCAAGATCTCATTTAACAATAAGATAATAAAATGTGTTCAGTTTAGCTGCTGGAGACGGTGTGAAATGCATCACCGGTATCTAGTGACCCACGCCCAGGTTTTCCAACCCTATCATTGGCCCAGGTAGAGGATCATCAGGTTCACGTTCTGCCATAGGCTGATGTTTTTGAACTCTGAATGGCAGAGAGACTGCAGCATGTTACCGGGAACAAAGAGTCCTGGGAGAATTGCTGCTTGGGCTATTATCCTGGGATGATGCAACTTCTATAGATGCACCGTGGGCAGCTGAATCACTGTCTAGTACAGAGGGGCAACTGCACAAGACAGTAAGAAGCTGCAGAAGGTTGTAAATCTAGTCAGTTCCATCTTTGGTACCAGCCTACAAAGTATGGAGGCCATCTCAGAAAGGCAGCGTCCATTATTAAGGATCTCCAGCACCCAGGGCATGCCCTTTTCTCACTGTTACCATCAGGTAGGAGGTACAGAAACCTGAAGGCACACACTCAGCGATTCAGGAACAGCTTCTTCCCCTCTGCCATCCGATTCCTAAATGGATTTTGAAAGCTTTGGACACTACCTAAGTTTTTTAATATACAGCTTTTCTGTTTTTACACAATTTTTAATCATCTATTCATTACACATAATTGATTTACTTGTTTATTTATTATGTTTATAATTTAATATTATTATCTATGCCAGATTATGTATTGCATTGAACTGCTGCTGCTAAGTTAACAAATTTCATGTCGCATGCCAGTGATATTAAACCTGATTCTCATTCTGATGTAGACTCCAGGAATATGGAACTGTCAGTATTTGGGATTTAGCCCAGGTCACTTCTTCTGCAGATGGGGCTGGATGTTCCTCCTGCCACAATGAATCAGAAATCTGAGGCAGCTGCACATTGGTTGTGGGGGAATCCCTGATGTGGGGATGATGTGTGAGGTTTCCCGGGTCGGTAAGTGTCAGGTTCAGCTGTGTGACCCTGTGAGCTTGGGTCCGGGGATATCACAGATTTTGACCCAGGTAAAATGAATCTGGGGATCAAGCTACTCAAGCGTATGAGATATTGAGCCGAGTATTTCTGGTCTGCACTCAGGTGTTTGTTTCTGGAGTTCCTTTGGAACCAATAACTGCTAATCTCGGGAGAGAATGAGATCCCATTCCATCCTTCACGGGGAGAGGTGGTCATTAAATGTTTGCAGCAGCAGAATTGGATGCAAGGGATTCAGTGGTCAAACCAAGTTTGGAGTTTCCCCCTCACTGTCAACTGTGTGTTAGTCAATGGCTCTCGGCCTGTGCTCTAAGGAGTTCAGAGGGACAATGGTGGTGGGTGAATGTATGGTTAAGTAAACGTACCAGATACTGAAAAGCCTGGACAGAGTGGATGTGGAGAGGATATTTCCATTAGATGGAGAGTCTGGGATCTGTGAGCACAGTCTCAGAATACAGAAGCTTTTCTTTAAAACTGAGATGAGGAAAATTTCTTTGGTCAAAGGGTGGCTAATCTGTGGAATTTGTTGCCACAGAGGGTGGATGAGGCTGCCATTTGGGTATATTTATGACAGAGATTAATATATTCATGATTGCTCAGTAGCTTCAAGGTTACAGGAGGAAGGCAGGAATATGGTGCTGGAATAAATCTTGGCCATGGTTGAGTGGTGGAGCAGACTCGATGGACTGAATCACCTAATTCTGTTCCTCTGTCTTATGTCTTACCATATCCCATATCAGGTTTTGTGACTTGTGAGGGACAATTACATATTTGTTCATTGAGATTGTTATATTTTTCTTCAAGTTTAAATTTCAGTGAGTTTTTTGTTTAGGAACTTTGAGCAGGAATATTCTCCTTTGTATTGTTAATGTGCTTCATTACTTTTCATGTTAAAGTTTGACCTGCGGTGAGAAATTTATTGGAAGAAAAACCCACAACTGGAAGAAACCATGACTGAAAACGAGGGAACAGCAACAAGTGAACCAGCCCGAGGATTCAGAGCATCAACTGGAGAGAACCCTTCTGACTCAGAGTTTCCAGAAGTCGTGATACATGTTGGGACCAACGACATAGGCAGGAAGAGGGATAAAGTCCTGAAGTGTGAGTTTCGGGAACTAGGCAGAAGGCTGAAGAACAGGACCTCAAGGGTGGCGTTCTCTGGATTGCTACCCAGTGCTACGTGACAGAGATGGTAAGAATTGGAGGAGATGGCAGTTGAATGCATGGCTGAGGAGTTGGTGCAGGGAGCAGGGTTTTAGATTTCTAGATCATTGGGATCTCTTCTGGGGAAGGTGGGACCTGTACAGATTGAATGGGTTGCACCTGAACTTGAGGGGGAGCAATATCCTTGCAGGTAGGTTTGCTAGCATGGTTCAGGAGGGTTTAAACTAATTTGCGAGGGGGATGGGACCCAGAGCGATAGAGCAGTGAAAGAAGTGCATGGAGTAAAGCCAGATCTAACATACAGAGAGGCTTTGAGGAAAGAAAAGCAGAATAAACGGTGTAAAGACAGTAAGGGAGAAGGGCTGAAATGTGTGTACCTCAATGCAAGAAGCATCAGGAACAAAGGTGATGAGCTGAGAGCTTGGATACATACATGGAATTATGATGTAGTGGCCATTACAGAGACTTGGCTGGCACCAGGGCAGGAATGGATTCTCAATATTCCTGGATTTCAGTGCTTTAAAAGGGATAGAGAGGGCGGAAAAAGGGGAGGAGGGGTGGCATTACTGGTCAGGGATACTATTACAGCTACAGAAAGGGTGGGTAATGTAGCAGGATCCTCTTTTGAGTGAATATGGGTGGAAGTCAGGAACAGGAAGGGAACAGTTACTCTATTGGGGGTATTCTATAGGCCCCCTGATAGCAGCAGAGATACAGAGGAGCAGATTGGGAGGCAGATTTTGGAAAGGTGCAAAAATAACAGGGTTGTTATCATGGGTGACTTTAACTTCCCTAATATTGATTGGCACCCGATTAGTTCCAAGCGTTTAGATGGGGCACAGTTTGTTAAGTGTGTCCAGGATGGATTCCTCTCACAGTATGTGGACAGACCGACCAGGGGTATTGCTATACTACATCTAGTACTAGGTAATGAACCGGGTCAGGTCACAGATCTCTCAGTGGGTGAGCATCTGGGGGACAGTGACCACCGCTTCCTGGCCTTTAGCATTATCATGGAAAAGGATTGAATCAGAGAGGACAGGAACACTTTTAATTGGGGAAAGGCAAATTATGAGGCTATAAGGCTAGAACTTGTGGGCGTGAATTGGGATGATGTTTTTGCAGGGAAATGTACCATGGACATGTGGTCTGTGTTTAGAGATCTCTTGCGGGATGTTAGGGATAAATTTCTCCCATTGAGGAAGATAAAGAATGGTAGGGTGAAGGAACTATGGGTGACAATGAGGTTGAAAATCTAGTCAGGTGGAAGAAGGCAGCACACATGAGGTTTAGGAAGCAAGGATCAGATGGGTCTATTGAGGAATATAGGGAAGCAAGAAAGGAGCTTAAGAAAGGGCTGAGAAGAGCAAGAAGGGGGCATAAGGAGGACTTGGCGAGTAGGGTAAAGGAAAACCCCAAGGTATTCTTCAATTATGTGAAGAAAAAAAGGATGACAGGAGTGAAGGTAGGACCGATTAGAGACAAAGGTGGGAAGAAGTGCCTGGAGGCTGTGGAATTGAGCGAGGTCCTCAATGAATACTTCTCTTCGGTATTCACCAATGAGAGGGAACTTGATGATGGTGAGGACAA
This sequence comes from Mobula hypostoma, assembly GCF_963921235.1. NCBI lineage: Eukaryota > Metazoa > Chordata > Chondrichthyes > Myliobatiformes > Myliobatidae > Mobula > Mobula hypostoma. The sequence continues at coordinate 1,244,462 of NC_086099.1, forward strand.
TATGAGTGAGATTGATGTCCTGGAGCATGTTGATATTAAGGGAGAGGAGGTGTTGGAGTTGTTAAAATACATTAGGACAGAAAAGTCGCCGGGGCCCGACGGAATATTCCCCAGGCTGCTCCACGAGGCGATAGCAGAGATTGCTGAGCCTCTGGCTAGGACCTGTATGTCCTCGTTGTCCATGGGAATGGTACCGGATGATTGGAGGGAGGCGAATGTTGTCCCCTTGTTCAAATAAGGTAGTAGGGATAGTCCGGGTAATTATAAACCAGTGAGCCTTACGTCTGTGGTGGGAAAGCTGTTGGGAAAGATTCTTAGAGATCGGATCTATAGGCATTTGGAGAATCATGGTCTGATCAGGGACAGTCAGCATGGCTTTGTGAAGGGCAGATCGTGTCCAACAAGCCTGATAGAGTACTTTGAGGAGGTGACCAGGCATATAGATGAGGGTAGTGCAGTGGATGTGATCTATATGGATTTTAGTAAGGCATTTGACAAGGTTCCACACGGTAGGCTTATTCAGAAAGTTAGAAGGCATGGAATCCAGGGAAGTTTGGCCAGGTGGATTCAGAATTGGATTGCCTGCAGAAGGCAGAGGGTGGTGGTGGAGGGAGTACATTCAGATTGGAAGATTGTGACTAGTGGTGTCCCACAAGAATCTGTTCTGGGACCTCTAATTTTCATGATTTTTATTAACGACCTGGATGTGAGGCTAGAAGGGTGGGTTGGCAAGTTTGCAGACGACACAAAGGTTGGTGGTGTTGTAGATAGTGTGGAGGATTGTCGAAGATTGCAGAGAGACATTCATAGGATGCAGGAGTGGGCTGAGAAGTGGCAGATGGAGTTCAACCCAGAGAAGTGTGAGGTGGTACACTTTGGAAGGACAAACTCCAAGGCAGAGTACAAAGTAAATGGCAGGATACTTGGTAGTGTGGAGGAGCAGAGGGATCTCGGGGTACATGTCCACAGATCCCTGAAAGTGGCCTCACAGGTGGATAGGGTAGTTAAGAAAGCTTATGGGGTGTTAGCTTTCATAAGTCGAGGGATAGAGTTTAAGAGTCACGATGTAATGATGCAGCTCTCTAAAACTCTGGTTAGGCCACACTTGGAGTACTGTGTCCAGTTCTGGGCACCTCACTATAGGAAGGATGTGGAAGCACTGGATAGGGTACAGAGGAGATTTACCAGGATACTGCCTGGTTTAGAGAGTATAGATTATGATCAGAGATTAAGGGAGCTGGGGCTTTACTCTTTGGAGAGAAGGAGAATGAGAGGAGACATGATAGAGGCGTACAAGATAATAGAACCATAGAACCATAGAGACTATTGGCCCTTCTTGGCTGTGCCGAACCATTTTCTGCCTAGTCCCACTGACCTGCACACGGACCATATCCCTCCATACACCTCCCATCCATGTATCTGTCCAATTTATTCTAAAATGTTAAAAAAGAACCCGTATTTACCACCTCGTCTGGCAGCTCATTCCATACTTTCACCACTCTCTGTGTGAAGAAGCCCCCCCCTAATGTTCCCTTTAAACTTTTCCCCCCTCACCCTTAACCCATGTCCTCTGGTTTTTTTCTCCCCTTGCCTCAGTGGAAAAAGCCTGCTTGCATTCACTCTATCTATACCCATCATAATTTGATATACCTCTATCAAATCTCCCCTCATTCTTCTACGCTCCAGGGAATAAAGTCCTAACTTATTCAACCTTGCCCTGTAACTGAGTTTCTCAAGTCCCGGGAACATCCTTGTAAACCTTCTCTGCACTCTTTCAACCTTATTTATATCCTTCCTGTAATTTAGTGACCAAAACTGAACACAATACTCTAGATTCGGCCTCACCAATGCCTTATACAACCTCATCATAACATTCCAGCTCTTATACTCAATACTTCGATTAATAAAGGCCAGATCATTGATATAGATGATAAATAACAATGGACCCAGCACTGATCCCTGTGGCACACCACTAGTCACAGGCCTCCACTCAGAGAAGCAATTCTCTACCACCACTCTCTGGCTTCTTCCATCGAGCCAATGTCTAATCCAATTTACCACCTCTCCACGTATACCTAGTGACTGAATTTTCCTAACTAACCTCCCATGCGGGACCTTGTCAAAGGCCTTACTGAAGTCCATGTAGACAATATCCACTGCCTTCCCTTCATCCACTTTCCTGGTAACCTCCTCGAAAAAATCCAACAGATTGATCAAACATGACCTGCCACGCACAAAGCCATGTTGACTCTCCCTAATAAGCCCCTGTCTATCCAAATGCTTGTAGATTCTGTCTCTTAGTACTCCCTCCAATAACTTACCTACTACTGACGTTAAACTCACCGGCCTATATTTTCCCGGATTACTTTTCGATCCTTTTTTAAACAACGGAACAACATGAGCCACTCTCCAATCCTCCAGCACTTCACCCGTAGACAGCGACATTTTAAAGATTTCTGCCAGGGCCCCTGCAATTTCAACACGAGTCTCCTTCAAGGTCCGAGGGAACACTCTGTCAGGTCCCGGGGATTTATCCACTTTAATTTTCCTCAAGACAGCAAGGACCTCCTCCTTTTCAATCTGTACAGTTTCCATGGTCTCACTACTTGATTCCCTCAATTCCATAGATTTCATACCAGCTTCCTTAGTAAATACAGATGCAAAAAACCTATTTAAGATCTCCCCCATTTCCTTTGGTTCCGCACAAAGCCGACCACTCTGATCTTCAAGAGGACCAATTTTATCCTTTACAATCCTTTTGCTCTTAATATACTTGTAAAAGCTCTTTGGATTATCCTTCACTTTGACTGCCAAGGCAACCTCATGTCTTCTTTTTGCCCTCCTGATTTCTTTCTTAAGTATTTTCTTGCACTTCTTCTACTCCTCAAGCACCTGATTTACCTCCTGTTTCCTATACATTTCATACAACTCCCTCTTCTTCTTTATCAGAGTTGCAATATCCCTTGAGAACCAAGGTTCCTTATTCCAATTCAATTTGCCTTTAATCCTGACAGGAACATACAAACTCTGCACTGTCAAAATTTCCCCTTTGAAGGCTTCTCACCTACCAATCACATCTTTGCCAGTGAACAACCTGTCCCAATCCACGCTTTTTAGATCCTTTCTCATTTCTTCAAATTTGGCCTTCTTCCAGTTCAGAACCTCAACTCTAGGACCAGATCTATCCTTGTCCATGATCAAATTGAAACTAATGGTGTTATGATCTTTGGAACCAAAGTGCTCCCCTACACAGACTTCTGTCACTTGCCCTAATTCGTTTCCTAACAGGAGATCCAATATTGCATCCCCTCTAGTTGGTCCCTCTATAGACTGATTTAGAAAACTTTCCTGGACACATTTTACAAACTCTAAAGCATCTAGACCCGTAACAGTATGGGAGTCCCAATCAATGTATGGAAAATTAAAATCCCCTACCACCACAACTTTATGTTTCCTGCAGTTGCCTGCTATCTCTCTGCAGATTTGCTCTTCCAAGTCTCGTTGACTATTGGGTGGTCTGTAATACAATCCCACTAATGTGGCCATACCTTTCCTGTTTCTCAGCTCCACCCATAAGGACTCAGTAGACAAGCCCTCTAATCTGTCCTGCCTGAGCACAGCTGTAATATTTTCCCTGACAAGCAATGCTACTCCCCCACCTTTCATTCCTCTGCCTCGATCACATCTGAAACATCGGAACCCTGGAATATTAAGCTGCCAGTCCTGCCCCTCCTGTAGCCAAGTTTCACTAATTGCTACAACATCATAATTCCACGTGTCAATCCACGCCCTCAACTCATCCGCCTTCCCCGCAATACTCCTGGCATTGAAATATATACACCTCAGAAGATTTTTACCACCACTCACAACCTTTCTATCAGCAGATTTGCTTAAACTTTCAACATCATTTATTTTCACCCCAGCCACACTGTCAGCTCTGGCACTCTGATTCCCATCCCCCTGCAAATCTAGTTTAAGGCCTCCCCAATAGCACTAACAAACCTCCCTGAAGGGATATTGGTCCCCCTGTGGTTCAAGTGTAACCCATCTAATAATAAGAGGAATAGATCGAGTGGATAGCCAGCACCTCTTCCCCAGGGCACCACTGCTCAATACAAGAGGAGATGGGTTTAAGGTAAGGGGTGGGAAGTTCAAGGGGGATATTAGAGGAAGGTTTTTTACTCAGAGAGTGGTTGGTGCGTGGAATGCACTGCCTGAGTCAGTGGTGGAGGCAGATACACTCGTGAAGTTTAAGAGACTACTAGACAGGTATATGGAGGAATCTAAGGTGGGGGCTTATATGGGAGGCAGGGTTTGAGGGTCGGCACAACATTGTGGGCCGAAGGGCCTGTACTGTGCTGTACTATTCTATGTTCTACGTTCTATAGCAATACTGGACTCCAAAGTGGTTTCTATTTCTGCTGGTTTCTTAATCCCTGTCAAGGGGTACGTGACAATACCAAGGGGCTGGAGACCACCTGGACGGTATATGAGGTGTTGCTCCTCCAACCTGAGTTTAGCCTCATCATGGCAGTAGAGGAGGCCATGTATGGACATATCAGAATGGGAGTGGGAAGCAGAGTTGAACTGGGTGGCAACCGGAAGATCCTGTCTGTTGTGGCGGATGGAGCGGAGGTGCTTGATGAAGCGGTCCCCCAATCTGTGTCAGGTTTCACCGATGTGGAGGAGGCCGCACCGGGAGCACCGGATGCAATAGTTGACCCCAACAGACTCACAAGTGAAGTGTTGCCTCACCTGGAAGGACTGTTTGGGGCCCTGAATGGTGGCAAGAGAGGAGGTGTAGGGACAGGTGTAGCACGTACGCTTTCAGGGATAAGTGCCAGCTGGGAGATCCGTGGGGAGGGACGTGTGGACCAGGGAGTCGCGGAGGGACCAATTCTTGTGGAAAGTGGAGAGGGAAAGATGTGCTTAGTGGTGGGGTCCTGTTGAAGGTGGCGGAAGTTGCAGAGGATAATGTGCTGGATCCGGAGGCTGGTGGGGTAGTAGGTGAGGACAAGGGGAACTCTGTCCCTGTTGTGGTGGCGGGAGGATGGGGTGAGGGCCGAAGTGCGGGAAATGGAGGAGATGTGGGTGAGGGCATAATTGATGACGGTAGAAGGGAAACTACAATCCTTAAAGAAAGAGGACATTTGAGATGTCGTGGAATGAAAAGCTTCATCCTGGGAGCAGATGCAGCGGAGATGGAGGAACTGGGAATAGGGAATGGCATTTTTGTATGTGGCGGGGTGGGAAGAGGTACTGTTGAGGTAGTTATGAGAGTCAGTGGGCTTATGGAAAGCTTGTTTGTGTTTGAGAGGAATGAAATGTCAGAGGAAGTAAATTGTGAATTGCTGCCTCAGCTGGAAAGACTGTTTGGACAACGGAGAGAGTTCAGCCTTGCCGCCCTTTCACTGTGACACCCCCGAACTCCACATCAAATCCATCCAAACAAATCTGGGCGAACTTTAATGACCAGCAAATATAATACCGCTCAGTCATCAGCTGTCTGAATGAATAACTGACTTAAAGAGGAAGGGGTAGCTATGGTCCACATTGTCAGGGTGTTGAGTTTACCAGGAGACAAAGACTGCAGGGACGAGAGGTTTCCTGTTGACTAATACACTGTGTGTGGACCCCGCTGGCAATTCTGGTGTTACATAGAAACATAGAAACATAGAAAATAGGTGCAGGAGTAGGCCATTCGGCCCTTCGAGCCTGCACCGCCATTTATTATGATCATGGCTGATCATCCAACTCAGAACCCAGCCTTCCCTCCATACCCCCTGACCCCTGTAGCCACAAGGGCCATATCTAACTTCCTTTTAAACATAGCTAATGAACTGGCCTCAACAGTTTGCTGTGGCAGAGAATTCCACAGATTCACCACTCTCTGTGTGAAGAAGTTTTTCCTAACCTCGGTCCTAAAAGGCTTCCCCTCTATCCTCAAACTGTGACCCCTCGTTCTAGACCTCCCCAACATCGGGAACAATCTTCCTGCATCTAGCCTGTCCAATCCCTTTAGGATCTTATACGTTTCAATCAGATCCCCCCTCAATCTTCTAAATTCCAACGAGTACAAGCCCAGTTCATCCAGTCTTTCTTCATATGAAAGACCTGCCATCCCAGGAATCAATCTGGTGAACCTTCTTTGTACTCCCTCTATGGCAAAGATGTCTTTCCTCAGATTAGGGGACCAAAACTGCACACAATACTCCAGGTGTGGTCTCACCAAGGCCTTGTACAACTGCAGTAGTACCTCCCTGCTCCTGTACTCGAAACTTGTGACCCAAGTTGAGACAAACACCCCGCTGCCCACTCCACCACCAACACGGCACAGCCGGTCACATAACAGGGGACTTGACATCTCACAACACTGGATTCAGTGATGAAACCCGTCATTAATGTTGTTGTCCCTCTGAAATGATAAGAAACGTCCATTCAGGTGTTTTTAAATACAAGCGCGCACCCACGCGCCTGACGTCACACATGGTTTCCCCTCGCGCGTACCTGACGTCACACACGCGCTGCTATCCTCGCGCTCAAACAGTTTAACGGCTGAGCCACCGACCACGAGACCCCTCCACCCCAACCTCTGCTGCGCTGTAGTCATTGGCCCGAGGCGATGTCAATCACTATTTACGGCCAATAGCGGAGGCGGAGTAGCCGAGAGGGCGTTACCCCGCTGACATCTCCCGCTGCTTCACTGAACTCCCCCAAAGTAAATGTCCCGATTTCTGATTTATTTCCATTTCCCTCCGAGGGAAATTGGGGCGTTTGTGAAGCGTCTCCTGCGGCCGGAGTCTGATGTATCACCGAGAGGTAGGAGGAGACCACTCGGCCCATCAGTTTGATGCCGGCTCCCCGGGTTGGGAGGGGGGATTTTACTGAAAGGATGAAGACGGTGAGAGAGGGGGCGGACAGGATGTTTGTCCCGGTGGGGACAGGAGGGGCTCATCTGTGGAAATGTCTGAGCCCACGGTAGTGGAGAGCAGAGGGATTCACCACATTGGGGGCCAAACACCGGCAGACTGTTGCCCTGCAAGCGGGGCCAATGGTCCGGGCAAAGTGGGGATAGGAGGGGTGTTGGGGGCCCGGGGTCTTATTGAATGACAGGACGTGCTAGAGGAGCCGAGTGGCCTGCTCCTGTTCCTGGTGTCTGTGTGTTTAAATACAAGGAATAACCAGACCCTTCCTGGGCCTGCAGGATGTCCCAGTCGGTATTGTAGGGACTGGTGCTCGGAGCCCAGTCGTTCCCAGACTGTGTCAACAATTTAGCTCAGGGACCAAATCAACATTCCCAAGTCTGTTATTAACAAAAAATGTACATTTATATCCTGAAAATGCCGCCAACTCTGTGTAAGATGCCGAGAAATTCGGGAGTTTGGAAAAATTAAATAAGGGTGTCTGTGCGTTTTTGTTTCCCGGGGTTTGTTTCCACGCTCTGATATCGATGGAGTGAAGAGAGAGTTCAGAGCCGACACAGCGGGGTCCAATACAGGTCAGATGGGGTAAGTTACAGGCGACACTCCACTCCGGGGCCATCAGCACCGGAGCATGTAGAATTATGCCGTAGTCATTCGGAGCGGGTCAGGGAGAATATGAAATAAAACCAACATGGGAACTTTCTGATCCGATCCCCTGACAGTGTGAAGGAACCGCGGCGAAGAGTATAACCATATATAACCATATAACAATTACAACACGGAAACAGGCCATCTCGGCCCTTCTAATCCGTGCTGAACGCTTACTCTCACCTAGTCCAACCGACCTGCACTCAGCCCATAACCTTCTATTCCTTTCCTGTCCATATATCTATCCAATTTAACTTTAAACGACAACATCGAACCTGCCTCAACCACTTCTGCTGGAAGCTCGTTCCACACAGCCACCACTCTCTGAGTAAAGAAGTTCCCCCTTATGTTACCCCCAAACTTTTGCCCTTTAACTCTCAACTCATGTCCTCTTGTTTGAATCTCCCCTACTCTCAATGGAAAAAGCCTATCCACGTCAACTCTATCAATCCCCCTCATAATTTTAAAAACCTCTATCAAGTCCCTCCTCAACCTTCTACGCTGCAAAGAATAAAGACCTAACCTGTTCAACCTTTCTCTGTAACTTAGGAGATGAAACCCAGGCAACATTTTAGTAAATCTCTTCTGTACTCTCTCAATTTTATTGACATCTTTCCTATAATTCGGTGACCAGAACTGTACACAATACTCCAAATTTGGCCTTATACAATTTTAACATTACATCCCAACTCTGATACTCAATGGTCTGATTTATAAAGGCCAGCATAGCAAAAGCTTTCTTCACCACCCAATCCACATGAGATTCCACCTTCAGGGAACTATGCACCATTATTCCTAGATCCCTCTGTTCTACAGCATTCTTCAAAGCCCTACCATTTACCATGTATGTCCTATTTTGATTAGTCCTACCAAAATGTAGCACCTCACATTTTTCAGCATTAAACTCCATCTGCCATCTTTCAGCCCACTCTTCTAACTGGCCTAAATCTCTCTGCAATCTTTGAAAACCTACTTCATTATCCACAACGCTACCTATCTTAGTATCATCTTCATACTTACTAATCCAATTTACCACCCCATCATCCAGATCATTAATATATATGACAAACAACGTTGGACCCAGTGCAGATCCCTGAAGCACACCGTTACACACTGTCCTCCAATCTGACACACAGAGTTATCCACCACTACTCTCTGGCGTCTCCCATCCAGCCACTGCTGAATCCATTTTACTACTTCAATATTAATGCCTAACGATTGAACCTTCCTACTAACCTTCCCTGTGGAACCTTGACAAAGGCCTTACTGAAGTCCATATAGGCAACATCCACCGGTTTACCCTCGTCAACTTTCCTAGTAACCTCATCAAAAAATTCAATAAGATTTGTCAAACATGACCTTCCATGCACAAATCCATGTTGACTGTTCCTAATCAGAGGCTGTCTATCCGGATAATTATATATACCATCTCTAAGAGTACTTTCCATTAATTTACCCACCACTGACGTCAAACTCACAGGCCGATCATTGCTCGGTTTACTCTTAGAAACCTTTTTAAACAAAGTAGCCACAGGAGCAATATGCCAATCCTCCGGCACCGAGTAGCTGGGAATTTAAAATAAGCGAGCCGAGCCGGGTCCGTGTGGCGGAAGCCGAGGAGGAGATCGCTGCCTGCGAACGGGGGAAGTAAATCTGCAACGAGCTTTGGAAACTCCATGGACAAAGTCGGAGACGGCGGGGCTGAGGGGTACCGGACAGTGTGAACAGATGTGACCGGATCTCCTTGCCCCGGGACCCACGGAGCGGACAGACGGTAACTCACTCGCTCTCTCCCAGTGAATTTGGTGGGATGGTGATCCTGTCCCGGGGAAAGTGCGGCCTCTCCACCGGCACCACTCGCTGCCTGGTGGCCACTGCAGCGGCGGATCTACCGACCATCGTGTTTGCGGTGATACTGTGGTGGCTCAGTTATTATTACTTCCCCGGGACTTTCCTGGACATCACCCCCGTGTGCAGTGTGATCGCTTCCCTGGGAGAGGCAGCCACAGAGAGTTCTGTCTGGTTTACTGTCAGCTTTATGTTTGATCGGTTTGTAGCCATTTGTTGCCAAAAGTGGAAAATGAAATACTGCCCCGGGAAAACTGCGGCTGTGGTTCTGACAACAAGCGGAGTTCTGCTCTGTTTTAATAATGCGCCCTTCTTTATATATCGTCCTGTGACAGTGGTTGACAATATACTCTGGGACTGTATTGAAATACCGGGCTACATACGGAGCCCGGGTGGGTGGGATATGACCGGCTTTCCACCGTCCTAACGCCATTACTCCCGTTCGTGTTAATACTACTGTTCAACGCTCTGACAGTCAGACACATTTTAGTGGCGAGTCGCGTCCGGAAGGGGCTGAGGGGTCAGAGCAAGGCGGAGAACCGCAGTGACCCGCAGATGGAGATCAGGAGGATGTCTGTGATCTTACTTCTCACCATCTCCGGAAGCTTCATCATCTTGTTATCGGTGAAGGTTATTGAATTCCTTTATAACACCATCGCCAGATTGGATCCAAGTAATTACAACGATTCCGAATACAACTATCTGAGCTCTTCTCGGCGGCAGTCGCAATGTGTTTGATCTTGACTCTACAGAATTAATTATCATCGGAGAACGTGGCAGCGGGGAGAGTAAATCTGGTTTAGAGCCCGAGAGAAACACAGCACAGGAACAGACTCTCCGACACCCGTTTCCCGCCACCTCCACCCCTACCAATCATTAAACTCAATCTACCTTTTATTTTCAGTTTTCCACCATATTCCCGCTCTCGTCACCGCCAGACCCTTTTCGGTCTGAGAAAGCGGGACAGGTTCTGGAGACATTCAAGACCAAACTGGCAAAAATGCAACTCATTTGTTACTTCAGACTTTTGCATAAAAATTAAATGAGCAAAAAGAAAGTCTACACGAACTTACAATAAAGCTTGTACTTGTCCATCGCATTAGACAAAAATGATACAGAGAACTGTTTAACACCACAGAACTCATTCATAATTGCACAATTTTTTACGGAAATCTCCGATGCCTCCTCTGCTTCAAGGAAGATAATGACATCTCATTTCCCGATTTCCATCCGATCAAATTGCGTGTCGACCCTCCTCTACATTCACTCCAATCGAATCGCATGTTTATTATTTTTGTTTTTTTTATCTCAGCTCAAACTGATAAAAATTCCGTCATCGACACCGACAAGCCCAACCATTTCTCAATTGCTTGGAAAAGGCAATGGGCTGAAAAGTAGGAATCTGACAGCATGCAAGAGGGGATCATGGGAGAAAGGGCAGAAGAGGAGGCACCAGACAGAAATATGAGGCAGTGGAGGAGAAGCGAGGAAGGAGGACAGAATGGGAGAGGGAAAAGAGAAAGTTGAGGTGGAAGTTAAAGAAATCGATGCTCGTGACATCAAGTTGGCGATGACTCAGATGCAATATGAGGTGTTGTTCCTCCAACCAGAGAGTGGCCTCATCTTGTCAGTAGAACAGTGAACCGGCGTCAAAATTGGGATGAGGAGTGGATTTTAAATGGTTGGTAGTTCGTTTCCGACGGAAGGATTGTGGTTGATAAAGCCGTCTCCCAGTCTACTTCGGGCCTCACTGATGTACGGGAGGTCGCACTGAGAGATGAACCCAACAGACCCGCAGGTGAAGTGTTGCCTCACCTGTAAGGGCTGATGGTGATCCGGAATGGAGCTGAGGGAGGAAGTAAATGGGAACGTGTAGCACTTCCCTCGCTTGGGAGGACATGTTCCAAGAAAGAGATTAGCGGGGAGGGGCGAATGGACAGGGAAATCTCTGTGGAAAGCAGAGTGTTGGCGGAGGGAGGGTGGAGATGAAGGTGTGTTTGGTTGTTGGAGATGAGAGAAGTTGTGGAGGATGATGCCTTGGATGTGGAGGTTCATGGTGTCATAGGGAGGTGGCTGGGAACGGACCCAAGTGCAGGACACAGACACTGAAGTACAGTATTAAAAATAGTTAAAATTAGTAAACATTAAAAATTTAAATTATAAATCATAAATAGAAAATGGAAAGTAAGATAGTGCAAAAAAACCGAGAGGCAGGTCCGGATATGTGGAGGGTACGGCCCAGATCTGGGTCAGGATCCGTTCCGCAGTCTTACCACAGTTGGAAAGAAGCTGTTCTCAAATCTGGCCGTACGAGTCTTTAAGTCCTGAGCTTTCTCCCGGAGGGAACAGAGACAAAAAGTGTGTTGGCTGGGTGGGTCGTGTCCTTGATTATCCTGGCAGCACTGCTCCGACAGCGTGCGGTGTAAAGTGAGTCCACGGACGGAAGATTGGTTTGTGTAATGTGCTGCGCCGTGTTCACGATCTTCTGCAGCTTCTTTCGGTCTTGGACAGGACAACTTCCATACCAGGTTGTGATGCACCCGAGAAGAATGCTTTCTACGGTGCATCTATAAAAATTAGTGAAGATTTTAGCGGACAGGCCAAATTTCTTCACGCTTTGCATGGTAACTACTCTGCCCGTGACTGCGAGGTACGGCAGAGACCTTTGGATACAGATCAGCACATCACAGAAACCATTCTCCCTTCTAGACTTCCCAGTCCCTCAGTAAAGCAGGCAGTGAAATCAAAGATCGCCACAATCTGGGACGTTCTCCTTTTTTCACCCACCCCAATCGGGGAGAAGACACAACAGCCATAAAGCTCAAAGGACAAATGCGAGGAGCCTCAGGAAGCGAGGCGAGTTGGGGGAAGTTAACGGGACTCAGTGGCCAGCATCAGATTCCCCAACACTACATGGAGGAAGCATCACCACCCAACTGGGGGACTGTAAGCACACGCTATGTGATCTTGCGTCACAAAGTGGAGGGCGGGGCAGAGCTGAGTTAAACAAGCTCACGTGACCTGTTAGCGGGACTTCCATTTAATTTCTGCGGAAATAGACAGCCTGGGCTCCTGGTTTGGATCGTTCAATGCAGATTAAGTGATGTCTACGCATTTTTGAGGAACCCAGATAACTGGAAAATAAATGAGTAATTGGCCCTCAGTTCGGGGCTCACGGCCAACATCAGATCTCCCCGCTCGGGATCGGTCTCAATACTCACCGATGGGAAAGTGATATCTTCGGCCCGCAGAGTGATTCCAACCGCCGGCTCCCCGACCCAGGAAGCGAGGACACTATCCCAATCCCGCAGACCAGCCACTTCAGCACTGAGTAGAAAGGAAAACACCGCCCACCCAGAGACAGTGAGCATGCGCGAGGTGAGTGTTACAGCTGCTGCCCATCTGTGGTTAAATGGGGGGGGCGCAAAAGGGATCACGTGATTGGTGGGGTCTCCCACCCGAGGCAGAGACTCCAGCTACGCACCACTCTGTGGAAAGAAACCAGCTTGCCGCTCACATCTCCTCTCACCTTACATGTATTAGACATTTCAACCGCTAGGAAAAATATATCATCTGTCAACTCTATCTGTTCCTCTCTTAATCTTATAAACGTCCATCCAGTCTCACCCCAGCCTGCGCCGCTCTGGAAAAAACAACACAAGTTTGTCCAGCCTCTCGTTACAGCTCATGCCCTTGAATCCAGGCAGTATCCTGGTAAACCTCTTCTGCACCCCCTCCAAAGCCCCGACATCCTTCCAAGAATGGGGGCGACCAGAACTGTATGAAACACTCCAGATGTGGTCTAACTAGATTTATAAAGCTGTGTTACGAACTGTAGCGTTTTAGAAACGAACCAGCAGCAACAGAGTTCACACTGGAGTCATCTCCTATGGATTATACGACGTGAAAGGCACACACATTAGTTGTGGTTCCGTGCACCGATGATCAACGCACTCTTGCGAGCATAGGAGAGTTCCAGGCCTCAGCTGCGACAAACTGAAGCTATCAGATTTTCTCTCTGTCTCTCTCTCTCTCTCTCTCTCTCTCTCTCTCTCTCTCTCTCTCTCTCTCTCTCTCTCTCTCTCTCTCTCTCTCTCTCTCTCTCTCTCTGTCTCTCTCTCTTTTTCTCTTTCTCTCTTTCTCTCCCTCTCTCTCTAGACTGGCCGACTGCCTGTCTGCCGATCTCTCTCTCTGACGGTTAAGTCCACAGTCAGCGCTGTCAACCTGTGACTGACGTCACAGTCCCGCCTCCTCACTCCGGCGCTCTTAAAGAAATAGTCACAGTCCGACCGCAGGCTCGGAACGGCTGCAACACAACTTCCCGACCTTTCAACTCAACGCTTCAACTAATAAGGACTTCCACGTCATTTGCCTTCTTAACCACCCAATCAATCTGTGCAGTCTCTTTCAGGGAGCGATGAACTTGGAGTCTAAGATCCCTCTGATCATTAACACTGTTCAGGGTTTTGCATTTATCAGTGTACTGTCTCATACATTCGACCTAACGAGCTGTCAAGATGATCAAATCTGACTGAGATTTCTCTGGTCCTGTTGAATTTATTGCCAAGTGCACAATTACGGGAAGGTACAGAGAAACACTGATTGTGACAGCATCAGAGGCAAGTACATTCAGATAACACACGGAACACAAATTATACGATTCTCTGTCAGTAACACTCTATAAACATGTTTTATGTCATTAACTGTATGTAAAATACAGTACATGCAGTGGAACAGAGGGATCTGGGAATAGAGATACAAAATTCCCTCAAAGTGGCGTCACAGGTAGATAGGGTCGTAAAGAGAGCTTTTGGTACATTGGCCTTTATTAATCAAAGTATTGAGTATAAGAGCTGGAATGTTATGACGAGGTTGTATAAGGCATTGGTGAGGCCGAATCTGGAGTATTGTGTTCAGTTTTGGTCACCAAATTACAGGAAGGATATAAATAAGGTTAAAAGAGTGCAGAGAAGATTTACAAGGATGTTGCCGGGACTTGAGAAACTCAGTTACAGAGAAAATTTGAATAGGTGAGGACTTTATTCCCTGGAGCGTAGAAGAATGAGGGGAGATTTGATAGAGGTATATCAAATTATGATGGGTATAGATAGAGTGAATGCAAGCAGGCTTTTTCCACTGAGGCAAGGGGAGAAAAAAACCAGAGGACATGGGTTAAGGGTGAGGGGGGAAAAGTTTAGAAGGAACATTGGGGGGGGGCTTCTTCACACAGAGAGTGGTTGGAGTGTGGAATGAGCTGCCAGACGAGGTGGTAAATGCGGGGTTTTTTTTAACATTTAAGAATAAATTGGACAGATACATGGATGGGAGGTGTATGGAGGGATATGGTCCATGTGCAGGTCAGTGGGACTAGGCAGAAAATGGTTCGGCACAGCCGAGAAGGGCCAAAAGGCCTGTTTCTGTGCTGTAGTTTCTATGGTTCTATGGTTCTAGATCTTCATGATCAATATTAAAATGTGCAAAAACAGACTTGGAAATGTTGCATTTGGTCCCTGTCTCCATTCCTCCAGTAGTCCACAACCAGCTCCTTTGATTTTGTCACCATGAGGGAGAAGTTGTTTTCTTGACACCACTGTGTCGGGGTGATGACTTCTTCTCTGTAGGCTGCCTCATAATTATTTGAGATTAGGCCAATCAATGTCGTGTCGTCAGCAAATTTAATTAGCAGATTGGAGCTGTGGGTGGCGACGCAAGTCATGAGTGGCACAGAATGTAAAGGAGGGGGCCAAGGAGACAACCCTGTGGGGTATGTGTGCTGAGGGTGAGAGAGACAGAGGTGAGGGAGCCCACTCTTACCACCTGCCAGTGTTCAGACAGGATTCAGCTACACAAGGCTGGGTGAAGGCCGAGGTCTCTGAGCTTCTTGTTGGTACTTCATGCCTTCGTATGGCTACTGCTCTGCCCATGACTGCAAGGAACTGCAGAGAACTTTGGAGAGCAGAGAACATCAGAGAAACAAGCCTCCCATCCATGGACTCTTCCAACACTTTCCCTGCCTCGGAAAAGCAGGCCGTGTGCTCAAAGATCCCCACAACCTGGATATCCTTGCTGCACACCCGTTCCCCCATCGGGGAAGAGATACAAAAGCCTTAAGCCGCATACTACCAGGCTCAAGGATGGCTTCCTGTCTGCGGTTATAAACCAAATGAATGGTCTCCAGTACAATAAAATGGACTTGACCTCACAATGTAACTCGACGTGACCCTGCACCATATGTCTATCTGCATTGCACTTTCTCTGCAGCCACAATGCTTTCTTACAGCTATTGTTTTGTCCTATATCAGCTCAATGTACTGTCGTAATGTATCGATCTGTGTGGATGGTACGTCAGGCAGATTTTCACTGTAGTTCAGTACGCCATGATAATAAACAAATTCCCCATTTTAATTGTGTGGACACATTAGACAGACTGAGCTTTTGCTCTGGAACCACAGAAGGAAACTTAACTGTTGTCATTTCTAAGGAATGCAAATAAATGGAAAAGGCTTCAATCTCGCATTACGATCTGCGGTAACTGGGATCAGGTGACCGGTGGTGGGTCTCCCATACCAATTATCAGAATCTGGTTTAATAGCAGTGGCATATGTCATGAAATCCGTTGTCTCTGCGACAGCAGTAGAATCTAATTCATAACATTAGATTTTAACAACTACGAATTACAATAATATACATGTTAAATAGTTAAAACATATAAGTAGTGCAAAACTAAAAATAAAAAATGTAATAAACTCTTTTAATTGTGTGGAAATTCTGCAGCAAAGCTTAACTAAACTGTACACATTTATGGGAAGCTCAGAAAAATAGAAAAGGCTAAATTCTCATATGAATGGCTCTGTGTTAAATGTTTAACCAGCATGGTGACTGAAGGCAGCTGCAGGTTCTTGAGGGACTGTTACTGTCAGATTCTGCAGTTCTTGCGGCTGCTCATCGCACGCAGGACTGAACCCTGGTCACTGGGCATTGGAGGAGTCCATTCTGCTGATGTTAGCCTTAACCTAGACTGATGTTTAATATTGTGGATCTGTGAAAGATAAATCAGTTCTGTATCAAATCCCGTGTCTCAGGTACTTTCTGTCTCTACCACACACAGTATACACTAAAGAGACCACTCGGCCTATCTTGTCCTTGCCTATGTTTCTGTTCCATATCAGTATATCAAAATCTTTCCCTGCCGTTCTCCTCTCACTCTCTCTGTGATATCAGGTTGCAGCTGGTCACCACTGCATAGGATAGATTTCCCTTGAATTTCATAGAATCATAGAAATCTACAGCACATTACAGACCCTTTGCCCCACAATGTTGTGCCGACCATGTAACTTACTCTAGAAACTGCTGAGAATTACCCTACCGCATAGCCCTCTATTTTCCTAAGCTCCATCTACCAATCTACTATGTAAGAGTCATTTAAAAGACCCTATTGTATCTGCCTCTACCACTGTCGCTGGCAGTGAATTGCACACACATACCACTCTTTGTTTAAAAAAACTTAACTTTGACATCTCCTCTGTACCTACTTCCATAGAACCATAGAGCCATAGAAACTACAGCACAGAAACAGGCCCTTTTGCCCTTCTTGGCTGTGCCGAACCATTTTCTGCCTAGTCCCACTGACCTGCACACGGACCATATCCCTCCATACACCTCCCATCCATGTATCTGTCCATTTTATTCTTAAATGTTAAAAAAGAACCCGCATTTACCACCTCATCTGGCAGCTCATTCCATACTCCCACCACTCTCTGTGTGAAGAAGCCCCATCTAATGTTCCCTTTAAACTTTTCCCCCCTCACCCTTAACCCATGTCCTCTGGTTTTTTTTCTCCCCTTGCCTCAGTGGAAAAAGCCTGCTTGCATTCACTCTATCTATACCCATCATAATTTTATATACCTCTATCAAATCTCCCCTCATTCTTCTACGCTCCAGGGAATAAAGTCCTAACCTATTCAACCTTTCTCTGTAACTGAGTTTCTCAAGTCCCGGCAACATCCTTGTAAACCTTCTCTGCACTCTTTCAACCTTATTTATATCCTTCCTGTAATTTGGTGACCAAAACTGAACACAATACTCCAGTTTCGGCCTCACCAATGCCTCTTCATAACATTCCAGCTCTTATACTCAATACTTTGATTAATAAAGGCCAATGTACCAAAAGCTCTCTTTACGACCCTATCTACCTGTGACACCACTTTTAGGGAATTTTGTATCAGTATTCCCAGATCCCTCTGTTCTACTGCACTCCTCAGTGCCTTACCATTAACCCTGTATGTTCTACCTTGGTTTGTCCTTCCAACGTGCAATACCTCACACTTGTCTGTATTAAACTCCATCTGCCATTTTTCAGCCCATTTTTCCAGCTGGTCCAAGTCCTTCTGCAGGCTCTGAAAACCTTCCTCACTGTCTACTACACCTCCAATCTTTGTATCATCAGCAAATTTGCTGATCCAATTTACCACATTATCATCCAGATCATTGATATAGATGACAAATAACAATGGACCCAGCACTGATCCCTGTGGCACACCAGTAGTCACAGGCCTCCACTCAGAGAAGCAATTCTCCACTACCACTCTTTGGCTTCTTCCATCGAGCCAATGTCTAATCCAATTTACCACCTCTCCATGTATACCTAGCGACTGAATTTTCCTAACTAACCTCCCATGCGGGACCTTGTCAAAGGCCTTACTGAAATCCATGTAGACAATATCCGCCGCCTTCCCTTAATCCACTTTCCTGGTAACCTCCTCGAAAAACTCCAATAGATTGGTCAAACATGACCTACCACGCACAAAGCCATGTTGACTCTCCCTAATAAGTCCCTGTCTATCCAAATGCTTGTAGATTCTGTCTCCAAGCAGGTTAAAACTGTGCCTCCTCGAGTTAACCGTTTCAGCCCTGGGAAAAAAGCCTGTGGCTTTCCACACGACCAATGCTCTCAACATCCTACACACCTGCATGAATTCCCTGCATGCTTTTCTCCAGGCTGAATAAGACAATGAGCTCACTGTGGTTTGACGTTCTTCAGGGCTCTGGACTATGGTGGTTAAACCCCTTCTTCCCTGATCTTTTCAATGTTTTGGGTCATTTTCACTCATTTCAAAGGACTGTGCCTCAGACAGCTGGGTTGTTGCAATGCGCCTCTAAAGTCTGATAGCAGACCAGGGAGTGAATCTTCGATGGAACCGAGTCAGAAACCGAAGAGTTTTCAGCATGAGTCAGGGCTTTGGGGATCCAGAAAAGATGGGACCTAGAGGAGGAAGAGGAAGAGGAATCAGACCAGCAGGATGTGGCTATAAATGAAAGATCAGTAACATTTCGAAACTGTTTGGTTAATTTCTGCAAAATACTGGAGGAAATCAACAGATTAGGCAGCAAGTGTGGAGAGGAATAAATAGACAATGTTTCGGCCGAGCCCCTTCAGCATGCCTAGACTGTGTACTCCTCTGCTTAGTTGCTGCCAGGATTTTTTGAGTGTGCTTCTCAGTATTTCCAGCAACTTTTGTGTTTCATATCTGCATTTGTAAGAGGATTGTACTTTGGCATGAGATACACGGAATACTTGTTGATATTGAGTATATTGTCTATGGGAGCCGCCACACAAAAAAAACTGAGGTATGGACATGGAACCGGTGCCCGAAGAAACCTTTAATGGTACCATGGTTACCCATAAAGCCCTGCGTTTAGAATTTCGCCGTCGCCGAAGCACCGATCAAATGCGCAGGCGTCAGGGTTGTTGATGTTACCGAATGTCACGCATGCGCGCCGTACACAAAGGGCCCAGGAATGATCGAAGTAGGTAAGAGCGGGTTCTCGGGGGGGGGTCAATTGCTGTGAACCCCGGACACTGTGGCCCACAATCCCGGCACAGTACTGCTCTGGTCCCTCTCTCTCAGCCCCACGATCCGTACACGGGCCTCGGGGAGCTTCCGGCTGATGAGGGAACGGGAACCGATGGATCTCTCAGACAGAGCTGAGCTACAGCTATCTAAATGCGAGGATTGGGAACTCGGAGAAAGGGAACAAAATCTTTTATATCGCCAGTTGAGAAAATCACCTTTGTTCTACCTCTAATCACAAACAAGAGAAAATCTTGTCCATTCGCCCCCCCCCATCCCTCCCCACTGATCTCCCTCCCGGCACTTATCCGTGTAAGCGGAACAAGTGCTACACATGCCCTTACACTTCCTCCCTTACCACCATTCAGGGCCCCAAACAGTCCTTCCAGGTGAGGCATCACTTCACCTGTGAGTCGACTGGGGTGATATACTGCATCCGGTGCTCCCGATGTGGCCTTTTATATATTGGTGAGACCCGACGCAGACTGGGAGACCGCTTTGCTGAACATCTGCGCTCTGTCCGCCAGAGAAAGCAGGATCTCCCAGTGGCCACACATTTTAATTCCACATCCCATTCCCATTCTGACATGTCTATCCACGGCCTCCTCTACTGTAAAGATGAAGCCACACTCAGGTTGGAGGAACAACACCTTATATTCCGTCTGGGTAGCCTCCAACCTGATGGCATGAACATTGACTTCTCTAACTTCCGCTAGGCCCCACCTCCCCCTCGTACCCCAGCTGTTACTCATTTTTATGCACACATTCTTTCTCTCACTCTCCTTTTTCTCCCTCTGTCCCTCTGAATATACCTCTTGCCCATCCTCTGGGTCACCCCCCCCACGTCTTTCTCCCTAGGCCTCCTGTCCCATGATCCTCTCGTATCCCCTTTTGCCTATCACCTGTCCAGCTCTCGGCTCTATCCCTCCCCCTCCGGTCTTCTCCTATCATTTTGCATCTCCCCCTCCCCCTCCAGCTTTCAAATCCCTTACTCACTCTTCCTTCAGTTAGTCCTGACGAAGGGTCTCGGCCTGAAACATCGACTGCGCCTCTTCCTATAGATGCTGCTTGGCCTGCTGCGTTCACCAGCAACTTTGATGTATGTTGCTTGAATTTCCAGCATCTGCAGAATTCCTGTTGTTTGCGTTTAAATTCACTACTGCGAAGCCTCTTCCAGTGATGCCTACACCGAAGAAGTTTAGATCCTCTCTTCGACGGGAGTTCAGTGAAACCATCTCTCACTGCTCCCCATCTGTAATTTCTTCGGCTCTTCAACTTTTCGACCACATTTTGACTCAGACTCGCTATCACAGCCATGTATCCTTTCTTGGAACGTGCCTCCGTCGCCAACTTACTCCAGTTGGCTTTAGGATTCGTTTCCAAGCCTCTCAATTTGGACCTTCTGAGGATCCCAGGTACTCACATTTTATTGACTCTGCCTCTCGCCGCTTCTTCCGTCAAGCTCTGAAGGTGACGCTCTCCGCCATGAGGAGGTACTTGGTGTCCCTATCCCAGACCCTTCCACACTTTCGGGACACTTTCTTCGCCGTCTGTAATGGTCCTACCCGCTATTTCATCCTCCGGCGGATCCACGCCTGCAATCGCCGTTTTTTTGACTTTGTCATGTTAGGCAAAGATCGTAAGATCTTACATCTACGGACTCCAGAGCCTGCCGGCCCCGACGCTAGCAGGCATGAACTTTCAATTGCGGCGCCTGCCATTGATCTCGGCGGCTCCAACACCTCAGGACATATTCAAAACCCGGACTCCAGCAATGACCATGGACACATTCGAAATGATTACGCAACCACCAACTGCGACTCCAGCCTTGAACTCCAGGCCGGGTCTTTATGTGCTGCTGTTGTGACTCCCGTCTCCCCTTCCCCCACCACCACTCCGCAGCCCCGTCTTCCTCAGATCCCACCGTCAGCTCCTGGGCCCTCAGAGGCTCCATCTTCCTCTCACCCCAACCCTCCCCTCTCCATTGACACCCCCAGCCTCCCCCCTCCCCCCTCTGATCCCAGCTCTCATCCGTGCCGGGTCTTTACCATCCCCTCCGACCTTCAACTGTCGGAGGCAGAACGCTCTGTTCTCAGTAAGGGCCTCACGTTTGTCCTCCTTCGCCCACACCTCAGCGAGTTCCGTGTTCGCCACGATGCGGAACTTTTCTTCCGCCGTATCCGTCTCCGAGCC
The DNA here is from genome assembly GCF_963921235.1 of Mobula hypostoma. Taxonomy (NCBI): domain Eukaryota; kingdom Metazoa; phylum Chordata; class Chondrichthyes; order Myliobatiformes; family Myliobatidae; genus Mobula; species Mobula hypostoma. The sequence goes on from NC_086099.1 coordinate 1,265,925, forward strand.
TACTTCTTCGGCAAGGACTCTTCCACCCCCACCGATGACCCCTTCTCCCGTCTTCAACCCTCCTCTTCTTCATGGACACCCCGCTCTGGTCTTCTGCCTGCTCTGGATCTCTTTATTGCCAACTGCCGATGGGACATCAACCGTCTCGACTTCACCGCACCTTGTCCCCATTCCAACCTCACTCCTTCGGAACGCTCTGCTCTCCACTCCCTCCGCACTAATCCTAACCTTATTATTAAACCCGCTGATAAAGTGGGTGCTGTTGTAGTCTGGCGTACTGACCTCTACCTTGCCGAGGCACAGCGACAACTCGCGGATACCTCCTCTTATTTACCCCTCGATCGTGACCCCACTAAGGAGCACCAGGCCATTGTCTCCCACACTATCAACGACTTTATCCGCTCAGGGGATCTCCCATCCACTGCTACCAACCTTATAGTTCCCACACCCCGCACTTCCCGTTTCTACCTCCTACCCAAGATCCACAAACCTGCCTGTCCTGGCCGACCTATTGTCTCAGCTTGCTCCTGCCCCACCGAACTCGTTTCTGCATACCTCGACACTGTTTTATCACCCCTTGTTCAATCCCTTCCGACCTATGTTCGTGACACTTCTCACGCTCTTAAACTTTTCGATGATTTTAAGTTCCCTGGCCCCCACCGCTTTATTTTCACCATGGATGTCCAGTCCTTATATACTTCCATCCCCCATCAGGAAGGTCTCAAAGCTCTACGCTTCTTTTTGGATTCCAGACCTAATCAGTTCCCCTCTACCACCACTCTGCTCCGTCTAGCGGAATTAGTCCTTACTCTTAATAATTTCTCCTTTTGCTCCTCCCATTTCCTCCAAACTAAAGGTGTAGCTATGGGCACCCGTATGGGTCCTAGCTATGCCTGCCTTTTTGTTGGGTTTGTGGAACAATCTATGTTCCGTGCCTATTCTGGTATCTGTCCCCCACTTTTCCTTCGCTACATCGACGACTGCATTGGCGCTGCTTCCTGCACGCATGCAGAACTCGTTGACTTTATTAACTTTGCCTCCAACTTTCACCCTGCCCTCAAGTTTACCTGGTCTATTTCCGACACCTCCCTCCCCTTTCTAGATCTTTCTGTCTCTGTCTCTGGAGACAGCTTATCCACTGATATCTACTATAAGCCTACTGACTCTCACAGCTATCTGGACTATTCCTCTTCTCACCCTGTCTCTTGCAAAAACGCCATCCCCTTCTCGCAATTCCTCCGTCTCCGCCGCATCTGCTCTCAGGATGAGGCTTTTCATTCTAGGACAAGGGAGATGTCTTCATTTTTTAAAGAAAGGGGCTTCCCTTCCTCCACTATCAACTCTGCTCTTAAACGCATCTCCTCCATTTCACGTACATCTGCTCTCACTCCATCCTCCCACCACCCCACTAGGAATAGGGTTCCCCTGGTCCTCACCTACCACCCCACCAGCCTCCGGGTCCAACATATTATTCTCCGTAACTTCCGCCACCTCCAACGGGATCCCACCACTAAGCACATCTTTCCCTCCCCCCCTCTCTCTGCATTCCGCAGGGATCGCTCCCTACACAACTCCCTTGTCCATTCGTCCCCCCCATCCCTCCCCACTGATCTCCCTCCCGGCACTTATCCGTGTAAGCGGAACAAGTGCTACACATGCCCTTACACTTCCTCCCTTACCACCATTCAGGGCCCCAAACAGTCCTTCCAGGTGAGGCATCACTTCACCTGTGAGTCGACTGGGGTGATATACTGCGTCCGGTGCTCCCGATGTGGCCTTTTATATATTGGTGAGACCCGACGCAGACTGGGAGACCGCTTTGCTGAACATCTACGCTCTGTCCGCCAGAGAAAGCAGGATCTCCCAGTGGCCACACATTTTAATTCCACATCCCATTCCCATTCTGACATGTCTATCCACAGCCTCCTCTACTGTAAAGATGAAGCCACACTCAGGTTGGAGGAACAACACCTTATATTCCGTCTGGGTAGCCTCCAACCTGATGGCATGAACATTGACTTCTCTAACTTCCGCTAGGCCCCACCTCCCCCTCGTACCCCAGCTGTTACTCATTTTTATGCACACATTCTTTCTCTCACTCTCCTTTTTCTCCCTCTGTCCCTCTGAATATACCTCTTGCCCATCCTCTGGGTCACCCCCCCCCGTCTTTCTCCCTCGGCCTCCTGTCCCATGATCCTCTCGTATCCCCTTTTGCCTATCACCTGTCCAGCTCTCGGCTCTATCCCTCCCCCTCCTGTCTTCTCCTATCATTTTGCATCTCCCCCTCCCCCTCCAGCTTTCAAATCCCTTACTCACTCTTCCTTCAGTTAGTCCTGACGAAGGGTCTCGGCCTGAAACGTCGACTGCGCCTCTTCCTATAGATGCTGTTTGGCCTGCTGCGTTCACCAGCAACTTTGACGTATGTTGCTAAAATCTGCAGGAGTTGGAAATCCAAGCAACACACACAAAATGCTGGATGAACTCAGCATTAGTACTCTTTTCCATAGATCCTGCCTGGCCTGCTGAGTTCCTCCAGCATTTTTTTGTGTACTCCTTGTTCTCCCTCCTCTGGTGAGAAAATCCTTCATGATCCGCTAAAGGCCTGCTACATAGGTTGTGTGGGAGTGCAAATGAAGTCGATCAAACCCAGAGGAGGTAAAAGTTCTTATCGACAGTGATTTGCTAGCTATTGAAATAAGTACCTCTCTATACAAAATTCAGTGTGCACCATGTTGTTGTCACTGGGTAAAAATTGCATAGCACACGATTTTTGCACACTTATTTCAAATTAGAGGGGACATTGGTGGGAAGGTGGGGAGACCTACAGTGTCCCTGATGCCCTCATCTACAAGATGTGCATCAAGCTGCACTTTAAGGAGTTGGAGCTGGAAATGGACGAGTTCCGGATCATCCGGGCGTTGGAAGGGGTGATGGATATGACATGAAGAGAGGTGAGTTACACCCAAGGTTCAGGACAGGAAACTCGGTGAGAGTCAGGAAGGGGAATGAGGTTAAATAGCCATTGCAGAGTACTCTTGTGGCCATCCCACACAACAACAGGTCGACCACTTTAGAAACTGTTGGGGGGGATTACCTGACAGAGGAAAGCAAATAGATGATAGGGGATTTGTTAGTTAGGGGAACAGAACTAGAAGGGGTCTAATATCCTAGTGGTAAGGCTTGCTAGTGCTTCCCTGTGGGGTGGGTGGTTAAACTAAGTTGCAGGGAGGATTGGAGCCAGAATGACAGAACAGATAGTGGAGAGGGTGAATTGAATTGATTTGACTTTTACATGAAGAGTAGAAATCTTTACGTTATCTCTCTGTGCAATTAATAGTAATTTATAATAATGAATATGTACAACAGGACACTCAATATAAAATAGAAATACAATTGTATCAGCATGAATTAATCAGTCTGATGGCCTGGTGGAAGAATCTGTCCTGGAGCCTGTTGGTCCTGGCTTTTATGCTGTGGTACCGTTTCCCGGATGGTAGCATCTGCAATAGTCTGTGGTTGGGGTGACTCGGGTCCCCAATGATCCTACGGGTCCTTTTTACACAGTAATGTTAATATCCTGGATAGTGGGGAGTTCGCATCTACAGATGGGATGGGCTGTCTGCACCACTCTGTGCAGAGTTCTGCGACTGAGGGAAGTATCGTTCCCATCTCAGGCGGTGATGCAGACTCTCAGGATGCTCTCAAGTGTGTCCCTGTAGAAATTTGTGGAACCATACCAAACTTTTTCAACAGTCTGAGGTGAAGGAGGTACTGTTGTGCCTTTTTCATCACACAGCCGGTATGTATAGTCCGGGTGAGATCCTCGGTGACATGTATGCCGAGGAACTTAAAGCGGTTCACCCTCTCAACAGCAGATCCATTGAGGTCAAAAGGGTTTATCCTGTCTCCATTCCTTCTGTAGGCCACAATCAGCTCCTTTGTTTTTGTAACATTCAGGGAGAGGTTGTTCTCTGGACACCAGACAGATGTTGTTCAGACCTCAGACAAAGTCAGCAATCAAAAGGTTGAGCATGGTGCAATGACTGTCCCAAGCTGTGTTTATCACAATCCAAGAAGCATCGTTGGAAAGCCAGATGAGCCCAGGACATGGAATTAATGATATTGTAGCCATTACTGGGAGTTGGTTGCACCAAACAGTCTAGGGGATTTAGAGGAACAAATTTGTAGAGAGATCGCAAACTATGCCAAGAAACAAAGGTTGAGATTGTAAGCAATTTTAAATTTCCGTATATTGAATAGGACTCCCATACTATAAAAGGACTAGATGGGGTAGAGTTTGTCAAATGTGCCCTTAATCAGTACGTCGAATTTCCTCCGTAGAAGTGTGCAATAAGCTATTGGGAAATGATCCAGGGCTAGTGACAGAAATTAGTGTATGGGAACACTTTGCAGCTAGTGATCATAATGCCATGAGATTCCAAGTAAATATAGAAAGAGAGAGGTCAGGAGCATGGGTTGAGAATCAAAATTGGAGAAAGGTCAATATTGATGGTATCAGAAAGGATCTGACAAGTGTGGTTTGGGACAGACTGTTTTCTTGCAAAGGAGTACTTGGTAAGTGGGAGTTCTTCAGAAGTGAAATTTTGAGGATGTGGAGTTTGTATGTGTCTGCCAAAATAAAAGTTGAAACGTAACTGGTGCAGGGAACCTTGGTTTTCCAGAGATATTGAGGCCCCGGATATTTTGCTCCTCTAAATGCCTCAGACTGTTGGGTGCAACCAAGACTCATTAATGACTACAATATCATAATTTCATGTCCTGACCTCATGTGATTCTTTTAAAGACATATTCTGTTGGTTTTTAAAAGCTTCCCAATATTTTGCGCTCTATTATTTACCCTCTCTTTGGCTTCTCATTTCAGCCACGGTTGTGTCCTCCTGCCTTTCCAATGCTTCCACTTCTTTGGGATGTATCTATCACTCAGCTCCCGAATTGCTCCCAGAAACTCCAGCCATTGCTGCTCCGTTGTCACTCCTACCTTTTCCCTTCCAAACAAGTTTGGCCAAAGTATGGAGAAGTTCAGTGCAGAAACAGGCCATTTGTCCCATCTAGACAATGCTGAAAACAATTAAGCTGTCTAATGCAACTACCTGCACCAGGACAATCGTCCTCTATACCCCTACCATCCACCTACCTGTCCAAACTTCTCTTAAATGGTGAAATTGAGCTCACATGCACCATTTGTGCTGGCATCTCATTCCACATTCTCACAATCAATTCAGTGAAGAGGTTTTCCATGTGATCCCGTAAAATTTTTGTTAAATGTGGAAGCCAATTACCCATGACCTTTGGTTGTCGTTCCACCCAACCTCAGTGGAAAAAGCTACTTGCATTTACCCTATCCATACCCTAATAATTTTGTATACTTCCAACAATCCTCAAGGCAATGTATAATTTCCTGTTTTTGTTTAGAGCCTTCTTTAGGTGTATAAAATGAGGAGGGGTAAGATTGTGTGGATAGCCAGAGGTTTTTTTTTCCCAGGGCTGAAATGGCTAACATGAGGGGCATAGTATTCGTTGTGGCTATCCCTTGAGGTCGAGGATGATGGTCTTCGTTCTGTTGATCTACTTAGGGGCTCTCGTGGCTTATGAGTCCAACCTTGGCTTTGAAAGTTCTTCCGCATTCAGAACAGGTAGTTCCAGATGGCAGATCGGTCTTTGGCTGTTGCTGCCTCTCTTTCCATTTTCTTCTCTTTTCTTCTAATTCCGCACGTCTGTTGGCTTCGAAAGTTGCTGTTCCTTCTCGGATGATGGCTTGCCAGAGTTTCCTGTCCTTGCCATTAGTTTCCCAATAGTTGATGTCGATATTACATTTCTTCATGTTGGCTTTTAAGACGTCTTTAAATCTCTTCTGTTGTCCGCCTCTTTTACGTTTGCCTTCTTTAAGCTGGGGGTAGAAGATTTGTTTTGGCAGACGTTCGACTTTCATCCGAACAACATGACCGCTCCATCTTAGTTGGTTCTTGATGACGTAGGCTTCAATGCTTGTTGTTTTTGCTTCATTTAGCACACTGACGTTGGTTCTTCTATCTTCCCAGCTGATACTTAAGATGTTATGAAGACGGCGTTGATGGAGCTTTTCAAGTGCCTTCAGATGTCGTCGGTATGTTGTCCAGGTTTCTGATGCATACAGGAGCGTTGGGATCACCACTGCTTTGTACACTAACATTTTGATGTCTGTTCTTATGTTACGATCATGAAAGGCTCTTGTTCGGAGACATCCAAAAGCTGCTTCAGCGCGTTTAAGATGATGTTGGATCTCGTTATTAAGGTCGACATTGGAGGAGAGGTGACTTCCAAGATACGGAAAGTGGTCCACGTTTTCCAGGGTAGTTTGGCCAAGTTGAAATGATGGTTCCATTAAGGTGCTTGGAAATAGGCACCAAGGGGATATCAGGGTTAAGTTTTTTTACACAGTCAGTGGTGGGTGCGTGGAATGCACTGGCAGGAGCGGTGGTCAAGGCAGATACAACAGGGTCTTTAACAGCCTCTTAGATAGGTACATGGAGCTCAGGAAAATAGAGCACTATGCACAAGAGAAATTCTTGGCAGTTTCTAGAGTAAGTTACATGGTTGGCAAAGCACTGTGGGATGAATGGCCTGAAATATGCTGTAGATTTCTATGTTCTGTGTTCTATGTTGAACAGCGAAATAACTTTGACTATCCTACAATCCTCTGATAACTCCCCTGTCACTAAGGATGATTTAATTATCTCTGCTAGGACCCCGACAATTTCTGCACTTGCCTCCCGTAGGGTCCGAGGGAGCACCTTGTCATACCCTGGAGATTTATCCACCCTAATCTGCCTCAGGATAGCAAACCTCTCTTCTTCTTTAATCTGTACAGCGTCCACGATGTTAATGGCACTTTTCCACACTCCCATAGACCCTGTGTCCATCTCCGGAGTAAATAGAGATGAAAAAATATCTAAGATCTCCCCCATCTGTTTTGGTTCCATACGTGGATTGCCATTAAACAATTTTGTCTCTTGAGGTCCTTTTGTTCTTAATCTACATCTAGAATCCCTGATGTTTGTCCTTCATCTTTTCTGTGAGGGCAACCTCATCCCTTCTTTTAGCCATCCTGATTTATTTCTTATGTGTTCTCTTGCATTTCTTATACTCCACAAGAACCTACCTGCCTATCCCTGTTATGCAACTCCATTTTGCGCTTCACTGGGGTCTCAATATCTCTTGAAAAACAAGGGTTCCTACAGTTTCTGTCTTTACCTTTTATTCTGACAAGCACATACCCGCTTTGTACTTTCAAAATTTCGGTTTGAAGGCCTCCCATTTACTAAGCACACCTTTGCCATAAAGCAGCCTGTCCCAGTCCACAGTTGCCAGATCCTAGTGTCATAATTCCAGGTGTTGATCCATGCCCTGAACACATCCGCCTTTCCTACACTGCTCCTTGTATTGAAATATACAGGGCTCAGCATATTCACTGCACCATGCTCAACTTTTTCATTCCTGACTTTGAGGACAGAACAACAACTGTCTCCACAACCCCTCCACTATCTGTTCTGTTATTCAGGCTCCCATTCCCCGTGCAACTTTAAACACCCACCTACCCCCACCTCCCACCATGCAGCTCTATCACCCCTTTGGCTTTCATCTCCAGATCAATAAAAAGGAGGTGCATACCAGGTACAGGCAGATAGGAACAAATGGGGTACTTATGAAATACAGGAAATTCAAGTGAACACTTATGAAAGAAATAAAAGAAGGCATGAGGTTGCCCGAGCAGACAAGGTGAAGGAGAATCCTCAGGGAGTCTGCAGATATGTTAAGAGCAAGAAGATTGGAAGGGAAAAAATTAATCCTCTGGAAGATCAGAATGGTAAACCATATGAGGAGACAAAATATATGGGGGAGATTTTAAATATTATTTTTGCATCTGTGTTTACTCAGGAGATGGACACAGAGTCCATAGAAGTGGGGCAAAGCAGCATCAACTTCATGGACCCTGGACAGATTACAGAGGTGGAGGTGTTTGCTGTCTTAAGGCAAATTACCATGGATAAATCCCCAGGGCCTGACAAGTTGTTCCCTGGGACCCTGTGGAAGACAACTGCAGAAATTGTCGGGGCCCAAGCACAGATATTTAAATCATCCTTAGTGACAGGTGAGGTACTGGAGGATTGGAGGACAGCCAATGTTGTTTTGCTGTTCAAGAAAGGCTCTAAAAACAAACAAAGAAATTGTACGTTGGTGAACTTGACATCAGTAGGGGGAATGTTATTGGAACGTATGTACAGGAACCGGATATATAAGTACAGGTGCACATTACTTTATCCGAAATTCTGAAATCCAAAAAGCTCTGAAAACCGAAGTCTTTTCGCCAACAGCTGACGTCACTCAGGTGTGACGTGGCAGCACCAGCAGAGGCCGCCAGACATCAGTTGTGGCTCAGCGCTCGTACTGGTTTGAGAAATGGAAAATGGAGTTTAATGCAGACAAGTGCAAGGTGTTGCACTTTGTTAGGACCTGCCAGGGTAGGTCTTACACAGTGACTGGTCGAGCACGGAGGAGTGATGTAGAAGAAAGGGATCTGCAATTACAGGTCCATAATTCACTGAAAATGGTGTCACAGTTTGATTGGGATGGAAAGAAAGATTTTGGCCCATTGGCCTTCATGAACCAAAGTACTGACAACAGATGGATGTTATGTTGGCTTGTGTAAGACATTGGTGAGGCCTAATTTGGAGTATTGTGTGCAGTTTTGGTCACCTACCTACAGGAAAGATGTAAAAGAGGTTGAAAGAGTTCAGAGAAAATTCACAAGGATGTTGCCAAGTCTGGAGGACTTGGGTTATAAGGAAAGATTGAACAGGTCAGGACTTTATTCCTTGGAATGTAGAAGATTGAGGGGAGATTTGATTGTGATAGAGGGGCATAGATGGGTAAATGCAAGCTGGCTTTCTCCACTGAGGCTGGATGGGACTACAACCAGAGGCCATGGGTTAAGGGTGAAAGGTGAAACATTAAGGGGAACATGGGAGAAACTTCATCACACAGATGCTCATCTGGGTGTGGAATGAACAGCCAGCACAACTGATGCATGCGAGCTGAATTTCAACATTTAAGAGGTACCTGGATGGTAGGGGTATGGCAGTGGGCAGTTTAAATAGTTCAGCACAAACTAGATGGCCCACAGGACCTGTTTCTGTGTTGTACTTCTCTATGACTGTGACAAGAACCTGAAATAATACTAATGTTTCTGAGATAACATACTGGAGAACATTGTATCATTTCTTAATGCATGCATTTCTAAATGACAATAAACGAGGACTGAGTGTCCTCATAATCTAATCTAATATTCACTCTAAATCCTTTTAACAGCTGTGCGGACCAACCATTCATCTCAGCAGGAATTTTTTATATGGCATTAAAATTGTGGCACTTCAAATTAATACTACATAAAAGAAAACCCCAGCTGCACATCAACAAAGGCTATTTATGTGAAAGTGTTTCAGTTACTGTGGGGCCAGGCACCTACGCAGCTCAGCGGGAACAGGGAATAATACCAATGGAGAGAGTCAAACTGAGCCAGGTCACAGATTGGAGATGGCAGAAATGCCCCATTCTTATAGAGACAGGAACAGCATCAGAGAATTTGATGGTCATTCCAGATACCAGCACTGTGCCCAGTTAGAAGATGATCTTTCTGTGAAACTTGGGTTGAACTTCACTGTAACAGTGTGATGCCAGATCACACCTTGACAACTCAAGTGATCTCATCTGAAATGTTGTCATTCACCCATTGATGGATATTGTAAATCTTTTTACAGGTTAAAAACGAGAAGGAATTTGTCTATGGGAATCTCGAAAACCACATGCCAGTTTTGCTGTCTCTGTCCAGATATTTAAGAAGTGGAGCAAGGGATTCACTCGATCATCCTTCCTGCTCAGACTGTGGGGAGGGTTCACTCGATCATCTGACCGACTGGCATGTTCATCATTTTACACAGGGGAAAGGCCATTCACCTGCTCAGACTGTAGGAATAATTCAGTCAGTCATCTCAACTGAAGGTACCTCAGCAAATTCACACTGGGACAAGGCCATTCATCTGTTCTGTGTGTGAGAAGGGATTCAGTCGGTCTTCCCATCTATGGGCACACTGGTCAGTTCACACTGGGCAGAGGCTGGTCATCTGGTGAATTTGTGGTAAGGATTCACTCGGTCCACTGAACAAATGGCTCACCAGCGAGTTCACACCGGGGAGAAGCCGTTCCCCTGCTTAGACTGTGGGAAGGGATTCACTCGGTCATCCAACCTTCAGGCACACCAGTCAGTTCACACTGCAGAGAGGGATTTCACCTGCTCAGACTGTGGGAAGAGATTTCCTTACTCTTCCACCCTACAGAGTCACCAGCGAGTTCACACTGGGGAGAAGCCATTCACCTGCTCAGTCTGTGGGAAGAGATTCACTCAGTCATCCACCCTACAGAGTCACCAGCGAGTTCACACTGGGGAGAGACCATTCACCTGCTCAGTCTGTGGGAAGAGATTCACTCAGTCATCCAACCTACAGAGGCATCAGCAAGTTCACACTGGAGAGAGGCCGTTCACCTGCTCAGACTGTGGGAAAGGATTCACTTTGTCATCTCACCTACTGACACACCAGTCAGTTCACACTGGGGAGAGGCCGTTCACCTGCTCAGACTGTGGGAAGACATTCACTCAGTCATCCAACCTACAGAGACACCAGCGAGTTCACACTGGGGAGAAGCCGTTCACCTGCTCAGACTGTGGGAAGAGATTCACTCAGTCATCCACCCTACAGAGTCACCAGCGAGTTCACACTGGGGAGAAGCCATTCACCTGCTCAGACTGTGGGAAGGGATTCACTCAGTCATCCACCCTACAGAGACACCAGCGAGTTCACACTGGGGAGAAGCCGTTCACCTGCTCAGACTGCGGAAATGGATTCACTCAATAATCTGACCTATTGACACACTAGACAGTTCACAGTGGGAAGTGGCAGTTCACCTGCTCAGAATGTGGGAAGGGATTCACTCGGTCATCTCAACTACTGGTACACCAGTCAGATCACCCAGGGGAGAGGCCGTTCAGTATTATCTTATTGGGGAGAAGGTTCTAACAACAGAAGTACAGAAGGTGTTACATGCCCACAGTTTTGTTTCTGTGAGCGTTACCTTATGACGTATGCTGACGGTATATAAGAAGTGTGGCACAGTGCTGAGAGAGGGAGTCGAGGGAAAGAGAGAGAGTGAAGATTGCAGACTTCGAGCTATCCGGGAACAGCTCACGATCGAGAAGGGTAAAGTGTAATGCTTACCCAAACCCAAAGGATTTGGTTAATCAGCGGCACACTGTGCATTGTGGAGATGTGTCTGTCCTTCGTATGATCCATGGGTGTGGATTTCATGACGGTCACTTTGTGAAATCGCTCTTCGTGGACTTCAGAACAGTATTCCTCGGCTGGGATTTTTGGTAACCGTTTCTTCGTTTGCTAGCCGTGGAATCTTTGGAATTCGCCGTGATCGCCTCGTCACTGCACTGTGAATCCACAAGTCTCTCCTCTCACCTATTTCATGAATTACTGGGACTCTCTGAACTGCCACTGTAAGACGCTGCTTGAATAAGGTTTGTTAAGAACGGGTTCTAAGGTTGACTGTAAGGGAGCTATAGACGCATAACACTGTTAACTTCTGTGTAAGAAAGTAGTTTATTTAAAATTGTATATTTTTGAGTAGATGTAAATAAATATAGTCATCTCTTGCTGCTGGTATGTTAAGAAGTCGTAACAAAATTGGGAGCTCATCCGCAATATGAATAAAATTGGAGCTTATTGATTGATCGATTATCGAACTCATTGGTTAGTACGCTTTTGATTGACTTGTGTAGGGAAACCAGCAGCGATGGATATTGCGGCATTTCTGGCATCGCCGGACCCTAAGGCATTAGGGGATGCCAGAAAGCACGACTTGTTGGCCATTGCTAAAAATCTAAAACTTACTGAGGTGAAACGGTCTATGAAAAATGTGCAGATTTAGAGGAGAATAGCTGAGCATTATATTTCTTTGAGGAAGTTTGAAGAGGGGGTGTTAGAATTGTTTCCTGAAAGTAAACCCAGTGATCTTGAGCTCCAGTACAAGTTGGAAAAACTAAAGATGGAAGCTGAGGATAGGCGAAGACTACAACAGCTCGAGTTTGAGTTACGAGAAAACAGCTTGAGGCTGAGGCAGCAGAAAAACAGAGGCGGTTTGCAGCTGAAGAAGCAGGAAAACGGAGAAAGCAGAAAGACAAAGGAGGTTTGATTTAGAGAAGATGGAGAAGTTGGAGCAAAGGGGTCTAGCGTTTGACTCTGGTGATAAGTTTGTGGCCAGTCAGGAAGTTAAACTGGTCCCTCCATTTGATGAAACTAGGGTTGATAAATACTTCCAGCATTTTGAGAAAGTTGCTCAGAGCCTGAAGTGGCCGGAAGGAAGCTGGCCTCTCTTGTTACAGAGTGTATTTTAGGGTAAGGCTCAGCAGGCTTATTCTGTCCTATCAATTGAAGATGCAGCTAAGTATGAGATTGTGAAACAGGCTGTGCTTAAAGCCTATGAACTGGTTCCAGAAGCCTATAGGCAAAGGTTTAGAAATTTGAAGAAGTCTGTGAACCAGACTCGTGGAATTTGCTTATGAGGAATCTGTGTGTTTTGAAAGATGGTGCACATCTAAAAATGTGGATGGTAATTTTGAGAAACTAAAAGAGTTAATTTTAATTGAAGAATTTAAAAGGTGCGTCCACAATGACATAAAGAAATACTTGGATGAAAAGAATGCTGCCACTTTACAAGAGTCTGCTACATTAGCAGATGAGTTTGCTCTAATGCACAAGGCTAAGTTCACCCTGAGTAAGACCTTCCAAAAGAGTAGCATGGATAATCAGGGTAAACCAGAAATCAAATCTGGGTCTAGTGACAAAGGTAGGGATGAAGGGAAGCAGTTAAAGTAGAAACGCTCTGGTCCTACTTGTCACTATTGTAGGAAACCTGGTCATGTTATGGCTAATTGTTTCCTTCTGAAAAAGAAGAAGGAAAAGGAGGCAGTTCCAGGGGCCTGTGTTCAAAATGTTGAAACACCCATGAACGCATAAGGATCTGCGCATTCTGATGAAGCTCTGTCAATGGCTAAAACGTCTGGTCAGGTTAGGAAAGAATTCCTTCATTTTACCTCAGATGGGTTTGTTTCAGTAAAGGAAGGGTCAATCCTGGTACCGGTGAAAATTCTTCGAGATACTGTGGCTTCTCAGTCACTTACCTGTGTGCTTTGATAGTGTTCTAAAGTTTGGTGACGAGACTGTCACTAGTGAGATAAACCTTATCAAAGGCATTGGAGGCGACATTGTCTCTGTGCCTCTGCACACGGTAATTTTGAAATCAGAGTTACTTACATGACTTGTTAAAGTAGGACTACGACCCAGTTTACCGGTGGAAGGTATTTCTTTGTTGTTAGGGAATGACCTAGCAGGTGGTAAAGTTGTTCCTGAAGTGCAGCTGACAACTAAGCCAATCAATGATGATTCAAAGGTAGACCCTAACATTTACCCCTCGTGTGCAGTAACTCAAGCTAGCGCCAAGTAAATTGCCAATGCAGATGGGTCCTGTGCAGCATGATTTAGCTACTCATGATAGCCCAAATAGGGAATCAGATTTTGATGACTTGTCAGGGACTTTTCTGCCTTCATTGTTTCACCAGGATCCAGGTATTAAATCTGATAATAAAGATTTATCTCTGTCTAGGAAGGAGTTTATAGCAGAACAGAGCAGAGACCCTGAGATTTAAGTTTTAAGAGAAAAAGCTCTCTCAAGTGAGGAGATTGATAAAGTGCCAGTAGGATGTTACTTCAAAGATGGAGTGTTAATGAGGACATGGAGACCACCTGATGTTCCTGCAAATGGGCAATTGTTCACCAGGTTGTAGTTCCAAAAACCTATAGGAATGAGATTTTAACTTGGGCCCATAGTAAATTGTTGGGTGGCCAGCTAGGTGTGAATAAAACTGTGAACAAAGTTTTAAAACAATTCTTCTGGCCTAGGTTGAGGAAAGATGTTGCAACATTTTGCAGGACTTGTCACACTTGCAGGTTGTGGGTAAACCTAATCAGGTCACCCCAGTGGCTCCGCTGCAGCCTGTTCCTGCATTTGGTGAACCATTTTCTGAAGTTATTGTGGATTGTATTGGCCCATTGCCAAAGACTAAAGCTGGTCATCAGTATTTGCTAACTATCAAGTGTACAGCATCTAGATTTCCAGAGACAATACCTCTCAGAAATATAAAAGCCAAAACTATGTCGAAGGCTCTCGTAAAGTTTTTTACTTTATTTGGTTTGCCGAAAGAAATTCAGTCTGATCAAGGGACTAATTTTATGTCAGGATTACTCCAGCAGGTAGTTTACAAACTGGGAGCCAAACAGATTATGTCATCCGTGTATCATCCAGAATCCCAAGGGACCTTTGAAAGATTCAATTCTACCCTCAAAACCATGATTAGGACAGTCTGTATTAAAAATGAGAAGGTTTGGGATGAGGGAGTGTCACGTACCCCGTGACGGGTTAAAGAACCAGCTGAGATGGAAAACACTTTGGAGTCCAGTATTGCTATTAACTAATAATATTTATTAGTAACTACGCAATACAGTAATATAAATGTAGGTAAATCAAACAGGTTAGCAGTGATTATATGTAAGTAAGTAAATCAGTAAGTGTGGAAATATATATGAAAACCAAGCTTCTTCAAGTCTAGGGGTAAATAGATAGTCTTACGATGATGAGTGAAGTTCAATAGACAATAGGTGCAGAAGTAGACCATTCAGCCCTTCGAGCCTGCACTGCCATTCTGAGATCATGGCTGATCAGTACAGTTCGTGGAGTTGAGTTGAGTAGTGATGGAGAGGGGGAGATTTGAGTCTTCAGGTCAGCTGACGCCGTCGATCTTCTCGTCGTTGTCCGAAATCCTTTAAAAGTCACCGATTGTGACCACAACAAAGGGGACCGTTTTTCTGTGGTGGAGCTATCAACCCAGGCGAGGATTCGACACACAAACAACTCCCCATCGGTCACTCCCTTTTCACACTGCAAGAGCCACTGATCGATCCTCCAAAAACCCACTTTTTCTGTGGGCACAACAAAGCTCATTCAGTGTCCAAAAACATGTGCCTGAGGTCTATCATCTGACCTTCTATTTATCTCAGTATACTGAGTACCAACTGTCTCTCAAATAGCTCCTCCCATCTCTCTCTGTGTAAGAATGCACTAGCAGGCAATGTGCTTGGGAAATATAAACTCCCTGCCGAAAAATCATAACATCGATTGTCCATCAAATAACGCCACCCTCGGTCACTATAGTGACTTACGAGCTGCTCGGTGCTCTCTCTCTCTCCAACTGAGCAGAAATCCAAAAGTTCCTCCCCGTGCCTTAAAGTGACAGTCCAAAAGTTAGTCTTCGTCTCTCTCTCTTTCTCTATCTCTTTTCAAAACAAGATGTCGGCATTAAATACCTCTCTCTCTCTCTTTTCAAAAGCACAGTTCATAGGGGTAATTTAGGACCCCATCACAGGGAGTTTATTTGCTTATATTTGCAGTAATGGAGTCAGTACAAGAGTCCCTAGGCTTTAGTCCCTTTGAACTTGTATTTGTTTACCAGGTCCGAGGACCTTTGGCATTGTTAAAGGAACAGTGGGTTAACAATGACATGCACGTTAATTTGCTAGATTATGTTTTGAAGTTTAGGGAAAATTGCAAAGGGCTTGCAACCTAGCAAAGGAAAATTTAAAATCAGCCAGGAAAGAATGAAAACTTGGTGTGATAAATAAGCCAGAATTCAAGCCGGGAGATAAAGTGCTTGTTTTGTTTCCTGTACTGTCACGAACCCCGTTACAGGAATAAAGAACCAGCAGAAATAGAAAACACTTTGGAGTCCAGTATTGCTATTAACTAATAATATTTATTAGTAACTATGCAATACAGTAATATAACTGTAGATAAATCAAACAGGTTAGCAATGATTATATATATAAGTAAGTATATTGGTTTAAGTGTGGAAATATCTATGAAAAACCAAGCTTCTTCAAGTCTAGGGGTAAAAAGATACAGTCTTACGATGTTGAGTAAAGTTCAGTTCGTGGTATTGAGTTGAGCAGTGATGGAGAGAGAGAGAGGGAGAGATTTGAGTCTTCAGGTGAGCTAACGCCGTCGATCTTGTTGTCCTTCGAAATCCTTTAAAAGTCACCGACTGTGATTTTAACAAAGGGGACCGGTTTTCTGTGGTGGAGCTATCCCCCAGGCGAGGGTGGACACATGGACAACTCCCCACCAGTCAACCCCTTTTCTTTCTTTCACTGCAAGAGCGACAGATCGATCCGCCTGATTGATCCTCCAACACCCACTTTTCCTGCGGGCACAACAATGCTCATTCAGTGTCCAAAACATGTGTCTGAGGTCTATCATCTGACCTCCTATTTTATCTTCCCGAGCTGGATACCAGCTATCATTCAAATAACTCCTCCTTCCTCTCTCTGTGTAAGAAATGTAAGCAGACAAAAGTCCTTGAAGAAGTATTAACAACCTGCCGAAAATCATAACGTATAAGATCCTAAAGGGATTGGACAGGCTAGATGCGGGAAGATTGTTCCCGATGTTGGGGAGGTCTAGAACGAGGGGTCACAGTTTGAGGATAGAGGGGAAGCCTTTTAGGACCGAGGTTAGGAAAAACTTCTTCACACAGAGAGTGGTGAATCTGTGGAATTCTCTGCCACAGCAAACTGTTGAGGCCAGTTCATTAGCTATGTTTAAAAGGAAGTTAGATATGGCCCTTGTGGCTACAGGGGTCAGGGGGTATGGAGGGAAGGCTGGGTTCTGAGTTGGATGATCAGCCATGATCATAATAAATGGCGGTGCAGGCTCGAAGGGCCGAATGGCCTACTCCTGCACCTATTTTCTATGTTTCTATAACATCTATTGTCCATTAAATAACCCTGACTTCGGTCACCATAGCAACTTACAAGCGGCTCGGTGCCATCTCCAACTCCAACTCAGCAGAAATCCAAAAGTTAACCAGTTCTTTCTCGTTCCTTAAAGTGAGAGTCCAACAGTTAGTCTTAGTCTCTCTCTCTCTCTCTCTCTCTCTCTCTTTTCAAAACAACATGCTGGTGTTAAATAACTCTCTCTCTCTTTCAAAAGCACAGTTCATAGGGGTAATTCAGGACCCCGTCACAGTACAAACAAACCCTCTACAAGCTAAGTTTCATGGTCCCTTTGACATTGTGGCTAAAGTTAATAATGTGGACTATGTAATCAAAATGCCAGATTGATGAAGGCCAACACAGCTTTGTCACGTAAATATGCTTAAGCTGTGTCATGAAAAACAAACTGCAGCTCTGGCGGTTGCTGTAAACAAAGATGGGTGTGAGCTCTCTGGAAATTTATTAGCTGATCTATCTGAGGCCTATTTTAAACCGAACATCATTTCAGCCAGATTGACAAATTCAACTATTTTGGAAAATATTGATGAGAAACTGGCCCATTTACAGCCACAGCAGCAGCAGAAGAAGCAGTTAATTATGAAATTTAAGGATTTATTTCCTGATATCCCAAAAAGAACCACAGTGGCTTACATGATGTAGATGTGGGTAATAACAAACATATAAAACAACATTCATATCATATGAATATTGAAAAATGTAAACTTGCTGAACAAGTAATTGACTATATGTTAGAAAATGATATTATTAGACCTTCTACTTCAGATTGGAGTTCAGCTTGTGTCATGGTACCTAAACCAGATGGTAGTATCAGGTTCTGCACTGATTACCAAAAAATCAATGTTGTAACAAAAACAGATGCTTATCCAATCCCTAGAGTGGATGAGACAAGGTTGGAAAAGCTAAATTTCTTGCAAAGATTGATCTGCTAAAACGATATTGGTGTGTTCCATTAACAGATAGAGGTAGACAAATTTCTGACTTTGTGATGCCTTCTAGGTTGTATGAATACAATGTTCTGCCATTTGGAATGAAAAATACTCCAGGAACATTTCAGAGAATGATCAATTATGTAATTCAAGGGTTAGAACATACAGAAGCCTATATTGATGATCTAGTCATGGGGAATGACACTTGGGAAGCCCATATCACTGCAGTGGAAAAGCTGTTTGACAGGCTCTCAAAAGCCAACCTTACAATTAACCTAGCTAAGAGTGAATTTGGCCATGCCACTGTGACCTGTCTTGGTTATGTTGTAGGTCAAGGCAGGTTGGCTCCTGTTCAGGTAATTTCTAAGGTTCCCATTCCAACCAGGAAAAGGGCTCTTAGAAGATTTCTGGGAATGGCCAGATATTATCGCAAGTTCTATAAGAACTTTGCAGATATTGTTCTCCCATTGACTAACCTCCAGAAGAAGGGTGAAAAGTTTGTTTGGACAGAACCTTGTCAGGAGGCATTTGATAAATTGAAAGCTATCTTATGTCACCAATCTGTGCTCAAGTCACCTGACTTTGCAAAGCCGTTCTCCATACCTGTGGATGCCAGTGATGAAGCTGCAGGAGCAGTGTTACTACAAAGGGATGATTATGAAGATGCTGACCATCCTGTGGCTTACTTCTCAAAGAAATTCAATGAGCATCAAATAAATTATTCCACCATAGAGAAGGAATTATTATCACTTATTTTGGCTTTGCAGCATTTTGATGTGTATGTTTAACCAGCTCAGAAACCACTTGTGGTTTATACAGATCATAATCCATTGGTGTTCTTGAAAAACAAAAATAGAAGGTTGCTGAATTGAAGTTTGTTTTTGCAAGAGTATGATTTCATGATAACTCACATTAAAGGCAAAGATAATGTAATTGCCGATTGTCTTTCCAGATGTTAAACTTGCAATGTAATTTTAATAATGGAGTGGAATTTAATATTTGTATATGCTCCGGTAATATATTGTATTAGTTTGTAGTGTGCTGTATGATAACCGTATATGTATTGTTCCACATATTGTAGATTGTAGTTAAAATTTTACTCTTACAGATCAAAATTTTCTCTTCTTGGGGGGAGATATTATGTGTCCACAGTTTCATTTTCCTGGGAGTCCACAGTTTTGTTTCTGTGAGCGTTACCTTATGACATATGCCGATGGTATAAAAGAAATGTGGGCACAGTGCTGAGAGAGGGAGTCAAAGGAAAGAGAGAGAGAGTGAAGATTGCAGACTTCGAGCTATCCGGGAACAGCTCACGATCGAGAAGGGTAAAGTCTAATGCTTACCCAAACCCTAATGAATGGGTTAATCAGGGGCACATTGTGCATTGTGGAGACGTGTCTGTCCCTCGTATGATCCATGTGTGTTGATCTCATGACAGTCACTTTGTGGGCAGTCGCTCTTCGTGGACTTCAGAACAGTATTCCTCGGCTGGGATCTTCGGTACCCGTTTTTTCATTCGCTAGCCATGGAATCCTTGGAATTCGTCGTGATCGCCTCATCGCTGCACTGTGAATCCACAAGTCTCTCCTCTCACCTATTTCGTGAATTACTGGGACTCTCTGATCTGCCACTTTACGACTGTGCTTGAGTAAGGTTTGTTAAGAATGGGTTCTAAGTTTGACTGTAAGGGAGCTATAGGTGCTTCTGTGTAAGAAAGTAGTTTATTTAATTTTCTATATTTTTGAGTAGATGTAAATAAATATCGTGGGTTTATTATTAAAACACAACTCAATTTGTCATCTCTTGCTGCTGGTACTTTACAAAGTCGTAACTAAGGAAATATGAGTCCTTGGACAAGACTTCCAGAAGGTTAATTTACAGGTTGAGTCCGTGGTAAAGAAGGCAAATGCAATGCTGGCATTTATTTAAAGTGAAGTGGAATATATAAGCAAGGAGATAATACTGGTACTTTATAAGACACTACTTAGGCCGCACTTAGACTATTGGGGACCCATATCTCAGAAAATGTGTGTTGTCATTGAAGAGAGTCCAGAGGATATTCAAGAAGATAATTCTGGGAATGAAGGGGTTAAGACATGAGTTTTTGCCAGCCTTGGGCCTGTACTCTTGCACTGACCTATGTTTAATAAATGCGGCTGTGGGGGGTAAATCTCACTGAAACCCACCGAATGTGGAAACGTCTAGATAGGGTGGATGAGGAGAGGACTTTTCGTATGGTGGGGGTAGCCATAACAGAGGGCACAGCCTCAAAACTGAGGAATGACCTTTTAGAGTAGTTAAGGAGGATTTTATTTAGTCAGAGAGCAGTGAATCTGTGGAATTCTGTGACACAGACAGCAGTGGGGGCCAAGTCTGTGAGTACATTTAAGGCAGAAGCTAATAGTTTGCTGATCAGTCAGGGCATTACAGGATATGCCGAGGAGGCAGGTGCATGGGGTTGAGTGAGAACCGGGATCAGCCACGATAAAATGGCAGAGCAGACTTGATGGGCTGAATGGCCTAATTCTGCTCCTATGTCTCATGCTCTTATACTGCTGGTGTCTTACACAGTGAAGATTGACTCAAAATACTTACCACAATTCTGCCACTATTTCTTTGCTGTATTACTAACTCACCAGCATCATCTTCCAGCAGTACAATATCAACTCTTGCCTCTCTTTTACTCTTTATATATCTGAAAAACTTTTGATACTTGATATTATTGGCACACTTACCTTAATCTTTCATCTTGTCTCTCCTGTGTTTTTTTAGTTGTCTCCTGTTGGTTATATAAAAGCTTTCCAATCCTCTAACTTCCCACTATTTTCTTGCTATATTATATGACCCTGCTTTTGCTTTTATCAAAAACAGGAGAAAATCTGTGGATGCTGGAAATCCAAGCAACACATACACAAAATGCTGGAGGAACCTAGGAGGCCAGGCAGCATATATGGGAAACAGTAAACAGTCGACGTTTCGGGCCAAGACCCTTCATCAGCACTGGGGAAAAACAGATGAGACGTCAGAGGAAGAGGTGTGGGGGCGAAGGGGGTGAAAGGGGTGGAAGAAGTGGTAGGTGACAGGTGAAACTGGGAGAGGGGGAGTAGTGAAGGAAAAAAAACTAATTAGGATATAATTTCCTTCACGATTCTTGAAAGATCATTGCTAATGCCTCCACATAGAACCATAGAACACTACAGCACAGAAAAGATAGATAGATAGATATACTTTATTGATCCCGAGGGAAAACAGGCCATCTGGCCCTTCTAGTCTGTGCTGAAACATTATTCCGCTAGTTTCAGTGACCTGCATCCAGTCCATAACCCTCCAGACCTGTCCCATCCACGTACTTATCTAATTTATTCTTAAAACTTAAGAGTGATCCCGCATTTACCATGTCAGATGTTAGCTTGTTCCACACTCCCACACTCCCTCCTAGTAATTTTTGCTCCATGCCCTCTCTTTCGTTTTTATGTTGTCTTTGGTTTCTCTTGTCAGCCACGGTTTTGTCACCTTACCTTTAGAATACTACTTCCTCTTTGTGATGTGTATATCCTGTGCCTTCCGAATTGCTTCCAGAAATTCCTGCCATTGCTGCTCTGTTATCATCCCTGCCCGTGTTCTTTTCAAAATCAACTTTGACCAATTTTTCTCTCATACCTCTCTAATTCTCTTTATTCCACATCTGACTTTAGCTTCTCCTTCTCTAATGTCAGGGTGAATTTGATCATATTAAGATCACTTGCCCCTAAGGGTTCTTTGAACTTAAGTGACCTAATTAATTCTGGTTCATTACAACACCCAATCCAGAATAGCTGATCCCCAAGTGGGCTCAACCACGAGCTGCTCTAAAAAAAGCATCTTGTAGGCATTCTAGGAATTCCTCCTCAAGTCCAAAACCACCCTAATTTTCCTAATCACCTGCACGACAATCCCCCATGACTATTGTAACATTGGTCTTTTGGCACGCATTTTCCATCTCCCACTGTAATTTGTGGACCACAAACTTACCACTGTTTGGAGGTCTCTATACAAATCCCATCACGGATTTTATATTTTTTTGACATTTGCTGTTCCTTAATTCTACCACAGATGCTACACCTTCCAACCCTATACCACCTCTTTCTAATGATTTTATTTAATATTTTACCAACAGAGCCACAGAACTTCACTACCAGCTTGTTCTTGGCTTGTTCTTTCAAGAAACATGTAAGTATCTGGGAAACAAGAGGACCTGCAGATGCTAGAAATCTAGAGAACTACACACAAAGTGCTGGAGGAGCTCACAATGTCAGGCAGCATCTATGGATGGGAATCAACATTTCGGGCGAAGTCCATTCCTTGGGATACCCACGCAACTGGAATATCAACAAGCAAAGAAAATAGAAAGTAGTCAGAGATAGGGAAAACCTTTCACAAAATTTAGTTCCAGGCTTAAAAAAAACCCTGTCAAACAGAGCTCAATAGTTAACAAATACAACAAAGGCAGTAAACACTTTCATCAATACCAACATTGACATTTTTTAATGAAAATAGCTTGGCCCCATTTCAATCAATAAAATTTACAAAGATAAGTAAGAACTAAAATGACTGTTAGAAAAGACTACACTCAAACTCACTTAGATTAACACGACCTTGGTTAGAAGGAGGAAGAAGAACATTTAAAAAAAATCACACAACAGTCAGATAAAACTTCTAAGTATATATTTTCATTAAAAATGAACAGGATTCAGCACTCCATGTGTGCATATGCAATCGTGATAAGAAATTCAGACCAGCAAACTTAAATGAGAGGCCAAATCTTGGAAGAAAACATTAACCAGTGAAGTGAGTATGACCCTCCATGGGAGACATCCCAATGATCAGAGCAGACGAGATGGTGACAAGGAAGCATTGAGCACCTGACTCAGAGTTGGAAACCGCTTCCCAGAAACAGAGGGGTTCCTTGCAGAAATACAGGACAAGGTGGTTAAAATTTTACCTTTCACCCTTAATCCATGGCCTCTGGTTGTAGTCCCACCGAATCTCAGTGGAAAAAGCCAGCATGCATTTACCCTATCTATAACCCTCATAATTGTGGTACACCTCCATCAAATCTCCCCTCAGTCTTCTACATTCCAAGGAATAAAGTACTGACCTGTTCAATCTCTCCTTATAACCCAAGTCCTCCAGACCTGGCAACATCCTTGTGGATTTTCTCTGAACTCTTTCAACCTGTAGGTAGGTGACCAAAACTGCACACAATACTCCAAATTAGGCCTCACCAATGTCTTATACAACTTCAGCATAACATCCATCTTTTTCACTCAGTACTTTGGTTTATGAAGGCCAATGTGCCAAAATCTTTCTTTCTGTCCCTATCTACCTGTGGCACCACTTTCATAGAACATAGAACATAGAATAGTACAGCACAGTACAAGCCCTTCGGCCCACAATGTTGTGCCGACCCTCAAACCCTGCCTCCCATATAAGCCCCCACCTTAAATTCCTCCATATACCTGTCTAGTAGTCTCTTAAACTTCACTAGTGTATCTGCCTCCACCACTGACTCAGGCAGTGCATTCCACGCACCAACCACTCTCTGAGTAAAAAACCTTCCTCTAATATCCCCCTTGAACTTCCCACCCCTTAAAGCCATGTCCTCTTTCAGTGAATTATGGACCTGTATCCCCAGATCCCTTTCTTCTACAGCACTCCTCCATGCCCTACCAGTCACCGTGTAAGACCTAGGTCCTACCAACGTGCAACACCTCGCACTTGTCCGTATTAGATTCCATTTTGCATTTCTTAACCCATTTTTCCAGCTGATCCAGATTGCGCTGCAAGCCATGATAGTCTTCCTTGCTGTTCACTACATCCCCAGTCTTGGTGTCATCCTCAAATTTGCTGATCCAGCTAACCATGTCAACATTCAGGTTACTGATATACATGACAAACAACAACAGATCCAGCATTGATCCCTGTGGCACACCACTAGCCACGGGCCTCCAGTCAGAGAGGCAACCCTCTACTACCACACTCTGACTTCTCCCAAAGCCGGTGACTCATCCAATTTACTATCTCATCTTGAATACTGAGTGACTGAACCTTCTTGACCAACCTCCCAGATGAGACTTTGTCAAGTGCTTTGCTAAAGTCCATGCAGACAACATCCACTGCCTTGCCTTCATCCACTTCCCCGATAACTTCCTCGAGAAACTCTATAAGATTGGTTAGATATGACCTACCATGCACACAGCCATGCTGCCTATCCTTAATCAGTCCACATCTATCCAAATACTTATATATTCGGTTCCTGCACATACATTCCAATAACTTTCCCACTACTGATGTCAAGCTCACCAACGTACAATTTCCTACTTTATTTTAGAGCCTTTCTTAAACAGTGGAACAACATTGTCTCGCCTCCAATCCTCCAGTACCTCACCTGTCACTAAGGGTGATTTAAATATCTGTGCTTGGGCCCCGACAATTTCTGCACTTGTCTTCCACAGGATCCTAGGCAACAACTTGTCAGGCCCTGGGGATTTATCCACGCTAATTTGCCTTAAGACAGCAAACACCTCCACCTCTGTAATCTGTCCAGGGTCCATGAAGTTGATGCTGCTTTGCCCCACTTCTATGGACTCTGTGTCCATCTCCTGAGTAAACACAGAGGCAAAAATAATATTTAAAATCTCCCCCATATATTTTGTCTCCTCATATGGATTACCATTCTGATCTTCCAGAGGATTAATTTTTTCCCTTCCAATCTTCTTGCTCTTAACATATCTGCAAAATCCCTGAGGATTCTCCTTCACCTTGTCTGCTGGGGCAACCTGATGCCTTCTTTCATTTCTTTCATAAGTGTTCACTTGAATTTCCTGTATTTCATAAGTACCCCATTTGTTCCTATCTGCCTGTACCTGGTATGCACCTCCTTTTTATTGATCTGGAGATGAAAGCCAAAGGGGTGAAAGAGCTGCATGGTGGGAGGTGGGGGTAGGTGGGTGTTTAAACTAAAGTTGCAGAGGTAATGGGAGCCTAAATAACAGAACAGATAGTGGAGGGATTGCGGAGACAGATGTTGTTCAGTCCTCAGACAAAGTCAGGAATGAAAAAGTTGAGCATGGTGCAGTGAATATGCTGAGCCCTGTATATTTCAATACAAGGAGTAGCGTAGGAAAGGTGGATGTGCCCAGGGCATGGATCAAAACCTGGAATTATGACACTAGGATCTAGCAACTGTGGACTGGGACAGGCTGCTTTATGGCAAAGGTGTGCTTGGTAAATGGGAGGCCTTCAAACCGAAATTTTGAAAGTACAAAGTGGGTATGTGCTTGTCAGAATAAAAGGTAAAGACAGAAACTGTAGGGATCCTTGTTTTTCAAGAGATACTGAGACCCTGGTGAAGCACAAAATGGAGTTGCATTACAGGGATAGGCAGGTAAGTTCTTGTGGAGTATAAGAAATGAAAGAGAACACATAAGAAATAAACCAGGATGGCTAAAAGAAGGCATGAGGTTGCCCTTGCAGAAAAGATTAAGCAACACACATCAAAGTTGCTGGTGAACGCAGCAGGCCAGGCAGCATCTATAGGAAGAGGCGCAGTCGACGTTTCAGGCCGAGACCCTTCGTCAGGACTAACTGAAGGAAGAGTGAGGATACTTTTAACAGATAGATTAAGAGCAAAAGGATTGCAAGGGAGAAAGTTGGTCCTCTGGAAGACTGGAATGGCAATTCCTTCTTTTTCAATCTTTTTGTTAAGTTTCAAATTAATAAACATAGCAATAATAATAATGATACATAGAGACCAGGATGACATTAAAAACGGTTAACATGTACAACCACAGAATCCAAGTAACACATGTAGTTTAGCCTCTCAATCTCTTAGTAACTAACCATGAAAAAGATATTTTATAGAGAGAGAAATAAGAAAAACCCCTAAACTAAAACAAAAGCTAAACCAAAACAAAAAGACCAGGTTGCCATATTCCCTCTGTTAAAATTATAATTTGTCGTTAACTCCGCTCCTCCTTACATGGTAAAAAAATTATTTTAAAAAAGGATTCAGAAATGGTCAGCTTACATCATATGAAAATATTGAATAAGTGTACTCCAAGTTTCTTCAAGTTTAACCAAAGGGTCCATAGTACCACTCCTAATTTTTTCCAAGTTTAAACATGCTGTTCTTTGGGAAAACCATTGAAATGTGGTAGGGGGATTTGAATCTTTCCATTTAAATAGAATGGATCTTCTGGCTATTAATGTAACAAATGCAATTAAACGACAAGCTGATGAGGATAAATGACTGGTGTCTATCACTAGTGGTCCAAAAATTGCAGTAATAGGATGATGTTGTAAATCAACACACAGAACTACTGAGATAATATCAAAAATATCTTTCCAATATTTTCATAGAAGAAGACAAGACCAGAACATGTGTGTCAAGGAAGCTACTTCAGAATTACATCTATCACAAACAGGATTTGTATAGCAGTAAAAACGAGCTAACTTATCCTTGGACATGTGAGCCCTGTGAAACACCTTAAATTGTATCAGGGCATGTCTGGTACACATTGAAGAGGTATTAACTAGTTGAAGAATTTTCTCCCATTTCTCTGTAGATAAAGATATTTGAAGTTCTCTTTCCCACTCATTCTTAATTTTATCAGATGTAGCTAGATGTATTTTCATAATCAGATCATAAATAATTGCTATTAAACTCTTCTGATAGGGGTTTAAACCTAAAAAATTTTCTGTAACTTCAATTTGATCCGATATCGGAAAGGTAGGTAAAGTGACGTTCAGAAAGTTTCTAATCTGTAAATATCTGAAAAAGCATGATCTAGGCAAACTATATTTACTAGACAACTGTTCAAAAGGCATCAAACAGTCATCCATTAATAAATCACAAAAACATGTTATTCCCTTTGTTTTCCATAGAAGAAAAGCTTGAGCAATTCTGAATGGTTGAAAGAAAAAATTAGATATAATAGAACTTGACAGGATAAATTTATTCAATCCAAAAAATTTTACAACATTGAAACCATATTCGTATTGTATGTTTAATTATTGGATTTATCATTTGTTTATTCAGTTTAGTAAGGGCAAAGGGAAGCACAGCAATTCGTGTGGAAACAAGGCAGATGAGGGCGATCTTAAATAATTTTTTTCATCTCTATTTACTCTGGAGACGGTCACAGAGTCTATGGAAGTGCGGGAAAGCGGCATTAACATCGTGAACCCTGTACAGATTAAAGAAGAGAGGTTTGCTATCCTGAGGCAGATTAGGGTGGATAAATCTCCAGGGCATGAGAAGGTGCTCCCTCGGACCCTACAGGAGGCAAGTGCAGAAATTGTCGGGATCCTAGCAGAGATAATTAAATCATCCTTCGTGACGGAGGAGGTACTAGAGGATTGGAGAACAGCTAATTTTGTTCCGCTGTTTAACATAGAACACTACAGGCCCTTCATGACACCTCGTCGAGAAAATGCCTAGAATTTCCCTAGCACACAGCCCTCTATTTTCCCAAGCTCCAGGAACCTGTCTAAGAGGCTCTTAAAAGACCCTATTGTATCTACTTCCACCGCCGCTGCTGGAAGTGCATTCCACGCACCCACCGCTCTCTGTGTGAAAAACGTACCCCTGACATCCCCTCGGTATCTATTTTCAAGCACCTTAAAACTATGCCCCCTCATGCTAGCCATTTCAGCCCTGGGAAAGGCCTCTGGCTATTCACATGATCAATGCCCCTCATCATCTTATACACCTACAGTGCTTTGTGTATTTGTTGGAAGTATACAGAATTATGAGGGTATAGGTAGGGTAAGTGTAAGCAAGCTTTTTCTACTGATGTTGGGCAGGATGACAACCAGAGGTCATGGGCAAGTGGCTTCCCCATTTAACGAAAATTTAACGGGAACATGTGGAAAACCTTTTCACTGAGATGGTTGTGAGAGTGTGGAATGAGATGCCAGCACAAGTGGTCATGCCAGCTGCATTCACCATTTTAAAGAAGTCTGGATGGTAGGGGTGTGGAGGGCTGTGGTTCCGGTGTAGGTCATTGTATTAGACAGCTTAAATGTTTTTTCAGCATTGACTAGATGGGCCGAATGGCATGTTTCTGTACTGAACTTCTCCCTGTTTCTATTATAGAAAAGCTGGCCAAACTTGATTGGAAGGGAAAACTCGAGCAGCAGTGGCAGGAGTTTCTGGGAGCAACTTGGGAGGTGGGTGGAAGCACTGAAAAGGCAGGAGGGCACAACCGTGGCTGAAACGAGAAACCATAGCTAACATAAAAGCCAAAGAGAGGGCAAATCATAGCCTAAAAACTATTGGGAAGCTTTTAGAAACTAACAGAAGACGACTAAAAAAAAAGTCAGATGAGCTCAGGGCTTATTGTGCACAGCTACGTCAGCAATTCTACTGATTGGGGGCACATTTGACAAACTCTACCTCATCTAGGCCTTTTACAGTGTGGGAGACCGGAGTAACCCCCAACCACAAACTGTTGCAGCTGCTACCATCTGGGAAACGGTACCACAGCATGGCAGTCAGAACCAACAGGCTCTGGGACAGCTCCCTCCACCAGGTCATCAGACTGCTTTACTCATGCTGATACAATTGTATTTCTATATTATATTGACTGTCCTGTTGTACATACAATTTATTATAAATTACACATTTAGACGGAGACGGAAAGTAAAGATTTCTACTCCAGATGTGTATGAAGGATGTAAATAATAAAGTCAATTCAGCTCAATGACTCCACTACCTGTTCTGGCATTCTGGCTCCCATCCGCCCTGCAACTTTATTTTAACATCCACTAGCACTAGCAAGCATTACCACAAGCATATTAGTCCCCTTCTAGTTCGGTTCCCCTAACTAACAAATACCCTATCACCACTTTGACGTTCCTGTGTCAGCTAATTCCCTGCCAACACTTTCTAACGTGGTCCACCTGTTGTTGTGTGGGATGGCCACAAGAGTACTCTGCAATGGCTGTTTAACCTCATTCCCCTTCCCGACTCTCACCCAGTCTCCTGTGTCCTGCACCTTGGGTGTAATTCGCCTCTCTTCATGTCATATCTATCATCCCCTCTGATTCCAAAATGATTCGGAATTCATCCATTTCCAGCTCCAACTCCCTAACGTGCAGGGTTACAGGGAGTCAGGTATGTGAGGGTATCAGGGACACTGGAGGTCTCCCCGCCTTCCCACCAATGTCGTCTCTAAGTTGTAATGACCAGTGTGTGCAAAAATCTTGTGCTGTGCTGAGTTCCTCCGGCATTTCGTGTGTTGCTTGGATTTCCAACACCTGCAGATTTTCTCTTGTTTGTGATTAGAGGTAGAACAAAGGTGATTTTCTCAACTGGTGATGTAAAAGATTTTGTTCCCTTTCTCCGAGTTCCTAATGCTTGCATTTAGACAGCTGTAGCTCAGCTCTGTCTGAGAGATCCATCGGTTCCCATTCCCTCATCAGCTGGAATCTCCCGGGCCTGTGTACGGATCGTGGGGCTGAGAGAGAGGGAAGAGAGCAGGACTGCCCCAGGATTGCGGGTCACGGTGTCCGGATCTCACAGCAATTGTCCCTCAACCAACACACGTCAAAGTTGCTGGTGAACGCAGCAGGCCAGGCAGCAGGCAACTTTGATGTGTGTTGCTTGAATTTCCAGCATCTGCAGAATTCCTGTTGTTTGCGTTTAAATTGTCCCTCAGTCGGTTTTGAAAACTCCTTGAATTATTGCTATGTTATGTTTACATTTTATGAAACTAATAAAAAGATTGAAAAAGAAAGAAAGAAAACTTCTGCCCGCAAATTTTCCTCTTACCTACCCGATCCAGTGGAGGTCTTTTGTAACTGCGCGCATGCGCGATATTCCGGAATGTCGCTACCCTGACGCTTGTGCATTCGATCAGTGCTTCAGCGATGGTGGAAATTGTTTCGCAGAGCTTTCTCGGTAATCACGGTACCATTAAATATTTCTGCAAGCACCATACCTGTTTTTTTGTGTGTAGAACACTCAGCAGCTCTTTTAACGCAGAAAGCAGCTCGCATAAACAATGAACTTAATATCAGCAAACTTTCCGCGTGTCTAATGCCGAAGTGAAACCTCCTACAAATGCAGATATAAAACACTAGAGATTCTGCTGGAAATGTAGACACATACACACAGAATGTTTCTGATCTTTCTTTTGTAGCCACATCCTGCTGGTCTGATTCTTCTTCCTCCTCCTCCTTGTAAACTCTAGGCCTCATCTCTTTCTGTAGCCCCAAAGCCCTGACGCAGGCTGGCAGCTCTTTGGTTTCTGAATCTGCCCCATCGAAGATTTCACTCACTGGTCTGCTGTCAGACTTCAGAGGTGCATTGCAACAACCCAGCTGTCTGAGGCACAGTCCTTTGAAATGAGTGAAAATGACACAAAACGTTGAAAAGAGCAGGGAAGAAGGAGTTTAACCAGTGAGCTCATCATCTTATT
This sequence comes from Mobula hypostoma, assembly GCF_963921235.1. NCBI lineage: Eukaryota > Metazoa > Chordata > Chondrichthyes > Myliobatiformes > Myliobatidae > Mobula > Mobula hypostoma. The sequence continues at coordinate 1,296,336 of NC_086099.1, forward strand.
CAGCCTGGAGAAAATCATGCAGGAAATTTATGCAGGTGTATAGGATTATGAAAGGCATTGGTCGTGTGGATAGCCAGAGGCTTTTTCCCAGGGCTGAAACGGTTAACACCAGAGGGCATAGGTTTAAGCTGCTTGGAAGTAGGTACAGAGGAGATGTCAAAGCTAAGTTTTTTAAACAAACTGTGGTGTGTATGTGGAATGCACTGCCAGCGACGGTGGTAGAGGTGGATACAACAGGGTCTTTTAACAGACTCTTAGATAGGTACATGGAGTGGTCTCTCTAGTGTATACTGTGTGTGGTAGAGACAGAAAGTACCTGAGACACGGGATTTGATACAGAACTGATTTATGTTTCACAGATCCACAATATTAAACACCAGTCTAGTTTCAGGCTAACACCAGCACAACAGACTCCTCCAATGCCCAGTGACCAGGGTTCAGTCCTGGGTGCGATGAGCAGCCACAAGAACTGCAGAATCTGACGGTAACAGTCCCTCAGGAACCTGCAGCTGCCCTCAGTCACCATGCTGGTTAAACATTTAACACAGAGCTGATTTGAACTTCCTCCCTGATGTGAAGTTGCTGGTGTTGCAGCAGCTGGGATGATTGAGCAAGACTCTTTGCTCACTCCGAACAGAAATGTGGCCTCTATTTATTGTGAACTCACCGGAGCGTCACAAGGTGGGTTAACTGAATGAGTCCCTTCGCAAACACGAAGCAGGTGAACGGCCGCTTCCCAGTGCGAAGCTGCTGGTGTATCTGCGGTGGCCGACTGAATCGCTTCCAAAGTGAGAGCCAGTGAATGACATCTCACTGTTATCTACGCCATGGCAATGTATCCAATCAGATCACAGACATGGACACATGTTCAGGGTCTCCTTGCAGCAAGTGGGGTGCTGTCTTCTCCAGCATCTCCGTTTCCACATTCAGGGATCGGTGGCATTCAAGTGCTGGTGAACTGACGGATACAGCGGAACTAACGTGCTGTTGTGTTTGTGATTCCCATACACAAATCCTTTGACCTTTCTACATTGCTAAAAGTTTACAAAGCATGTCAGTGGGTGAAGGACATTTCAGCTGACATAATTTTAGTCTCCATGGTGACCGCTGATAAAAACACTGTCACAGCTCAAAACAATTTAGAGGAACAGGGCTTCATCTTCTCAATGGCTACAGTTCCGGCATCAGGCACAATATTAAACTGTCTGCTTCCCTCTCTGTATCAAAATGGATTATTCCTCCCCTTCATCAGTCTGTGACTTGGCTCAGTTTGTCTGTCTCCTTCGCATTCTGACCATGCACCACACACCTACAAAGATCACAGTTTATTTATACGGCTGCGACTAGAGACTTTCTGATCATTATGTCCCTCCTGGCATCTGACGGTGGTAAACTCAGAGTCAGCAATGGTATTGAACCTCAGGAGTAGGTTATCAGGCTTTTTCTTTGGAGATCGGTAAACTGCCGGTAGTGTGTGGTTGGATGAGTAGGTTGTTTTCAGACTGGAAGGAGGTAACATTTGGAGTACCCCAGAGATCAGTCCCTGACCACAGTTGTTCACAGTTTAATGGCCTGGCAGGGGCAGCGAGCTGTGAGATGGCCCATTCTGCTGGTGATGCAGAAAGAGTGGAGTTGGGGGTGGGGAGGCTATTCACCTGCAACTTGTAGCTTTGCAATCAGTACATAGTGCACTGTGGGGCTGCAGTGGCGGGTTCCATTGCTGGGATCAGTTTACAGTCACTGTGGGTTATGAGGATTTTGTGAATAAAGCGCCATTCTCCAATTTAGAATCTCAAGCCAGGGAGCAAGCCTATTGTTTGTATATTTAAGTTGTATATGTGGCATTGTGATAACCAGATACTATAGCCCTCCACGACCTCTCTATCCAGTCCTTTCAATATTCAACTTCATGCGTAAATTTGTCCACAGGGCCATCAAAACGGTCGTCCAATGCATTGACATAGAACTCGCTAATACAAAAGTAAAATTTTCTCACTAAGAACCCTATGGCTTCCAAGCAAACAACGTTACTCTACTTGCTTTCTAATTATATTTGAAGATAATTAGCGAGTGCAACGGTGCAATACTTTGTCATATTATTACATTAAGTGTTATATGTTTCATTGTACCAGTTATACACTGTAATCTTGTTCATGTCTTAACTATCACTATATTTCTCTGGAGCTCTGGAATTCATATATTTATTTCATCTTGGTTTAGTGCTTGACATTATAAGAAGCCCTATTCATATACATACATACACACACACACACATATATATATTACATATGTAACATACATATGTATACACACATACATGAAATGAGCAGGTACACAAGTTGGGTGTGACATACGAGGGGTAATTGATAAGTTCGTGGTCTTCTAATTTAGGATTACAGAGGTAGAGGCTGCTAATGAAGGCGAGCAGCATGGAGAAGCATGGCGCCTAGTCAATGAGATCAGTGGATGGAAGAAGTCCCCATCAGGTCAAATAAGTGGTAACACAGCAGAGGACCGTGTCCAGACATGGTTTCCCCACTTTAAGAACCTGCTGGGAAGCCCTCCAACGATCACAGAAGACGAAGAGGACATACCCACGATAATAATGCAAGTCAACATCGATGATGGCCAATTCACCATTGAGGAACTGAAGAAGGCCAAATAGTCATAGTCATACTTTATTGATCCTGAGGGAAATTGGTTTTTGTTACAGTTGCGCCATAAATAATTAAATAGTAATAAAACCATAGATAATTAAATAGTAATATGTAAATTATGCCAGGAAATAAGTCCAGGACCAGCCTATTGGCTCAGGGTGTCTGACCCTCCAAGGGAGGAATGGTAAAGTTTGATGGCCACAGGCAGGAATGACTTCCTATGACGCTCTGTGTTGCATCTCGGTGGAATGAATCTCTGGCTGAATGTACTCCTGTGCCCACCCAGTACATTATGTAGTGGATGGGAGACCTTGTCCAAGATGGCATGCAACTTTGACAGCATCCTCTTTTCAGACACCGCCGTCAGAGAGTTCAGTTCCATCCCCACAACATCACTGGCCTTACTCAAACAGGGCAGGAGCACTGGACCAGATGGGATACCACCAGATGTCCTGAAGAACTGCGACCTGGACGACATCTTGCTGGACATATGTAATAAGGCACTGATGAAAGGCAACAAACCAGAACACTGGTTACTCTCAAACATTATCCCAGTCCCCTAGTCTGGATCCCGCATGAAGACAGATAACTACCACGGTATCAGCTTGACCTGCATCTTAGCAAAGTTATACAATCGGATGATCTTGAACAGGATTCGCACTGCCATTGACCCTAAGCTAAGATTCAATTAGAATGCTTTTTGGCAGAAGCATACAACAGTAAGGCAAATACCTGCTCTCCGTAGGATCATCGAGGAAGTCAAGAAGAACAACCTACCAGCCGTGCTTCCTTACATCGATTTTTGCAAAGCTTTTGACTCCATTCACTGAGGTAAAATGCTGAAGATCCTGAAAGCTTACGGAGTGCCAGACCATCTACTGAGAGCAATAGAGTCCAGCTATACCAAAACCATGGCGAAAGTTGTATCACCAGAGGGAGAAACAGCAGGGTTCGAGCTCCTAGCTGGTGTGCTGCAAGGAGACACTCTGGCACCCTACATCTTTATAATCGTCCTTGATTACGCTCTGCGTCAAGCTACCAAAGATCATGATAAGCTTGGTTCTACCGTAAAACCAGGGTGAACCAAAAGGGTCAGACCAGTTACGCTCACAGAACTCGATTTTGCAGGTGACATAGTCCTGCTCTCTGACCAGATGGAGGAAGCACAGCAGCTACTGACAAAAGTGGAAATTGAGTGCAATAAAGTTGGACTTCACCTAAACACTAAAAAGACAGAGTACATGGTGTTTAACTGCGACGAAGGTACTCTCAATACCGTAAAGAATGATACCATTAAGAAAGTCTTCGACAACAAGTACCTCGGGTCAAGAATGATGAATTCAGAGAAGGACATAAAGATACGGAAGGCGCTGGCGTGGAGGGCTATGAACGACATGAAGGAAATCTGGAAGTCGAACCTGACCAGAGGGCTTAAAAAGAGGATTTTCATAGCAGTCATAGAGACCATTCTCACGTACGAATGCAAGGCATGGACGCTTACCAAGACTATGCGAAAGTCTCTAGATGGTTGCTATACACGAATGCTCCGGATGGCTCTTGACGTGTGTTGGCAACAGCATGTGACAAACGTCGAACTCTATAACAAACTACCGATGCTCACCACTAAAATCGAGGCGAGAAGACTGCAACTAGCGGGGCACTGTCTACGCCACCCCGAGCTACCTGCCAGCCTAGTCATCATATGGGAGCCCAAGCATGGGAAAATGAACTCTGGGAGCCCTCCCAAGACTATGGTCAACACGCTCCTAGAAGACAGCGGCGCGACTAATGTAGATGAACTGAACACACTAATGAGGGAGAGGGAGAAGTAGAGAGTCCGTCATCGTGCCCGACGCCGGCCCCCTAGGCCTGAGTCGACGTAGTAGTAGCAGTAACTTAGGCCACGAACTTATCAATCATACAGCTCATACAGCTGCGGAACCTAAAAAAATGGCACTTTACCCCTGCTCTAGCCTTTTGGCTCAACCCCGGCCCTATCCCAATGTAACTGCCCCCGATTTACACAACCCGGGATTATTTACTACTCACCAGCGCCGGCAGCTGCCGTCGGCACCGCGCCTGCGTTTAGCAACACACATCAAAGTTGCTGGTGAACGCAGCAGGCCAGGCAGCATCTGTAGGAAGAGGTGCAGTCGACGTTTCAGGCCGAGACCCTTCGTCAGGACTAACTGAAGGAAGAGTGAGTAAGGGATTTGAAAGTTGGAGGGGGAGGGGGAGATCCAAAATGATAGGAGAAGACAGGAGGGGGAGGGATAGAGCCGAGAGCTGGACAGGTGATTGGCAAAAGGGATACGAGAGGATCATGGGACAGGAGGTCCGGGAAGAAAGACGGGGGGGGGGTGACCCAGAGGACGGGCAAGAGGTATATTCAGAGGGACAGAGGGAGAAAAAGGAGAGTGAGAGAAAGAATGTGTGCATAAAAATGAGTAACAGATGGGGTACGAGGGGGAGGTGGGGCCTTAGCGGAAGTTAGATAAGTCGATGTTCATGCCATCAGGTTGGAGGCTACCCAAACGGAATATAAGGTGTTGTTCCTCCAACCTGAGTGTGGCTTCATCTCCACAGTAGAGGAGGCTGTGGACAGACATGTCAGAATGGGAATGGGATGTGGAATTAAAATGTGTGGCCACTGGGAGATCCTGCTTTCTCTGGCGGACAGAGCGTAGATGTTCAGCAAAGTGGTCTCCCAGTCTGCGTCGGGTCTCACCAATATATAAAAGGCCACATCGGGAGCACCGGACGAAGTATATCACCCCAGTCGACTCACAGGTGAAGTGATGCCTCACCTGGAAGGACTGTTTGGGGCCCTGAATGGTGGTAAGGGAGGAAGTGTAAGGGCATGTGTAGCACTTGTTCCGCTTACATGGATAAGTGCCAGGAGGGAGATCAGTGGGGAGGGTTGGGGGGGACGAATGGACAAGGGAGTTGTGTAGGGAGCGATCCCTGCAGAATGCAGAGAGAGGGGGAGAGGGAAAGATGTGCTTAGTGGTGGGATCCCGTTGGAGATGGCGGAAGTTACGGAGAATAATATGTTGGACCCGGAGGCTGGTGGGGTGGTAGGTGAGGACCAGGGGAACCCTATTCCTAGTGGGGTGGTGGGAGGATGGAGTGAGAGCAGATGTACGTGAAATGGGGGAGATACGTTTAAGAGCAGAGTTGATAGTGGAGGAAGGGAAGCCCCTTTCTTTAAAAAATGAAGACATCTCCCTTGTCCTAGAATGAAAAGCCTCATCCTGAGAGCAGATGCGGCGGAGACGGAGGAATTGCGAGAAGGGGATGGCATTTTTGCAAGAGACAGGGTGAGAAGAGGAATAGTCCAGATAGCTGTGAGAGTCAGTAGGCTTATAGTAGACATCAGTGGATAAGCTGTCTCCAGAGACAGAGACAGAAAGATCTAGAAAGGGGAGGGAGGTGTCGGAAATGGACCAGGTAAACTTGAGGGCAGGGTGAAAGTTGGAGGCAAAGTTAATAAAGTCAACGAGTTCTGCATGCGTGCAGGAAGCAGCGCCAATGCAGTCGTCGATGTAGCGAAGGAAAAGTGGGGGACAGATACCAGAATAGGCATGGAACATAGATTGTTCCACAAACCCAACAAAAAGGCAAGCATAGCTAGGACCCATACGGGTGCCCATAGCTACACCTTTAGTTTGGAGGAAATGGGAGGAGCCAAAGGAGAAATTATTAAGAGTAAGGACTAATTCCGCTAGACGGAGCAGGGTGGTGGTAGGGGTGAACTGATTAGGTCTGGAATCCAAAAAGAAGCGTAGAGCTTTGAGACCTTCCTGATGGGGGATGGAAGTATATAAGGACTGGACATCCATGGTGAAAATAAAGCGGTGGGGGCCAGGGAACTTAAAATCACCGAAAAGTTTAAGAGCGTGAGAAGTGTCACGAACATAGGTCGGAAGGGATTGAACAAGGGGTGATAAAACACTGTCAAGGTATGCAGAAACGAGTTCGGTGGGGCAGGAGCAAGCTGAGACAATAGGTCGGCCAGGACAGGCAGGTTTGTGGATCTTGGGTAGGAGGTAGAAACGGGAAGTGCGGGGTGTGGGAACTATAAGGTTGGTAGCAGTGGATGGGAGATCCCCTGAGCGGATAAAGTCGGTGATGGTGTGGGAGACAATGGCCTGGTGCTCCTTAGTGGGGTCACGATCGAGGGGTAAATAAGAGGAGGTAACCACCACTCTGCTCCGTCTAGCGGAATTAGTCCTTACTCTTAATAATTTCTCCTTTGGCTCCTCCCATTTCCTCCAAACTAAAGGTGTAGCTATGGGCACCCGTATGGGTCCTAGCTATGCCTGCCTTTTTGTTGGGTTTGTGGAACAATCTATGTTCCGTGCCAATTCTGGTATCTGTCCCCCACTTTTCCTTCGCTACATCGACGACTGCATTGGCGCTGTTTCCTGCACGCATGCAGAACTCGTTGACTTTATTAACTTTGCTTCCAACTTTCACCCTGCCCTCAAGTTTACCTGGTCCATTTCCGACACCTCCCTCCCCTTTCTAGATCTTTCTGTCTCTGTCTCTGGAGACAGCTTATCCACTGATGTCTACTATAAGCCTACTGACTCTCACAGCTATCTGGACTATTACTCTTCTCACCCTGTCTCTTGCAAAAATGCCATCCCCTTCTCGCAATTCCTCCGTCTCCGCCGCATCTGCTCTCAGGATGAGGCTTTTCATTCTAGGACGAGGGAGATGTCTTCCTTTTTTAAAGAAAGGGGCTTCCCTTCCTCCACTATCAACTCTGCTCTTAAACGTATCTCCCCCATTTCACGTACATCTGCTCTCACTCCATCCTCCCACCACCCCACTAGGAATAGGGTTCCCCTGGTCCTCACCTACCACCCCACCAGCCTCCGGGTCCAACATATTATTCTCCGTAACTTCCGCCACCTCCAACGGGATCCCACCATTAAGCACATCTTTCCCTCTCCCCCTCTCTCTGCATTCTGCAGGGATCGCTCCCTACACAACTCCCTTGTCCATTCGTCCCCCCCATCCCTCCCCACTGATCTCCCTCCTGGCACTTATCCGTGTAAGCGGAACAAGTGCTACACATGCCCTTACACTTCCTCCCTTACCACCATTCAGGGCCCCAAACAGTCCTTCCAGGTGAGGCATCACTTCACCTGTGAGTCGACTGGGGTGATATACTGCATCCGGTGCTCCCGATGTGGCCTTTTATATATTGGTGAGACCCGACGCAGACTGGGAGACCGCTTTGCTGAACATCTACGCTCTGTCCGCCAGAGAAAGCAGGATCTCCCAGTGGCCACACATTTTAATTCCACATCCCATTCCCATTCTGACATGTCTGTCCACAGCCTCCTCTACTGTGGAGATGAAGCCACACTCAGGTTGGAGGAACAACACCTTATATTCCGTCTGGGTAGCCTCCAACCTGATGGCATGAACATCGACTTCTCTAACTTCCGCTAAGGCCCCACCTCCCCCTCGTACCCCATCTGTTACTCATTTTTATGCGCACATTCTTTCTCTCACTTTCCTTTTTCTCCGTCTGTCCCTCTGAATATACCTCTTGCTCATCCTCTGGGTCACCCCCCCCCTTGTCTTTCTTCCCGGACCTCCTGTCCCATGATCCTCTCGTATCCCCTTTTGCCTATCACCTGTCCAGCTCTCGGCTCTATCCCTCCCCCTCCTGTCTTCTCCTATCATTTTGGATCTCCCCCTCCCCCTCCAACTTTCAAATCCCTTACTCACTCTTCCTTCAGTTAGTCCTGACGAAGGGTCTCGGCCTGAAACGTCGACTGCACCTCTTCCTACAGATGCTGCCTGGCCTGCTGCGTTCACCAGCAACTTTGATGTATGTTGCTTGAATTTCCAGCATCTGCAGACTTCCTGTTGTCTGCGTTTAGCAGGAGGTTCTCCGCATCGCCACCAGTGGCCGGAGGACCCTGCAGCGCCACCAGCGGCCGGAGGTCCCTGCAGCGCCACCAGCGCCGGAGGTGGTAAATGACAAACACCCCCTGGGGAAAAAGATAGCGAAGCCTCGAACAAGAAGGCTGATGTTACAATAATGGCGCCGTTGCACGCTGCTGGTCCTGGTCCCGGACCTGCGCTGCCCGATGACTTGGAGAGGCTTCGTTTAGTACTTCTTACTGACATGACGCAAGCGGTGCATTCTGCCCTAAAAAGAGAACTTGAAGATACTTTATCACCAGTGAATGCTACCATGGAACAAATTATGTCTTCTTACGAGTCACACGACAAACGCATTCGTGGGGTTGAAGACGGCCTGAATGATTACAGTGACCGACTGGTGAGCGCCGAAGCCACCATTGCAGCGTTGCAGAGCGAAAACGCAGTTCTGTAAGGAAAGCTTGATGACCTCGAAAATCGGTTGCGGAGATCTAATTTGAGAGTGGTCGGCACTTCCTGCCAGTTTTCTCTCATAATCTTTTTTCCCCTTCCTAATTAAGTCCTTTGTCCTCCTCTGCTGAACTCTGAATTTCTCCCAGTCCTCAGGTGAGCCACTTTCTCTGGCTAATTTGTATGCTTCTTCTTTGGAATTGATACTTCCCTAATTTCTCTTGTCAGCCACGGGTGCACTACCTTCCTTGATTTATTCTTTTGCCAAACTGGGATGAACAATTGTTGTAGTTCATCCATGCAACCTTTAAATGCTTGCCATTGCATATCCACCGTCAATCCTTTAAGTGCCATTTGCCAGTCTATCTTAGCTAATTCACGTCTCATACCTTCAAAGTTACCCCTCTTTAAGTTCAGAACCTTTGTTTCTGAATTAACTATGTCACTCTCCATCTTAATGAAGAATTCCACCATATTATGGTCACTCTTACCCAAGGGGCCTCTCATGACAAGATTGCTAATTAACCCTTCCTCATTGCTCAAAACCCAGTCCAGAATAGCCTGCTCTCTGGTTGGTTCCTCGACATGTTGGTTCAGAAAACCATCCCAAACTAGAGAAACCATGACAAACTAGACAACAGGGTGACCCGTTGTGGCACCCTTTGAGAGAAGGGTAGTGCGGTCTGATGTGACCAGAATGAACATTACATTTTCCTGAATGCTATTGGTATTGTTTTGCTTTGGAAGCTGAAGTAGAAAAACTCAGTTTATTAAAGAAGGACGCATAGCAAAACAAATATAGCTCTTCCTCGTTTAATGAAGGACAGTTTTGATGGCATCATTTCTGGTTTATCTGCCACCCTTGTGCCTCTTGTTGTCATTCTGGAGTCGTGCAGTCCTTTCATTCCCTGTCTCTTCATCTCTTCTGCTGTTTGTTGTTTGTCTCTGATCCTGGAGACGTGCATGCCTCTCCTCCTCTGTCTCTTCTTCTCTCATCTTTTTTTGTCCCGACTCTTCGATCCTGGAGTCGTGCGGCCCTGGCCTCATCCAATTCTTGTTCTCTCCCTCTCCTTGCCACTTCCCGACGACGTTTAGCCTCATCTCTTGACCATAATGTCCCCTTTCCCTTTCCACGCGGCATAATTAGGCTGACCATTTTTTTTTATCCCAATGCTGGATAGAAAATACCAAAGGATACTAATTATTTTTGATGATGTGGTTGGCGCTCTCCTAAATGGACGTGATATAGTCACCGCTGTCCTTTGACTGCAGCAAAGGGTTTTATGGGTGTCTTGGAGTTCGTCATTACAATAAGATTTAATTATTTCTTATTGATGGGTGGCAGTTAGATTTGTCCCAATCCTGCACATGATTAGCAGAATGTGACCCTTGAAATTGAGCTGCCCTGCCTTTCCCTTTTGCTCCGGTAGGTGTCGCTGCTGAGGCTGGCCGTGCGCATGCGTCGGGCTACCGCGTTCTGATTTCCATGATGGCGGAGCGGCTCTCGGGTTAAAAGGGAGCCTGTTGATTTTTGGCGAATGAGCAATGTTATACGAATATATAACCCTGCATTCTGTAAGTTAGCGCATTTTAATTCGATTTAGCCAAAAAAAGTGCCGCTGTAATGCACCATTTACGCTAAATGGAGGTCACAGACAGACAGAGCATGAGAGTTTTATTAGTATATACTGGACAACGGGGTGACCCGTTGGGGCACCTTTTGAGAGTGAGGTAGTGCAGTCTGATGTGATGTGCTTTCGAAATTGAAGAAGAAGAACTTAGTGTAAAAGACGCGTAGCAAGACAAATATTGCTCCTTCTTGTTTAACGAAGCACACCTTTTAGACCACATTTCTGGTTGATCTGCCACCCTTCAGGAATATTTTAACGTTTTCATTTCTTATTCCACGGCTGAAAGCCACATACAGCTGACCATGCGGGAATACCGGTTTCTCCAGATAAATCAATATATTCTCCATGGTTTGACCTTGCTCCTTATGTATAGTCACAGCAAAGCATGACTGTATTGGGAACTGGCTTCACTGAAGAGGGACATTTTCCCCTTCTGATAAATTGAGAGTAATTCTTGCGATCATGACAATGTCATTTTTGAATGCACCAATGTTTATCTTTGCTACAATGAGATTGTCGTGCAGTTCTTCCACCATCATTCGTGTTCTATTGCAAAGGCTTGGTGGATCCAAGGTCATCATTGAAATGATGGCAGATCCCCTCTTCAATTCCACTTTATGTGGTGGCAATCCAGAGAGTTCGACGGAATCAAGAGATTCTGTAGGAGAATGAGTGGCGTTTGCTCCTTCACTTACGGCATTGAAGGAGCAGTATTCTTTCATGATTCCAGGGAAGTGTCTAATGCATGTGAAGTTTACTTTTTGCATCATTTCATTAAGAGGAACCAACATAGATTTCCTCGAGAAGAGTTCTGCAGGATTGTCGAATGTCAGGTAGATGAAATCATTGTATTGTTCCATAGTTGTTGCTGGCAGAATCATATCTTCAGGTAATTTGATTTCATGTTTTCATTTTTCTCAATCTTGTCTTCTCCAACATCAAATAAGAACTGAGAATATCGTCCTTCTCCCTAACTCAATCGCATGTTTCTCTTACAATTGAAACTTGATGAAGCATCTCCATAAGTAGGATTTTTTTATAGGACCATAAGACAAAGGAGCAGAAGTTGCCCATTCGGCCCATCGAGTCTACTCCGCCATTTTATCATGAGCTGATCCATTCTCCCATTTAGTCCCACTCCCCCGCCTTCTCACCATAACCTTTGATGCCCTGGCTACTCAGATACCTATCAATCTCTGCCTTAAATACACCCAATGACTTGGCCTCTACTGCTGCCTGTGGCAACAGATTCCATAGATTCACCACCCTCTGGCTAAAAAAATTTCTTCGCATTTCTGTTCTGAATGGGCACCCTTCAATCCTTAAGTCATACCCTCTCGTACCAGACTCCCCCATCATGGGAAACAACTTTGCCACATCCACTCTGTCCATGCCTTTCAACATTCAAAGTGTTTCTATGAGGTCTCCCCTCATTCTTCTAAACTCCAAGGAATACAGTCCAAGAGCGGACAAACTTTCCTCATATGTTAACCTTCTAATTCCCGGAATCATTCTAGTGAATCTTCTCTGTACCCTCTCCAACGTCAGCACATCCTTTCTTAAATAAGGAGACCAAAACTGCCCACAGAACTCCAAGTGAGGTCTCACCAGCGCCTTATAGAGCCTCAACATTACATCCCTGCTCCTGTACTCTATTCCTCTAGAAATGAATGCCAACATTGCATTCACCTTCTTCACTACTGACTCAACCTGGAGGTTAACTTTAAGGGTATCCTGTATGAGGACTCCCAAATCCCGTTGCATCTGAGAACTTTGAATTCTTTCCCCATTTAAATAATAGTCTGCCCAGTTATTTCTTCTGCCAAAGTGCATAACCATACACTTTCCAACATTGTATTTCATTTGCCACTTCTTTGCCCATTCTTCGAATCTATCCAAGTCTCTCTGCAGACTCTCCGTTTCCTCAGCACTACCGGCCCCTCCACCTATTTAAGTATCATCATCAAACTTAGCCACAAAGCCATCTATTCCATAATCCAAATCGTTGATGTACAATGTAAAAAGAAGCGGCCCCAACACGGACCCCTGTGGAACACCACTGGTAACCAGCAGCCAACCAGAATAGGATCCCTTTATTCCCACTCTCTGTTTCCTGCCAATCAGCCAATGCTCTATCCACGTATGTAACTTTCCCGTAATTCCATGGGCTCTTAACTTGTTAAGTAGCCTCATGTGTGGCACCTTGTCAAAGGCCTTCTGAAAATCCAAATATACAACATCCACTGCATCTCCCTTGTCTAGCCTACTGGTAATTTCCTCAAAAAATTGTAATAGGTTTGTCAGGCAGGATTTTCCTTTAAGGAATCCATGCTGAGTTCTGCCTATCTTGTCATATGCCTCCAGGTACTCTGTAACCTCATCCTTGACAATCGACTCCAACAACTTCCCAACCATGGATGTCGAGCTGATTGGTCTATAATTTCCTTTTTGCTTCCTTGCCCCCTTCCTTAAATAGCAGAGTGACATTTACAATCTTCAGTCCTCCGGAAGCATGCCTGAATCTATCGACTTTTGAAAGATCATCGCTAATGCCTCTGCAATCTCCACAGCTACTTCCTTCAGAACAGGAGGGTGCATTCCATCTGGTCCGGGAGATTTATCTACCTTTAGACTATTCAGCTTCCTGAGTACTTTCTCTGTCGTAATTGTGACTGCGCACACTTGCCTTCCCTGCCACCCTTGAGTGTCCATTATACTGCTGATGTCTTCCTCAGTGAAGACTGATGCAAAATACTCATTCAGTTCATCCGCTATCTCCTTATCTCCCATTACAATTTCTCCAGCATCATTTTCTATCGCTCCTATACCTACTCTCACCTGTCTTTTACTCTTTATATACTTGAAAAAGCTTTCAGTATCCTCTTTGATATTATTTGCTCTTCCTTTCATAGTTAATCTTTTCCCTCTTACTGACCTTCTTAGTTTCCTTTTGTAAGCTTTTAAAAACTTCCCAATCCTCTGTCTTCCCACTAATTTTTGCTTCCTTGTATGCCCTCTCCTTTGCTTTAACTTTGGCTTTGACTTCTCTTGTCAACCACGGTTGCATCCTTTTTCCACTTGAAAATTTCTTCTTTTTTGGAATATACCTGTCTTGCACCTTCCTCACTTCTCGCATAAACTCCAGCCACTGCTGCTCTGCCGTCTTTCCCGCCAGTGTCCCTTTCCAGTCAACTTTGGCCAAGTTCCTCTCTCATGCCACTATAATTTCCTTTACTCCACTGAAATACCGACATCAGATTTCGGCTTCTCTTTTTCAAATTTCACGGTGAGCCTGATCATGTTACGATCACTGCCTCCTAAGGGTTCCTTCACCTCAATCTCTCTAATCACCTCTGGTTCATTACACAATACCCAATCCAGTACAGCTGATCCCCTAATGGGCTCAACAACAAGCTGTTCTAAAAAGCCATCTCGCAGACATTCTACAAATTCTCTCTTTTGAGATCCAGTGCCGACATGATTTTCCCAATCCACTCGCATGTTAAAATCCCCCACAATTATCATAACACTGCCCTTCTGACAAGCCTTTTCTATTTCCTGTTGTAATTTGTAGTCCACATCACTGCAGCTGTTTGGAGGCCTGTTTATAACTGCCATCAGGGTCCTTTTACCCCTGCGATTTCTAGCTCAACCCACAAAGATTCTGCACCGTCCGATCCTATGTCACCTCTTTCTAATGATTTAATATCATTTCTTACCAATAAAGCCATGCCTCCCCCTCTGCCTACCTTCCTATCCTTCCGATACACCGTGTAACCTTGGATGTTCAGCTCCCAGAGACATGCATCCTTTAGCCAGGTCTCAGTGATGGCCACAATATCATATCTGCCAATCTGTAGCTGTACAAGATCATCCACCTTACTCCTTATGCTGCATGCATTTAAGTATAACACCTTAAGACCAGTACTTGGTACTTTTCGCTTTGATTTCACTGCAACTTTATTGCACTGCAACTCATCCCAATGGCTACAAATTTGCCCCATCACCTGCCTGTCTTTCCTGACATCTTTACTGCTCACTATCTTAGATTTATTTCTGTTTTCCCCTTCCTCCACTCTGTCATTCTGGTTCCCATCCCCCTGCCAAATTAGTTTAAACCCTCCCTAACAGCTCTATTGAACTTTCCCGCCAGGATATTTGTCCCCTTCGGGTTCAGGTGTAACCCGTCCATTTTGAACAGGTCATACTTCCCCCAGAAGAGATCCCAATTATCCAAGAATCTGAAGCCCTGCCCCCTGCACCAGTCTCTCAGCCACGCATTCATCTGCCTGATCCTACTATTCTTGCCCTCGCTAGCACGTGGCACAGGTAGCAATCCTGAGATTAGTACCCTGGAGGTCCTGCTTCTCAGCTTCCTTCCTAACTCCCGGAAATCTCTCTTCAGGACCTCCTCCTTTGTCCTATCTATGTCATTGGTACCAATATGTACCAAGACAACTGGCTGCTTACACTCCCCCTTCAGAATATTCAGGACCCGATCCGAGACATCCCGTACCCTGGCACCTGGGAGGCAACACACCATGCGGGTATCTCTATCAGGCTCACAGAATCTCCTGTCTGTTCCCCTGACTATGGAATCCCCCACGACTACCGCATTTCTCTTCTCCCTCCTTCTCTCCTGCACAACAGTGCCAGGCTCAGTGCCAGAGACCCGGTCACCGTGGGCGTCCCCTGTCAGGTCATCCCCGTCAACAGCATCCAGAACAAGATATTTGTTGCTGAGGGGGACAGGCACAGGGGTGCTCTCCACTATCCAGGCATTTCCCTTCCCTCTCTTGACAGTGACCCAGTTTTCTGACTCCTGTAGCCTAGGGTTGACTACCTCCCTGTAGCTCCTGTCTATCAACTCTTAACTTTCCCTGATAAGCAGTAGGTCATCAAGCTGTAGCTCCAGATCCCTAACACGGTCTCTGAGGAGCTGCATCTCAGTGCACCTGGCACAGATGTGATCATCAGGGAGGCTGGACGTCTCCCAGGATTCCCACATCTGATACCCTGAGCAAAGCACTAACCCTGCAGGCATACTATCTAATTCTACAGGAATGAAACAGGAAATGTAAGTCTACTCACCCACTTACTTCGCCAAACAGACATACTTTTTAAACCGTTAGCTCGTACCGTTAACTGTGAGAGCCGTGCTGTTCCTGTCTGTCCGGGCCGATTCGCGAAAGGCGGGGGGAGAACAAAAGAGTTGGTGCCTCGCTCTCGCCTCTTCCTATTTACCGCCAAAGCCTGTTGAAGCCAAAGCCCTACACTCTGCTACCGCTCACTACGCTGCCCGCTGTATAGGGTGGTCTCCTTTTCAAACTCTCCATGCTGTCCTGTTGACATCATGCCCCTGCACAGTCTCGTCCTCCTTGCACTTGAAGAAGTTTTTAAGAAAACTGCCTTCCTTCAGAATTCAGCTCCCACGTCGCTCTGTAGTCCCAATCCAAAAAAAAAATGAATGAATTCTCCACGTCAGCATCATTTCCGCTTTTCACAACTGCTGGAAGCTCACGGAAAGCCTCATTCTTGCCACATACATCACGAAGAGTGCGGTCCATGGCTTCAAAGCGCTCCCTCCTAATCATGGGGCACTCATCCCAGACAATAAGCTTTGCATTTTTGAGTAAATTTGTAGTATTGGTGTTTTTATCGATGTTCCAAAGGGCATCCTCATTGACTTTGAGGGGTATTTTGAATCGTGAATGTGTTGTCTTACCACCAGGCACCTCTGTCTCTTCCTCTCTCCTCCTTCTCTGCCTGTTCTTGTCATTCTGGAGACGTGCAGCCCTTTCATCTCTTCTACCACTCGTTCTTTCGCTCTGATCTTGGAGTCGTGGGGCCCTGGCCTGATGGGATTCTTGTTCTCTCCTCCGTCCATGCCGATTGTTGTCAATTTGGAGACGTGCGTGCCTGTCCTCCTCTGTCTCACCTTCTCTCATTGTTTTTTTTGGTACTGACTCTTTGATCCTGGAGTCGTGCGGCCCTAGCCTCATCTGATTGTTGTTCTCTCCCTCTCCTTGCTGCTTCCTGATGACGTTTGGCGTCATCTCTTGACCATAAGGTCCCCCTTCTCTTTCCACGCGACATAATTAGGCCATCCATATATTTTTACCGTAATGCTTGATAGAAGATAGGAAGCAGTAACACCAAAGCCTCCAAGATGCTGTTGTTTCTTGATGATGTGGTTGGTGCTCTCCTAAATGGACGTGATAGCCCTGCCTTTTTGCTCCAGTCGGTGTCGCTGCTGAAGCTAGCCATGCGCATGTGTCGGGCTGTGGCGTCCCGATTTCCATCCGATCGGGTCTCGGGTGAAAGCCAGCCTGTTGATTTTGGCAAATGACCTATTTTATACACATATATAACCCTGAACTTTGCCTGCATTCTATAAGTTAGTGCATGTTAATTCGATTTAGCCAAAAGAGTGCCGCTGTAATGCACCATTTGCGCTAATTGAAGGTCACAAACAGACAGACAGAGCATTAGAGTTTTAGTAGTATATAGATAGATAAATATAATTCCTCTCAGCGATCAGCTATCTGAATGATTCCCTGATTTTGAGTGGAAGAGGTAAAAACATGGAAACATAGAAAATAGGTGCAGGTGTAGGCCATTTGGCCCTTTGAGCCTGCACCGCCATTCAGTATGATCATGGCTGATCATCCAACTCAGAACCCTGTACCTGCCTTCTCTCCATACCCCCTGATCCCTTTAGTCACAAGGGCCATATCTAACTCCCTCTTAAATATAGCCAATGAACTGGCCTCAACTGTTTCCTGTGGCCGAGAATTCCACAGATTCACCACTCTCTGTGTGAAGAAGTTTTTCCTAATCTCGGTCCTAAAAGGCTTCCCCTTTATCCTCAAACTGTGGCCCCCTCATTCTGGACTTCCCCAACATCGGGAACAATCTTCCTGCAACTAGCCTGTCCAATCCCTTTAGGATTTTATGCGTTTCAATAAGATCCCCCCTCAATCCTCTAAATTCCAATGAGTATAAGCCTAGTCGACCCAGCCTTTCATCATATGAAAGTCCTGCCAACCCAAGAATCAATCTGGTGAACCTTCTTTGTACTCCCTCTATGGCAAGAATGTCTTTCTTCAGATTAGGGGACCAAAACTGCACACAATACTCCAGGTGTGGTCTCACGAAGGCCGTGTACAACTGAAGTAGTACCTCCCTGCTCCTGTACTCGAATTCTCTTGCTATGAATGCCAGCATACCATTCGCCTTTTTCACCGCCTGCTGTACCTGCATGCCCACTTTCAATGACTGGTGTACAATGACACCCAGGTCTCATTGCACCTCCCCTTTTCCTAATCAGCCACCATTCAGATAATAATGTTTTCCTGTTCTTGCCACGAAAGTGGATAACCTCACATTTATCCACATTAAATTGCATCTGCCATGAATTTGCTCACTCACCTAACCTATCCAAGTCACCCTGCATCCTCTTAGCATCCTCCTCACAGCTAACACTGCCGCCCAGCTTTGTGTCATCCGCAAACTTGGAGATGCTGCATTTAATTCCCTCATCCAAGTCATTAATATATATTGTAAACAACTGGGGTCCCAGCACTGAGCCTTGCGGTACCCCACTAGTCACTGCCTGCCATTCTGAAAAGGTCCCGTTTATTCTCACTCTTTGCTTCCTGTCTGCTAACCAATTCTCTATCCACATCAATACCTAACCTCCAATACCGTGTGCTTTAAGTTTGCACACTAATCTCCTGTGTGGGACCTTGTCAAAAGCCTTTTGAAAAGCCGAATATACCACATCCACTGGTTCTTCCCTATCCACACTACTAGTTACATCCTCAAAAAATTCTATGAGATTCGTCAGACATGATTTTCCTTTCACAAATCCATGCTGACTTTGTCCGATGATTTCACCGCTTTCCAAATGTGCTGTTATCATATCTTTGATAACTGACTCTAGCATTTTCCCCACCACTGATGTCAGGCTAACCGATCTATAATTCCCCGGTTTCTCTCTCCCTCCTTTTTTAAAAAGCGGGGTTACATTAGCCACCCTCCAATCCTCAGGAACTAATCCAGAATCTAAAGAGTTTGAAAAATTATCACTAATGCATCCACTATTTCTTGGGCCACTTCCTTAAGCATTCTGGGATGCAGACCATCTGGCCCTGGGGATTTATCTGCCTTTAATCCCTTCAATTTACGTAACACAACTTCCCTACTAACATGTATTTCCCTCAGTTCCTCCATCTCACTAGACCCTCTGTCCCCTACTATTTCCGGAAGATTATCTATGTCCTCCTTAGTGAAGACAGAACCAAAGTAATTATTCAATTGGACTGCCATGTCCTTGCTTCCCATAATCAATTCACCTGTTTCTGTCTGTAGGGGAACTACATTTGTCTTAACCAATCTTTTTCTTTTCACATAAAAGCTTTTACAGTCAGTTTTTATGTTCCCTGCGAGTTTTCTCTCAATCTCTTTTCCCTTTCCTAATTAAGCCCTTTGTCCTCCTCTGCTGGACTCTGAATTTCTCCCAGTCCTCAGGTGTGCCGCTTTTTCTGGCTAATTTGTATGTTTCTTCTTTAGAATTGATACTATCCCTAATTTCCCTTGTCAGCCACGGGTGCACTACCTTCCTCGATTTATTCTTTTGCCAAACTGGGATGAACAATTGTTGTAGTTCATCCATGCGACCTTTAACTGCTTGCCATTGCATATCCATCGTCAACCCTTTAAATATCATTTGCCAGTCTATCTTAGCTAATTCACGTCTCATACCTTCAAAGTTATCCTTTAATTTCAGAACCTTTGTTTCTGAATTAACCATGTCATTCTCCATCTTAATGAAGAATTCCACCATATTATGGTCACTCTTACCCGAGGGGTCTCGCACGACAAGATTGCTAACTAACCCTACCTATGGTTCACATTGTCAGGGTGTTGAGTTTACCAGGAGACAAAAGACTGCAGGGACGAGAGGTTTCCTGTTGACTAATACACTGTGTGTGCACCCCGCTGGCAATTCTGGTGTTGTGACCCAAGTCGAGACAAACACCCCGCTGCCCACTCCACCAACAACACGGCACAGCCGGTCACATAACAGGGGACTTGACATCTCACAACACTGGATTCAGTGATAAAACCCGTCATTAATGTTGTTGTCCCACTGAAATGATAAGAAATGTCCATTCCGGTGTTTTTAAATACAAGCGCGCACCCACGCGCCTGACGTCACACATGGTTTCCCCTCGCGCGTACCTGACGTCACACACGCGCTGCTGTGCTCGCGCATAAACAGTTTAACGGCTGAGCTACCGACCACGATACCCCTCCAACCCCCACCTCCGCTGCGCTGTAGCCATTGGCCAGAGGCGATGTCAATCACTGTTTACAGCCAATAGCGGAGGCGGAGTAGCCGAAAGGGCGTTACCCCGCTGACATCTCCCGCTGCTTCACTGAACTTCCCCAAAGTAAATGTCCCGATTTCTGATTTATCTCCATTTCCCTCCGAAGGAAGTTGGGGCGTTTGTGAAGCGTCTCCTGCGGCCGGAGTCTGATGTATCGCTGAGAGGTAGGAGGAGACCGCTCGGCCCGTCGGTTTGATGCCGGCTCCCCGGGTTGGGAGGGGGGATTTTACTGAAAGGATGAAGACGGTGAGAGAGGGGGCGGACAGGATGTTTGTCCCGGTGGGGACAGGAGGGGCTCATCTGTGGAAATGTCTGAGCCCACGGTAGTGGAGAGCAGAGGGATTCACCACATTGGGGGCCAAACACCGGCAGACTGTTGCCCTGCAAGCGGGGCCAATGGTCCGGGCAAAGTGGGGATAGGAGGGGTGTTGGGGGCCCGGGGTCTTATTGAATGACAGGACGTGCTAGAGGGGCCGAGTGGCCTGCTCCTGTTCCTGTTGTCCGTGTATTGGGTGGATGAGGAGAGGACTTTTCGTATGGTGGGGGTAGCCATAACAGAGGGCACAGCCTCAAAACTGAGGAGCGACCTTTTAGAGTAGTTAAGGAGGATTTTATTTAGTCAGAGAGCGGTGAATCTGTGGAATTCTCTGACACAGACGGCAGTGGGGGCCAAGTCTGTGGGTACATTTAAGGCAGAAGCTAATAGTTGTCTGATCAGTCAGGGCATTACAGGATATGCCGAGGAGGCAGGTGCATGGGGTTGAGTGAGAACCGGAATCAGCCATTATAGTTTGCATTTTGTCGTTTGATTGTTTGTGGTTTTTGTATTGCTATATTTACACTCTATTCTTGATTGGTACGGCTGTAACGAAACCCAATTTCCCTCGGGATCAATAAAAGTATATCTATCTATCTTGAACAGCGGAACAGACTTGATGGGCTGAATGGCCTAATTCTGCTTCTATGTCTTATGGTCTTCTACTGCTGGTGTCTTACATAGTGAAGATTGACACAAAATACTTATTACATTGGCCGCTATTTCTTTGCTGTATTACTAAGTCGCCAGCATCATCTTCCAGCAGTACAATATCAACGCTTGCCTCTCTTTTACTCCTTATATATCGGAACAACTTTTAATACTTGATATTATTGGCTCACTTGCCTTACTTTTTCATCTTGTCTCTCCTGTGTGTGTTTTATTCTCGTTATCTCCTGCTGGTTATATAAAAGCTTTCAAATCCTCTAACTTCCCACTATTTTCTTGTTATATTATATTGTTTTTATCAAAAACAGGAGAAAATCTGTGGATGCTGGAAATCCAAGCAGCACATACACAAAATGCTGAGGAAACTTGGAGGCCAGGCAGCACATATGGGAAATAGTGAACTGTTGACGTTTCAGGCCAAGACCCTTCATCAGGACTGGGAAAAACAGATGAGACATCAGAGGAAGAGGAGTGGGGGTTGGAGGGGTGGAAGAAGTGGTAGTTGATAGGTGAAACTGGGAGAGAGGAAGAGTAGTGAAGGAAAAAACTTCAAAGGATATAATTTCCTTCACGATTCTCGAAAGATCACTGCTAATGCCTCCACATCTCTTCAGCCATCTCTTTCAGATCTCTGGGGTCTCCACCGTCTGGTCCAAGTGACCTATTTACCTTCAGACCTTTCTGTTTCCCAAGAATCCTCTCCTGAGTAACATAACTTTACACATTCTGACCACTGACATCTGGGACTTCCATATTCCTGCCAGTGTCTCCGACAGATCAGAGTGATGTACAATAATTATTCAGTTCATCTACCATCACCTTGCATCCCCACCCCATTACCACCTCTCCAGCATCATTTTTCAGTGGTCCAATATTCACTTCCGCCTCTCTTTTACATTATATGTACCTGAAGAAAAATTTGGTATCCTCTTTAATATTACTGGCTAGCTCACCTATGTATTCCATCTTTTCCTTCTTAATTATTTTAGTTGCATTCTGTTGGTTTTTAAAAGCTTCCCAATCCTCTAACTTCCTAGTATTTTTTTTTGCTCCATGCCCTCTCTTTGGTTTTTATGTTATCTTTGGTTTCTCTTGTCAGCCACTGTTTTGTCACCTTACCTTTAGAATACTACTTCCTCTTTGTGATGTGTATATCCTGTGCCTTCCGAATTGCTTCCAGAAATTCCTGCTCTGTTATCATCTCTGCCCGTGTTCTTTTCAAATCAATTTTCACCAATTTTTCTCTCATGCCTCTCTAATTCTCCTTATTCCACTTCTGACTTTAGCTTCTCCTTCTCTAATGTCAGGGTGAATTTGATCATATTAACCCCTAAGGGTTCCTTTAACTTAAGTAACCTAATTAATTCCAGTTCATTACAACACCCAATCCAGAATAGCTAATCCCCAAGTGGGCTCAGCCACGGGCTGCTCCAAAAAAGCATCTTGTAGGCATTCTAGGAATTCCTCCTCGAGTCTAAAACCACCCTAATTTTCCTAATCACCTGCATGACAATCCCCCATGACTATTGTAACATTGCCCTTTTGGCACGCATTTTCCATCTCCCACTGTAATTTGTGGACCACAAACTTACCACTGTTTGGAGGTCTCTATACAATTCCCATCACGGATTTTTCTTTACACTTGCTGTTCCTTAACTCTACCCAAAGATTCTACACCTTCCAACCCTATGTCACCCCTTTCTAAAAATTTTATTTAATATTTTAACAACAGAGCCACACAACCCCACAACCAGCTTGTTCTTGGCTTGTTCTTTCAAGAAACATATAAGTATCTTAGAAACAAGAGGACCTGCAGATGCTAGAAATCTAGAGAACTACACACAAAGTGCTGGAGGTGCTCAGCATGTCAGGCAGCATCTATGGATAGTAATCAACATTTGGGGCCAAGACCCTTCATTGGGAGTCTTGATACTCACATATCTGGAATATCAAGAAGCAAAGAAAATAGAAAGTAGTGCGAAAAAGGGAAAACTTTTCACAAAATTTGGTTCAAGGCTTAACAAAACCTGCCAAACAGAGCTCAATAGTTAACAAATACAACAAAGGCAATAAACATTTTCATCAATACCGACATAGACTTTTTAAAAATAAAAATATCTTGGCCCCATTTCAATCAGCAGAATTTACAAAGACAAATAAGAACTTTAGAAAACTTTAGAAAAGACTATTTACACTCAAACCCGCTTAGATTAACACTACCTTGGACAGAAGGAGGAAGAGAAATAACACGCATGAAAAAAAAATCAGACAACAGTCAGATAAAACTTTTAAGTATATATTTTCATCAAAAATGAACAGTATTCAGCATGTGTGTATATGCAATCGTGACAAGAAATACAGACCAGAAAACTTAAATGAGGGGCCAATTCAGAAAAATGAAATCATCACTATGGAAGAAAACATTAACCAGTGGAATGGGTATAACCCTCCACGGGAGACATCCCAACAATCTGAGCAGACGAGATGGTAACAGGAAAGCATCGAGCACCTGACTGAGAGTTGGAGACCTCTTCCCAGAAACAGAGGGGTTCCTTGCAGAAATACAGGTGAAGGCGGTTAACAAAAGGAAAAAAAAAATCGAAAATACATGAAATACAAACAAACAAGGCAGTAAGTACAGAAAATGCCAAGAGAAACCAGACACAATCCAACACATTCCAAGATACTGCAGCAGTTAAACTCCATCTGATCACTTGTGCAGGTACAATCAAGTGGCAAATATCATTCAATAAAATCTTGCTTTAAAATACAAACTCATGAATGCCCTCCATCACTTCATAAAGGCACCATAATTTTAAGCCTGATCTAGTTTTAGAGTCAAAATCTTACAAATTATATGATAATGAATACATTATTGCAGATAGGACAGTCCATAATAACCATCCTGATATAATATTACAGGATAAATAAACAGGAACAACTCCCTCAATAGAAAAAAACCATTCCCAACACAAGTGTTCCTCGACCAGTGGAGCACCTCACCACAGGTATTGTTTGTGTCATCAGTCAGAGAACCGGAAGATTTTCTCTGTCAATCAGCTTCCAAGTGTTGTTACTCTGTCATTCGTTGCCATGCCCCGCTGCTGATTCCCTTCTCCTCATCATACGTTCTTACCCCAACCATCGTCCAGAGCCCCAAACTCTGCCCTGTGCAGTCCCGCCTCTGGTTTCTGACCCTGCTTCGGTCTTTAGAGGACTACTGCTTTCAGTCTTTAGAGGACAGTGGTATTTTCAACAACCCTTTAGAAGCAGGGAAAATGACCCATTATGTGGAAATGAGCCCTGAATAAGGAGGTTAACTACCAATGTTATTCTTCCTCATCCCAGAGATTAGAGGGGCGAAGAACATCTCAGACTGAACTGCAGTCAGCTCGACTTCTTCAGTCTGCAGAAAATTCAAGGGAAACCTCTTCACCCACAGAGTGGTGACTGTTTGGAACCCATCCCCACAGGGAGAGCGAGAGGGGAACAGGGGAGGATTTAAAAGGACTGTCGTGGAACTGAATCACTGGCAGGGTCCAGCTGGCCTGAGTTGGCTCTCTACTGCACACTAGGTGTGTTATAAATTCACCAAGTACTGGAGACAGAGCTTAAAATAGAAGTAATTTATTTGTCTCAGATCCAAAATATTAAACTCCAGTCCTATTAAAGGTAAATATGCAGCAGAAGAAACTCCTCCAATGCCCAGTGACCAGGGTGCAGAACTGGGTGTGGAGAGCAGCAGCAATAATTGCAGAGTTCAGCACCAACAGTCACTCTCAAAATTGCATTCAGCAATGGTGATGGACAAATATCTAGTATGCAGCTTATTGAAACTTCCTCCCCAGTGTGAATCTGGTAGTGTGTCGCAAGTGTAACATGCTGTAAGGTTTCACTGCTAATGTAATGGCCTCTCTGTAATGTTTCACTGCCCAGCTAAACAGCAATGTTTAGGTTACGACTTGAGATAAAAGGGTTTTGGAATGTGCGGCTATCCAATGAGAGAAATGTTCTTTCTTGTGAGTCTGGAAAAGAGATTTTCGTGGTCTTTTGCTGGGGAGAGATGAGAAAACGCGAATGGGGAGAGATGAGAAAACGCGAATGGTGAGAGTGGGCCCTTTTCCTTTTTTTTGTTTGCTTCATTAACCGTAGAGTCAAAGTAAGAATTATAAAGCTCAATCATTTAATCACATATTGTGTACCGTTTGTTATTTCGGGGTACTGATTTGTAACAGATGACTCATCACGCAGCATCCACCCAAATGAGATTTCAGATGAGTTTGGCCGAGCTGGGGGCTATCACCCCCTATATTAAGCTGCTAGCCGAAGCGAGAGTTACATGAGGTTAGATGACTGAGTGAATCGCTTCCCACATTCACAGCAGGTAAAAGGCCTCTCCCCAGTGTGAACTCAATGATGCACGTTTGGTTGATTTGACTGAGAGAATCTCTTCCCAAAGTCTGAGTAGGTGATCGGCCTCTCCCCAGTGTGAACTCGCTCATGTACCTTCAGTTTAGATGAGCAAGTGAATCCCTTCCCACATTCTGAGCAGGTGAATGGCCTCTCTCCAGTGTGAACTCGCTGATGTAACTTCAGTTTAGATGAGCAAGTGAATCCCTTCCCACAGTCCGAGCAAGGGAACGGCCGCTCCCCGGTGTGAACTGACTGGTGTGCCTTCAGGGTATATGACTGAGTGAATCTCTTCCCACATTCTGAGCAGGTGAACGGCCTCTCCCCAGTGTGAACTGACTGGTGTCTCAACAGCTGAGATGACAAAGTGAATCCCTTCCCACAGTCCAAGCAGGTGAATGGTCTCTCCCCAGTGTGAACTCTCTGATGTACCTTCAGTTGGGATGAGCAAGTGAATCCCTTCCCACAGTCTGAGCAGGTGAATGGCCTCTCTCCAGTGTGAACTCGCTGGTGTACCTTCAGTTTAAATGAGCAAGTGAATCCCTTCCCACAGTCCGAGCAGGTGAACGGCTGCTCCCCAATGTGAACTCGCTGGTGTACGAGTAGGTCGGATAACCGAGTGAATCCTTTCCCACAGTCTGAGCAGGTGAACGGCCTCTCCCCGGTATGAACTGACTGGTGTCTCAGTAGCTCAGATGACAAAGTGAATCCCTTGCCACAGTCCAAGCAGGTGAAAGGCCGCTCCCCGGTGTGAACTCTCTGATGTACCTTCAGTTGGGATGAACAAGTGAATCCCTTCCCACAGTCTGAGCAGGTGAATGGCCTCTCTCCAGTGTGAACTCGCTCATGTACCTTCAGTTTAGATGAGCAAGTGAATGCCTTCCCACAGTCTGAGCAGGTGAATGGCCTCTCTCCGGTGTGAACTCGTTGATGTACCCTTAGTTTAGATGAGCAAGTGAATCCCTTCCCACAGTCTGAGCAGGTGAATGGCCTCTCTCCAGTGTGAACTCGTTGATGTACCTTCAGTTGGGATGAGCAAGTGAATCCCTTCCCGCAGTCTGAGCAGGTGAACGGCCTCTCTCCAGTGTGAACTCGCTGGTGTACCTTCAGTTTAGATGAGCAAGTGAATCCCTTCCCACAGTCTGAGCAGATGAATGGCCTCTCTCCAGTGTGAACTCGCTGATGTACCTTCAGTTGAGATGATTCAGTGAATCCCTTCCCACAGTCGGAGCAGGTAAATGGCCTCTCTCCAGTGTGTACTCTCTGATGTACCTTCAGTTTAGATGACCGAATGAATCCCTTCCCACAGTCTAAGCAGGTGAATGGCCTCTCTCCAGTGTGAACTCGCTGATGTACCTTCAGCTTAGATGAACAAGTGAATCCCTTCCCACAGTCTGAGCAGGGCAACAGCCATTCCCCAGTGTGAACTCGCTGGTGAGCCATTCGGTCAGATGACCGAGTGAATCCTTCCCCACAAATTCAGCAGATGACCAGCCTCTGTCCAGTGTGAACTGACTGGTGTGTCCACAGGTGGGAAGACTGACTGAATCCCTTCTCACACACAGAACAGGTGAATTGTCCCAGTGTGAACTTGCTGACGTACCTTCAGTTGAGATGACCGACTGAATCCATTCCCACTGTCTGAGCAGATGAATGGGCTCCCCCCTGTGTAAAATGATGGGAATGCCAGTCAGTCAGATGATCGAGTAAATCCCTCCCCATAGTCTGACCAGGAAGGATGATCAAGTGAATCCCTTGCTCCACTTCTTAAATATCTGGGCAGAGACAGCAAAACTGGCGTGTTGTGTTCGAGATTCCCGTAGACAAATACCTTGTCACTTTTAACCTGTAAAAAAATTTACAATATCCATCAATGGGTGTAGGACAATATTTCAGATGAGATCACTTGAGTTGTCAAGGTGTGATCTGGCATCACGCTGTTACAGTGAAGTTCAACCCAAGTTGGAGAGAGAACTTCTAACTGGGCACAGTGCTGGTATCTGGAATGACCATCAAATTCTCTGATGCTCTTCCTGTGTCTATAAGAATGGGGCATTTCTGCTATCTCCAATCTGTGACCCTGCTCAGTGTGACTCTCTCCATTGGTATTATTCCCCATTCCCACTGAGCTGCATGGGTGCCTGGCCCCACAGTAACTGAAACACTTTCACACAAATAGCCGGCAGTGCATTCCACGCACCCACCACTCTCTGTGTAAAAAACCTTACCCCTGACATCCCCTCGGTATCTATTTCCAAGCACCTTAAAACTATGCCCCCTCGTGTTAGCCATTTCAGTCCTGGGAATAAAACTCAGGCTATCCACATGATCAATGCCCCTAATCATCTTAAACATCTAAAAAAGGCTCTAAACATAAACAAGTAAATTATACATTGCTTTGGGTATTTGTTAGAAGTCTACAAAATTATGAGGGTATAGATCCGGTAAATGCAAGCAGCTTTTCCACTGAGGTTGGGTGGGATGACAACCAGAGGTCATGGGTAAGTGAGGAAGGTGAAAATTTAACGGGAACTCGTGGAAAAGGTCGTGAGAGTGTGGAATGAGATGCCAGCACAAGTGGTGAATATGAGCTCAATTTCACCATTTAAAAGAAGTTTGGATGGGAACCTGGATGTTAGGGATATGGATGGCGATGGTCCTGGTGCAGGTAGTTGCATTAGACAGCTTAAAATTTTTTTAAGGCATTGACTAGATGGGCCAAATAGCCTGTTTCCATACTGAACTTCTTCATGTTTCTATGACAGAAAAGCTGGACAAATTTGTTTGGAAGGGAAAAGGTAGGAGTGACAACAGAGCAGCAATGGCTGGAGTTTCTGGGAGCAATTTGGGAGCTGAGTGATCGCCACATCCCAAAGAACTGGAAACATTGGAAAGGCAGGAGGACACAACTGTGGCTCAAATGAGAAGCCAAAGCCAACTAGAGGGCAAACAAAAGAGCAAAAACTTTTGGGAAGCTTTTCAAAACCAACAGAAGATGACTAAAAAAAAAAGTCAGATGCACTCAGGGCATGAAATTATGATATTGTAGTCGTTAATAAGTCTTGGTAGCACCCAACAGCCTGAGGCAATTAGAGGAACAAAATATCCGGGGCCTCAATATCTCTTAAAAACCAAGGTTCCCTGCACCAGTTATATTTTAACTTTTATTTTGACAAGCATATACAAACTCTACACTCTCAAAACTTCACCTGAACAACTGCCACTTACCAAGTACTCCTTTGCCAGAAAACAGCCTGTCCCAAACTACACCTGTCAGATCCTTTCTGATACCATCAAAATTGATCTTCCTCCAACTTAGAATCTCAACCCATGCTCCTGACCTCTCTTTTTCCATATTTACTTGGAACCTCATGGCATTATGATCACTAGATTCAAAGTGTTCCCATACACTAATTTCTGTCACTAGCCCTGGATCATTTCCCAATAGCTTATTGCACACTTCTATGTCTGGAATTCTACGTACTGATTAAGGGCACATTTGACAAACTCTACCCTATCTAGTCCTCTTACAGTATGGGAGTCCCAGTCAATACATGGAAAGTTGAAATCACTTACTGTATCAACCTTTGTTTCTTGGCATAGTCCGCCATCTCTTTACAAAATTGTTCCTCTCAGTCCCTCAGACTGTTGAGTGCAACCAAGTCCTAGTAATGGCTACAATATCATAATTCCCTGTCCTGAGCTCATCTAGCTTTCCTATGATGCTTCTTGCATTGTGATATACACAGCTCAGGACAGTCGTCACACCATGCTCAACCTTTTGATTGCTGACTTTGTCTGAGGTCTGAACAACATCTGTCTGGTGTCAATAAAACAACCTCTCTGGGACAGCTTCTTCCACCAGTCCATCAGACTGATTAATTCAATGCTGAAACAATTTTATTTTTATGTTATATTGACTGTCCTGTTGTACATACAATTTATTATAAATTACTGTAAATTGCACATTTAGATTGAGACATAACATAAAGATTTTTACACCTCATGTATATGAAGGATATAAGTAATAAAGTCAATTCAATTCAATTCACCCTCTCCATTATCTGTTCTGGCATTCTGGCTCCTATCCCCCCCCAAACTTTAGTTTAACCTCCACCACCACCCCCACCCCCACTAGCACTAGCAAGCCTTACCCCTAGGATATTAGTCCCCTTCTAGTTCTGTTTTCCTAACAAACAAATCCTGTATCACCCCTTTGACATTCCACTGCCAGCTAATTCCCTCCAACACTTTCTAAGATGGTCCACCTATTGTTGTGGGCGATGACACCAAGAGTACTCTGTGATGGCTGTTTCCCCTCATTCCCCTTCCTGACTCTCATCCAGTTTCCTGTGTCCTGCACCCTGGGTGTAACTCACCTCTCTTCATGTCATATCTATCACCCCTCCAACTCCTGGATGATCCAGAATTCATCCAGTTCCAGCTCCAACTCCTTAAAGTGCAGGGTTACAAGCTGCAGCTGGATGCACGTCTTGCATGTGAGTGCATCAGGGACAGTGGAGTACTCTCCACCTTCCCACCAATGTCCCTTCTAATTTGTAATGACTAGTGTGCGCAAAACTCTTGTGCTGTGCAATTTTGATCCAGTGACAGCAACATGTACACAGTGAATTTTATATAGAGAGGTATTCATTTTAACAGCTAGCAAGTCACTGTCAATAAGAACTTTTATCTCCTCTGTGTTTGATTGAATTCATCTGCACTCTCACACAACCTATGTAGCAGGCCTGTAAGCGGATAATGAAGGATTTTCTCGCCAGAGCATTTGCACACCGTCCATATGTGATTTGCTTGCTAAATGACGCTTTAAAAAGTCAAATTTCCAAATATCACTCCACTTCTTCCCACTTGTAAATTCTCCAGCAACTTTTGCATCACCACAACACACAAAGGTGATACCAGTCTCTGTATTGTACATAAAATATTTCCCCTGAACCCTCCCCCAGGTGACTGACAGTGGGTGAAGTCAGTGATGGCAATGCCAATGAATATGAAAGGAAGGGGAGTAGTCTGTCTCATTGGAGTCTCACACGTTTGTGATGTGAAAACTACTTGTTGCCTGGGACAAAGGTGTTTGATAACATTATCTTCCCAGACTGAATGGGTCAAAACATGTTCTCACGACTGGAAAAGTCCAGAACACGAGAGATAGAACAAGCAACAAACACAAAATGCTGGAGGAACTCAGCAGGCCAGGCAGCATCTATGGAAAACAGTACTAATGCTGAGTTCCTCCAGCAATTTGTGTGTGTTCCAATGTTGTTTGTCATATATATTAATGATCTGGATGATGGGGTGGTAAATTGGATTAGTAAGTATGCAGATGATACTAAGATAGGTGGTGTTGTGGATAATGAAGTAGGTTTTCAAAGATTGCAGAGAGATTTAGGCCAGTTAGAAGAGTGGGCTGAAAGATGGCAGATGGAGTTTAATGCTGAAAAATGTGAGATGCTACATTTTGGTAGGACTAATCAAAATAGGACATACATGGTAAATGGTAGGGCATTGAAGAATGCAGTAGAACAGAGGGATCTAGGAATAATGGTGCATAGTTCCCTGAAGGTGGAATCTCATGTGGATAGGGTGGTGAAGAAAGATTTGGTATGCTGGCCTTTATAAATCAGAGCATTGAGTATAGGAGTTGGGATATAATGTTGAAATTATATAAGGCATTGGTAAGGCCAAATTTAAAGTATCGTGTACAGTGCTGGTCACCGAATTACAGGAAAGATGTCAATAAAATTGAGAGAGTACAGAGGAGGTTTACTAAAATGTTGTCTGGGTTTCATCTCCTGAGTTACAGAGAAAGGTTGAACAAGTTAGGTCTTTATTCTTTGGAGCGTAGAAGGTTGAGGGGGGACTTGATAGAGGTGTTTAAAATTATGATGGGGATAGATACAGTTGACGTGGATAGGCTTTTTCCATTGAGAGTGGGGGAGATTCAAACAAGAGGACATGAGTTGAGAGTTAAAGGACAAAAGTTTAGAGGTAACATGAAGGGAAACTTCTTTACTCAGAGAGTGGTGGCTGTGTGGAACGAGCTTCCAGCAGAAGTGGCTGAGGCAGGTTCGATGTTGTCGTTTAAAGTTAAATTGGATAGATATATGGACAGGAAGGGAATAGAGGGTTATGGACCGAATGCAGGTCGGTGGGACTAGGTGAGAGTAGGAGTTCGGCACGAACTAGAAGGGCCGAGATGGCCTGTTTCCGTGCTGTAATTGTTATATGGTTATATGGTGTTGCTTGGATTTCCAACACCTGCAGATTTTCTCTTGTTTGTGATTAGAGGTAGAACAAAGGTGATTTTCTCAACTGGCGATGTAAAAGATTTTGTTCCCTTTCTCCGAGTTCCTAATCCTTGCATTTAGACAGCTGGGGCTCAGCTCTGTCTGAGAGATCCATCGGTTCCCATTCCCTCATCAGCCGGAATCTCCCCGGGGCCCGTGTACGGATCGTGGTGCTGAGAGAGAGGGAAGAGAACAGGACTGTCCCGGGATTGCGGTAAACGGTGTTCGGAGTTCACAGTAATTGCCCCTTAGTCGGTTTTGAAATTTCTACCCGGAGATGAGCTCTTACCCGTGCCGATCATTCCGAGGCCTTTTCAGTACGGCGCGCATGCGCGATATTCGGGAACTTCCGTAACCCCGACGCCAGCGCATTTGATTGGTGCTTCGGCGACAGCGAAAATTGTAACGCAGAACTTTCTGCGTAATCACGGTGCTATTAAAAGTTTCTGCAAGCACCACTTGTCCATATTTCTTTTTTTTGTGTGTGCAGAAAACTCAGCAGCTCTGTTACCGCAAAAAGCAGCTCCCATAATCAATACACTTAATATCAGCAAACATTTCGTATGTTTGATGCCAAATGAGAACCTTCCTTCAAATGCAGATATAAAACACAAGAGACTCTGCTGAGCTGGAAACGTAGACACATACATACACAATGCTGGAGGAACTCTGCAGTTCAGGCAGCAACTAAACAGAGGAGTACACAGTCTAGGCATGCTGAAGGGGCTTGGCCTAAACGTTGTCCATTTATTCCTCTCACATCTGCTGCCTGATCTGTTCATTTCCACAATATTTTGCAGAAATTAACCACCGTTTTTTTCGATCAACCAGTTTCCAAATGTTTCTGGTCTTTCATTTGTAGCCACATCCTGCTGGTCGGATTCCTCCTCCTCCTCATAAACTCCAGACCCCATTTCTTTCTGGAGCCCCAAAGCCCTGATTCATGCTGGCAACTCTGGTTTCTGACTCTGCTCCATCGAGAATTCACTCGCGAGTCTGCTGTCAGACTTTAGAGACACATTGCAACAACCCAGCCGTCCGAGGCACAGTCCTTTGAAATTAGTGAAAATGACCCAAAACGTTGAGAAGAGCAGGAAAGCAGAAGTTTAACCAACTTCGTCCAGAGCCCTGAAGAACGTCAAGACCATCGTCTTATTCAGTCTGGAGAAAATCATGCAGGAAATGAGAGGATGAGAGGTAACCTGATAGAGGTGTATAAGATGATGAGAGGCATTGGTGGTGTGGATAACCACAGGCTTTTTCCCAGGGCTGAAATGGCTAACACAACGGGGCATGGTTTACGTAAACACGAGGAAATCTCCAGATGCTGGAAATTCAAGCAACACACACAAAATGCTGGTGGTACGCAGCAGGTCAGGCATCTCTAGGAAGAGGTACAGTCGACGTTTGGGGCCCAGCCCCTTCGTCAGGACTAACTGAAAAAAGAGATAGTAAGAGATTTGAAAGTGGGAGGAGGAGGGGTGGATCCGAAATGATAGGAGAAGACAGGAGGGGGAGGGATGGAGCTAAGAGCTGGGCAGTTGATTGGCAAAAGGGATACAAGGCTGGAGAAGGGGGAATATCATGGGAGTGAAGGCCTTGGAAGAAAGAAAGGGGCAGGGAGCACCAGAGGAAGATGGAGAACAGGCAAGGAGTTATTGTGAGAGAGAAAGAAAGGGGAAAAATAAAAAATAATAAATAAATAAGGGATGGGGTAAGAAGGGGAGGAGGGGCATTAACGGAAGTATTCAGGACTATTTATTGAAATTCATGCAGAAACGCCAACTGGGTTTGAGTAAGAATTGTGATAACGTTCCCCAAATTAGGCCACGTCATGGTGTCAGGAAGCATAGGTCCAGGGGAACTTGGCTTTGTGGACACCGAAATGTCCTGACCACAGAAGGCAGAGGGTGGTGGTAGAGTGAGCGTATTCTCTCTGGAAATCGGTACGCAGGAGTATTCTGAACTGATCTGTTCAGACAACCCTGTTCGTTGTGATTTTTACTTCACTGAGAAGGTGATACAAATATGGATGCAGGGTCAATTGCAGCATTGAAGAGAAGTTTGTATGGGTAATTTTTTCAATTCCATGATCTTCAAGGGTGATAATTTGTTCCATTACTAATTCATCAGGACCTGCTGCCTTTTCTTTCTTCATCTTATTTACTGCATTACGAACTTCAGATTTTAAAATATTTGAACTGTCAGTACTTGGCCTCCATCTTCATCCTTTCAATAAAACCCCCCTCCTCCCCGGGAAGCGGCCGAGCCCTTTCCTCCTACCTCTCAACGAAACATCAGAGTCCGGCTGCAGGAGATGCTTCACAAACGCCCCCGAATTCCCTCGGAGGGAAACAGAAATAAATCAAAAAGCGGGTCCTGACGAAGGGTCTCGGCCCGAAACGTCGACTGTACCTCTTCCTAGAGATGCTGCCTGGCCTGCTGCCTTCACCAGCAACTTTGATGTGTGTTGCTTGAATTTCCAGCATCTGCAGAATTCCTGTTGTTTGCCTTTACTTTGAGGTTTGCTCCACTTTGACAGGGAGTTTGAGGCGGGCGATGGAGTCAGCAGGTGTCCGCCTCTGCGACTGGTTGTAACCAGTGATTGACATCGCTTCGCACCAATGGGAATAGCGCAGCTCCTGAATCCTCTGTTGACAGCGGTGGGGGAGAGGATGGTCATGTGATCAGTAGCTCAGCTGCGGCTCATCAACACGTGGGTGACGTAAGACATGGCGCACGTGAGTGCAGATCCCAGTGGGTTCGCCTCTGTTTGATGTGCTTTCGTTGTTTCGTGGCTCTCTGGAGAAGAAAAGAAACATCACAGTTGTATGTGGATACCTGATTTGCCAATAAATTATTCTTTGAACTATCCGCTTCGAGCGGGACTTCCCGGTTTCCAAACATTTTCATCCCGATTCCATTTCCGTTCCGACCTGTCAACCCATCATCTCCTCTTGTGCGAAGATGAGGCCACCCTCAGGGTCAAGGATCAGCACCTTATACTCCGTCTGGGTACCGTCCAACCTGATGGGATGAATATCAATTTCTTCTTTCGGTAAAGAAATTTCCCTCTCACCCCTCCCTCTGTTTCTCTCTGACGTTTCATGTCTTCTCACCAGCTTATCACTTTTTTCTGGGTCCGCTGCTCCACCCCTTTCACCTATTCTCCACTCTCCTCTCCTATTAGATTCTATTTTCTTCTGCTCTTGAGCTTTCCCACCTACTTGGCTTCACCTATCACCTTCCAGCTAACCATTTCCTCGCCCGCCCATATTTTATTCAGATATTTCCCCCATTGCATCTCAGTCCTGAAGGAGGGTTCAACTGGAAGCGTCGACTGTTGACTCTTTTCGGTAGATGCTGCCCGCCCTGCTGAGTTCCGCCAGCATTTTGTTTGTGTTGCTTTGGATCAGAAACTTTGTCGCGTTTCTGATTTACCTCTCCGTTGTCCACTGGTGGCACTGCATGGACCTCCGGGAAAGGGCCGGACCCGAGCTTGAGCTCTGCCGGACGGCTGGAGCAGGGGTGCGGTGCCAACTTTTCTGGTGCCGGAGCTGTACGAGGGATGATTGATAAGTTCGTGGCCTAAGGTAGAAGGCCTAAAGTTATATAGCTCTCCATACATGCACGTGCAGTTCAATTCTTTGAGTGATTATGCAGAAAGTTTGAAGTTAATAACTCGTGGTATTTCTGTTTC
Source organism: Mobula hypostoma (assembly GCF_963921235.1). Classification (NCBI taxonomy): domain Eukaryota; kingdom Metazoa; phylum Chordata; class Chondrichthyes; order Myliobatiformes; family Myliobatidae; genus Mobula; species Mobula hypostoma. The sequence continues at coordinate 1,331,779 of NC_086099.1, forward strand.
AGATAATTGAAAATTGCTAGGTTTTGTAAAATTGACTCCTTCCACTTTAGGCCACGAACTTACCAATCACCCCTCGTGTGTCACACCCAATTTGTGTACCTGCTCATTTCGTGTACTGAGCAATTTCCTTGCCCCACTTATGTAATGAGCAGGAGCACAAATTGAGTGTGATATATGAATGAATAGGGCTTCTTATAATGTCAAGACCATAAGACCATAAGACAAAGGAGCAGAAGTTGGCCATTCGGCCCATCGAGTCTGCTCCACCATTTTATCATGAGCTGATCCATTCTCCCATTTAGTCCCACTCCCCCACCTTCCCACCATAACCTTTGATGCCCTGGCTACTCAGATACCTATCAATCTCTGCCTTAAATACACCCAATGACTTGGCCTTCACTGCCGCCCGTGGCAACAAATTCCATAGATTCACCACCCTCTGACTAAAAAAAATTTCTTCACATTTCTGTTCTGAATGGGCGCCCTTCAATCCTTAAGTCATGCCCTCTCGTACTAGATTCCCCCATCATGGGAAACAACTTTGCCACTTCCCCAACCCCTCATTCTTCTAAACTCCAAGGAATACAGTCCAAGAGCAGACAAACGTTCCTCATATGTTAACCCTCTGATTCCCGGAATCATTCTAGTGAATCTTCTCTGTACCCTCTCCAACGTCAGCACATCCTTTCTTAAATAAGGAGCCCAATACTGCCCACAGTACTTCAAGTGAGGTCTCACCAGCGCCTTATAGAGCCTTAACATCACATCCCTGCTCCCATACTCTATTCCTCTAGGAATGAATGCCAACATTGCATTCGCCTTCTTCACCACCGACTCAACCTGGAGGTTAACCTTAAGGGTATCCTGCACGAGGACTTCCAAGTCCCGTTGCATCTCAGACCTTTGAATTCTCTCCCCATTTAAATAATAGTCTGTCCGTTTATTTCTTCTACCAAACTGCATAACCATACACTTTCCAACATTGTATTTCATTTGCCACTTCTTTGCCCATTCTTCCAATCCATCCAAGTCTCTCTGCAGACTCTCCGTTTCCTCAGCACTACCGGCCCCTCCACCTATCTTCGTATCATCAGCAAACTTAGCCACAAAGCCATCTATTCCATAATCCAAATCGTTGATGTACAGCCTAAAAAGAAGCGGCCCCAACACGGGTCCCTGTGGAACACCACTGGTAACTGGCAGCCAACCAGAATAGGATCCTTTTATTCCCACTCTCTGTTTCCTGCCAATCAGCCAACGCTCTATCCACGTATGTAACTTTCCTGTAATTCCATGGGCTCTTATCTCGTTAAGTAGCCTCATGTGTGGCACCTTGTCAAAGGCCTTTTGAAAATCCAAATATACAACATCCACTGCATCTCCCTTGTCTAGCCTACTGGTAATTTCCTCAAAAAATTGCAATAGGTTTTGTCAGGCATGATTTTCCTTTAAGGAAACCATGCTGAGTTCTGCCTGTCTTGTCGTATGCCTCCAGTTACACCGTAACCTCATCCTTGACAATCGACTCCAACAACTCCCAACCACCGATGTCAAGCTAACAGGTCTATAACTTCCTTTTTGCTTCTTTGCCCCCTTCTTAAATAGCGGAGTGACATTTGCAATCTTCCAGTCCTCCGGAGCCTTGCCAGAATCTATCGACTTTTGAAAGATCAACGCTAATGCCTCCGCAATCTCCACAGCTACTTCCTTCAGAACACAAGGGTGCATTCCATCTGGTCCGGGAGATTTATCTACCTTTAGACTATTCAGCTTCCTGAGTACTTTCTCTGTCGTAATTGTGACTGCGCGCACTTCTCTTCCCTGACACCCTTGAGTGTCCGGTATACTGCTGATGTCTTCCTCAGTGAATACTGATGCAAGATACTCCTTCAGTTCCTCCGTCATCTCCTTATCTCCCATTACAATTTCTCCAGCATCATTTTCTATCGGTCCTATATCTACCCTCATCTGTTTTTTTTTACTCTTTATATACTTGATAAAGCTTTTGGTATCCTCTGATATTATTTGCTAGCTTCCTTTCATAGTTCATCTTTTCCCTCCTATCGACCTTCTTAGTTTCCTTTTGTAAGGTTTTAAAAAATTCCCAATCCTCTGTCTTTCCACTAATTTTTGCTTCCTTGTATGCCCTCTTCTTTGCTTTAACTTTGGCTTTGATTTCTCTTGTCAACCACGGTTGCACCCTTTTTCCATTCGAAAATTTCTTCTTTTTTGAAATATATCTGTCTTGCACCTTCCTCACGTCTCGCATAAACTCCAGCCACTGCTGCTCTGCCGTCCTTCCTGCTAGAGTCACTTTCTAGTCCAGTTTGGCCAGCTCCTCTCTCATGCCACTGTAATTTCCTTTACTCCACTGAAATACTGACACATCAGATTTCGGCTTCTCTTTTTCAAATTTCACAATGAACTCAATCATGTTATGATCACTGCCTCCTAAGGGTTCCTTCACCTCAATCTCTTTAAGCACCTGTGGTTCATGACACAATACCCAATCCAGTACAGCCGATCCCCTAATGAACTCAACAACAAGCTGTTCTGAAAAGCCATCTCGCAGACATTCTACAAATTCTCTCTCTCTTGAAATCCAGTGCCAACCTGATTTTCCCAATCCACTCCCATGTTAAAGTCCCCACAATTATCATAACACTGGCCTTCTGACAAGCCTTTTCTATTTCCTTTTGTAATTTGTAGTCCACATCACTGCAACTTTTAGGAAATGTGGTCCTGAAAGTTTACAGGGCTGAGATTTTAAACGTGGCTCATAGTATGCCTTTAGATGGAGATTTTGGAGTGAGAAAGACAGTGAACATGATTATGAAGGAATTCTACTGGCCCAATTTAAGGAAGGATGTTATGAATTTTTGCAGGACCTGCCATACCTGTCAGGTTGTGGGGAAACCTAATCAGGTTAATTCAAGTAGCACCATTTAAACTAATACCTGCTTTTGGTTAACCCATTTCAAGGGTCATAGCGGATTGTGTTGGCCGATTGCCAAAGACTGCAGCTGGTCATCAGTGCTTGTTAACAATTATGTGTGCTGCGTCTAGGTTCCCTGCAGCCGTGCCTCTCAGAAACATCCAGGCCAAGACTGTGGTAAAAGCACTCATCAAGTTTTTCACACTGGTAGGTCTGCCCAAAGAAATTCAATCTGACCATGGTAGCAACTTCGCCACCATTCCAGAGGATAGTGAGAGAACTGGGAGCTAAGCACATTGCGTCATCTGCATATCACCCAGAGTCCGAGGGAGCCTTCGAACGGTTCTACTCCACTCTTAAGACCATGATTAAGACATATTGTGTGGAAAATGGGAAAAAATCTGCGATGAGGGGGTTCCCCTACTCTTATTTGCTGTTAGGGATTCTATTTAAGAATCGTTGGGGTTCAGTCCGATTGAACTTGTTTTTGGTCACAAAGCTAGAGGACCTTTGACCCTACTCAGAGAGCAGTGGTGTGATCAGAAAGTGTGTGTGCGCGTGCTTAATTGTGTTTGTAATTCAGAGACAGACTTAACAAGGCTTGTGACCTTGCAAAGCAGAATTTACAGCACTCTCAGATAAAGATGAAGCTGTGGTATGACCGGAAGGCTAGAGAACAGAGATATCGTGTTGGAGATAAGGTCCTGGTGCTCTTTCCCCCTCCTTACCAACCCCCTTCAAGTGAGATTTAGTGGACCATGCCAGATAATTAAGAAAATTGATTCTTCGAATTATGTTATTAGAACTCATGACCGAAGGAAGGCTACTCAACTCGTGCACGTAAACATGCTCAAGCCTTATCATGACACGGAGACATCACCTGTGAGTACTGTTATGAAAACAAATGAAGCTGTGGAGACTGGTATCGAGATACCAGATAATTTTACCGAGCTCAGTGTAGTCTCCACAAGGCACGAAAATACTGTTGTTTTGGAAAATCTTGACCATAAAATCCATTATTTAGAGCCGGAGCAATAAAACACTTGAAAGGGTTAAGTAACAAGTATGAAGATTTATTCTCTGACATTCCAAGACAGTGCACAGCAGCAGTGCATGACGTGATTGTAGATAAAGTTGATCCAATTAAGCAGCACCCTTACAGAATGAACCAAGACAAACATAAAATGGTGAAACAACAAATTGAATGCATGCTAAAAATGGTATCAGGAGGCATTCTACCCCAGACTGGGCTTTGCCCGGTGTTATCATGCACAAATCTGACACATGAGATTCTGTACTTACTACAGGAAAGTTGATGCAATAACCAAGACAGATGCTTATCCTATCCCAAGAGTGGATGACTGTATTGATAGAGTGGGGAAGGCTAAAAACCTTACAAAGATTGACCTGTTAAAAGGATACTGGTGTGTTTCTTTGAAAGAGAGGGCTAAAGAATTATCTGCATTTGTGACACCATCTGGACTGTGTGAGTACAATGGAATGTCCCTGGAGCATTTTTCATCCCAAAGGATGATGAATTTAGTGATTCGAGGTTTAGAAAGTACAGGGGCTTATATTGATGATTTGGTTTGATGGAATGACACATGGGAAGAGCATACCTGAGCAGTAGAGAAACTGTTTGAAAGGCTGTCCAAGGCGAATCTAACTGTAAACCTCGCTAAAAGTGAATTTGGCCACGCCACTGTCACGTATCTTGGCTATGTAGTAGGCCAGGGCCAGCTGGCTCCTGTGCAGGCCAAGGTTCAGGCTATTGCTGAGGTTCCAATTCTGACGGGCAATAAAGTGTTAAGAAGGTTTTTAGGTATGGTTGGGTATTACCGTAAGTTTTTAAGAACTTCGCAGACAACGCTGTCCCTCTAACGAAACTCCAAGGCAAGAGTGAAATATTTGTATGGAGTGACCTTTGCCAGGAGGCATTTGAACGCCTGAAAATCATCCTGTGCTCAAAGCACCTGATTTTAATAAGCCATTTTCAATCGCGGATGACACTAGTGATGAAGCTGCCGGGGCAGTATTGTTGCAAAAGGATGATGATGAAATTGAAAACGCAGTAGCTTATTTCTCAAAGAAATTTAATGCACCTCAGAAAAATGACTCTACTCTTGAAAAAGAGCCGCTGTCACTCATCTTAGCATTGCAACACTTTGATATCTGGCCTACTACATATGTCCTGCGCAGAAACGACTTGTGGTTTACACGGACCATAATCCATCAGTGTTTCTGAGGAAAATGAGGGATAAGCAAAGATGTCAATAAAATTGAGAGAGTACAGAGGAGATTTACTGGAATGTTGCCTGGGTTTCATCTCCTAAGTTACAGAGAAAGGTTGAACAAGTTGGGTCTTTATTCTTTGGAGCGTAGAAGGTTGAGAGGGGACTTGATAGAGGTGTTTAAAATCATGAGGGGGACTGATAGAGTTGACGTGGATAGGCTTTTTCCATCGAGAGTGGGGGAGAGTCAAGCAAGAGGACATGAGTTGAGAGTTAAAGGGCAAAAGTTTAGGGTAATATGAGGGGGAATTTCTTTACTCAGAAAGTGGTAGCTGTGTGGAACGAGCTTCCAGCAGAAGTGGTTGAGGCAGGTTCGACGTTGTCGTTTAAAGTTAAATTGGATAGATATATGGACAGGAAAGGAATGGAGGGTTATGGGCCGAGTGCAGGTCGCTGGGACTAGGTGAGAGTAAGAGTTCGGCACGGACTAAAAGGGCTGAGATGGCCTGTTTCCATGCTATAATTGTTATATGTTTATATGGTTAGAAGAATAGAAGGTTCCTTACTTGCCTGATCTTCCCTGATCTTGCAAGACTATGACATAGAAAGAAGACACGTGAAAGCTCCTGACAAGATTATAGAACAGACAGAACATAGAACATACAACAGTACAGCAAATTACAGGCCCTTCGGTCCACAATGTTGTGCCGACCCTCAAACCCTGCCTCGCATATAACCACCCACCTTAAAATCCTCCATATACCTGTCTAGTAGTCTCTTAAACTTCACGAATGTATCTGCCTCCACCACTGACCCAGGCAGTGCATTTCACGCACCAACAACTCTCTGAGTAAAAAACCTTTCTCTAATATCCCCCTTGAACTTCCCACCCCTTTCCTTAAAGCCATGTCCTCTTTGTATTGAGCAGTGGTGCCCTGGGGAAGAGGCGCTGGCTATCCACTCTATCTATTGCTCTTATTATCTTGTACACCTCTATCATATCTCCTCTGATCCTTTTTCTCTCCAAAGAATAAAGCCCGAGCTCCCTTAATCTCTGATCATAATCCATACTCTCTAAACCAGGCAGCATCCTGGTAAACCTCCTCTGTACAATTCCAATGCTTCCACATCCTTCCTATAGTGGGGCGACCAGAACTGGACACAGTACTCCAAGTGTGGCCTAACCAGAGTTTTACAGAGCTGCATCATTTCATCGCGACTCTTAAACTCTATCCCTCGACTTATGAAAGCTAACACCCCATAAGCTTTCTTAACTACACTATCTACCTGTGAGGCAACTTTCAGGGATCTGTGGACATGTACCCCCAGACCCCTCTGCTCCTCCACAATACCAAGTATCCTGCCATTTACTTTGTACTCTGCCTTGGAGTTTGTCCTTCCAAAGTGTACCACCTCTCACTTCTCCGGGTTGAACTCCATCTGCCATTTCTCAGCCCACTTCTGCATCCTATCAACGTCTCTCTGCAATACTCGACAATCCTCTACACTATCTACAACACCACCAACCTTTGTGTCCAACCCACCCTTCTACCCCCACATCCAGTTCGTTAATAAAAATCACGAAAAGTAGAGGTACTACAACAGATCCTTGTGGGATACCACTAGACACAACCTTCCAATCTGAATGTACTCCCTCCACCACCACCCTCTGCCTTCTGCAGGCAAGCCAATTCTGAATCCACCTGGCCAAACTTCCCTGGATCCCATGCTGTCTGACTTTCTGAATAAGCCTACCGTGTGGAACTTTGTCAAATGCCTTACTAAAATCCATGAAGATCACATCCATTGCACTACCCTCATCTATATGCCTGGTCACCTCCTCAAAGAACTCTATCAAGCTGGTTAGATACGATCTGCCCTTCACAAAGCCATGCTGACTGTCCATGATCAGACCATGATTCTCTAAATGCCCATAGATCCTATCTCTAAGAATCTTTTCCAACAGCTTTCCCACCACAGATGTAAGGCTCACTGGTCTATAATTATCAGGACTATCCCTACTACCTTTTTTGAACAAGGGGACAACATTTGCTTCCCTCCAATTCTCCGGTACCATTCCCGTGGACAACGAGGACATAAAGTTCCTAGCCAGAGGCTCAGCAATCTCTTCTCTCGCCTCGTGGAGCAGCCTGGGGAACATTCCGTCAGGCCCCGGGGATTTATCTGTCCTAATGTATTTTAACAACTCCAACTCTCCTCTCCCTTAATATCAACATGCTCCAGAACATCAACCTCACTCATATTGTCCTTACCATCATCAAGTTCCCTCTCATTGGTGAATACCGAAGAGAAGTATTCATTGAGGACCTCGCTAACTTCCACAGCCTCCAGGCACAGCTTCCCACCTTTATCTCTAATCGGTCCTTTCTTCACTCCTGTCATCCTATTGTTTTTCACATAATTGAAGAATGTCTTGGGGTTTTCCTTTACCCTACTCGCCAAGGCCTTCTCATGCCCCCTTCTTGCTCTTCTCAGCCCTTTCTTAAGCTCCTTTCTTGCTTGCCTATATTCCTCAATCGACTCATCCGATCCTTGCTTCCTAAACCTCATGTATGCTGCTTTCTTCCACCTGACTAGATTTTACACCTCACTTGTCACCCATGGTTCCTTCACCCTACCATTCTTTATTAGCGTACGATCTGCTCCCAACACCTGCCAACCTCAGCACCTGGTATGAAGATAAGACAGACAGGTGTGCTGCTTGTGGCGAGAAGGGAACACTTCAACATATCTTGAGTGCATGCAGAGTCAACCTTTCCAGCGGCATGTAAACTTGGAGACATAACAACGTTCTCAAAGTTGTAGCAGAAGCAGTTGAGCAGAGAGTACTGCAGCAGAACTTATCTCATGCCCCATGCTGCACAGAACATCGCATATCATTTGTGAATGAAGGCTCCAAGTCAAGGGTGTACAGCGCAGGCTCACGATCAAACATACTTTCTTCAGCCAATGATTGGTGTGTCAAGGCTGACCTGGACGGGAAAGGCAGTTTCTCGGAGCAAATAGTTTTCACAACATTGCGTCCAGATATAATCGTATGGTCTGACAGCAGTAGAGAAGCGGTTATTGGTGAACTCACAGTCCCCTGGGAAGACAACATCGATGAAGCCCATGAGCGCAAGTTAACCAAATATGCAGAGTTAAGATCAGAGTGCAGAGACAGAGGGTGGAAGGTCTCATGCTATCCATTCGATGTGGGCTGCCGTGGGTTTATTGCGTTCACTCTCCAGAAGTGGCTGCGTGACCTTGTCTTCACTAGAAGGGAGATCAAGTCAACCAGCAGGGCTGTAGCTGAGGCAGCAGAGCAAGGATCAGCATGGGTGTGGACCAAGTATGTCCAGAGGGGCAGATAGTCAGACAGTGTATACATATCTTGCAAACCCTTCAGTAGTTGCATAGACACCTGAAGAGTAGACTATCTGTTGGATGGAAGTGACTGATAGAGGCAGATGCCAAGTTTTTAAGCTCACCAGTGGGAGTTGGTGCTTTAGCACTGCTGGCCCACCACCTCGAGGGAGTCTTGAACATAAACGGGCCGAAACTCCTGAAGGCAGGTGGCGGATCAACTGATGATCCCACTGGTGATAGCACAGGACAGTTAACATCTTAGTCCACATGTATTTTGTAACTCAAAATTCCTCACCGGGACAAATTAATCCTTAACATCCTGCAAGAGATCTCTAAACATCACCACATGTCCATAGTACATTTCCCTGCAAAAACATCATCCCAAATCACAACCGCAAGTTCTCGCCTTATAGCCTCATAATTTGCCGTTCCCCAATTTAAAATTTTTCTGTCCTCTCTGATTCTGTCGTTTTCCATGATAATGCTAAAGGCCAGGGAGCGGACTGTTTGTCTAGATGTTAAGTTCAAGTTTGTAGAAGCTTTGCTATGTTACCTGATATTTACACATGTATTGCATTAAGCTGTATAATCGATAGTTAAGACAAAAACTTTGCTCCTTGATCAAATATTTTTTCCTAAAAGGAGGGAGGTGTGGCGAGATCTGAAGGATTATTAAATTCCTTTAAAAGGGGAGAGAGAGCGGAGAGTGTGTGTGTGAGAGAGAGCAACAAAAAAGCCTGTGAGTTGCCTTGGAAACGGCAAGGCGGAGCTCTATGATGGACGGCTGGTGTTCAGCAGCTGTGGAATATATACAAGGTCAACTGGCTTTGTCATCGGAAACACCGGAGACACGGAAGACACTGACACTGGTTGAGCTTCGTGTGCCCACGACAAAGGTGGGATTTCTGCTCATGGTGTGGACAAAGGGGTGACCGGTGGAAAGCTATCGGTGTGTTTAACCCTCGCCTAGGTTAATAGCTTTACCACGTGAAAACGGCATTCTCCTTTGTGTGTCAGATTCGGTGACTTTAACAAGTTTCGGGAGCAGGAGGACGACGTGGAAGATTCGACGGCATCGGCACTTGGAAGACAAAACATCTTTTTCTCCAATCTACTCAATTCAATATCCAGAACTGAACTGACTTCATACCTACACCATCGTAAGTCTGTATCCTTTATCATCTGAGCTGCGAGAAGTTTGGGAAGTTTATTTACTCACTTATATATGGATATACTGTGCTAACCGTGGGCACGTGGCCAAGTAGTTAAGGCATTGGACTAGCGACCTGAAGGTCGTGAGTTCGAGCCCCAGCCGAGGCAACGTGTTGTGTCCTTGAGCAAGGCACTTAATCACACATTGCTCTGCGACGACACTGGTGCCAAGCTGTATGGGTCCTAATGCCCTTCCCTTGGACAACATTCGTATCGTGGAGAGGGGAGACTTTCAGAATGGGCAACTGCTGGTCTTCCATGCAATCTTGCCCAGGCCTGCTCCCTGAAGAGTGCAGATCCATGGTCTCGCAAGACTAACGGATGCCTTTACCTTTACTGTGCTAACCTGATTGCCTTATCTTGTTTTATATTACTTTATCACGTCGTTACTAATAAAATGGTGTTCATAACGGAAGACTCAGATCCCAGGTGTGTCCACTTCTGCTGGTCCTTTTTAACCCGCTACGGGGTACGTAACCAGGTTTTTATATCTTCTGCCCGATTAGAGGGGAGAGATGAGAGGATGTCCCAGATGTGTGGGGCCCTTGATTATGCCGGCTGCTTTACCAAAGTGCGTGGGAAGTGAAGTCAGAGTCCACGGAGGGAAGGCTGGTTTGCGTGACGTGCTGAGCTGTGTCCATAACCCTCTGCAGTTTCTCACAGTCACAGGAGGAGCATTTCGGTGTATCAAGCCATGCTGTATCGGGTCAGGACGCTTTCCGTCAAGGTCAAGGTGGACGTGCTGCAAGAGTGTGGGTTGCCATATTTCCTTGTCTGGGGAGAGTGAGGGAATCACAATGGTCGTCCCACAGATGTCCTCATGGTCACGGACAGGGTGGATGACGGTCTTGCGTTTGGTTCTGTGCATTCATTAGGGAGCGGACCTATCATTCCCCGGCGTGAGTACAGCTCCCTGGGCCTGAGGGAGTACGTTATATTGCGGTTTACTCGGGCTGATAACTGTTCACCTGGCCGATGCTGTGCAAACAGCGGATCCCCCTTCAGCAGCTGTCCTGCCGACCACGTGTCGGGATATCGCAGAACCATACCACTCCCGTCGGTTCCTCCTTGACCAGAGAACTCCGGGTTTCTATAGAACCCTGGTTAGTTTGCATCTGGAATTGCATTTCGTTTTGGTCGTTCCATTATAGGAAGGATGTCGAGGATTCGGAAAGGGTACAGAAGAGGTGATAAAGAGGAGATCTAGAAGGAGGAGTTGTACAAAGTTGGATTGCTATTCCCGGACTAGCGGAAGACAAGGGGAGAACTGAGAGGATTATGATTGTCATAATTGGAGTAGACAGATGCTATTTTTTCTCTCACAGCATCGGAGTACCGAGTACCAAAGGGCATGCAGATAAGGGGTCTGGGAAAATATTTCAAAGGAGATGTGCCGGGAAATGTTTAAAAGAAACACAACATGAAGTTGTGGTTGTCTAAAATGCATTTCTGGTGTGGTGTTGGAGGACGGAAAAACAATGGCATTTATGAGGCTCTGACAGGCAAATAAATGCACAGAGAATACAGGGAACACGGGCAGCAGGCAGGAAGATGGATTCGATTCATTAGACACCACTGGCGTAATAGTGTCAGCCCAGCATCGCAGACCAAATGGCCCCCTCCTGTCCTGCTCTGTTTATGTCCTGAACTGGTGAAAGCATCACCGAGTAAGGAAATTTATTTTCCACACCGTCCTGAATATCCGTTCCTGCATTAAGGAACTGTGTTCCTTGGTAATCGAATTCGCATTCTATGGAAACATCCCTGCAATTGGTCTGAATGATTTAGCCGTCACTTCTTCTCACAATGTCAGAGAATACAGGCCCAGCTCACTCACCCTCCCCTCACAGAGCCTGCCCGTCATTCCTGGAAACAGCCCAGTCAGTGTGGGGAACACTCCCTGCACTATCTCTTTCGCAGGGTTAACATTCCTGAGGAAGTGTGACGAGACCTGGAAATAATATTCAAATGCATTCTCACCGGACCCCTATAAGACACGTTCCAGTAAGACATCTATATCTCTGTCCTCGAATTCTCTGGCATTATTGGATAAAATACTGCCTGTCTCCCTAATTATTCTCTGTACCTGAATGTTAACTCTCAAGGATTTGTTTACGAGAACCCCCAGGTCCCTCTGCTTCGTTATCTCTGTCCCAATGTAAAATTTACTTTTCTAGTCTCGGAATGGACGGAAACCCCTTTCGCCCCATTCTGTCCAACTACAGATGCTCACTCAGTCTCTTCTGTCTGCATCCATAGACCGTCTCTGCACCTGCCGCACTACTGATCCTGCCACCAGGCTCTGGAGCCGCAGCAGACACGGAAAAATACACTTGGTCCCACATCTAAATCACGAATGTCGACAGTGAACAGTTGGGGTCCTAGACCCATCCATCCGTTTCCCCACTGGCCACAGCCACAGCTTCCCAAATGGGAAGTGGCTATTTTATTCTCGCTTTCTGCCTTTGGGTTGCTGCTGATTGTCAGTCCACGCAAATACTTACCCAGAACCCAGTATCTTCCTTAAATACCACCAACAACTAATTCATCGTTTCCCAATTTTCAACCTGATTGTCCTTTCCTGGACCACACTGACTCTGCCAACGCTCTTTTTACTGTCCTCTCAAAGCCCTGCGTGGGTAAATGGGGTCTGGGTCTGTGTCTCTACCTGTAGGTCACTGGTACGGAACAGAATGGAAATATTGACTACCTGTGTTTCAATGTAACACAGCTGTATTGGAAATGTGTACCTCGTTCTTGGGCTCAGTGTGGGCCTAAGTATCTCTGTTGTCTGAGAACGTGAAACCCATGACTGTCAGTGTCTCTCTATTCTCTAACACACCCTGCGAGTGAGAGGGGGCGGCTGTTCTGGATCTTGTGCCTCAACAGAGGGAATTCGGAGGTGAGTGATGTATTTCCCTGTGGGTAGGAGAAGGGAACTGGGCTAATGAGGGAGAGGTAAGAGTCAAGAGTCATGTGCGAAGAGAAACTTAACAGAGTGTTTGCAGCATTGTGTCTGTGTGCTGTCCTGGATTCCAGCATCTGCGGAATTTCTCATGATTGTACATCAGTAACCCGGTCATCTGACCGTCGCCATCCCGACCTTGTTCTACCTATTGTAGATCCGTTAGTATCTGTGTTTGTGTGTGTGTGAGAGAGAGAGGGAGAGAGTGTGTGGCAGGAAGGTGTTGATGCACTGAAGGAGACTTCAAAATGGGAAACCACAAGGACAGAAGTTAGGGAACGGACGGTATCGGTGAACTCCTTGCAGATGAACAATCAGGCCTCAAAAACGTGAAATCTGTGAATGTAGCTGCTCCGTGACAATACTCAGCCTCTGGCATTAGAGCTCCGGCATTTTTCTACCAGATAAGTCACAACAGAAATAAAGTGTTTGTTCAAGGAACTGTAACTAAGGAAGTTAGTCAGGGGTTTAATAGTATCTCTGGAGACCGATTCTATGTATAAATCAGGAGCGTTTGACATTCATCAGCCCAGAGTGTCAGCTGGAGATGTGAATTCAGGAGCAACAGCAGTCAGACATTCTCAGTGAAATGGTGTATCCGGTCATCTGACGGATAGAGGACGTCTACTATCCTTCTATTTCAGCCTTTGGAATTCCCGGTAAGCCGAAGTGTCCGCGGCCATTGGTGGGAAATGAAGCTTAATTCCAAAATGGTGATTGTTTCTGTCGCTGGTTCCCACTGTCATATGGCAGTCCTAATATTCCAGTTTTCAGGAATGGAATGTCAACACAGGGATTGTGGATTCTGGGATATGGATCTAAAAGCCGCTGCGGAAATGTTCCGATTCCGCCAAAACCCATGGAATTGAAACAGTCAGGTAGAGCTCTTCCAGTTGTTTGTGTTTAATAATGTGATGATCTGGTCTCTGTGCTTTTGCTCTTGCATGCATTTGCAACTATTCTCCCGCAGACATTATAACAATTGGTTGTCTGCATTTGTATGTGAGCAGTTGTCTGAGGTAGGTGTAACAACTAAACCATCTACTGGTCGTGACACTTTAGCAAATGTGAAGAGTTCCACGTTGCAGGACCTCACGGATTTTTAATGAATCTCTGCGATATGACCTAATGTGAAACAGCTGATGGACAACACAGTGGTCGTTGTTGAGCAATTGCCGCCACCTACGTGTTGTTTCATAGTTATGGGTACTGTGAAATGTATTCGTTTTTGTCAACATCTGACAATGTTACAAACATAGGACTACGGTACCAAGCTCACTGCTGGACGAAGAATTCCTCTCCCCGGTTTCCCTGTGACGGACTCTGTGGGAGTTGTTATGTCTATCTGTCAGGTTGTGTCAGACTGCGATGTATGTATCTGTTGGGATCAGTCAATGATCTGTTGTAAAGTTGGTGAGGTGCTATATGGGGGATGAGTGATTCTAGCATTTCCTGTTGTTGTTCCGTCCTTCGGTTGTTCTGTAGCTGACAGGCACAGCCATGAAGTTGGTGATTGTCTAATGGAAGAACCTCGATTTCAGCGTCCGGATTTAGTCATTTCAGCACACGAGACGCGGGGGCGACGGTAGAAAATGTTCCACCTAGTATTGACTTTGAGGAGTTAGTTACCCAGTTCTACTCACAACACGCTGGAGGAACTCAGCAGGTCGGGCAGCATCCGTGGAAACGATCAGTCGACGTTTCGGGCCGGAACCCTTCGTCAGGACTATAGGGGGAAGGGGCAGAGGCCCTATAAAGAAGGTGGGGGGAGGGTGGGAAGGAGAAGGCTGGTAGGTTCCAGGTGAAAAACCAGTAAGGGGAAAGATAAAGGCATGGGGGAGGGGAAGCAGGGAGGTGATAGGCAGCTGGGGGAGGGGGCAGAGTGAGATGTGTGTGTGTGTATACACACACACACACACACACACACACACACATATATAATCAGAGCCCCCATCCCCGTAGCCCCTTGGAAGACCCTTGTAACCATGGTTACTCGCACAGGTCCAAAGTATGCCAGCCGTTTGTCAGCAACGTGGAACAGTCTACGTTCCAAGCCTACACTCCCCAACCCTTCCTACGCTACCTCGCCGACCGCATTGGTTCTGCTTCCTGTACGCATGCGGAGCTCGCCACCTTCATCAACTACCTCCGAATTCCACCCCCAACCACCACCCTCCTCGATCTCTCTACCTTTACCTCCAGGGCCAGAATGTTGTCTATTATAAAGCCATCGAATCTCGCATCCCATCCTGTTACTTGCAACAAATCCACCCCCTTCTCTCAGTTCCTGACATCTCCCCCACCTATGCTCTCAGGATGAAACTTTTCATATCTGGATGAAGAAGATGCCTTTCTTCTTCAGAGAAAGGGGTTTCCCCTCCTCCATCATCATCGCTGTCCTCAATCGCAACTTCTCCGTTTCGCGCAGGTCTGCAGTCAAGCCACCCTCCCTCCACCCCACTTAGGACAAGGACCTTTTGTCCTCAGCTGCATTCCTACCCGCCTCCGCGTCCAGCACATAGTTCTCCCTAAACTCTAACCACCAAGCGCACCTTCCCGCCCCCCTCCCCCAATTTCTGCTTTCCACAGGGATCGCTCCCTACGCGACTCCCTTGTCCGTTCTTACCTCGCCGCTGATCTCCCTCCTTGCACTTATCCTTGGAAGCTGAACAAGTGCTGCACCGTACCCTACACATCCTTGCTCACTGCCATTCAGCTCCTCAAACTATTCCTCCAGGTGAGGCGACACTTCAACAGTGGATATGTTTGTGTCATCTATTATATATCTGCTGCTCCAGGTGTGGACTCCAGTATACCGGTAAGAACCGAAGTTGATTGGAAGACTGCGTCACGGAGCATCTACGCTCCGTCCTCCAGATAAAGCGGGACTTCCCAGTAGCCCCCCCCCCTTTTAAATTTCACTTCCCAATCCGACATGTCTGTCCATTGCTCCTCTACTCTCGGGAAGAGGCCACGGCCATTTTTATGGAACAACACTTTTTATTCCGCCTGGGTCACTTCAACCTGATGGCAGGAACATCGATTTCTGGGATATCCGGTAATCGTCCCTCATTTCATCCTTTCCCTTTCCAAACTTATCTCCACACCTGATCATCACCTCCCTCCGGTCTTCATCCCCCTTTTCTTTCTTCTATGGCCCTCTGTCCTCTCCTATTAGATTCCCCTTCTCCACCCTGTATTACTTTCACCCATCAACTTCCCAGCTCTTTACCTCACCCCTGCCCCCATCGCGGTTTCACCTGTCTCCGTGTGGCTCTTCCTCCCCTTCCCCCAAACTCCTCCTCGTTTGTCTCCAGGCCTGATGAAGGACCTCGGCCCGAATCGTCGACTATACACTTTTCCACAGATGCTGAGTTCCTCCAGCATTTTCTGTCTCTTTGTCAATAAAGAGAATTCCATGAGTATCTCTGTTTGGAGGCGGATGGTTCATATCTTTTTTTTATGCGGTATGTATTTCATTTAGCAGTTCTGTAAGAGCAGTCTGCTCTGCTTTCAGCTTGTTTAAGTTATAGTTGAACATAAGGGATGATGATAAATGAGGATTATAGAACTGGGGATGGGGACCGAGACTTTTTTGGTGAGGGACACTGAGGCCGCTCTTGGGGCTTTTGTTCGGCGAGCGATGAAGAGAGAAGAAGCCGGGGAGAACCGATGGTAGAATACTACCCGGTGGGAGACCTGGATTGCGAGCATCGTTCGGAAGGTGGTGTGGGCTTTAACTCCGACCAAAGGCCCAGCGCCTGAGTGACAGAGAAATTCAAGATGAGCGTCAACTTGTGCACATTTGACTGTTTTATTAAAATGGGCCCTTTTCTTTTTTTTGCTTTTTCTTTACTAATCCTTAAATTAAGATTAATAAATATAATTCTTTTAATCGTATGCAGTGTATGGTTTGTTATTTCGTGGCACTAATTTGTAACAATGTAGCAAATTTAACAGCATCTGCTCGAATCGGGATTTGGGTTGGGAGGGCCGTCTCAAGCCCATGACTTTGGCTGGACGGGACGGGACAGTATCTTCCCTACACTTATGCAGCTAAGGAAACAACGGGGTTTCATTGTGGGGGTCCGGATCGATTCGGATCGATGATTTGAGATTGCCCCGAATATGTATCCAGTGCGTTGTGTGTTTAAGCCTCTGTTAAGCTATTCTCCGATACTGTATATTGATTATGATACGCGGTTGTTAATGCTGCAGAGGGTGAGCGATGGTGCGAATCCACGCGGTTACCGGTGACGAATGCATGTCTATTGAGTTGGACAGACATCGTTTCTCCGACGAATTGTTAATTTGAACTTTAAGTATCGTTAAAGCAGCAGGAGCAGTTACAATCATGGAGCGGAGGTTTGACAAATTGGCAGGCTAAAGACTTTATTTTAGTTCAGACTAGAGGCAGTGGAACTGCCTGGTACAGATGGGGCCCCAGGAGAGCGGGGGTGAGATGTAATGGCGTCAGCTGCCCATACTTAATGGAAGGAGGGGAGTGTGGGCGAGCATGCCGAATCGGGAGCCGTGTTTCGCGTAGCAGGGGCCGGGACTTCAAAGACAGATTGCGTTCGTTACACAGTTGGCAGACAGGTGGTCTGCTATGACCTATGTAGTGGAGGGTCAGATGCCAAACGCACCAGTTTTCCGGAAGAATACAGAGGATGGGAACGGGCCTGTCAAGGTTCTCCATCGGAGCCACCTTCAACCTCTGGGACAACAGGTGCGTGTTGACCCAGATCCTGACCGGGGCCCTGCACCTAGCAAGAGTACTCTTCGGTGAAGTGAGGAGACTGAAGGAGCAGCAGCAGGAGGGATTGGACCCGCTGCCGCCACTGAGAGGCATGCAGACTGGATCGATAAGAAAATCGGGGTGTGGTGAACGCTGCCTTTCGCTAACTGCTCACTGACTGAGGAAGAGACTCAACCTCACCGAGTCTGGCGGGACCAGCGAATGTCGTTCCCAGGCTTACGCAGCCAACGAAACCAGCGAGTCTCATAAACTGCTTTTAAACGTTGAAATGGAGCTCGCATGCACCAGTTGTACTGGCAGCTGGTTCCACACTCTGACCACCCTCTGAATGAAGACGTTTTCCTACATTTTCTCCTTAAACCTTCGACCATTTGCACTTAGCCCCTGACCACTGGCGACCAGAACCAAGCACAGTACTCCAAATTTCTTCTCACCGACATTTTATATAACTCCCAACATACGATCTCAACTCAGCTACTCAATAGTTTGTTTTGTGAAGGCCAATTTGCCAACAGCTTCCTTTGTGACTCTATCTACCTGGAAAGCCTCTTACAATTAAATATGGAATTGTTTTCCTCGAAAAGCTGTATAAGCTTGCTTCATCCGATCTCTTCCAGTACCTTCCAATAACTTTTCCATTGTGATGTCAGACTCACAGGCCTGATTTCCTGTCAAGTCTTTCTTAAATATCACCACAACATTGTGTGTCCTTCAATCCCCCGTTACCTCGCCTGTCTCTAAGGATGATTGA